>NW_024096495.1:1335000-1935000 GCF_016545835.1 Crotalus tigris | reverse complement strand
AATATCTCTATAGAAAGAGCATCAAAGGAGTATGTGTCCAATGGTCTCCATCTTTCCTAAGCCACAATCAATCATATCTTTTTATACTTGCCGTACAGTACAGCCAATGAAAGTGCATGACACTGTGCAAGCAAAAATGCTTTCTGGTGGTCTATCAATTATAACTGGCTAAGATAACTGGCAGAAGTAACAACATATCTAATAGAGTCTGGAGCCAGAAACAGCAGAGCTTTCCATAAGTCTGCTTGCCTCTCGATGTCTTCTACCCTTTGTCAAATTTCAAAACTTACAATGTTGCAGAGAACAAGGCTGCAATTGAAAAGTGCTAACTTGTGGTTCCATAGGTTGACAGTTCCTCAGAGAAATATCCCACAGAGGACCTATCCTTTTCAATCTTACTGGTGGAGCTGAACACAATTAGGATAAAGCATCCCATAAATATCCAGGTCCTGAGCTACCTATGATTTTACAGGTGACAATCAGAATCTTGAATTATATTCAGAAACAAATTGATGCAGCTCTTGAAGTAGAGTTATTATAAATGAGAATTTTGATGATTTTATCATTTGTCAATTAGCTGCATTCTGGACCACCTCGTGCTTCTTGGTGATCTTCAAGGACAACCCCATGTATAGTAAATTATAATTTCCAAATGTGAGGTGACTATAGTACAAGTGACTCTAAGCAATGTCACTTAGTGTGCCAGATGTAGCAATATAAAAAGACTCATGGGTACAACTCCTATTTAATCTTTTTCTCCTTAATTAGCTTTGCCACAGAACAAAGTCAAAAAAGAGGGATAAAAGGACAGTGGAATGTCTGAGAAGATGTAAAAATGTTAAATGTGAAGGATAACAGTTGTGGAACTCCTATAAAATTCCTTGGATGAGCCAAGGTCTCTTCCACAAGAAAACTCCCAACTAGAAGCACCTAAGTTCATACCATTAGTAGGAATAGTTATGCTAGCATCAGGTGAATTATCAAAGCTATTTTTCTTATATATTATATACAGTATTCTAAGCAGTGTTACTGGAAAGGACACTGCAGTCTTCGTAACAAACATTCTACTAGACTACACAAAATGTTTTGATGATATTCAAATACAGCCCAAAACTTCTTTATGTATTACTTGTGCCTTTCAATTCTGAAAAAAAAATTGTTCTAAACCTCCTCCATTTCCATTATAATTCATATATCCAAACAGTGCCCAGTACTCTTTGATTTCTGGAGGTCTCTATGATGTTCTCTTAGGGCAGGGGTGTCAAACTGCTGGCCCACAGTCCGGATGCATCATGCTGAAACTGTGCCCACTCTATTTCTGGCAATGGAAAAAAAAGTCACGATACATCGTGACACGTCACATGACATTGCAAGTTTGACACTGCTGTCTTAGGGTAATGCATTTTCTGCCTCTCCTAAACTTCCCATTCTACTTTATTATGTTGGCTATTCCTGCCAGCTTGGTGTCTTCTGCAAATTTGATGATTTCCCCATCTATCCCCTCGTCCAAATCATTGATGAAGATGTTGAAGAGCACCGGGCCCAGAACAGAGCCCTGGGGCACCCCACTATACACTTCCCTCCATGTAGATGCGGTTCCATTGAGGACCACACACTGAGTATGGCCGGTCAGCCAGCTACGGATCCATCTGGTGGTGATGCTGTCTAACCCACATTTTTCTATCTTATCAAGTAGTAGGTTGTGATCTACTTTATCAAATGCCTTACTGAAGTCCACAATGCCTTGGTAAGGCCACACTTGGAATACTGCATCCAGTTTTGGTCACTACGATGTAAAAAAGATGTTGAGACTCTAGAAAGAGTACAGAGAAGAGCAACAAAGATGATTAGGGGACTGGAGGCTAAAGCATATAAGGAAAGGCTGCTGGAATTGGGTATGTCTAGGTTAATGAAGAGAAGGACGAGGGGGGGCATTATTGCAGTATTCCAATATCTCAGGGGCTGCCACAAAGAAGAGGGAGTCAAGCTATTTTCAAGGTGCCTGAAGGCAGGACAAAAAGCAATGGACAGAAACTAATCAAGGAGAGAAGCAACCTAGAACTAAGGAGAAACCTCCTGACAGTTAGAACAATTAACCAGCGGAACAACCTGCCTCCAGAAGTGGTGAATGCTCCAACACTGGAAGTTTTTAAGAAGAGACTGGACAGCCATTTGTCTGAAATGGTATAGGGTTTCCTGCCTGAGCAGGGGGTTGGACTAGATGACCTCCAAGGTCCCTTCCAACTTTTATTATTATTATTATTATTATTATTATTATTATTATTATTATTATTAAACATATTTTTCAGGGGCCAGACTGACAAAAAGTTCACTGTGGTTTGATAGAAGCCCCACCCTTTAATAAATGCAGTATGATGCTTTCATCTCTCTGACAAAGGAGCGAGAGCCTGCATGCTTTTCTCCTCTGACCTATCCCTGTTTAAAGATCAACACTGAAATAGCTGGATAGATTCCAAAGGCATTGTTGGCTTATAGTTGATGTGCTCAGATATTCTTCCTATTACCCAGCCTCCAAACAACTCATGTGGCGCTTGCTGTGTTCCAGGAGATGGGTCAAGAGATAGAACCAAATGCTACCAACTTACAGTAGTTTTTGTTTTCTATAAAAAATCAAGCTTTCCCCCCCCTGCTTTTTCCAGGATCTATATGCAATTGGGAAGGATTCTTGCATACAAAGGTACGTAATTTGTCCTGTTTACAGCACAGTGTGGACAATTATACAAGAATCACCAGCAACTGTCCAACTGAAATGAATAAAATGTAACTTTATGAATGTAAAGATATTACAATACAATCTGAATGTGTTTTGTACTACTTTAAAAATCAAAATGGTTCAATTGACTAGGGAAAATTGTTCATTGGATTAACTGGATTAACAGATGACTCCTAAAGTGGGGCTAGACCTGAAGGTAATTTCTTGCCATTTTATCCATTGAATAGTCACTTCAGGATCTTGTTAAGATTAACAGAATCTATCTGATAAGAAAGGCTTTTGTAATGCCAATTGTTCTATGAAGTTGGCAGGTTTCAGGGTAAATTAGCTAACTTGCATTTACCTGAAAATGTTTCAACAAGCAAGGCTAATTGTTTTCAAGACTTTTAAAATCAAAGACCTATTGTTCATACTTCCAGGCATATTGTGTCACAGCATATGTTATGCAGATAGACTGGTTCCAGAATGCTTTGAATGTATGTCAGATCTTAGTAATAATACATGAAATAATGGCAGATCCTTTTTTGAAAACAACACATTCTTATGCCTCAAGAAGGTTATTTAAATTTACAGAAATCATCTTCTGTGTTGTTTTGCTTTGAAGCAAACTGTTGTTCTGCCTCTGTTTTAAGATATTTGTTCATGGAGAATGACATTACTTGATCCTCCCTTTGATGCATGTGTATATGTATGTGTGCACACACATTAATGTATAGGAACAAATAGCTGGAGCCATACTGCTAACTTCACCTTTGATATGAAACAATTGAACCATCCTACTATTATCGGGGCAAACCTTTCTTCCTTCTTAATTTAGTTTCTTATTTTATGGGGAGATTTTTGTAATTTTTAATTGCTTTTTTAAAATAAGTTATTAATTTTAGTTTGGCATTTATAAACTTAACTGTACTTTTTCTTATTTTTGTCAAAATAAAACAATCCTTTTATAACGTTATTTGTCTTAACAGCACAAGTAAGGCAGAAAGTTGAAATAGTTTTAAAGTAACTTCCATTTAAAAATGTAGTGTTGTCCATTTATTATTTTACCTTAAACAACTTTCTAAACATATTGAATTAGCTTGGACCAAATCATATGAAAGATTAGAAAAGTTAAATGAGCCTTTTTTAATGATAAAAAACCAAGATTAAAAAATTAATATATAAATAATAGAAATCAACTGAGAAACTGTTTTAACTATAAATTCTTTTTCCATTCTTTATTACCGTAAATGCCGGCGTACAAGGCGACCCGGCATATAAGACGACTCCCGTCTTTATAGCCAGGCCGCATTCCTAGAACGTCGTCTTATACGCCGGAAACTACCAGTATTTCCGGCGTATAAGACAACCCCCATCTTTGGCGCCGATTTCAGTGCTCGCGGAAGTTGCCTTATACGCCGGCATTTATGGTATTTGAAAAGAGATAACAAGAAAGCCTTGCAATTCCTAAAATATGTTTCTTCTGTTTTACTTGTATTATATTCAATTCATTAGATACAGGAAATGTAATCTTAGCTAGTAGACATTGGTTAAAACTGAAACAATACATGCATAGTGAAATCCAAGGGAAATATTGGTTCGCTAGCATAAAGCAGACTAGGACTCACTGTCTCCAGGTTTCTAGCCTGATGCCTTAACCACTACAGCAAACTGGCTCTCTATTACTATTATTAGCTTAAAATTCCAGGTTTATTTTTCCAACTGTTGCTTTATACTAGTTATGAATAGTACTACATGCATATAGTTGTCATATACACTGCCTATAAATTGATGTTGACTAGATACTCACTGATTATAATAGATATGACTGTCATTTGTTGCATTTTAGCTGATTTTTTTTCCCGTTCAGTTGTGCCCAATTCTTGGAAATGGCCGGGATAAGTTTCTGCAGGTTTCTTGATAGGTTTTTTCAGAGGTTGTTGCCATTGCCTCCTTCCTAGAGAAAGCAACTAGCCCAAGGACACCCAGATGTACCTAAAGCAGGACTAGAACTCACACTCTCCTGCTTTCTAGCCTGATAAGTATCCGTGCCAGTCCATTCCTTCCTATGGTCCCATGATCCCTGGATGGATACACACACACACACACACACACACACACACACTATTCAGAACAAAGTTAAAATACAAAATATGCAACTCAGTAAAAATCCAAGAAGACATAAAAGAAAAACACACACAAAACAATCAGAACATTTAAAAGATGCATCAACCACCCCCCACATTATACACATGTTGTCCCCTCTAGTTGAATACTAATTAATATACTACTACAACATTGGTTCCCACCCCTTGTGAAACATCCTGTCAAAAAAATGTAAACTATTAAATCTATTAGCAACTTGACTGTCTTCTATAAGTTATATTAGTGACAAAGTAGTTAGCAGGAAAAACAATAATAGTAAAACAGAACAAAATTAAAGTTTCAAATCTCTCTGTTACCAAGTTGTTATTGTAAGCCACTCATGGAAAATTTATCATGGCATCTTAACTATCCCAGATCATCCCAAAAGTTATAAATAGATTGTGCGGGGTCAAAAATCCATGTTTGTTTCTTAATTTCCACTCATCAATTGTTGCTTAATTAAATGTAGTAAATTCAGTCTCCAGAATATGCCTATCTTCAAGTCAGAGTACAAGCAGAAGTTGTTATCAGTTAATAAATCCTAATAAATCCTAATAAATTGCTCTAATTTTCCTGTATCTCCTCATCTGCCTTCTAGTCCTATTGCTCTCTTTCCTCCCATTGCTCCTTTCTTTGCCTTTCCCATTCCTGTCAGTCCTGCCTCTCCTTGCTGTGTCCTCTTTCCTGGCATATACGCCGATTCTGGGGGTCCCTCCCCCCTTTTTCTGTCCTCGCTGCCCATCTTTCTTGCCCCCAGCCATATGATGTTGCTGCCGATCCATCTTCCAATCACCTCCCTCCCGTAGTCATTGTGTGCTGTGTATCTTGATCTGGCATTGTGTGTGCCCTTCCATTGCCACTCCCCCTTCCTCTCCTGGTGTATCCACTTGTAGTTCTTGTCTTCCGTTGTATGTGCCCATTGATCCTGTCTCCCCTGGCCATTCTTCACGCATGTGCATTGTAGCACCCTTCCTCCCTGCCTCATCCATGTCTGGTTGACCAAAGTGATTGCTGGATCATTCCTAGTCCTGCTCCGCTGTCCGCACTCAGCGAGTTGTTCCGTGTGCGTAGGTATGCACGCCTGGATGACACCTGGATGATACCCTATGGGGGTATCGGAAGTGATGGCATGCATACTGGCACCATATAATATCAGTGTGGCCCATCGGCCTAATAAAATACTCCATGCCAAGGTGATGCGCCCCAAGGAGCCACCACCCAAGGAAGAGAAATCATCGGTGGTCTATAGAGTACAATGTAAAGATTGCTGGTGTAACTACACTGGGGAGACGGCCAAACGGATCAAAACTAGAATTCATGAGCATGAGTTGGCCGTCAAAAGACAAAAACAGTACTCACAAATATGGATGCATATGGCCAACAATGACCACACGTTTGACTTCATGGGGGCAAAGGCTATCACTCATGATACCTCCAAAGGAGGTTGCCTGCTTAGGGAAGCCTGGCTTTCAGACACATAATCAACCATCACATAGAACTACCACCAGCATACCAAGCATTGAAAGTGCATGAAGAGCAATCCAAAACACTGCCCATGCTCAGAAGGAGAGGAGCCAAGGAAGATAACAACTACACAACCCATGTAGGTGAAAGGAGATCAGAGACACGGCATCCATAAGCCAAACCACGACCACATCACCAGCTGCTGCACCTCCCTCTGACCCCCACACAAAGCAAACGGACACACGCCATGAACACAGAGCTAGACTGCAAACTCGGAGCCAAACCAAAGCCCGGTATGGTACTTCACAGCCTTCAGCCCTGGATATCACATCACAGAACTCAGGAGGCTACAACACCAAAGCTCAGTATGTTACAACACAGCCAACCACCCAGGATGGTGCAACACAGAACTCAGGATATCACTACACTAGATCTCAGGATGTCATCACACAACCCATTACCCAGGTCGTTACAACACAAAAGACTAATGGGCACACAGCCAGCACCTCAACTACTCAGGATGTTACAAAACAACCAAACAATCCACAAACAATAGCTCCTACACAGCCAACCAATCCACCTACAGCAACTAAGCCAGCAATCCACAAACCCCCATCAATATATATAGAGAGACGGCAGCTCCGATCACACTTTGCTCACACAAGCACAAAGCTGAAGACCCCAGCCTGAAGATGACGAGTGGGACCTCATCGAAATGCCACCAAGATACTCTCAATCTTACATGGGAAAAGACCCAAATACACCAAGACCAATATATATATGTATATATATGATCAATATGTATGTATGTATGTATGAAAAAACCACCAGATCCAAAATAAAAGCCTCCCCCATTAGTGAAGAGATCCAGCAAAGAATCATTCCCAGAGAGAAATCATCCAGATGCCCTAAGCTCTATGGTCTCCCCAAGATACACAAAGAAGGAACCCCACTTAGACCCATAGTCAGCTCCATAGGCTCACCTCTACAAAACCTAGCCAAATTTCTCGCCAAACAACTACAGCCCTATGCAGAAGCCATCACCTCACACGTAAAAAACTCATTCCAGTTTATAGAGATCATAAAGAAACAAAACTTACAGCCCAGCGACCTACTAGTGAGCTTCGATGTCATATCCCTCTTCACCCAAGTGCCAATCAAAGAAGCCTTGACAGCTATCCAAAACAAATATAAACCCCCCCAAACACATCCTAAATCTGACCAACCAGTGCCTATCCAACACATACTTCATCTATAATGGACAAAAATACAAACAAATAGAAGAAGCACAAACAGAAAAATATCCACCATCCTAAGAAACCCCAAAGACAATATTGAGTTAGAAAATCAAGGAGTATACGAAATCCCATGCACCGCTTGTCCCACCACATACATCAGACAAACCAACAGAAGAATAAGTGCACGCATTGAAGAACATAAGAACTCAGTCAAAAAAGAGGAACCAACTTCTTCCCTGGTCCAACACCTTAAAATCACAGGATATGAAATTGACTTTAAAAAGACCAGAACTATCGCCAAAACTGAACACTTTAATAACAGAATAATCAGAGAAGCCATTGACATAGAAAAATGCCCACACAGCATGAACAAACAAGATGATACCTCCCGCCTACCAGCCATTTGGAAACCTGCCCTTATTGACAAACGAGTCCCTAACACAAAGAATGACACCAGACCCACACTCATGAAAACCACACAGGATGTCACCACCACATATCCACACAAAAAGCAAACCCTTCGTGGCATCACTAGTTACGATGCGGGTGTTAGCAAAGTCAAACTGGTGGCCCTGCTGTGCCATATGCATCCAGAGTTGTGAATGCTGCTCGCCTCATTTTATGGCCAGTTTGTGTTCGTGAAGACGAGTCTTCAATCATTTGGCCGTTTCCCCCACATAGTTGTCCTGGCAGTTCTTACAGTTAATTTTATAGACAACTGCTGATTTTTCTCGAACAATAATTCAATTAATTGCCATATTGACCTGCATCCGGCGCAACAAGCACTGCGGAAATGGGACTCAAATCACCATCCCATATGTTACAAGCGATTAAACCAACATCCACAGCAATACAGATGAAGAACTGTACCTCCTCCTGGCCAGGAACGATTGCACGGGATCGTGATTGACCACCGATATCTCATTGACATCTCTCCACCACGTGATCAGCACCAGCTCACGTGGCGGAGGAATTCTTCACCACAGCGCGTAGATGTAAGCACACTGACAGCGAACCCCCCACTGACAGAAGAAGGGAAAACTCACCAGATAGATGATCCAGGCACCCCCCAACAACATCGAGACAAACCCACACCCTTTGAGGGGAGAGGAAGTAACAACAACAGTGCTGAGATGCCTGAAGGATTTAATGGTAAAATCCCTAAGTCCGATACTGTCCACAATGACGAAGAGGAACATCCAATATGGGAAGGGGGGAAGGGATACAGAATGACAACCCATTCGCTCAGCAGAGGAGAAAGCAATACAGGCAAAAAATATGCCCAAACACCATCAAACTCTTCTTGGCAGGAATGGGAAGGATTTAATTTGAACACCAGACAACGAAAGGAGACGGACATAGGAAACAACGTAGTGGAGGATGGAAATACGAACGTTGAAACATGTAATACCCAGATAGAGGCTACTCATATGACTAAGGAGGAAGAGAGCACACAACAAAAAGGGAAAATTGGCTCTCAGCCAAGAAAGATCCACCCCCTTAACAGGATACAGGGAAACATTGGACTAAATCCCCCCAATACGATAGGAACGAACACCATCAAAGGAGAGGGGAGTATAAGATTACTAATGAATCCAAAAATTAACAACAGAAGGATAGATAAAGGAACCCGAAGGAATGATAAGAAAGAAATAACGTCAGAGATACATTCTGAATACCGGCTGATCAGCTGGGGCCAGTTACGTGGTCGAAGAGCCGTGTGCAAACGTCGACCAAACCCATTTAAACCATCTTTGCTAGAATGGCCTTTTAGCCGTGATGATGTTGGGGAGTTCCCCAATGAAAGCTTGGCAACCTTTTTTAGTAAAGTATTTTTAGTAAAGTATTTTTACTTAAAATTGTCCCGGTGATCGTGTATTATTTATTTTATTTATATGTATGTATGTAGGTATGTATGTATATGTATATGTATATTTCGATAGATAAAAAGACGATCACCAGGAAGTAAAGCAACAAAGTTTTAATAAATAACCAAGCTTTCGATGGCTCAAAATCTGCCATCATCGTCAGGGTGTAAACCAGTCAATGGGGAACTTGCTTATAAATGTAGCCGCGCCTGCACTCGGCTCATGGATCTTGTGACGGGCCCCAGCCGGCCGATCCTTGCCTCACTTACAACATCAGATGATTCATCCTTACATCCTTTACTCACATTTGTGTCACCACCCACCTCCCCATTCCCTTGTGTCCTCAAATCGGGGGGGGGGAGCATTCTGTATTTCCCCAGGTTGGAGTATCCTTCCCATTACTGGATCGATTCTCCTTTCTATACTCTTCAAAATGCTTCCTTCCTCCACCTTTTCGGCATGTGCTGTAACCATTTGTACTTTCATTATCACAATATTCCACCCTGGGGATGCTACACCGGTTCCCATTAATTCCTATCATCCTTCCAGCATTTCCACAATCCCTGTGATTAACCTCATCCATCCTCTTGTTTCCCCCCACGGTTCCCAATGTATCACACAATTGAGTCCGGGATCCACATTGTTCCATTTTAACAGATGTTCTCCGGGGTGTCTGTATTAGCTTAACGTCTGTACGGTCTGGCGCAACCCCAATCCAACTGCCTCTCCCTCATCCCCTTGTATTTGTTGTGCCGCTCTCTCATCTGATGTTGTAAGTGAGGCAAGGATCGGCCGGCTGGGGCCCGTCATGAGATCCATGAGCTGAGTGCCGGCGTGGCTCCATTTATAAGCAAGTTCCCCATTGACTGGTTTACACCCTGACGATGATGGCAGATTTTGAGCCATCGAAAGCTTGGTTATTTATTAAAACTTTGTTGTTTTAATTCCTGGTGATAGTCTTTTTATCTATCGAAATGTATGTACCCAGGAATCATTCCTCGATTTTTAGCGTTATTTTATATATATATATGTATGTATGTGTATAAATGTATGTGTATATATATATATATATATATATATATATATATATATATATATAGGTCTTTGGTTGTTCGGGTTTTCTCCCGCGTAAAATTGGAAGTGCTGCTCAAAGCACGAAGCTGAAAACACCAGCCTGAAGATGACGAATGGGACTTCGTCGAAACGTCGCCAAGACACTTCCAATTTTACGTGGGAAAAAACCCGAACAACCAAAGACCTACATACAAATACCCGCGAAAACCTCAGAAAATATATATATATATATATATATATATATATATATATATATATATATATTCAATAATGATGGTGAAAATGCGACTCCCGGGCATAATTATAAATGGAATGAATAAAGCGCGTTCACCAGGAGAGTTTAAAGTTAAAATACTTCAATTAAAGTATTTTACTATATTAAAAGGTTGCCAAGCTTTCGTTGGGAAAACTCCCCAACATCTTCAGGGCTGAGAGACCGTTTTTAACAAGGTGATTCAAACGGGTTCCATAGACGTCTGCACGTGGTTCCTAGACTGTGCTAGCATTCCCTGCTGAACAGCTGATAGGTGGGAGGGGGAATCGGAGTAAAGATTTCTTCTGTCGTTCTCTCGATCACTTTTGTTCACATTTCCGTCGACCTCAGGGGGTATTGTTAAAGTTATGTTCCGCCCTCTCCCGGCAGTATTGGCTCTCGTTGCAGTGGGGGGGGTTTAGTTTGATGTCATTGTGTATCCTACCATGGAGGCGGGGCTTCATCGGCTGCAATTTAACATTTTTCCTCTGCTGCGTGCTCCCATATTTATCTTCGCTCGCATGTACAAGCATCAACTGGATGTGGTATTTTTCAATGTTTGAATCATCCTCCTCCATCATGGTGTCCCCCATGCTCATCTTCCCTCGTAGGTCAATATTCAGGTTAAATCCCCCCCCATTTCTGTGAGCAAAAGTCTGTTGGTATTTGGGCAGATTCCCCGCTCATGTTACTTTCCCTTTTATCAAGCGAACGTGTCGTCATCACATGTTTTTTCTCCCCTCTCTGTATGGGATATCCACCTTTATTATTATTATGGGTAGTGCTAAATTTAGTGGTTCTATCCTCAAATTTCTTAAGCGCTCCAATGTCATTATTATTGTTTTCTCCAATTAAAGGGGGTGTGGTTTCCCCTTGATATTGTTGGGGGGGTTTCTGGGTAGTCTATATCAGATTGTTTCTGGTAGGGAGGAGGTGTAGCTCCTGGTTTGGAATGTTGTGGATGTTGATTGTAAGGTTTGTGATATAAAGGATGATGGTTTGAGTTCCATTTTCGTAGCGCTTGTTGTGCTGGGTGCAAGTCAATGTGACTATTGATTGAGTTGTTATTCGAGAACCAGGCTTCTTTTAGCAGCCGACCTCCCTTCGTGGCATCACTGGCTATGATAAGGGTGTTATTGAAGTCAAACTGATTGCCTTGTTGTGCCATATGCATCCAAAGTTGTGAGTGTGGTTCGCCTCGTTTTATGGCCAGTTTGTGTTCGTGGAGGCGAGTTTTCAAGCGTTTTGCTGTTTCTCCCACATAGTTGCCGTCGCAGTTTTTGCAGTTGATCTTATAAACAATAGCAGATTTCTCCATGGTAGGTAGGGGGTCCTTTGGACGCATAATTTTTGATCGTAAGGTTTGGTTAGGTTTGTGAGCTACTTCTATCCCATGGGGTGCTAGTAGTCTGGCTGTGGCCTCTGAGATGTTACTTATGTATGGGAGGGAGATGCGTGTTTTTTGTAGGGGGGAATCCCTTCTTCGTTGGGTGGTCTGGTGCTGGAAAGTTGTACAATGTCGTTTGATAAATTTTAATGGATAACCGTTATATATGCACGTATGGAAGAGGTGTCTCCTCTCTTCTTTCTTATATTCATCCGTGCTGCAGTGGGAGTCAACGCGTTTAAATAATGTTTTAATGCAGCTGATTTTATGGGAAATAGGATGATTACTCTGGTAATGGAGGATTCTATCCGTGTGGGTTGGTTTACGGAATACCTTCGTATGTAGGTATCCATCTGGTTGACGGTGGATGGAAACATCTAAGAAGGCAAGAGAATTGTGTCTTTCTTCCTCTACAGTAAACTTTCTGTCAGAGTAGATGGAATTTAATATTCCCATAAATGTAGTTACATGTTGTCTTTTGACAATGGCAAATGTATCGTCCACGTATCGAACCCAAAATTTGGGTTGGTATAAAGTCCTAGCCTTATGTTCAAGCTGTTGAAGGACTACCTCAGCTATAATACTGGAGATGGGGGAGCCCATCGGGGTTCCTTTTATTTGTTCATAGATGGTACCTTGGAATGTGAAATAAGTCTGGAGACATATTTCTATCAATTTCACGAGGTCTTCCGTCTGAAGGGAATCTTGGTGATGACTTTCATTCATAGATGTCAAACGTTCTTTCAGGACAGAGATGGCTAAGTCCTGGGGAATGGAGGTGAAGAGAGAGGTGACGTCGAACGACACCATCATCTCATCATCCTCCACCCTAAGGGTCTTAATTCTAGTTAAAAATTCTAATTAAAAATATACACATACATACATACGCCCAGTCAGCTCAAATATGGGAAGAAGAAAGCTAAGGAGCTTGAAATAGCTATAGCAATCCGGTGATGAGAATCTAATGTCTCTTCACCACCACCCTGAACATTGCAGTTCTTTCCATACAGAAGGGACAGAGGTTATTCAGAACAACATATATCAGAAGGAAAAAAGAGGAAAAGCAATTAGAGTCCAGCAAGGGGTTCAGATAAATCAGCATTCAACCATTGATCAACTTTTAAAGCAAAATAAAACAATAAAGTCAAAAAGTGAAAGTTAAACTTCTGGTATGCTTAGAAAATGAAACTGCTTGACAGGAAGATAGATGTGCCCAGTGACTTTTCAATCACTTCCAGAGGGTAATGGAATCTTCAAGACTTCCCTTCCCCACTGGCTCTATGTTCATCCAAAAGTCATCTTGGATCATTCCTAACTGCTCCCATTCAAAGCCAGGGAGCATGATCACCAAAGAACCAGGTTCACCAGTGAAATCATCAGATCATTGGTAAGAGAAAAAAGAAAGTTACTGAACAGCAGCCATCTTGAAAGGAGGGGGACCATCCCTGGAATATATTTAATAAAATTATCTGATTCAAAATGGTCCATTTCAGTCCAACTTATCACACATTTAGTATTCCCATTTCAATTTTGAAAGCTTACTCTGGCTCATTAAATGAGTGAAATGATGTGTGTGTGTATATATATATATATAATCTGTACATATTTTAGTGTTCTGCCTAATATCATTATGCATTTCAGTAATTAACGTATATTCATATATGACTTTCAGTTAAAGGTCATTTAAATTGCAACTTGATTACTTTGGCTTTTGCATCTCAGATTTTGAATATTATTTAGCTCTAATCCTTAAAATATGCAAAGCATTCGGCATAAGATAAAGCATCAACTCTATGTGTAAAGTTTTTAAATTATACACAACACTTTAAAAAATACTTCCATACTGTTATATTGTTAAAAATCGTTTCTCTATGATCTTTGATAAATTTTGTTTCTTTAAAAAATTGTCTATTTTTTTCCAAGAAATTTCTTGTCTTCTTTCTACGTATATATTGAAACAATATTGATAACACTTTACCTGTTGTTACAATATATTCTTCTTGGATAATATATATTATATATTATATTATTTCCAGTTTTTTTACTTAGATAATTGTCTCTGTAGATGCTAATTTTTTTGAGAAATATTTATCTTTTCTGGAAATATCTTTAATCCACCTTCTTCTCTTTTTACCTCACCCAAATAGCTTTTGTTTTCTCTTGCCTCTTCTCATGAAAGCTTTGCTTGTGTCCCAAACCATTCTTATATCTGTATCCTTAGTAAGATTATTTTCTAAAAGTAATAAAATTGCTTTTTACAATCCATCATTATTGCTTGTCTCAGTATAAATTAAAATGTCACTAGGTTAACTAACACTCCCTTGAATAGGTATTCATGCAGCACTTCATTTATTAGCTACATAAACACAGCAGGGGCCCTTTGCAGTCCAAAAGGAAGGACTTGAAACTGGAAGATCCTAAGAGGCAACTGAAAACCATTTTCCACTCATTCCACTGCTTTGATCCTCACTCAGTAGTATGCCTCTCGCAAATTTGCCAGCATGTCTTTCGTGAGGGGGACAGGGTAAATGTTTTCCGCACAAAAGCAGAAAGCCCACAATAGGTAAGACATAGACAAAGGAACCCGTCCTTCTCACCCTCGGTCTGGTGAGTTGGATGAATCCAAGTTTCAGGTCTTTGTCTGTAAAAGTCTGAATTCCTCCAATTCCCTAGAGGCCATGGAATACAGTTTGGTTTGGGTAGTTTGGCCACCGGTAGAATTTCTATGGAACAGCAGTTGGCCGGGATGGGAGTGTATCTGACCCCTTTTCACTGTTCTGTAAATCCCAGTACTCCTTGGGGATCCGAGGGTCACCCAATCTTTGAAGTCTCCTCCCACCTCCCTTTTTGGTTTTCCCTGCTGCAGCTTTGGGGTAGGTTTTTGATGGTCCTTTTCCCCTCCCCCTTCACAGACGGCAAGCCAGATTTTTAGCAGCTCTCTCCTCCAGTGCACACAGGGGTTCCATTTCTGGAGCCAAGTCAGTCCTAACACAAAGGGCTTTTCCATTCCAGCGGCTATGATGAAGCTCAGGGTTTCCATGTGTGCATCCATCCTCATCTCTATTAGTTTGGTTACATATATCGCTACCTCCCCCCCCCCACCACCACTGAGCTGTCCATCTGGCAAAAAGCTATGGCCACTTTAAGCTATTTGATTTCATACCCAGTTTCTTGATCAGAGCAGGGTTGACCAGGCATCTGATACACCCCAAGTCCAGGAGGGCTACTAGGCTCCCTTTTGGCCCTGAGGATTGAACCACCTGTTCTATGGGGATGGTCACTGGGTGATTTACCAAGGGATCATCATTGTATTCTGCCTTGCTTTACACCAGGCCAGGGGTAGGCAACCCAAAACACTCAAAGAGCCACTTGGACCCAGTTCCCACCAAAAACAAAACACCAGGAGCCGCAAAACCCTTTTGATATCTAAAATGAAGATAACACTGCATATATCCTTTTTTACCTTTATTATAGGTGTGTGTGTTTGTGTGTGTGGGGGGTATTTGTGTGTGTGTGTGTGTGTGTATATGTATATGTATGTATGTATGTATGTGTGTATATACACACACACACACACACACACACACAGGTTAAAAAAAGGATATATGCAGTGTTATCTTCATTTTAGATGTCAAAAGGGTCTCTCTCTCTCTCTCTCTCCCTCCCTCTCTATCTGCCCTTGGTCTGCCACTCCTCTTCCCCCACTCTCTTTCTTTCTCTCTCTCTCTTTCCTCTCTCTCTCTCTCTCTTCCCCTCCCTCCCTCTCTCTTTCTCTCTCTCTCTTTCTCTCCCCCCCTCTCCTATCTGCTGCTCACCTGGCAAGCTTCAAGCTGTTGTGCAACAAGCTCGGGGGTAGGCAACCTCGTCTCTTTTATGACTCATGGACTTCAACTCCCAGAATTCCTGAGTCAGCCTAGCTGGGCTAGCTAGCTCTCTCTCCTGTGCTTCCTGCTTCCTGCAGAGACGCAGCAAAGGGAGGAGCTCCACCCAGTAAGCTTTTCAGCTCCTCGGAGAACACTGTGAGTGCACTCTCTTTTAGACACACACACACACACACACATACACAGCAGGGAAGCACAATTGCCTCTCTCTGTCTCTGTCTCTCTCTGCAAAGGCAGAGGAGGCTGGGAGCCACAGGGGAAGGCTCAAAGAGCCGCATGCGGCTCCGGAGCCGCAGGTTGCCGACCTGTGCATCAGGCTGTCCACCGGGTCAGTCAGAGTTCTCCTACCCTCTTTGGGGGATGGGGTAAACTCTACAACTTCTACTCCCTTCAGGGTGATTTCACAGGCTCACTGTTTTTTTCGCAGGACCCTGAGTTGCAGCTTGGCAGTCGGCTGCTTGGTGCCCCTCATTCCCACACCTGAAGCAGCCAGTGGATCGTCAGTATGGGCTCTGCACTGGTTTGGGGGCCTCTTTCTTTTCAGGGGGAGATTATTGTCATCCATAGCTTGACTGGTATTTGGATCAAGCCAGATTTATTTCCATTTCCTCTGCTTGGATATACCAGCCATGGAGGTTGGGGGGCTGGTATATCCAAGCACCTGAAAATGCAGGTATTTTATTTTATTTTTTCTTTTGAGAAGCATTAGCTCAATTTATATTCCACATTAAGAATTTGTAATCCATAATCAGGCCAAAAATTCAGAAAATCAATACTTGGAGTACCTAATTCAGTAATCCTTTCACTTTCTTGTTCTATCTGTGGATAGACTGTGATCTCATTTATCACAGCCAGCTCTTTGAATTTTTTTACAAATTCTCTGGCTTTCACCCAGAATTCAGTTAAAACCTCTGCTATTTAGAAACAAAAATCATTTCCTTCCTTCATTTGTCCCATTTAAATCGGACATTTTTCTTTTTAAGTCTATCAATCGGAAAGAAGTACTTTTTTCTCTTAAGAAGTATTCTACTGAGAAATTCTTTAAGCACATCTTTATTATCAATCTTTAGTCTTGTACTGAATTGATTTGCAGAACATAATAATAATAATAATAATAGTAGTAGTAGTAGTAGTAGTAGTAGTAATAATAATAATAGAATTGGAAGGGGCCTTGGAGGTCTTCTAGTCCAACCCCCTGCTCAGGCAGGAAACCCTATACCATTTCAAACAAACGGTTGTCCAGTCTCTTCTTTAAAAATTCTAGTGTTGGAACATTCACAACTTCTGGAGGCAGAGTGTTCCACTGATTAATTGTTATAACTATCAGGAAATTTCTCCTTAGTTCTAGGTTGCTTCTCTCCTTGATCAGTTTCCATCTATTGCTTCTTGTCCTGCCTTCAGGTGCTTTGAAGAGTAGCTTGACTCCCTCTTCTCTGTAGGAACTCCTGAGATATTGGAACACTATCATGTCACCCCTAGTCCTTCTCTTCATTAAACTAGACATACTCAATTCCAGTAACCGTTCTTTACATGTTTTAGCCTCTAGTGCCCTAATCATCTTTGTTGCTCTTCTCTGTACTCTTTCTAGAGTCTCAACATCTTTTTTACATTGTGGTGACCAAAACTGGAGGCAGTATTCCAAGTGTGGCCTTACCAAGGTGTTATAAAGTGGTATTAACACTTCACGTGATCTTGATTCTCTCCCTCTGTTAATGCAGCCTAGTACCATGTTGGCTTTTTTGGCAGCTGCAGCACACTGCTGGGTCATATTTGACTGTTCACTAGGACTCCAAGATCCCTGTCACAGTTACTACTACTGAGCAAGGTAGCACCTATACTGTATCTGTGCATTTGATACATTGTATTCTTCTTGACAAAGTGTACCAAATAACTCATGGAACATTTCTTAATTTCACAAATATATTTATTTTGCATAAACTTTGTCAATTTCTGCCTTTCTATTCTTTTCATTCCATTCCAAAAACATCAATAAATCTTTGATAACCTTTTATCTAATATCTTCCAGAGGATATTCAAAATCCTCTGGAATTACTCTTAATATCAAGCAGAATTCTTTTCCCTCCAATTTTTATAATGCCAGATTAACTAAATATTTTCCATTTCTCTGTTTATAGCTTCTAGTTTACTTTCCAAAAATTTCACTTTATCATTAATTTGTTTTACATCTCCAGTTACTTTTTCTACAGATTCCTCCATTCTCTCTTCAAAATCTGCCAAATTGGCATTAACTGATTCAAATAACTTCTTGCCCTATTCCTCAAACATTTTCTGCAACAAAGCTGGTGTAATTCCTTTCTTCAGGCTGCTCTAGTGAGCTTCTCTCTTTTTCTGCTTTTACATCTTTTCTGGTGATTGCCATTCTAATATTATAACTGAAACGTGAAAGTGTCTCAAATACAAGGTAAAAAGTAAAAGGCAAGCTTCCCTTTTGTTTTTCAATTTTGCCTTTCTCCATCCTTTTTTGCCTTTCTCCATCCTTAATATTTTGGTCTCAATTAGTACTCTAGTTACAGTGATAATCACAGTCTGTGTCTTATTACTTCATCTTCTTTGTTTTATAAAATCCATCAATTGTTTGCATTCTTTAACATAAAACAAACATTTCCACAAAAGTCCAATACATTTATCTATTTAATATAAATGATAATAATTAAGATGAGGCATTTTTGAACCTTGTGTTCATTACAGGTAGCATTATGGTTCTTAGCCTGATTTAAATTCTTTGACTCCCAACCACTTGACTCACATGTCAACAACAACAGCAAAAAAAAAACCCCTTCAATTCCTGAAGTCTCTTCATAATGAACAGCTATCCAGTGTATATGTGGGAAATTTCATTCTGTCTCTTTATCCAGAGAGATTTTATCCACCAGAATTCATCATCTGGCTACCAATCTCAGGGATGACTAATCTGCCATAGAACCTCACTTGGAATCTGGTATTCCATCACTGTTCTTACTCTTCATTCTTTCAAAATGAATTTGAAGCTAATTCCTGGTCAACTTCACTTCTGTCTTCATGAACCTTCTTAAAACAGGTAAAAGGTACTACAGATAGTCCTTACAACCACAACTGAGCCCAAAATTTCCATTGCTAAGCAACACATTTGTTAAGTGAATATTGCCCCATTCTATGACTTTTTTGCCATAGTTGTTAAGTGGATCACTACAGTTATTAATAAAGGTGATCACATAACCCTGGAACACTGCCACCATCATAAATACATGCCAGGTGGCAAGTGTCTGAATTGTAATCACATGATCACAGGGATGCTACAATGTGAAAAACAATCATAAGTCACTTTTTTCAGTGCGGTTGTAACTTCAAAGAGTCACTAAATGAATGGTTGTAAGTTGAAGACAACCTGGTTTGAGTCAATTTGTCCTTCCTCCAAGGAAAGACAAGGAATTAAATCAATGTGTTTTTCCTGAGCTCCTGTAGCTCCTAGAATAACAAAACTGTCTCTCTCTCTCTTTAGGAGTGGGGAATATTTTGAATCAACAGGGAAATTACACAATATTGAAGTTAACACAGTAGTTGGTTTTCAAATATTTCTAATCAAAAACATTTTCTACCCAAAATAGACTCAAATATGTATTTGATAAATGTTAACATACGTTAATTTTCTAAGACATAGACTTGAATAGCATCTGTCAATTGGCAATGTGCTTATAAGAATGTATCTGTATTGAATTTAGCACAATATCATAACATAATGATGAGGCTTCCAAGAAGATCAAGCCACCACACAATTCCCAGGAGAGGTGCTGAATTCCATAGAATAATATCTAGCTATCAACATATC
Source organism: Crotalus tigris (assembly GCF_016545835.1). NCBI lineage: Eukaryota > Metazoa > Chordata > Lepidosauria > Squamata > Viperidae > Crotalus > Crotalus tigris. The sequence continues at coordinate 1,915,151 of NW_024096495.1, read as the reverse complement.
AATGAGAATCCCAATAAGGAGGAAACCAATCATATGGTGCTTCTTGCTAACCAACATCAGAAGAGCGTTTAATGAAGTTTTTCATTAAAAATGTAAAATCATTTAAATTAACATAGGTATTATTTGCAAAGAAACCACCCTACTTGTATAAATTTGAATACTAATGCAAGTAGGTACATGTAATCACTGTTTTATGAATAATTACTATCAGTATTTTATTTTATTTCCTTTTGCTTTCATTGAATATGTAATTTAAGACATTATTTCAGGAGCCTAATAAAATGGACCACAAACTAGGAATGATAAATGTATTGGTCTTTAAGTTGTCACAAAAGTCTTTATTATTTTGTAAAGAGAGGAATTCAAGAATCTCAATGTCCCTATGCAGGATAAGAAATTCAAAATGATATCAATTTAGTAGAGCAAAAATTGCTTCACCTAAAGTCTATGACAAAATACTCTGTCATTATGGATTGTACACTTGACAACAGACATTCTGCAGACTTTAATAATGCATTTTGTAACAGCAACAATAGCAACTACAAATGTACTTGTAGCAGTAAAGGTTAAAGAATTTATTGCCATAAAGATGGAACTGAAGATTTCACAAGCAATAGAACATAGTCAAACTAGAGTCTTGGACTTCAAGAGAGCTAATTTCAATAAACTTAGAGAGGGCTTGGGAAGGATTCCATGGATGAGAATCTTCCAGGGGAAAACAACGCAAGAAGCTTGGGAAATTTTGAAAAGCAAGATAATAGAAGCCCAGTCTAGCTCAATACCAACAAAGAGGAAAAATAACAGCTCTCAAAAGAAACCAGCATGGCTGCATAAAGAACTCTCTGACAAACTGAAAGATAAAAAGGACAAATATAGAAAGTGGAAAGAGGGGCTCATAACTAAATCAGAATATCAACAAATAGCCTGAGCCTACAAAAATGAAGTGAGGAAAGCCAAGGCTCAAAATTAACTAAGGCTTGCAACCAAAGTCAAAAATAACAAAAAAAGCTTCTTTCAACATGTAAAAAACAAGAAAAAAGTGAAGGAAACGATTGGTCCATTAGTGGGTGAAAGTGGCAAGAAGGTGACTAGCAATAGGGAGAAAGCAGAACTATTTAACTCATTTTGTCTTTACACAAAGGGAAAAAACAGACCAACCTAACAAAAATAGTGCCATAAAAAACAGTATAGAAACACAAGTTAAGATAGGCAAAAAAAATGATAAGTGAGCACCTGTCCAGCCTAAACTAGTTCAAATCACCAGGATAAGATGGATTACATCCCAAGGAACTGGCAGATGTGATTTCAGAACCACTGAGCTATATTTTTCAAAGATCTTGGTGCACTGGGGAACTACCAGAGGACTGGAAAAGAGCTGATGTCGTCCCCATATTCAAAAAAGGAAAAAAAATGGATCCAGGAAATTACAGACCTATCAGTCTGACCTCAATACCTGGGAAGATTCTGGAAAAGATAATCAAACAATGAATCAGCGAACACCTATAGGCAAACAAAGTCATTACTAAAAGCCAACATGGGTTTGTCAAAAACAGATCATGCCAGACAAACCTTATTGCATTCTTTAACCAAGTGCCAAAATTAGTGGATCAGAGGAATGCTGTGGATATAATTTATTTGGATTTCAGTAAGGCATTTGATAAAGTAGATCACAACTTACTACTCAATAAGATAGAAAAATGTGGGTTAGACAGTATCACCACCAGATGGATTCGTAGCTGGCTGACCAGCCGTACTCAGTGTGTGGTCCTCAATGGAACTGCATCTACATGGAGGGAAGTGTGTAGTGGGGTGCCCCACGGCTCTGTTCTAGGCTCAGTGCTCTTCAACATCTTCATCAATGATTTGGATGAGGGGATAGATGGGGAACTCATCAAATTTGCAGATGACACCAAGCTGGCAGGAATAGCCAACACTCCAGAAGACAGGCTTAAGATACAGAAGGACCTGGACAGACTTGAACACTGGGTGCTATCTAACAAAATGAAATTCAATGGTGAAAAAAGTAAGGTTGTTCATTTAGGCAAGAAAAACCAAATGTACAGGTATAGTATAGGGGGTACCTTGCTCAATAGTAGTAACTGTGTGAGAGATCTCGGAGTCCTAGTGGACAATCACTTAAATATGACCCAGCAGTGTGCTACAGCTGCCAAAAAAGCCAACACACTTCTAGGCACATTAACAGAGGGATAGAATCAAGATCACGTGAAATATTAATACCACTTTACAATGCCTTGGTAAGGCTACATTTGGAATACTGCATCCAGTTTTGGTCACCACGATGTAAAAAAGATGCTGAGACTCTAAAAAGAGTACAGAGAAGAGCAACAAAGATGATTAGCGGACTAGAGGCTAAAACATATAAGGAACGGTTGCTGGAATTGGGTATGTCTAGTTTAACGAAGAGAAGGACGAAGGGGGACATGATAACAGTGTTCCAATATCTCAGGGGCTGCCATAGAGAAGAGGGAGTCAAGCTATTCTCCAAGGCGCCTGAAGGCAGGACAAGAAGCAATGGATGGAAACTGATCAAGGAGAGAAGCAATGTAGAACTAAGGAGAAACTTCCTGACAGTTAGAACAATTAACCAATGGAACAACCTGCCTCCAGAAGTGGTGAATGCTCCAAAACTGGAAGTTTTTAAGAAGAGACTGGACAGCCATTTGTCTGAAATAGTATAGGGTTCCTGCCTGAGCAGGGGGTTGGACTCGATGACCTCCAAGATGCCTTCCAACTTTATTATTATTATTAAGATGAAGATGAATAGCATGCCTTTTTAAAATTTGGAAGAAATTGCAATTGTTACAGCACTATCTCTCACATAGGCTATAATAATATAATAAATGGTAAAAATATGAAAAGTGGAATGCAATCACTACAGGAAGTTAAGTATCCCCAGTTAGCTAGTGCTAAAGCAATTTTAAGAAACATTTCATATCATTTTAATCAAGAATTTATGCAAGGTATTGCTTTGATTATGCAAATATAATAAACCTCTTTAGAAAAATAAATAAAATAATATTTTATATTTCTGAATTAATTGAAGACTTTGTGGGGTAGAGGACGGGGATTTTTTTCCATTCAATAACCGATCCCAACTTTAAAGAGTCCCCTCTTATGGTATTTAGAAAGGTAGAGAAACCATTTTTTTGTGAAGCTTTTATTCTTTAATTCCATAATGCAGTGATTATTAGGGAGGGATATTGGCTTTGTGAACATTTATTAACATTATGCATTTGTTCTATTGATTTTATCTGTTATATTATTAATGACACACAGTCTCTAGGGATGAATGGAATATATACTGCTCAAAAAAATAAAGGGAACACACCCTATAGGATTTCTTATAGGATGTGTTCCCTTTACTTTTTTGAGCAGTATACACACACACACACACACACACACACACACACACACACACATATATATATATATATATATATATATTTGTTTTCTGAGGTTTTCGCGGATGTTTGTATGTAGGTCTTTGGTTGTTCGGGTTTTCTCCCGCGTAAAATTGGAAGTGTCTTGGCGACGTTTCGACGAAGTCCCATTCGTCATCTTCAGGCTGGTGTTTTCAGTTTGAAAAGTACTGTACCATACCATCCATTATTAATATTAGGGTTCATTACACAGTCAGTCACATGTTTAACCTGGATTTCGCATTTTTATCCCCGTTTGAGTCATTCCAAAGGACCTGGGATAGACAGATGTTGTTGATGGTGTTAAAGATATTGGCACAAAATGTAAGATGTTCCAAGTAAAACTGCCTTTTGCAATTGACTGATGAATGGTGTCCAAGTGGTGTTCCAGATGATTTAAGATTGCATCCAAGGTAGCTATTGACTAATTGGTACTATCTTTGCTTTATTTTGCCATAGCCATTCTGATTGTATTTGCAGGACTTTGTATTTTGTGATTTTCTCCACTTCTTTGACTTCTATTCCATTGTATCCAAGTACTGCAATACCCATTATGCAGACTTTTTGACCTTTTAATTAACAAATGGCAGGTGTTTGTTTCAATTCTAAAGTTCCAGAGCACTTTAGCTTCTTCATTTTCTATTATTTTGCTATATTATAGTCTCACCAGTTCTTGCTTGCAGGGAAATGGTATTTCTTGAAGATATTCCAATGAACCATTATTGCCATTGTTGTAGTCAGTCTGTGTGATTTTGGGGGGGAGGGCAGCAATTAACTTCAGCTTCATGTGAAGTTACACCTGACAGTTCTTTAGCTGGTGTTGATCAAGTTCTTCTCCAGGATGTTGTAATATAGTATACTGTACGTGCAGATCCAAGCAGTGGGCCTTTTGCAATTGACATATGAAAATTTTGTCAATGTGCAGATGTTCTAAGTGCTATCCAATATTTTTGATATGGCACCCAGTGGGTCAATAACTCTTGGGACCACCATAGCCAGTTTATGCCATAATCTTTCCATTTTGATTTTCAGATCTTGATTTGTGATCTTTCCAATTCTTTGCCTTCTATTCTACTATCCCCTGGTATTGCCACCTCAATTATTGATACTTTCTTCTTTTCAGCCACAATTATATTATATCTAACGTGTTATGAGCCAAGACTTTTAGTGGAATTTACTTTTCTTTTGGAGGGGATAAAGCCTATTCCATTTATATAAAGAAGGCTGGAGGGCTTTGTTCTAGGAAAAAGTTCTAGAATTTGAAGGAGTATAGAGAACTTAACATTCCCTTTGGTTTTAAAGCAAATATAAATAAAAATTATATATGTTGTAAAGGTATATGTAGGAAAGCAATATGTTAAATGACATGTTCTATATGTTAAGTTTGTGAATTCTCTTTTCAACTGACAGTTCCTTCCAAAATATCCTCCCCCAAAAATGATTATAAATTTGATTTTTGAACTAAGAATAAATACACTATTTTCATATTATTTTTTTTTCCTACTATGCCCATTTTGTGGGAAAGCTGAATTCATCTACTTTTAATTAAGGCCACTCATTTTTTTTTCTGTTCCCAAATTTCTGGAGCAGATTGAGGCTTTGAAAATAGCTGGTTTGTCTTATTTTACAGCTCTCTTCGATAAAACATAGACTTTGGGACAGCAAAGGAGGTATATTGCCTAAGGAGGTATATTTATCTAATGTTTAATTACATCATGAAAATAAGCTGCTACCCATACTTTTCGTTGGAGGTCTTCTTTCAGTTTGGTTAGGCATACTTAAGGAATGGAAAGCCACTTGCTTCTATCTGCCTATACAATTCTCAGACCCATAACTATCAGATTTTGGGGACATTTACCTAGGTCTGTCTCCCAGCTTCAATTAGAATCTAGGGTCAGAATAGAAAAGCAGACATTTTCAATTTCCATGCAATTTACTTAGCTGTTCAGCAAAATGTTCCCCCTCATCAAACAGGCAAATTGTGACATGAAAATGGAAACTCAGAAGAACTCAGCTCTATTTTATGCCATCTTTAAAGCAACTTTTTCAGAAAACCAGTGTCACCACATCTTCCTCTGCCAAAATTATTTTTGACCTTGTCCATGTTTTGGTATATACCAGTAGTAGAACTGATTATTCTGATCTTGTTTTGTATACATTTGTATAGGAGTCTAGTTAACCATACCATTTCTTGTTCCTAGCAAAGATTCACAAAGCTTGACTTATAAAGTTCGCATCTCTTTTTTCCCCCCCAAAAAAAGTTATATGAAGGACAACTGTGATTAAAGGGCAACCCAATACAAGCACTGAACCTATTAATTCAAATTAAGCTTGTTAATTGAATTTTAATCATATTAGTATTACTAATATGTGCAAATATCCATTTGAAAGCCAGGTCACTACTCATCAATTTAATCCATAAGGATGTCTGTAAATTGGTTGATCCACAACCTGGGAATCAATGAAAAAAATGCATTATCTCAAATGTTACCCTGAAATTTGCAACTATCATTCAATCTTAGGTTACAGTTCCTAGTAAAAACAAAAAACAAAACCCTATCCCAGGTGTTTTCTAAGTATGTCTGTGTTTTCTTACATTGTATTCTTCTTCCAAATACTTACAATAAACAGTGATGAACAATATAAATGAATGAACTTTTCCGATCTTTTCTTTCAGCCACAAAACTGAAAGAGTGCTATTAATGAAGACATCTTTATAATGAGAAAGATTTATCCTGCTCTCAAATTCTAATTCAAATGATTGAAAATCTTACTATATACTTTGTATATCTTGACATCACTTTTCTAATGTCCCTGCTTCTTGATAATTGTCTGCTCTATGCATAGTGGGCATGGTAAAGTGTGTTTTACATGTCATAGTCCTACAAAGATTATAAATATATTTTAAAGGAATTTTTGATCCATTTACCAAGGTCCAATTTTAGACTTTCTAAAAGTTTCAACATATTCATTTCCATACATTTAGAAATATTTTAAAACATATAAAGCCAGAAATATTTTATATAACCAATAGAAATCTCAAAACTCATCTCTTTACATAAGGTATATTGATATATGAGCACCCAAATGAAGAAAGCAAGATGTAATCCTATTTAACTTATAACCAGAACACTTTCTAAAATACTGCACATTTATAAAATTAGGCAAACAGGTAGAGTATTGCTCCAAATTTAACAAAATATTATCAACATAAAAAAATGATTTATAGTCAAATCCTGCCAATGCAATACCCTTAATATCTAAAGATTTTCTTTCCATGGTGGCCAGAGGTTCAAAATTCAAATCAAATAGCAAGGGTAGCTCTGCCAAGTACCATATTGTAATGAAAAAGAATCTGAGATCATTCATTTTGTTATAATTCTGGCACAAGTTTGTAAATAATAAATCTCAATTGACTGGACAAAGTGCCATAGAAAGGAATGTCTGCAGTAATCATCACTTGCTTTAGAAATGTAAATTGGAACTAAATCAAAGGCCTTTTCTGCATATAAAGATACATACATCAGAATACCATAACATTTTTACGTTTGTTGGGCAAAATCAATATTATTAAAATGAATGATTTATGTTCTTAGATGCATTGCTATGTTAATACTAAGTAATTGTTTATTTTGGATTGATATTTAGGAAATTTATTTGGGATAGTGGACCCCCATGATTTTTCTTACCTAAGTTGAGATTACCATTTGAGCAAAATGACTTATTTTTTCCAACTTGTAATATTTTATCAATGGAATGAAAATTTAAATAAATATTATTACTTATGGGCTGTTATAAGGATCTTTTTATTATATAACTATAATTATAAAGAAATGAAATTATATAAATATAAAGAATTGAGTTCTACAGTGTGGAAGTTTCCTGGGAGTCTGGATTTATCAACTTTTAATATTAAAACCTCCTAAAGTTCAATAGGAGACAATATTGATTGAAGCAATAATATGTTTCATCTTAGATCATAAATACATTTTGATTGATAAGCAATAACAGTCATTTGGAATGGGACCTTGACATAACTATTGCAGCACTTCTTAATGGAAAGAATAACAATTACCTATTAAGTTTTTGCTTCCAACATTATGCCAATATAAGGATGCATTAATTTTATTTATTGAGTTTACTCATTATGTTCCTTCAGAAATAAAAAATTCTTGGTAAGTAATATGCTTCTGGACCAGTTAGCAATTCCAAAGTGCATTATCCTTATGTGTTAATGGGGGAGGATAAAGAGAGAATAACTCCAAATAATAGTTTTGTAAATACCATCTTCATTTTTTGTAATGTGAACAAAAATCTTCAGATTTATTTTAGTAGCTTTGAGACATTTGCAGTTATCTTACATGCATTTCTTTATTAAATGATCCTGACCCAGCAAAAGAGTAGCATACTGAAAATCTGTAATTGTTTTTCATTCTGCATAGTTATTCAAATTCCTCCACTGAGCTACTATGTTTGTGTAATTAATAGAAAAGAGCAGATTTTTATCAATGCCAGACTAGGTTCAATTATTACTATATTTCCTATCAAGATTTAGTTCAGGTGCTTAAATAGATGCTGATGCAGAGGCTCTGTTAGTGTGAGCAGTATGGTGGAATAAATTGTTCCTATTCCATGTGGTTAATAGTTTTTAAGAATTACTGTTGTCATCATATTGACCATTAGGATTACTGGTTTAATTCTCATTGGGAATTGCCAGACCCAATAGCCAGATGTTCTTCTCTGAAGTTCAAGCCCTCTACTAGGAATTAAATGTGCACTTTAGAAGACTATATACAATGCATTAGTTTTAGGAATTATCCAGGTCCTAGTGCTCAGTAGTTTCAGGAACTCCTTGTGATCAATGTAACTGAAAAATCTAACACAGGGTACACACTGGTTAAAAATAAATTACTCTCCCCCAAGAAGGGCAATGGATGTTTATAACACCTTGTACACAGGCATGACATAACATCTGTATCTTTCTGCTTTGAGCTTAAGGGTAGGTGGATTGTATTTAGTGTACATACCATATGTATGTACTATTCTGAGAGTTTATCATGGAAGCAGAGCATGAGTTCCCTCTGTGGAACAGAAAGCTTCCCGGGGTCGAAAAGCAATGTAAAGTAATCTCAAGGTTATTTTTATCTTGTTTATTTTTTTGTCAGCACTTTGCAAACTGGTCCTTAGAAGCCTCATGTGTAATTAAGTCACATGAGAACTGGTATATCTATTACATACACATATACACACATAGTAGGCACATTTAGAGGAGGAATATCCAACTGAGGATCCTACAGGACAAAAAAAAAAAAAAAAGCAGGATCTGAAAAAAAATCAGCAGAATGAACTGGCTGGTGGCAAAATTTGGTTGGTGGACTGAGCAGGAATCAGTGAGGATAACTTGTCAAAGGTGCTGGCATTCCAAGAAAGTTGGGAAGGTAAAGAAAGTTTTATTTCCCTTTTCATTCTCCTTTTGGCTTAAAGAAAACTCAAGAGGTGAAAGTAATGAAATTTTCTAACAAAATATGGATAAGGAATACTTGAGCAATCAAGAACAGAGCAAGCAAGACAATTAAGAAACTGTAAAAATAAATCCCTATAAATTATTGTATAGAAATGACTGTATAGTATGTTGAGCTAAGGTCACTGTATATTTTAGAACAGTGGTTCTCAACCTTTCTAATGCCGCAACCCCATAATACAGTTCCCCATGTTGTGGTGACCCCCAACCGCTTATATATCACCGGGTGCCAGGGGCATGGCCAAAGAAAAGGGGGGGGGAATGGCAGACTGCGTTGTTTGGCGACCACCGTGAAATGGTCGTTCGACCCCAAATGGGGTCCCGACCCACAAATTGAGAACCACTGTTTTAGAACTATTTGCCTAAAAGTACTATAATAATAAACATCACAGAAATTTAGAGAAGATTGTCTGTGCACATAGAGAGCTCCTGATCCTTTATAACTTCACTTTTAAGCTATTTTTTTAATAATAAGCTAGCCATCATGATATCTGCTCAGGTTTTATTTGAAACAGTAATTTATATTTCAGACAGAAAGGCTGGAAGTAGGCCTAATATGACATTTATCTAAGTTCATTCAACATTTAGCAGGATAGAGGATATAGAAACATATTATTGCACCATCAAAGAAAGGAAAGCAAGATCTAGTCTGATAATTAAGTGGAAAAGTGACTCACTGTTGGATAAAGATTTAATGAACCCCCAAATAAATTCATAAATTCATGAATTGAAAAAAGAAGCTACATTGTGTACTAACTATAAATACACACACATAACTTCCATCTGTAGGAAAGCAACAGCTAAACAATTATTAGATAATCTATTCAGGAACTTCAAATGAACCCATACAGGGCTATACCCAGGAGGGCACTTTTAAATATGCAGACATCTGTTGAGTTTAGCATGCAATAAGCTAGGTTGCCTGCAGACAACTTACTGTTCCTGATTTAAGCAGCTCCTAATAACATTATTTTTGCTTCCTGCCAGGGCTATGATTATAATAATTCTGCTCAGGTTTATGATAGCTGCATGTACATCTAACTAAAGGTTAACTCAAATTATTTCTTCCAGTGGTTAGTTTTATTGATGACCATTAAAAACTTGATACTAAGTTAAAAGTGGTATAAAGTTAAGTCAAAAGCCATGCAGGAATGGAATGATAAGCAATTACACAGAGTATTAATTCCTAACTGATTATATAACACTATAAAGTAAATATGGCCAGCAAAGTTAACAGAGCTAATTATCCCACTGTAAGTGAAGCAAAAAAAAATGTCCAGATCTTTTTCACATATAAATGATATTATGCAATTATCATAAATCAAATACTGAAAACTCCATTATGTATTAACCATATTTAAAAATTAAGATTAGATTTTTGAATAAATATCTCATGGGGAATAAAATTTGCTTTGAAATCATCTGCATGTGTAACCCCTATATATAGATTATATACATGTTTATATTTGAAATGGGAGATAAAATGAACCATACACCCATTCATAAAGCAATTAAACCATCCTTTTATTTCTGGATTTCAAAGGAAGGTTTGTTTTTTCAAAGATATAGAGCACAAGTAGGAATATGAATGCATTTATGCATGTGTGTGTACTACATGTATATGAAAGCTTGCCAGATGTAACAATGAATGGGGATAAAGATTGCATATCACTTTTTTTTCTCTTTCTGGTCTATTGTGTGAGACTGGGTGCAAGTTATAGGTTTTCCCTTCACCCACAGCAATATAACATTAATCTAATTGGAATTCCTTTTTGGTGATTAATTCAGTACATATTTATAATATGTATATATAAATTATACAGTTAAAGTAACCCAGAAAAAAATCTTAATATATCTGTTTTCAAATTATTAAATAATAGTACTTCACTGCAATAAAAATGCATTGGCAAAGTAAAGCTTCAACATATTTAATTTACACTGTCTTATGTTTACATAATTTAATATTTGATTTTTTATATTTATTGGTATTTATATATTAGAAGATACATTTCATAGCAATTAATTTCATCCAGAAAAAGGATTATGTTTATCACTTGACTTAATCAAAGTATGAATACAATCACAATCCTTCTCTGGGTAGCCAAGTGTGCATTTCCTGTTTTTATTTTAATTCTTCCCTCTCTATGGGTTATTGATATTTTTCAGTTGATTATATTCTCTATATGAAGAGCCATAGTGGTGCAGTGGTTAGAATGCAGTATTACATTCTGCTGACTGCCAAATGCCAGCAGTTGGGCAGTTCTAGTCTCACAGGCTCAAAGTTGACTCAGCCTTTCATCCTTCCGAGGTTGGTAAAATGAGTATCCAGATTTTGGGGGCAATATGCTGACTCTGTAAACCTCCTAGAGAGGGCTGTAAAGCACTGTGAAGCAGTATATAAGTCTAAGTGCTATTGCTATTGCCTCAGATTCTCCAGAATATGTATTGAGATCCTTGGAACTATTCTGAGATTTTTCCAGCACATTTAATTCTAGCTACCCAAATCCCAACTCAACAAAGCTATTTTTTCTGCTCACCCATTAACTTAAAGCTGCTACCTTTCAAAGGCTGGAAAAACAGCACAGTAAATTAAAGAAAACTTTGTCAGGTTTTAGCCTTCACTGAAAAAATATCAGCTGACCACCTCTGGCTATTAGCAGTCATCAGCTTCACAGAAGATGGTTACCTAGCAGCAAGGCTTTTTTTCTCATAGAATGCCCAGAACGGAGTTCCGGCACCTTTTTTGGATGGAACCTTGTAGGGTAGGCAAGGCGGGTTGTATGACATGTGTGAGTTCCGGCACCTTTTTTTTTTTTTTTTTTTTTACAAAAAAAGCACTGCCTAGCAGCAGTAATACATACAGTATATGCTAACAAGAAAAACAATCCGTGCTACTACTTTTGTAGCAAAATAATAACCCATCTTCCAAGTTATCTATGAAGTTGGATGTGATAAACAATTAAGGGTGATGAAATATCTTGAACACTGTAAGACTTAAACATTTTTCTGTGCTCATCCAAAAGAATTCCATTTGAAAAAACCTCTAGTGAATAATACAAACCAAACTGTATTGCATTTCATCTCTTAAACTATAGAATGCTGAATTGCTAGCATGCTTTGATGTAAATCAGTGGCCACCAGAGACCTATTTAAAAAGTAGAATAACAAAATAATGTGACCATCAGCACCGAATGAATTTTGTGGGGAGGGATGCGTGTGAATAAATAGCTAACTATTAACAAGCAGTTTTATATAACTTCATATCCTCATTACTGAAGGATAAACTTACTTTTGTTCTAAGAAGCTTTTATTTCAAGGAGTAGTTACAGATACATAAATTAACAACAGGCAAGAATTTCTCTGAGTCTCACCTATTTTCTCCAAGTTAATTTGGCAGGCTGGCTTCCCTTTTTTTACATAATATGCAATATTTAACAAATTTTAACAGGGGCAAGGAAGTAGAAATATACGGCCATGTAAACCATTTGCAGTAACCCAAGATGTAATATACAAACCACTCTCTAGATTTTTTCATTGATCATGAGAAAAACTTTATGGGCTGGCTTGTTAGATGCAGCCAGTGAGAATATCATAAGGTCATGTCTTCAACAATGATGCTATTCTATTATAAAACTCCAGCCCTGTGAACCAAAGCAATTACTAACAGGAGGATTATTTATAAGAAAGGGACATAATACTTCTTTTCAACTAGTGAACTGAATTGCTTTAACTGCATTTATTTTGAAAAGGAAAGCATCAGCAGCTGGTAGAAATCTAACTGAGAAATCTAAAACATTCTAGATGAAGGTACCAGCTATCCCCTACCAGACTGATACCAAGAAAACTCCATGTCTGTGTCTATGCACTTACTAGATGTTGAATTCAGTTTGAAGGTGACTTCATTTGCACAGTTATAGCATGCTTAACTAGTGTTTCCATGTTTTATACATAAGGAAATGTTCCCTTGCTAATAAGCTCTTCTGGCCTTTTTCCTCTGATCACATTTACCTTTATTCCATTCCAGCCAAATCTGTATAAAAAGAACAAATTGCTTCAGGTAGATAACTCTTTTCCTAGGTAGTTTTTGAAGACTCTTATTATGTTCAGACATCTTGTCTTATTCAAACTTCATTTCCATCTTAGACAATTTTCTGCCACTTCAGTTCTTAACTTCTTTTTTTCTTCTTCCATCATGATCTTAGAATTTTTAACTTTGCTTCATCAGTCCAGGACTAATCTTACTCAGTCTATCTTGCTGAGCTTTCCTTGTTATAAACTTTAGGCTAGAACCTTTGATGGAACCTTAATGAAATTTTAACTTTTCAAAAATATTCAGCAGGCCAATCCAAACTGTACATTGGTGTTTTTCAGGCATTTCAAAGCAATGACTTTTTAAGTGAAGACAGAATAACCTGGATATACATCTTCAATTCTCACAAGACTTGTTAGGGCAGAGATTCATCTATCCAAATTCAGCTGGCATTTATTTTTCTCCACTCAAATATCTGCCTGCCCCCCCAAAAATATTTTAAAAACTAAAAATAGAATACAATGCAATCAGCATTCCTTGTGTTCAGATAAGACCTTATATTTAATTTAATTTAATTAAGAATATTCTATTATTGAAATTTTCATGTCAAATAATAAAAGAAAAAAGCCCCCCTTTTTAGTGTAATCTAAGATAGTGGTTCTCAATTTTTCCACCAGACCCCCTTTGAATACCTTTGATGGCCACAGACCATGGCCACAGACCCCCAAGATTTAATTCATGATTTAAATCATAACATTTCTTCAAGCCTTCACGGACCCTCCCCCCATGATGACAGGGGTCCACAGACCACAGATTGAGAATCACTGATCTAAGATATCAAGAGATGATAGAAGTATCAATAAGTATAATAAAATATTTAAAGTTTTTTACACCAGAACAAAATAGCCAAACCACAATGCTATCATATTAATATAATAGGTGAAACACATCAGATATTTATCAATCCATGTATTCCTACCAGAAGTTATTTTTTAAGCAGCTACTTAAAAAGCAGTCACTCTATGTCATGCCCCTATTCTACTATTACATTCTAGATTCTATTAAAATTAGTCTCAGACACATTCATTGCAAAACACAAGCTAGTCAAAGAATGTCATGCCTCCGTCGGAGCCTGAATCTAGGAGGAAAATGAGCTGGAATGGGACCCTATGGAGGTTGAGGGAGAGGTGTCTGTGGTTTCAGAGGAAAGTGGGAAGAGCAGACCAAGGCAGGCCAGGGCCCTTCAGGATTGGGACAGGATGAACAGGAGAGACAGAGTTCAGGCAATGAGCAAGGGCCACCCTCACCTGATCCTAGAGTATGGACAATGGAGAGAAGGAGGAAACAACGCAGGCAGGCTCAACTATTCAGGAGGAGAGCATCCCTCCCCTCTCCACAAGGCACACCTGGAGACTGAGATTTAAGGAGATGCTGTGGGGAGAGGCATTTGTTGGGAACAAATGCTGATTCCTTGGAGTTTTGTGTGTGTTGTTGCTGATCTCTCGTTCTGTGCCTTCTGCTTGGAAACCTGGAAACTCTGACCATTGGACTGGCTGACAACATTGCTTGGATGTTCAAAGATCTTGGACTATATTTTGGCTTCTCTTTTGAAACTGCTCAGGCAAGCATGTATTCACACAGACTCGTTAGGTTTATGATATATGTGTCATTCCTTGTTATCTCTGTGGCCTTGAGTAAATTCATCTCCTAATAAGACTGTACGTGAAACTACTTGCAGCCAGAGGCGGTTGAAGGTGTGTGTGTGTTCCTTTGTTTAGAGGCTTGCCAGAAATGTGAGAGCATTTGGGGAAAGTTTGGAGCAATTAAAGGGCAGTTTGAATTACCAGCTGACTGCATTGCCTGTGCTGTGCTCTGAGTCATCACAAAGTGATTCTTGTCATGTGACAAATAATAAGATCTGTTTTGTTATTTATGTATTAGCTTCAAAAATTCTTGTGCTTATCTGCTTTGAGCTTGTAATATAGTTGTCTTTATCTCAAAGATGTAAATTTACTACAGGTTTGCAAGCATAAGTATATACACCAAAGCAAAAAAAAAAAAAAAAAAACCTCCAAAACATGGCAAAAGCCTACAGACAAGCTAAAGATAATACCAAAGAAAGGACTAAGCTCTTAGAATTTCTTGTCAGAAATCCATAAAGACTTCAACAGAACAGTATTGTTCCAACTATCTTATTAAGCCTAGCAGTTTTCTAAAAGCCAGCAGCATCTGAACCCACCCATCATTACTAATCAGGTTTGGGCTCTTTCAGCAGGTTATTCTTGAATAGTGTTGCAAAGTCTAGATGTCTACCAGTATAGCTGAGAATTTGTATATCTCACTGTCATTTACTCATATCTCCTTAGATGGAAGTGTTCTGAATGTTGCAGGAAGATGGTAAACTGCTGCCTCCAGGACAGATACAACATGACTATTTCTAGAGCTTCATTCTCCTTATTATCTTCCATATCTATTTTATTTTAGTTCTTTAGAAGTCATATTTATAAGGCCACCAATCCCATGGAAAGTCTGGAGAACATACAATCTTAAAAACAGCAAGGATCAATGTCACACCACACACATAAACACAATTACTTTCTTGGCATATTATGCAGCATATCCAATCAATAATAGTAGTTGGTAAATCATCTAAAATAAGTCATTTTCTCTTAGCATTTCCTGTTTCTTGTTTCCATGTACACAAGCATATGCTAATGCCAAACTTCCTACGTTTCTGCTGAATGATTTTGCTTTGGCTTAGGCAAAGCAGAGAAAAGACGGGTTTTTCAAGGTCAAGGGCTCACTGATGTTTCCTGGGACTTATACATTGTCATGTTGGGTGACATTGTCTAATGAGAAGTAATTACATTTCCATATTAAACATTTAACAGTGACTGACACAAGGTGTTCTTCAATGTTTTGTTAAGTTTTCTTACTGCTGCATTAAATTTGTTCACTGTTATCTTTCTTGTAACATTTTTTAATGAAGATGTTCAGAAAAAAAGTTTGTTTCTTTGATTTCCAATAATAGTGCATGAAAACTAAATCTGTTGCACTTCTTCTCAAATCAAAGTGTGAACATTGTGACAGAGAAGGAATTACATTAATATAAGTAAATAGATTTTAGAAATCCCTCCCCCCCCCCAGCCACCATGGTTAAATATGATCAAATTAAATTCCTCTCTAGCATTACATTATGTAGTAGAGTTTCAAAACTTTTCCATCCTGAAGTTATTAGCTCTGAGTACTAATTATTACTGGGATTTCCTTGAAGTAAATGGATACCATTAAACCATGAAGATTTCAAATGAAGACTATGGTTATGAGCCCACCAGCTTATGGATGTAAATTCTTTTGAAGATAATGAGTCCTAGCAAATATGGATGGTAGATTATTGTAGAACTATTTTAATCAATCTAGAATCACTTTGAATTTAATTAGAAAGTATAGCCTAATGAACTTTCTCACAATGAATGGATATGCACAGTTTATTCACACATTTTTGTTATTCTTGTTTTTCATAATATACAATGTCACTCTAATAAAAGTTTCTGACTTTTGTGGAGACATATAAATAGCATTTATTGGAAGTTGGCTTGTTTTCACTGTATTTGTGATTGTGGGTCATGGCCATGGCTTCCAAGAGCTGTCAACCAATACTAATTGGGTGACAGCTGGAAAATTGCAATGTGCACACAACTCCCCTACCAGAAATCCAATCACGTTTTAGACAAACCCCTTCCTGGCTGTCTGTACAGAAGAACAGAGAGCATTGTGAAAAAAGTTATGCCTGCAACCACATACCACTATTGTCTTCTCTTTCACTTTAATAATTGAAGGTCTAGCATTATATTTAGTTTTTATTCTGAAATAAAGAGTGATAAGAATACCTAACTCCACCTAAAAGAATATAGAAGAGGAATGCTGTAAGAGCTTAAAAACAAACATGGTTTTATAAATTTACATCAAGTTTCCCCACTCTATACATGGGGGGGAAAGGCCTTTTTACCTTAAAGGCCCTCTTAGCTACATTCAATATGTACATTCTGTAATAAAAGGTTCTTTCTTTCCTTTTTTTTAATAAAATGTCATCATCCATTTAGTCAAAGGACAAACCATTTAAAGCTCCAATAAATGTAAACTTTCAGAGCAAATATATATATATATATATATATATATATATATATATATATATATATATATATATATATATAAAACCAAAAAAACCTAAAAATATTTTCTATGTAACTTAATGCTTTAATGTCTGGAAATAACTGTATTTTCTGAAGTGTTGTAGGCTTCTTATTTAGGACTACTTCGTTATATGCCATTTAATATCCTCTACATTTCTCAGAAAACTATATTGGTAAAAAGGAAGATGAAACTTTTCTCTTGAAACTGTAAACAAACAAATTGTACAATCACATTCATTGTATAGGCTGGTTTATAAAGACATTTCTATGATATATTTTAAATTGTGCAGAACACAAAAAAGTGGATATTTTTATGAGCATCCTATATGAATTCTCCTTGCATTAAATCCTTTTTTCTGTATTTCTGAAATCTGGGAAGCTTTTTACCCCTAGAGAGGCCTATTATATCTACAAACTTCTAATTCTACTTTTAAAAAAAAGTTATACTACTTTTGTTTCCTTTTTTATTGTCAATGGGAAGAAAAACACATTTTCAGATTTTATTATTTGGATCACAATCAAAGTAGATGGTCTCCAAATGGAATTATAACTCTTTACAAAGGACTGGAGAGAGTCCCAGATAAATCTTATAATTAGTGCACCCCCTATTAAAAACCATTAGACATGCTTCCATTGCTTGAATGCAATTATTTTGTGGATATTTGGCTAATGTAGCTTCTAAACATTAATTAATTGTCCTGAAAATGTAGTGCTTTTTAGTTGCTCTTGTCTCATTTTTGCTCTAGAGACATGTCAGATATTTATATTAGTATTAAAATTGACAAAGGATTTCAAAAAAGCATGAAGGATAAGTTAATGTAGTAAGACATTTCAAAAGCAGGAGTACTGTAATCAGTGCCAGCAAGACAGCTATCAGATACTTGGTTTGTTTATAGGAATAATAGACTGATGGCTTTTGAAGACCAAAGTAAATATCAATCAGAAGAAAAGGGGTGAGTAAATACTGTGCCAGCTGTTCTAGTTAAAACTATTAAAATAATATATAATGCCATTTGCAGAGAATGAAAAGTCTACTTGCTCTGAGAAGCCCAAAAGGAAGCAGTTACTAGAAGAATGAATATTCCAATTTCCTCCATTCTAAGACATTCTCAAAATACTCAAGAGAGCTGAAAACAAGATACTTAGTTCTTATCTATCTATCTATCTATCTATCTATCTATCTATCTATCTATCTGTATCTATCATCTATCTATCATCTAGCTCCTTTCTCCCTTCCCTATTCCATCCCAATCTATCTATAACCAAAAACTAAACAGACTAAACATACAAATTTGGTATGAGAAGACAAAACTGAGTTTTAAATGAACCTGCTCATGCTAGGAGTTTGAGAAGAAAAAAAATTATAAATATTCTCCCAGTGTATCAAGAAGGGAAGAAACTTCTGAGACTTCCAGTTTGACATCATGGTGTGACGGATGCAGGAAGATGGGGCTCCATCTTCCATGTTTGATTTCACCCCACTGGGGACCCTAGAAGGGTTGAAAGTTACCCCAAAGAGGCAACAGAGAAGGAGTGGGTCCCCATTAATTGCAGCAGGGTGGCGGCCCTTCTGTTTGATCTGAGGAAGCCCTCCAAACCAGCAGGGGAAAGACTGGCTACATTTATGTGGCCAGTCAGAAGCTGCTGACAGCCGAATAAAATAAGCATTAATCAGCAACTTTCGAGCAACATGGATGAAATTGGGTGAGACCCTATCCTCTCTTTATGACTTTAAGACTTTTTCCTGGGAAAAGCCACCCAAAGCAAAGAATCCTCCCTGATGAGAGAGGGAAGAGGAATTTCCACCCCATTTCCTCAGAAAAAGAAAAGTGGTGAATTAATTGCTTGGGGGAAAATAGAGACAATTACAAGATTAATTTGGAAGCAATACACATATATAACTTTGAAATTTGGGGACTAAAAGTGCTTTTGAATTTTTTTAAAAAAAAGAGACTTAAAAAGTATGTAATATAAGTTTGGATGTAAAAAGCTGGAAGACGACGTCAACAACATCTAATGGCGAACTATAGCACTATAATTTATCATGTCTAAAGGAAACTTGGCTGGAAGCCCAGACTCAGATATGACTCTTGGGTTTTCAGAAACTTTCACTTTTGAAGACTGCAGCAGGGAAAAGGAGGGGGAAAAACCCTCTTGAACTGCTTATCTATGTGACAGAGACAATAAACTATTTTGGAACTGGCCTGCCTGGACTATGAATATAAATACTAACTGACTTTTAGAGCTGTGTCATGGAGCTATTTCCTTATAGAAGAAACATGCATTATTGATTGAGATGATGGAATACTTTGGACTATAAACCTTTGATTGATGAACAATTTTTAATTGCTCTTCTCTCTCTGGATGAAAGGATGTGTTTTTCATTGGACAGAAAAATTTGAAAAATTCGAACTTTACTTATATATGCTGAGGGGAGACTTAAGGCTGGCCTGATAGGCTGGCTGGATAATTAGGAGTTCAAATGACAATTGACTGAAACTTTTTAAATCCCTAAATAGATTGGACTATAAAGACTACATACAAAAACAAAATGGATGTTTCATACTTAGCTTCAAATGGTAAAAAAAAAAACCATCCCTAACATCTGTCTCCAAAGTCCCCAGCTTGATATACCAACAAGAAAATGTTGATGAATTTCAGAAAGAGATTCTTTCTATGTTAAAATCAATACAAGAGACAATTACCTTAGTTCATAATGAGACTAAAAATAATACAAAGGAGATAAAAGAACAATTCTTTAATCTAAATCTACAAACTCAGACAATGACTACAAAGAAGGAACTAGCAACCCCCAAAATAGAAGGAAAATCAGAGGAAGCAGATCCAAAGATGGAGGACCTATAGAAAGGAACTAACAGACAGACTCAGACAAATGAAGAATTAGAAGACATAGCAAAAATATTGGAAATGGAAAAGATATCTTACCTGTCAAGATTGCAGAACACACTTGATAAGAAAGATATCAATGGGCTGAGTGTCGTTCCAAAAATACTTTAATGAAATTGTCTTTCTTATTCCAAACAATATACACAAAACAGAATTACCTGATGATTCAAATGCACTAACTTGGAAAGTTAGTTGGCAAAGGAAGAAAGCTAGAGTAAGACTGAAGAAAATAGAGGTTTTGACCCATTAGATGGGATATTATACTATTAATCAGATGTTTGATCATGGCTGAGAATAGATAATTATTAGAAATAGAAGTATTATTATAACTAGAAAGATAGGATTTATAATTAGAATATTATATTTTGGTATGAGAAGGGAAATATGAAAATGCTAAGTGGGTTTGAATAAGCTTTTGGTTACCCAATTATAACTTATTATGAGAAATTATAAGTGATAGAGAAATTTTGAACACTGATGGGAAATTATTCTTTTTTAAAAAAGCGGGAAAACAGGATATTAATTGAACAAATGGATATTAAGTGCAAATGCAATTAAGATATGTTTTGGTTAGAAAAGATATTTTAAACCAACATTATTGATGGTATTAGGAAAATGCAACAAAGATATTGATATTCAATTATATATGTATTAACAGCAATAAGAATTGCATTTGCCTAATGTGAGAAAATGTTACTACCGGAAGAAGAGAGGAAGCATTGGATGGTGTAATATTGGGCCTAGATTGAAGAAGTTAATATGTACCACTGAATTACTGAATGGACCCAGGACAACACATTGTTTATTAAGTACTATGATTGTAAAACTAGAACATTAACAAAATATTTATTAAAAAAAAAGAAGGGAAGAAACTTCTGTCAGAAGGTTACTGACTCCTTTCCTCCTGACATGACCCATGAAGTATTATTATGAGTGGGAAATTCCACAAATCATAATGTGTATGTCTTCCCTACTTTGCAGTATATTACAATCAATAATTCAGTAAATGGAATATAGGGGGAAACTAACAACAATGAAATATTTTTTGTTCTTATATTCCAAGTGATTAGCTTTACTGACTGGTAAAGACAATATTCTGTTTGATAATTTCAACTGTGGAATTACATTCTGAAAGAGGAATCTTCCATGTATGCAGACTAGACAAATTGTTCCCTATTTAAAAAACACTTTTTGCTATAATGTTCTTTCAGCTATAAATTTATCTCAGATCCAATTGCTGCTTGGATGTCAGTTGATGTAAACATTTAAGCAGGGGGGTGCTTATTGTCCCCAATTCATTGCCAACTCGACAATATGCTTGATCGCCTGTTCAGCCCCAGAGATCCTTATATTGATACTAATTTTGCATCTGCCATATCTAAGGCACCAAAATTTCTTTCTTTTCCCCATCTGCAAAGGAATGAGAAGGAAATATACGCAGGCAGAAAAAGAAGAAGGTATAGGCAGATTGTGGTAATTGTCCATGTCAGAGACTTGCACCAAAGAGAAATTAAGAGAATGCAGCAGTGGCAGCCACTGATCTTGTTACAACTTCCGCAGTGATGAAGATGTTTGTGGATGCTATGCTGTAGAAATGGAAAGGAAAATCATCTATGTTTACAGGAAAGGCCTGCAGGGTAAGTTGTTGTTTGTGGCCAACATAAACCATAAAATACAGAAGGTCTATCAGATTGATAGCTATGGAGTTAATACTGATGGAACTTTTATCAGAGGGAGAGGCAGTTTGGTGTAGTGAACCAGGCTATAAACCAGGAGTTTATTAGTGCTAGTCTCTGAGTGACTTTGGATCTGTAACTCTCTCAGTCCTAGACAGGCAATGACAAACCATTCTCTCCCAAGAAAACTGCAGGGACTAGCCCATGTGGTCATCAGGAATCAAAGCTGACTTGAAGACATTAAGTTGTTTTGTTATTGTTGTTGTTTTATTAGAAGATAACTAGTAATGTAATTCCAAAGATGGTATACAACCTACAGCAGGAAAGTCTGGCTTCCCGGTATCATGGTTTTCCAGTTATGGCACTCAGGCCTTTTGTTTCCCCCCTTCATTTAGAAAAATTGCCCAGATTGCATTGATAGCAAAATTACCAGAAATTAGCATGAGTTGTTCAAGAATAAATATTAGTAGCAGTTTCCTTAATATATTGGAGATGCAATGCATATATTTTGACTTCAAATATTTGTAATAAGTTGATTAGAAATTAGTTAAATGTGGGCAGGTTGATGGAGTCACAATATCTATCTATATATCTAGCTAGTTCAAGTATATTTTCAAAAAGTGATTGCCATACTGCTCATTAAATTGAAAGGAGTATTAAGTGGAATGCTACAAATCTTAATCCCAGATATGAAGAGGTGGAGGAAAGAAATTCTTTTCATATTTCCAATTGATTCAAAATTTGATGAGTACCTCATACTCTAGACCTTCAGATACAAAAATAGGCTACAAGCAACAAAATTACATTTAACAGAGATCACTGTAATATTCTTCACTTACAAAAGACAATTGAAAGACATAGGTATAAAGTAGCTTGGTATTGGTACTTGTGAAAATATTTTGGAATGACAACTGATTACAAATGAAATATGAGTCAGCTATTTGAAATAGCTGCAAAAACAAAAAAATAATTATTTACAGTACTTTGCATCAACTGAAACATAATTTCAAAATCATGGGAAGTATTTATTACACTTTATTCAGTTTTGATCAGTCCATATCTTGAGTATTGAGTTGAGTTATGACTATCACTTTAAGAAAGATTCACCAAACGAATGACTCATTGGGATCCCCATATCAAAACAACTTACCTTATGTGTGGCCAGAACTTGAAAATAACATTTAACACAGCACAGTATTTAAACAAAATGGTTCGGTTGAGATCTGCATATGTGGGACTGATTGGGGTAGATTGCAAGGGTGACTCCAAGATATAATTTTATCATATTTTATCTATATTTTCAATTACTGTACTCTATTTTAATTTCATTTTAGACTGTATTTTACTCCAATTTCATTTTAACTCGTATTTTACTCTAATTCCATTTTAAACTGTATTTTATCAAATTTCATTTTAAATTGCTTTTATCAAACTTTAATAATAATTTGTTGCTGGAACTTTGCACTTTGATATGCCCCAAAGGCTAACCCAATAAAGATTTATTTTTATTTTTTTAAAAAAAAGAAAGATTCAGAGAAATTGGATCTGGTTCAGGGTATAAAACAAGGGTGACCAGTGATTAAAAAGTTTGTTATAAAGAATATGAAGGAATCTGTGTATGTTCAGGTTCATGAAAAGACTGCTGAGTGGGATATGGCAGTACTCTTCAAATAGTTGAAGGGATGTCGCAAAGAAAAATCAAGAATGTTAGTTTCTCTTATTCTAGAATGCTTGATTTAATAATGAATTAAAGGCAGATTTAAACTGAATGCTAGAAAAAAAGTTTTTGGGCAAGGATAAGAGATGTTTAATAATGGTAGGTTCTCATTTATTGGATGTTTTCAGTCAAATATTAGCAGCCATTTCCCTTCAATGCTTTAAATTAATTCTTGCACTCAGGAGTGGATCTGATGGCTTAAATGTCCCCTTTCAACTCTTACGATTTTATCAATATTTTTTTAAGTCTAGAATGCATTGTCAGTGTCTCAGATAGGTAGTTAAAGTAACTGGAGATTTTTGAAGCTGATTTTCCTGCTGACATATTGGCATTGGAAATCCAAATATGCTAGGTACACCACTCTTGGGTCCCCGTTTGTCTCTTTCTATTTTTTTTCACTAATCAACATGGAAACTCTTGTTCCTCGGCCTACATAACAGGCAGTAGTGCTGTTTTTTTTATATAACTTCACTAATTACATAGCCCTTAAAATGTTTCTGTGCAGGAACCAAAGATAGTTCTTCCAACTCAAATGTGAATCTTCTCTTTTTTTAAAGTTGGCACATAGTTATTAATGTTCCCTGGGCTGACAGATGTAGTGGGCGAACATGAATTAAGAAAAAAAAAAAAGGAGAATGAACCAATCATTTCAATTCAAATAGGAAAGAGAGGTGAGAAAGAATTGAAAAAGAGGAAGATTTGATTTGTAAATATATTGTTCAGATTTAACAGACTATTTACTTAAGTATCTCTATGTTGTTTTGTTCATAGTGTACACTTTTCCCCACTGAATGAAACTTTGTGCAAATGATTTCAACAACATTTTTTAAAATGTCTGTGGAGTATTTCACTTCAACAGAAGGGGATAGCTGTCCTACAGTATTTAGAGTTGCAATGTTAGAAAACCCTGGGCATGTTACAAAAGTTACATCCCTTTCCAGGAAAAAATATCTGAAACGTTGCCAGCTTTAGGCTTATCTCCTGCCAATCAGCTTCTCCAGAAGCACTGCAGGTGTCCAACATCCAGGTTGAAAGGAGTAGCAGGTGGCAGCACCTTTTTTGTAAAGAGTCCCTGACAATAAAGAGGAAAATTGGTGGTTTCAGAAATAATTAAGTAGGAAATGGGGCCATAAGGATAAGGTTGTTGAAAGCTACAGCTTCCTAATCAGAAGAGAAATACAGTATCTCAACAATATTCCTCTCCTTACAAATAAAAGTGAGCGCAAGCTATAGTTTGATTATTCTGCACTATCAAGTTGGTACAAACTTGATTACACACTGAATATAGCAAATGCATCTGAAATAAAATAACGTGACACTTCCAACTGATATTGGGAAGGATATGAAAATAATTCTTCTTTTTTACAATTCCTTGATGCTAACCTAACCAATATGGATTATGCTAAATGTTTTATTGTAGTTGCTATATCCACATTTCAGTTCTAGAGTAAACTAATGTTTATTTGCAAACTTACTACTAGACCATATAAACCTTTGTTTTAGAATAGTTAAAGAGGAACTGTAACAGGAAAGTGAATGGGAAAAAAACTGACAGGAAAGATGGGAAAATGTTAAGAGATAGGAATGCCAATTTATAGATAAAATTTGAGAGTAAAAATTATTTAGCAATAAAGAGATCGTATAGTATTTGCTAACAAATTACTACTACTTCAGTTTACCTTTTAATTTTGGTTAAAAAAAATTCATTGTTTTTTATTGAACTGTGATCAACAAACATTATCAAATAACTAAATTAACATAACTTTAAGATGCGGAGCGGTACGGAGCGACAGCGATGGCGGCTATCCTCTAGCCGTCCAGCTGGGAAAGTGTCAGAGCCGCGGAGCGCAGCGCGCACCAGCTGGCCCGCGGCTCGGAATTCCCTTCCCGGGCAAAGGGAAGGGACAGAGAGTGCAAGAGTAGAGGTAGAACCCCTGAACCCTCTCTGGATTTAATTCTAGAGGGGGTGAAAGGAGTGTTCCCTCGGAGCTCTTGCTGTCTCCGCCTCCCAGCTGTTTTTGCTTCCTAGGAAGCAAAAGAAACTGCCGCTTCTATCTCCGTGCTTATAGAGAATTGGTGAGTAATTCTTAAAAAACGGACAGAGCAGTTTAAAGGATTTTTTCTTATATAATTTAGGTGTTTATTTTTTTTATTTAGTTCTGATTATTTCTCCTTTTTTTTTTATTACTGTGGAGAAGGAATTAAGATGGCGTTTTGAAAGTGACGGAGTTTTTTTTCCCTTGTCTTTTGTTTCACTTTCTCCTTTTAAGGACTGGACTTTACTTTTGCTTTTGGTATTGAATCCTCTTTTTTGATTTTTTTTTCTTGGTCTTTTTTCTCTGGATTTTTAAGGATTATAGTGTTTCTGCTGCCTCTTTTAAAAGTAAAATTTTCTCTCTTTCCCCCTCATCTCTTTTTTTTGGGGGGGAAAGGGAAGTGAGAACTGTGTCATTTAAAATGGCTTCAAAGAGACAGCCGCCTTCTACAACATCCAAGGTGATTTCCTCCCCTATAACTTCTACTGCACAACCACAACAACAACTTAAACACGCACCACCGGCACAGCCACCACCCTCCCCTCCTTTGCCTGGACTTTCAGCACAAGAGGCTAGAGGTATAATGGGAGACCAGGGAGATGGTTGGCTTATCAATTGAGAAAGAAACAGAGACAGAGAACAATAGATAAAATAAATTACAAGGGTAAATTAGTTTCTCAGAAGGAACTGATTAAGAAATCTTTTTTGGATTATTATCAAAAATTATATAAATCTACTAATGTGCAAATTTTAGAGATAAATAAATACCTAAGCGAGGTTAGTTTCCCTAAATTGACAGAGGATCAGAAACATGAAGTTAATAGTTTAATTACTAAGGAGGAAATTTCGCTAGCAATTCAACAATTGAAACCAGGGAAAGCACCGGGTACGGATGGGTTAACAGCTGTTTATTATAAAGCCTTATTGGAGGAGATGACTCAACCATTAGGTGATCTTTTTAATGGCATTTTACAGGGTCAAGAGATTCCTCCCTCATGGCGTACTGCTTTTATATCATTGATTCCAAAGGAAGATCAAGATCTTACTTTACCAAGGAATTATAGGCCTATATCTCTTTTAAATGTGGATTATAAGATATTTGTAAAAATCTTAGTAAATAGGCTTATGAGGGTTGTGCACCACCTTGTGCATAAAGATCAATCTGGGTTCATAACTGGAAGGTACATGAAAAATAATGTCAGACAAATTATTAATTTATTAGAATATTTAGATAAAAACAACCAAGTTCCTGCAGGGTTGATATTTTTAGATGCTGAAAAAGCCTTTGATCAATTGAATTGGCATTTTATGTTAAGAGTAATGGAAGAGATGAATTTTGGTGAAAAGATATTGCAAGCTCTTATGGTAATATATCAAAAACAAACGGCACAACTTATTGTTAATGGTGGCTTGTTAGAGGTTTTTACAATAGAGAATGGTACTAGACAGGGTTGCCCACTATCACCGTTGCTGTTTGTCTTAACACTGGAAATACTGTTGATCAAAATTCGAGAGTCGTAGGAAATTAAAGGAATAGAAGTTAATAAAAAAGAGTATAAGTTAAGAGCTTTTGCGGATGATTTGGTCATCACTTTGTCGCAACCTACTTATTCTGTAGAAGAAGCAGACTTTGGTTAATTTGACGGGTTTTGAAATTGTTAATAAGGTAAAATATTTGGGGGTGATGTTATCTGTTTCTAATGCAAAATTATTTAAAAATAATTATGAAAGGTTGTGGGTTAGGGTACAGAGAGACTTGAAGAATTGGGAAAAGTTGCAATTATCCCTCATGGGAAGAATTGCAGTGATAAAAATGAATATTCTACCCAAGTTTCTCTTTTTGTTCCAAATGATACCGATTTTGAAGAATGAGATCAATTTAACTGAGTGGCAGAAAGGCCTTAATAAATTTATTTGGGCAGGGAAAAAGCCAAGGGTTAAGTTTAAAATTATGCAAGATTTCCGTGAGAGGGGAGGACTCAAGGTGCCGAATTTGAAATTATATTATGATGCGGTGGTTTTAACATTAGTTAGTGACTGGGTAAATTTGACAAATTCTGATATACTCCACTTAGAGGGATGGAATCTACTTTTTGGGTGGCATGCCTATTTAATATTTAATAAAAAAATGGATTGGGCTTTTAAATCTCATATCTTAAGAACTTCTTTACTTAGGATTTGGAGAAAATATTATAAAAGTGATTTCAAAGTACCATTATGGGCTATACCTTGGCATGCAATAGAAGGAATAAAAAGAGGGGTTAAAATGGATATGGTGTCTTATAGACAGTTACTTAAATGGGATGGACAAAACTGGCAGTTAAAATCACGGGAAGAGTTAGCACAAGAAAATATTATTTATTCTTGGTTCCAATATAGGCAATTATCAGATAGATGGAAGATGGACTGTAAGGTGGGTTTTCTCAGAGAAGATGAAAATCTTATTAAGCAAGTGAAGGATCAAAGACAAACCCACATTAAGAGGATTTATGGGGTTTTAGTTGAATTGGATTCAGAAACGGAACTAATTAAAGATTGTATGATTAGATGGGCGCAGAATTTTGGCGAGCCAGTTCCATTGGACACCTGGGAAACTATTTGGGTGAGAAATGTCAAATTTACACAAGCACAGAACTTAAGGGAGAATTTTTATAAAATGTTTTATAGATGGCACCTTGATCCACAAAAAATGTCTTTTATGTACCCTGACTTACAACCTAAATGTTGGAGATGTGGTTGTATGGACACTACTTATTATCATATTTGGTGGTCGTGTAGAGAGATAAAAGCATTCTGGATTAAGATATGGTGGAATATCCAGAGAATTTTTAAAAGGAGGGTAAAATTTACTCCACAATTATTTTTGTTAGGTATAGTTATTGATTGTGATACAAAGGAGGTTATATTGATGTTAAATTTGATTACAGCTGCGAGGCTGTTAGTAGGACAATATTGGAAGAAGGAATCTTTGCCTACATTGCAGGAATGGTTTCTTAAAGTGTCTCATTTGGCGGAAATGGCAAAGATTTCGTCTTTCTTAAAGGGACAAACGCAAGAGAAATTTCTTGCTGTTTGGGATAAATGGATAAAATTCATACAATTTAAATTTGATATAAAAAAATACTATATAGTTTTTTCATAATTTTTAACTCTATATATATATATATATATATATTCTATTTTATATTCTCTTTTTTTATAAATATAAATTTTTTAACTTTTTTTTAATTAAGCCTATATTCTGCTCTGGGAGGCCCTGGGGGGGGAAGGGGGGGTTGGGTAGGGGTGGGGGAAGGGAGGTTTTGTTGGGTAATGTTTGTTTTTTATTTGTATATGTTGTTTTTTGTTTTTGTATTGTCTTTTATTTTCTGTAAAATTTATAAAACTTTTTAATAAAAAGAATCAATCAAAAAAAAAAGATGCATAGAAGAAAAAATATATAGAAAATACAAAAGTAACTACTAAAAGTAAGTAAAAAGGCAGGTATTGTATGTGTATAAATTTACCTTATATTGTATGCAAAGTATCATATTATGGTTTATTGAGCTAAACCATAAAATCCATCTATATTTGACAGAGTTCATGTCTCTGACATTTCATTATTTTAGCTTGTTAATTTTTTCTAATGTGGCAATTGAAGACATCTTGTTAATCTACATCTCAATTTTTGAGATGTTGGAAAAAGAGTTTTCCAATGCTGGGTAATTATTATTTTAGCTACTAAAATTAAATAATTAGTTCCTTATTTTTAAGTTTGAGGTGTGTTCTTATGAATACATGCATTAAGCCCAACTCTGTGGAGTATTCAGTTCTTTGTATAGTAATGGTACCTATTTTCCCCATGGGCATAGTTTGAGCACATAACCATCACAAATGAAATAATTACCCCTTTTTGACAACCTCTGCTATATTTGGAAGAATACTTTTGACATATATGTGCCAATCTGACTGAAGTCTGGTGCAGCAATATATAATCTTCCACTGAAATTCTTGCACTGAAACTGAGGTAAATTCATCCAATTATCATAATTCCTGCCAATCCCATATGGGTTTACTGAGATCAGAACCTCAAGTTTCCTTTAAACCATGAGATAGATCTCCTATTTCTAATTGCAGTAATGACCTATACATCTTCAGGTTGTTCCTTTTTGTTGTTCTAAGAAGCGTTAATTCTCAAAATTGGTATAAGACCATGTTGCTGAAGCTCTAACATTTCTATTGCCCAAAAGAGATTTGAGCTAATATCAGAAGAACCGTAGTAACTTATCAGCTATTTGTTATTGATCTTTACTGAGAGTTCCCTATTACTATAAGTATCTTCTATCTGTAAATGTTGTATTCTATCAAAAAAAAATATTTTAGCCGAACCATAATGATTATTTTGATTTACGCACTCTATGTTATTAGAGGAGTTAAGGGGAAATATCTTTTATCAAAGTTATGTATTTACTCTTCCAAACTTGAAGTATCATTTTAGTGAACTATTTTCAATATGGGTTTTTCCAGAAACTTATTGTAGGTGACAGACCACTGATTTATATAATTATTTGGCTCTAATATAGTTTCAGTTTGTGGTCATTGTTTAGAAGAGTCCTCTGTAATGAATGGAATCATATACCTTAACAGTGCCACTTGATAATATATTTTAAAATTGTGCCTCCAGTTTAGGAGTTTTATAAAATAGTATCCTTCTATTTATTTTCATTTTTTTCCTTTTTGCATAAAAACAGAAGAGTTTTCTTTCTGTTTTATCCCAATGTCCTACAGCCTATTTTGGAATTTCTGCTGGGACACTGAAATAAAAAATTAAATCTTATAAGGATTTTCTGTTTTATAACTGCAATTCACCCTATAACGTTGAAATGTTTTGAAGACTGGTTTTTCATTTCCCTATTTAATTTCTTCCACCTGGTATACATGGAAAAGCCTGGAAACTTCACTTTGCTGCCTGGCCTGGCACCCTGACAGGCATGCTATATTGGGGCTGGCTGTTAGGGCAGAAAAGATCCCCACCTCTGGGCCACTCATAGCTTTAGTTTTTAGCTTTCCTGTTTAATTCTACTAGTTTCAATTGCTTTGTATTACCTTTTAATTTTTTAATTATATTGTATGCCATCCAAATTCACTCTTATCAGTGAGATGGGTGGCATAAACATTGAATGAATGAATGAATGAATGAATCCATCGCATCATTTGGTGTGAAGACTATTAGCCAAGGATCTGACAAGAAGAATGATACTGCAGTTCAGTAGATGGTGGCACTTGCTTAGTACTGAAGGAAAACTAGAGCACGCAGCTTTATCATACCTCTATCACAGCAACTTTATATGTCATGGTTCTGACTGACAGAGACAAATAAAGCAGAACTCCAAGGCTTGCAAGTTCTTCAAAGAACATGTTTATTGACACAAAGTATCGGCATGTCAAAAGTGAAACCAAGTCTGAATAGACACATAACAATCCCCAATACAAAGTTAAGAAATCCCACCCCTAAAGCTATGCAAGTTACTATGTTCCCCAATACATCTTCTTGGCGGGCTTTTCACAAAATGCCCAGCCTGCAGTCCTGGGAGCAGCCAATGACCTTGGTTTCCATGGGAGAAGATCTGTTTAGTCTAGTGAAGTACCTGGAAAACCCTCCTCCCTCTGTGCTATGTGTCAATCAAAAATGAATAGGGAAAATGGCTGCAGCCATGCTCATTTTCAAAGTTGACAGTCTGCTCCTCTTCAGAAAGAAAGAGTCTCCTGCAGGGGAAACAAAAATCAGATTAGGTATCCCCTCAAGGCTTGTGAGGGTATTTATCATAAAACTTTTTTATCAATCTATCTGCCTTCACATCTGTATATTTCACCCATGTAGCCTCTGAAAGGGGGTAACCTTTCCACTGGACAAGATATTGTAACTTTCCCTTGTACAGCCTAGAATTGAGAATATGTTTTATCTCATAATGCATCTCTCCCTCTACAATCATTAGACCAGGCAGCTCCTTTGGAATAGGTCTTAAAGTGCATTCTGACACTGGTTTCAAAAGACTGCAATGAACTTTCCTCAACAATTGTGGAAGTTTTAACTCCACCATCACAGGGTTTATGATTCTGATAATGGCGAAAGTACCAAGGAATTTTGGACCCAACTTTTTTCTAAGCTACTTTAACCATAGATATTTAGTTGAAAGATAAACTAATTGTCCAACATAAAAAGGGTTTTGAGGGGAACGTCATTTGTCTGCTTGCTCCTTGTAAACCTTGGTAGCTTTGGTCAGTGCCTTCTTCGTGTTCACCCAACCCCCCTGGAAAGATGTCACCCCTAAAATCCCACCCCTAAAGCTATGCAAGCTACTACATTCCCCAATACATCTTCTTGACAGGCTTTTCATGAAACGCCCAGCCTGCAGTCCCAGGAGCAGCCGATGACCTTGGTTCCCATAGGAGAAGATCTGCTTAGTCTAGCGAAGCACCTGGTAAACCCTCCTCCATGCTATGTGTCAATTGAAAATGAGTAGGGGAAATGGCTGCAGTCATGCTCATTTTCAAAGTTGACAGTATACATTTTTGTATGACATGGTTTTGGTAACTATGAGACTGTATTTTATAAGTAAATGTGGCTGTAAAGTGAACAGAACAGCAGAAGAATGTAAATGATGAATAAGGTAATAATCTAAAAGTCCCACCAAGCCTCAGAAGAGATTTGTTTGTGACCTGTGGGTCATTCCTTACGTTAATAAGAGGGTATTACAACTAGATACCAGAAGTTATAGAAATTAACTACAATATGTTTTGATCCTGCCTTTATCGTCCTATCAAACCAGAAGCATATTTAAATTATTTGATCATGGCTAACTGAATCCTTTAGAATCTATCTTGCTGCTTTTCCAAAATAGTAGGGCTGAACTTGTTCAGTAAAACATCTCCAAAATAAACTTTTGTCAGTCAATCATAACTTAAACAAAATGTTCCCTTCAGGCTGCTACCTGTCATGCTTATTGTCAATCTCACAGTAAAGTCATCTGACAACCTATTCATGTGAAATTTCAATTTATACTGCCATTTTTTAAAACAATGCTGAAAATGATGTTATTATAAAAAATGCAAGCAAAGCTGCAGTTTAGCTTCTAAAATTGCTCTTGCAAGCACATTTCTTTTAAAAACTTAGAAGTAAGCCTGAAATGTATCTATTAACCAAAAAAAATCTTAAAAAGCTAATTTTAACTTTTCTTAAAGTATTTTCTTTTTAGGATGTGGACTACTATCTTGTTCCCTTGAGTATTACTGGCACTACAAGAGCTACAGATCAAAAGCAACCCTTCAAAATGTGGGGTCAATAATGTCCCTTTTAATCTGTGCTTAAATGCTGGTCTGAATGATTCTGTCAGCAATTGCTGAGGTTCAAACTTCATACCAGCTTTCAGACAGAATACCCTTGTGGAACACATTTGTAGAAGGTACAAAAAAGCTCTCCAGTCCATGAGGCAAATTATATTTCTGATGCCCTGCTGCTCCAATAAAGCAGCATCAGTGATGCTTTCAAAAGAGAAATGGAGTGCTCTTGAAATAAAATGTAATTCTGGTCCTACACAGGCACAAAAATGAGCAGAAAATGAGGCATTAGAACATCTACCAATTCAGACAGCAGGTCAGCAGAATGAAGAATGAACTTGAATTCTGCAGTGGAAATCTATTACTCTCATTGTTGTTATTAATTTTTATATGACATATTTCCATCAAGATCTCCTGCTGGCTTTAACCTTAAAAAGGTTACCAAAAAAAGAAAACAAAACTCCCTTGTCCTGGAATAATTTTCTAGTTAATTATTACTTAAAGAGAAGATTCCACTAAATATTTTTTAAAGAGTTGGAGATATGAGGATGCCTGGTTGACAGGGTGGAAAAGATCTGTGCTTCTAATAGGCAGGGTGTATCAGTACAGCATTAACCTTGGTGGGTCTGTTAGAGATTAAACCACTATAGAGGAGCTCTACATCTTCAGAAGATATGAAATGGATTTATATTTCACAAGGGAAAGCTGTGGATGACAACCATAAAATATAGTGAGGAGTGGGACCCTAGCTTAACAGTAAGAAAAGTATAATAAACTTTCTCTCCACCCACACATACATTTCATGACTTATTTCTTTGCAGCTGATATTTAGACCCTCAGTTTAGCTGTACAAACTGTGTTTTGAGTTGAGTTTCCAAAGATGAAAAATACTAACTGTGGCAGATGTGGGTTTACCTTTTTCCCCTATGCATGTAATCCCTTTGCTCTAAAATCACACTACTCCCATTGTATTCATCACATTTAATTGAACTTTTTGCTATGAACTTCCATATCTGGCCATCAGCAGATGTTTTATTTCTTTAGGGAGATGAATAAATATCCAATACTAACCTCACCTTATTTATTCTTGGATCTAAGGTGGGTTACTGGAAATTGTACAATATATCTTACTTATTTTTAAAGAACTGAGTCATCTAGCTGATACAACAGTTCCTAAAAGTTCTTTGTCTATAGTAGGTATAATCAAGAACCTATTATATATTTTTCAGGAGGTCCTTTCTCACAATGACTAACTGAAGCCAATGGAAAGCCAGAAAGATGCTTCTAGATATTATGCCTGTGATTATTAATAACTACTGACAACTTTATCCTGCATGCACTTCTCACAGAATTCAGGATTCAAATGAATCTATATCATTTACTATGATCCATTCATTATATTAATAATAATAGTGACAGTAACATTCTAGAAACATCCTATTTTCTCTTCCCAGATAAGGAAATCTCAAGGAAACACTTCTGTACTGGCTGTGTTAGTGGGGTATAATAATTTCATGATAACACCATTGTGCCTTCATTTAGAGGGTATCTATTATGCAGCCAAACTCACTGTATTATTTTCTTTTTGAATGTTGATTTAACTAAAGGCTTTCGTAATCATCCTATCCTACTTTCTTTTCATCTCTGGTTCCATGATATGCCTTGCTATTTTGCAAATCTTATTTTGATTTGGATAATAAACCTCTTAAAAGCTATAAAGCAGATGGTACCTTTTGTCCCTTTCATAAGGATCCAGGCTAGGATCTAATTTGAAATTCCCCTGTTGAGTACAAAATTACTTTTTGCTACTATGCCAGCAGAGAGGAGAAGGTTTGTTTATCTGCATACATGGCAGATTCTTATTCTTGAAATAGTAACAGATTTACCAACTTTTTACAAAAATTATGTCAAAAGATCAATACCATGTTATAATTTGAGCTAAATTAATTTTCTTTAAAGTGATAGAATCATCTGAAATGAGAAGGCATATTTTAATTCCTTGGCACAAGAGACCATATCTGCCAATAATTTTAGCATATGAATAACTTGATCCTTAAAATTTAGTACCTTCATGAGGATAATTTACAGACTATATTTGCAAAGTTGCCTCTTAATGATTGAGAATGTGATAGTAAATAATAAGATTGCAGTAAGCTTCTATTTGATAGCAAATTCTGCAACATGTGTAATGCATGGATAATTTTTCCAATTATCAAATTATGGTAATATCTTCTTTAAAAAAAAACTGATGATATGTTTTTCAGTTAAACCTGAAACAAACTGAATCTTATGTGGCAATTTATTGATTACATTTTCTTCTGTTTTTGAATATTAAACTCCATGTGGTTAAAGATAAAAAAGCATTCCAAGAGTCCTTTAGTGAGTCCTTTGTTGAAATATAGCTTTGAGGTTGCATGACAGAGAACCCACCTTTCTGTACTGAACATTCACTTCACTGGCCTTTTCACCACCAAAAGTGATGTATATACAAGGCACATAGGTAGTACACATTTCTGAAACAAAGCAGCAAAACAAGCACATTCTTTGATTGTAGGCATCCAGGAAAAGCCTTTCACTTTTCCAGCTGCAGAAATGGTTTTTAACAACATAGCGTTCAATCATGTCCTATTCTGTTATAGCCAATTGTTTTTAAAATAGTAAAAACAGGGGCTCTTACAGGGAGCCTGGAACCCCCACAGAGCCTGTCCCCAGGTGGCGGATTGGGGGGCCCCTACCCATTATGGCTTTTATACTGTAATGGCGGGTTGGAGGGAATCAAATACCTCCCATGGACCAATAAGCCTGGTAAGTGGCAGCTGGCTTCCCAGTATTGACTGAAGGCGGAGACCATATTGGTTCGAACGGATTCAGAAGAACAGCACATGGTGTGATGGCAGCCACTTGAACAGCGTGTGCACAGCAATGTAGAAAGCAAAGGGAAGACTACTATACTATATATTTCCCAGGAAAATCATGTTAATGGCAGCAAAACCTAATAATGGGGCAGATGTGCTAAGAATCTCCCGGTCCGCTAGAAGCATGATAAACCCAAAACTACGAATTGGTATGTGGAATCTGAGAAGCCTATACGAAGGTGGGAAAACACACAACACTATCCAAGAAATGTCCAAATACAATATCTCTATATTGGGAGTGAGTGAAATCCGCTGGCCTGAAAATGGAATGTGTAGAATAGGAAATTATATTATCTACTACTCTGGTGAGGATAGCAAACACCATCAAAATGGAGTAGATATAATTGTAAACAATCGTGTAAATAAATGCATCAAATCCTTTATTCCTGTATCCGATAGAGTGATAATGATCCAAATAAATAGTGCTCCAGTATATATGAATGTTATACCAGTTTACTCTCCCACAGCTGACAGTGATTTAGAGAAGTTCTACAAAGATAAAAGCAGTGTACTGAAAACCCTAAAAAGTAATGATGTCACAATACTCATGGGGGACTTCAATGCAAAAGTGGGAGAAGGAAGTGATGCTCCTGTAGTTGGAAACTTTGGCTTAGAAATCAGAAATGGTAGAGGTGACAGATTTGTAGACTTCTGCAAGGAACATAGGCAATGTGTGATGAATACTTTTTTCAAGTTGCCAAAAAGATGCCTCTACACTTGGAGATCACCAGCATATACACGAAATAATGTAGTAAGGAACCAAATGGACTATTTTACAATAAACAAAAGATTTAGAAACTCGGTAAAATCAGTAAAGACATACTAGGTGCAGATGTACCATCCGATCATAATCTACTACTTGCTGAAGTCCAGCTGAAACTAAAAAGGATGAAAAACCCGAACCCTGCTAAACCAAAATCGACAGAAACTTCATCATTAAACATGGAGGTATGATTAAAGAAGAACTAGAAAATCATTTAAGGGAAACCAACAACCTGAATGATGGTGATGTAGAAGCGAACTGGAATAAATTTAAAAATACAATAGTAGAGGTAACAAATTCAAAACAGAGAGAGGGATACCACAAGAAACAACAGTGGATGACGGAGGAAATTCTTCGTCTCATGGATGAAAGAAGACCTTATAAAAATTAAAACAAAGAAAAATACAATGAATTGCAGAAAACAATTAGAAGAAAAATTCAACTGGCAAAAGAAAAGTGGTTTGCAAAGAGATGCAAGGAAATAGAAGAGACAGAATGTATACATGATAATTTCAATTTACACAAAAAAGTGAAAGCAGCAGCAGGCCTCTACAAAAAGAAAACCAACAACTTAGTTGACAAAGAGGGGGAAATTAGCTTAGATGAGGATGAAAAACTAAAAAGATGGAAGGAATATATTGAAGAACTTTTTGAGGACACTAGGGATGATATAGATATGGGAAGTATAACAACTGGACCAAATATCACTATGGAAGAGATTGAATATGCAATAAAAATAGCAAAAACAAGAAAAGCCGCAGGACCTGATGATATCCCAGTAGAAATTTTAAAATTGCTGGAAGACAATGGGAAGAAATTTTTACTGCAGCTCTTCAATCAGATATATGAAACAGGAAAGATACCAAATGATTGGCTAAAATCAACCTTTGTGACAATCCCCCAAAAAATAAATGCAAAGAAGCGTACCGAATACAGAACAATAAGCTTAATGAGTCATGCCCTGAAAATATTCCTGAGAATAATTCACACAAAAATATACAACAAAATTGAAGAGCATCTAGGTAACACACAATTTGGTTTCAGAAACAATCTTGGTACACAAGATGCGCTGTTCAGCATTCAGGTTCTTGTACAGCATTGTAGAGATGTCAATCACAGTGTTTACATGTGCTTCATTGATTTTGAAAAAGCTTTTGATAAAATAAGACATAGCAAACTATTAGAAATCCTGAAACAAGGGGGACTAGATGACAAAGACATCCAAATCATAAAGAATCTGTATTGGCATCAGGTAGCAAATGTGAGACTAGGCCAAAAATACTCAGCTGATACAGAAATAAGAAGAGGGGTCAGACAGGGATGTATTCTGTCTCCACTGTTGTTCAATATCTACTCTGAGTCAATCTTCAATGAGGCACTGGAGAACATCAATGCTGGCATCAAAGTAAACTGTGCTTGGATCAACAACTTAAGCTATGCTGACGATACGGTTCTGCTTGCCAGTAAGCATGAAGACTTTCAGCTCCTCATCAACAGAGTCACAGAAATATCTGAAAAATACGGCTTGAAGCTTAACACCTCAAAAACCAAGATCATGGTTGTCAGCAAAAAACCCATTAATTTACCACCAATAAATTCAGAAGGAGTACCACTAGAAAAAGTTGAAAGGATTACACACCTCGGTTCCAATTTACATGAAAGCTGGGACATGACCATTGAAGTAAAGACAAGGATAGAAAAAGCTCGAACAGCATTCTTCAAAATGAAAAAGGTCTTCTGCAGTCACCACATAAACCTAAGACTGAAAATCAGGCTTGTCAGATGCTATATTTTTCCTATCCTGCTCTATGGAGCAGAGAGTTGGTCTCTGACAGAAGGCCACCTGAAGAGACTAGAAACATTTGAAAAGTGGATTTATAGGCGGCTGTTATGTATAAGCTGGGCTGACAAGATCAGAAATGAGGAGGTGATAAGCCGCCTGAGAAAGCCAAGGGAAATCATCAAAACAATTAAAAAATGAAAATTAGAATATTTTGGACATCTGATGCGACACCCAGAAAAATATGGCATACTCCATTTAATCCTCCAGGAAAAGATTGAAGGCAAATGAGGTCCAGGCAGAAGAAGAACATCATGGCTTCAAAAGGGACTGGTTTGGACAAAACTCAGCAGCACTTTTTCGTGCGGCTGCTGATAAAAACATCACCAACATGACCTCTCACATCCTATGATGGATATGGCACAAGAAGAAGAAGAAAAACAAGGGATTAGAAATCAAGAATTATTATTAAATTTAGATTCTTTGGTTAGTAACTACAGATAATATAAATAATGTAATGTAAAATTCTGTTAAAAAGATATAGAGCTTTAAATGGCTTGAGGATTCTTTTGTAATGTTATTACTTTCATTGTCTTAGTCCAAAGAGATTAGAATTTAGCATAAATATTAGCTCTTTATTTTTTAAAAAAAATACTATTTTCATTGTTTTCTCTTTAAATAGCTTTGCGTGTATATGTATGCATATGTATGTGCATAAAAACATATTTTATATTTTTCTATTTGAATGAAGATTTATTGTTCTTTTTTATATCGATTGCATATATTGTCTTGTGGGTTATTTTTACTTTTACTCATGTATGAAGTTCATATTCAGGCAGCAGTTCATATGGCTTGGCTATGATGGTCAATCAGTGCTTCTGAAGAATATATTGTTCCTGGCTAATAAGAACAGTGTTTGAATTAACTTCAAAGTATCTTCACAAATGAGCACTGCAACAATATACTGTAGGCTAACTATGCTATCTATCCCAAGAAGAAATCACAATAGATCTAGCTATTGATCCTAGCTCTAGAATCATTTCACACAATTTTAGTTGAATAGGAAAAAGGAAATTCATTTAGAATAAATTAGTCAATTTGCTTATTAGATTTGAAAGTAGCACCTTTGATGTAGCCAGACAAATTATCACTTTATTAATCATTCATGCTGTTTTGTTGCATCCTTTATTCCCCTGACTCCTGTTGCTTCTCAATGCTACTTCCTTCCTTCTTTCCCGTGACAGAATATGGCTTCATTGTTTATATTGCAATGTCCATCATGACATATAATGTGTTTCCTGATACTTTTTTATTTTTAAAATATCTAAGTGGTTTACGCTAATTATAAAAACCAGAGGTAAAAATGAAATAAAATCAGAATTTTAAAACTAAAGTAAAATCAAGAAAAGTGTAATAACAAATATACAAATGTTAGGATAATTAATTGCTAGGGAACAACAACAGAAAAGACACAGAAAAAGTGTAATTTCCATTGAAGACTGTACATATCTTAGAGGCTGATGTATTTGAAAAGATTTTTTGAATAGCCTGACCCTTTAGGTCAAATAAAATTCATTTATTATGGTCATAGATCAGCATAAGGATGGAGTTTAGTCAATTGAAAAGCATGGAAAATAGAGATCTTCTCTTTTACAAAAATAATTATTAAAAGTTAGAAGGCATGCAAAATATATTAAAATCCAAAATCTATATAGAAAACAAATGTCTAAAACAATCTAAAAGGAGGAGTAATATTAGATGGACATAAGGAACATAAAGATATATGTTCCTACAGTATATCTATCAAATTATAGAGCACTCTAGTATGGCAAATTAGATACTCATTAAGTCAAGTTTATGGCACAGGTCATTTCCGATGAATTATAAGTGCTGCTGTGGAGAACCTAGAAACACTGAATGTTGTAGCAAGGTTAGTATCTGAAGGCAGCAGAGAAGTGTAGCATTGCCCTGATTAGTTCTAATGGGCAAACGTCCTTGTATCTTTGTGTATGACGCAGGAATGCATATTTAATAAGTGAGTGTGTGAGTGTGTGTGTGTGTGTGTGTGTGTGTGTGTGTGTGCATGTATGCATTTGTGTGTGTGTGTATGCATAATGTTTGGGTGCAAGAAAACAGATCTGAATATGTGGACGAAAGCATGTCACAAAAATACATTTTCAAATACAGAGGAGATTTAAAAAATATTGAATTTTCCTGTGTTTATCAAAGATATATAAACCAGTATGAGTTGAACATTCTTGTCTCCACAGTTTTCTTTATAGATTTTATAAGGTAATTTGCAATCATTTTCAAACCTGCTAATCCCAAACGTAATTGTAGTCCTTCCCATTTTAAAAAAAATGATATAAAATATACTTCTTCCAAACCTTTCCCCACCTATGTCGAGTTGTATGGGGGGGGGGGGAAATGTGATTTCCACAACAGCTGAAAAAAATGTCAACCTTTTTCTTTGAAGGACTTGAATCAGGTTCAAGTGTACTTGGATTTAGATGTTAAGGAAATTTAACAATTGGACTCTGTGTCAAGCCCTGTGGGCTTGACATGGATGGGAGGGGGGAGGGAGACAGCAATAAATGGCTGACCAATTCCCTCCCTGAGCCAACAAACAGCTGTTCAGTGCGAGAAGGCATGGGGGGAAAAGCGGCAGGGACGACTGATGCGGGAACGCTAGAAGGAATGTAAGGGGAAGGAAGACAGCGGAGGCCAGCGACAGGGATGCCAGGAAAAGGAGACAGGGCAGCCTTACCTTGACAGGAACTGGAAGCAGAGCAGCTGCTCGGCACGGGGACGTAACCTGGCAGCATGGACTAAATGGGGAGGAGACCCAGAGGCCTGCATCCCCATTTTGAATGCTAGCCACCGGATGCTGGTTAGGTGGGTGGGGGTAGAGCTGATTGGAAGAAAGGTATGTAAGGTGCTGGGAGGAAACTTTACTTTGCCATTTTGCTGTCTTGCTGTTTGAATAAAATGCTGGTCAGACCATTCCGTGTTTCCAGCCACCTGGAAGTCGACTACTTGCCTTCTGCGGCACCAGGGGTTGGTAAGGACTCTGACATGGACTTCATTGTGGAGTTGCTGGAGAGCCATGGCTATACAGTGATCTGGACAATCATTGACCTTTTTTCAAAGCAGGCCCATTTCATTCCGTGTAAGGGGCTACTGTCCGCTCGCAGTCTGGCCAAGCTATTCATCACGAAGGTGCCCCGACGGATCATATCGGATCGGGGGGTACAGTTCACAGTTTGTTTTTGGTGTGCATTCATCCGTTCCATTTGGTCGTCCCAAGGACTCAATTTGGCATTTCATCCCAGTACCAACGGGGCAGCTGAACGGGCCAATGCTATGGTGGAATGGTATCTGCAGTGCTACATCTCTTATCAACAGACGGACTGGGTTGATCTCTTACTGTTCACAGAAGTAGCATATAACAATGCAGTTCACAGTAGCACCGGCTTCGCCCCTTCTGGGTGGTACATGGCATGGACTTTGTCTCGATCCCAGAGTGTTCCCAGGGGGACCCCATCTCCTGTCAGCCCCATGAGTGGATAGCCCACATGGGGGGGGGGTGGGGGAACATGAAGAAGGCTTTACTAAAAGCAGAGGAGGCTTCAAAGGCACAGGCAGACAAGAAAAGGAAGCCCCAAAAGCCTTTTTGGGTGGGGGATATGGAATACTTGTAGACTAAGTACCTACACCTACGGTTGCCCTGCAAGAAGCTAGGGCCAAAATTTATAGGGCCATTCCATATCACATAGGTAATCAATCCAGTAGTCATACAGCTACAGCTACCCTGGCTTCTGGGGAGGATATACCTGGTTTTCCATTGTTTTCCTGATTGGGAGAAAGGTATGTAACTTTACTTTGCTGTTTTGCTGTCTTGCTGTTTGAATAAAACGCTGGTCAAACCATTCCGTATTTCCAGCCACATGGATGTCGACTACTTGTCTTCTGTGGCACCAGGGATTGGTAAGGACTCTGATGCTCTGTGCTAGGTCCAAAACCTCTACAAACTCTTATCATCTATATTTGAGCTGAGTGCATATTATTTCTTGCTCAACTGGAGAGTACATCACTTGTTATGATGTAGTTCTGTGGAATTTATTCTGGTCTTAAGTTTTCCTTCCAGGCCTTAATTTTAAGTCTTTCAGAATGTGGAGGACAAAAAATAATCTCACTACATACATGATACTGAAGTGCATGTTAAGCAGAACAGAAAATTGGAAACTGACTATTGGAAGGAAAGGAGACAGACAACATAACCTGGTTTTATTTTCTGTGGTGTGAAGGCACTCAATATATACTATAGCTACAATAAAGGTCACTATTTATATTAGAAGATGTTATATCAGCAGAAAGGGTAGGCTTAGATTCTCTTTAGAAGAGTAGAATGTAAAGATATCATGTCAATCAATATTAAGGTCAATCCATGTTATTATCAGAACTCAGTGTCCTGCAATAATCATTATGTTATAATTTTTAAGTCCTTTGTATCATTTCAAGGATATATAACCTATTCTTGTGGGCTTTGAGCTCTTCTGCATTTCTTTGTTTAGGAACTGAGAGATCACTGCATCTGTGCATGCCAATAAATATATTGTTGCGTATATCTCAAAAAAAGAAGAACTAGTGGCAGATGGACCAAAACAGTCATAGAATGGATCCCACTTGATAAAAAGCATCCACAAAGAGACCTAAAACAAGATGGATTGATGACATCAGCAAGAATTGTGGGCCCAGTTTGCAAAAGAAAGCTCAGGACCATATCTTCATCCTGCACTGGATAGACAATAGCTAAAATGACATCTCAAAACATTTTAATTTCTCAAGTGAGCATTTCTCCTTCAAGAGGAAAATGGCTTAATAGTTCTTACTTTATGTTGTTGTTGTTAATTGCGAAGTCGTGTCCGACCCATTGCGACCCCGTGGACAATGTTCCTCCAGGTCTTCCTGTCTTCTACCATCTTCTGGAGTCCATTTAAGTTCACACCTACTGCTTCAGTGACTCCATCCAGCCATCTCATTCTCTGTTGTCCCCTTCTTCTATTGCCCTCAATCTTTCCCAGCATTAGGCCCTTCTCCAGTGAGTCCTTCCTTCTCATTAGGTGGCCAAAGTATTTGAGTTTCAACTTCAGGATCTGGCCTTCTAAAGAGCAGTCGGGGTTGATCTCTTCTAGGACTGACCGGTTTGAACGCCTTGCAGTCCAAGGGACTCGCAGGAGTCTTCTCCAGCACCATAGTTCAAAGGCCTCAATTCTTTGGCGCTCAGCCTTTCTTATGGTCCAACTTTCACAGCCATACATTGCAACTGGGAAAACCATGGCCTGGACTATACGCACTTTTGTTGGCAGGGTGATGTCTCTGCTTTTTAGTATGCTGTCTAGATTTGCCATAGCTTTCCTCCCCAGGAGCAAGCGTCTTTTAATTTCTTGGCTGCAGTCCCCATCTGAGGTGATCTTGGAGCCCAGAAAAATAAAATCTGTCACTACCTCCATTTCTTCCCCATCTATTTGCCAGGAATTGAGAGGGCCGGATGCCATGATTTTGGTTTTCTTAATGTTGAGTTTCAAGCCAACTTTTGCACTCTCCTTCTTCACCCGCATCAAGAGGCTCTTTAGTTCCTCTTCACTTTCTGCCATTAGCGTGGTATCATCTGCATATCTTAGTTGTTGATATTTCTCCCGGCAATCTTAATTCCAACTTTTGTTTCATCTAGCCCTGCCTTTCTCATGATGTGCTCTGCATACAAGTTAAATAGGCAGAGCGACAGTATACAGCCTTGCCGGACTCCTTTTCCAATTTTGAACCAATCAGTGGTTCCGTGTCCACTTCTCACTGTTGCTTCTTGACCTGCATATAGGTTTCTCAAGAGACAAATAAGATGGTCTGGTATTCCCATCTCTTTAAGAACTTGCCACAATTTGTTGTGATCCACACAATCAAAGGCTTTAGCATAGTCAATGAAGCAGAAGTAGATGTTTTTCTGGAACTCCCTAGCTTTCTCCATGATCCAGCGTATGTTGGCAATTTGATCTCTAGTTCCTCTGCCCTTCGAAATCCTGCCTGTACTTCTGGTAGTTCTCGATCCACATACTGCTGGAGTCTAGCTTGTAGGATTTTAAGCATAACTTTACTAGCATGTGAAATGAGTGCAATGGTGCGATAGTTTGAACATTCTTTGGCATTGCCTTTCTTTGGAATTGGAATGTAAACTGATCTTTTCCAATCCTGTGGCCACTGTTGAGTTTTCCAAATTTGCTGGCAAATTGAGTGTAGCACTTTTACTGCATCGTCTTTTAAGATTTTGAATAGCTCAGCTGGAATACTGTCACCTCCACTAGCTTTGTTGTTGCTCAGATTTTCTAAGGCCCATTTCACTTCACA
The DNA here is from genome assembly GCF_016545835.1 of Crotalus tigris. NCBI lineage: Eukaryota > Metazoa > Chordata > Lepidosauria > Squamata > Viperidae > Crotalus > Crotalus tigris. The sequence goes on along the minus strand of NW_024096495.1, from coordinate 1,870,454 downwards.
TTCTAGGATGTCTGGTTCGAGGTCAGTGACCATCTCATTGTGGTTATCTGGGATGTTAAGCTCATTCTTGTATAGTTCTTCTGTGTAGTTTTGCCATCTCTTCTTAATCTCTTCTGCCTCTGTTAGGTCTCTGCCATTTTGGTCCTTTATCATGCCCATCTTTGCATGAAACGTTCCCTTCATATCTCCAATTTTCTTGAAAAGATCTCTGGTCCTCCCTATTCTGTTGTTTTCTTCTATTTCTTTGCACTGTTCATTTAAGAAGGCATTCTTATCTCTTCTAGCTATCCTCAGCTATTTGCAAAGCTTCCTCAGACAGCCATTTTGCTTTCTTGCATTTCTTTTTCTTTGGGATGGTTTTAGTTGCTACCTCTTGTACAATGTTGCGAACTTCCATCCATAGTTCTTCAGGCACTCTGTCTATCAGATCTAATTCCTTAAATCTATTTGTCACCTCTACTGTATATTCATCAGGAATATGATTTAGTTCATACCTGAGTGGCCTAGTGCTTTTCCCTACTTTTTTCAATTTAAGCCTAAATTTTGCAACGAGAAGCTCATGATCTGAGCCACAGTCAGCTCCTGGTCTTGTTTTTACTGACTGTATACAGCTTCTCCATCTTTGGCTGCAGAGCACATAGTCAATCTGATTTCTATGTTGACCGTCTGGTGATGTCCATGTGTAGAGCCGTCTCTTGGGTTGTTGGAAAAGAGTGTTTGTTATGACCATTGTATTCTCTTGACAAAATTCTATCAGCCTGTGCCCTGCTTCATTTTGTACTCGAAGGCCAAACTTGCCTGTTATTCCGGTTATCTTTTGGCTTCCTACCTTAGCATTCCAATCCCCCATGATGATAAGGACATCATTTTTTGGTGTTAATTCTATAAGGTGCTGTAGGGCTTCATAGAACCGGTCAATTTCATCCTCTTCAGCACCAGTGGTTGGGGCATAGATTTGGACTATTGTGATATTGAATGGTTTGCCTTGGATTCGAATTGAGATCATTCTGTCATTTTGGGGATTGTATCCCAGTATTGCTTTTCCTATTCTTTTATTGACTATGAAGGCTACTCCATTTCTTCTGAGGGATTCTTGCCCACAGTAGTATACCTGATGGTCATCTGAGTTAAATTCACCCATTCCTGTCCATTTTAGTTCGCTGATTCCTAAGATGTCAATGTTCAGTCTTGTCATCTCTTTTTTGACTACGTCTAGCTTGCCTTGATTCATGGATCTTACATTCCAGGTTCCTATGGAGAAAAAATCTTTACAGCATCGGACTTTCCTTTCACCACCAGATATAGCCACAGCTGAGCATCCTTTCGGCTTTGGCCCAGTCGCTTCATTCTTTTTGGCGCTACTAGTACTAGTCTTCTGCTCTTCCCCAGTAGCATATTGGTCACCTTCCAACCTGAGGGGCTCATCTTCCAGCGTCATATCTTTTTGCCTTTTAGTACTGTCCATGGGGTTTTCATGGCAAAGATACTGGAGTGGCTTGCCATTTCCTTCTCCAGTGGATCACATTTTGTCTTACTTTATAGGACCTACTATTCAGAATATTTTTTCATTTGATCAGACAAATGCAGGAAATAAAGTAAGGAAATGATTGAGGATGACTTTATCTAGTTTACTAAGTTTAATCTTGGCATTCAAGATACAAATTGTCCTGTTTCTGGTCTTGGTTCACAAGGTTGCAAGGTGAGGAAAGCAATTTACTCAAGGCTGAGCAGATAAGGGAAGAAATGTAAATCAACAAAGTCTCTTAGAAAGAAAGCTTGCCTGTGTGTTTTCACTTTTAACAAGAGCACAGGAGAAGTGTAATCAAAACCCAGTCGAAAGAGCCAACTCAGGTTTATCAGCCAGTCCAGGGTCAAAGTTTCACAAACAGGATTCACAGGAATGACACATCAGCACAGGAAATGAGACAGTTGTTCCTAACAAAGAAGCAAAACTTAGGGCTGCCTTTTAAATTAGGCTGCACCATCTGTCTTTAATCAAAAGAGTTACTCCCTTGCTTGGCAAGGAGCCTCATTGGAGCTTCTTTGTTGTGCTCTCTGCTCTGTTTCACCAGGTATGAGAGCCTGGAAACCTTTTGTCATCATCTGACTTCTCCAGCTGTTCCAATGGTGACTGTGTTTGATCAGTCTCAGGTGATTCCTGACTTGATGTCTCCTGAGGCTGACTAGTTCAGCTGGAACAGCTTCTACAGAATCAGAGTCTGGGCCATGATGGCTATCAATCTCACAGACTATATTCTACTGTAAATAACAGAAAAATAAGATAAACATAAAATAAATGTTCTAGATTTGTAGCATGAGGCATATAACTGAGTAATTCAGCTCCCTACCTCATTCTCGGGAGATGCATCAATTTCTGAACTTATAAATAAAATTGTATTTTTAAAAAGAAAATAGAGACTATAAAAATTCTTTTTGTTGCTTTAAATACTGACATTAAAAAATTACAGTTGGAAGAAACCAAACATATTGTTGCTAAACTCATAGATAACATCTTAAAGGAATCTGCTACAAAAGCTATCATAAGTTTGGAACAGATTACAGGATGGAAGAATTTGCCAATAATAATGGAGACTACTGGGCAGACCAAGGTACAATAATCAAACCTGTGTAAATTAAATGAATCTCAGAAATAATAATAACATTGACTAGCACATAAAAATAATAACTTTATTTTGGGTATTTTAACTCTAGGGTGTACCAATCTCCACAATAGTTACCAATATCTACCCACACAAGTAACAGTTATTTCAAATCAGAAGTTCCTATCAGATTAAGTTTAGCTGATCTTGATTTTTAGTACTCTGTAAATCAGAAACATATATCAAACTTAAGGCTTAAATTTCCCTTCCTTTCAATTAGACATTTTTTTAACCTGGACAAGAAAGGGCTGGGGGATAATTTCTTCCTTACTTCCTTACTTTGGTACTACTATAGCTATATGAAATGATAAGATGTGAAGAGGCTCCTCTCATAACAATGCTTTTAGATTACCTCCATTTGAGGAAAGCAAATAGAAAAAAAAAACATGTATAAACACTTTTATCTTGCTTATGCAAATGCATCCACACACATATAACACATAAACTGAACCCTGGACTCTGAAAATCTACTTTTGTATACTCAAAGTGTATGTCTATATTGCTTGTTTGTTTTGGAAAGGGGTTGGTATTTCTGTATTATTTTGAAAGGCACTTAATTTTTATTTTTGTAACAACTGCAGTGCTGCAATAATTGCAGCCAATTCAACTAAAATAAAACTAAATATTAACAACAATATTAATACTATTCAGCTTTCAATTTTACAATTAAAATTGTAGTGGTCTAAGCTACCTAAATTATAAGATACAGCCTACAAAATATAATAATCTAAAATGGTTGATGATAATTTAAAAAGCAATGATAATGTCAACTTTACAACGAAACTGGCTGTGGAATGTGGCTGATTGCATAGCTCTAGAGTGGGAAGTTTGACATTGTAATAATGTAACTCTTTGAAGGGAATTTCAGACTTGAAAAAAGAAATTGCTAAAGATGTAAAGACAATGTATTGTTTGAATTGAGTGATTATTTATTAATTTATTGGTCAAATATATATGACCATCCTTTTCACATGAAGTGGTATACAATAAAACCAACTTTGGTAGTGTACAATAAAACCAAATAATATATTCTATAAAACCAGTTAAAAACTGTTTGTGACAGATGAAAAACATAATATAAATATTTAAAATAAATTAATAGATCAAAGTAAATGTGTCAACTATAAAACGGACCTGGATGCGGCCATCTTGCTCATTCTAGATTGCCACACAAAAGGGTGGAGGTGCAGAGTATTTTTGCTAAACAATTCTCTGCCCCGTGGGAACCAAGGTCATTCTATCAGTTAGCTTAGAGGGTTGGGCGTTGTGTTAGAAAGCCCGCCAAATTATTCTATTGGGGAACATGGCCGATTGCATAGCAATGGGGTGGGAAGTTTGACTTTGTAATAGTGTAACTCTTTGGAGGGAACTTCAGACGTAGTTTCATTTTTAATTGTGCCGATATTTTGTAACTAATAAACATGTTCTTTGAGGAAACCTCTAGCCTTGGAGTTCTGATTTAATTAGTCTTAGCATCAGAACCATGACAAAATGTAGGAAAAAACTTCAAAGATCATCCTGCAAATGGAAAAAAAAAAAAGAATTTCTATAACACTCATAAGTGCTCTTTCTGGTAGTCAGATTAACCACTGATAGAATAGAGTCCACCATCTTCTCAGGTAATATGTTCTATTGTTAAAAACAAAACTTTTTAACATTTTATTTAATTTTTTTGTAATGTGAGACCATGGATTAGGTTTGCCCATTGAGCAACAAAATAACTATGTGCCTTATAGTTTATTATGTGCCATATAGAGGTTGATAAGATCCATGATCCTGGGGTGTTTCAATCTTTGTATATTTGGTTAAGTCAAATGTGTTGTGGAACAATGTTGTCATTGATTTTTTTGGCTAATTCTGGATCTATGGACATAAAAAGGCCTGTGATATCAAATGAGACCATGATTTCATTTTCATCTATTGTCACATCTTGGATTCTTTGAAAACACTTTAGTGGGGAGTTGATGAATGTGTGCTTCCCCTTGTGATGTGCCCAAGCTTATTTGGTAGTTCTTTTGTAATGTTGTAGGGAATTGGATTGAGAAATATATCAGAGGTAATATTTTGGGACATGCACAGAACCATGGGAGATGGGTCCACTGCTTCTCATCTGCCAGTATCCCTCTTTGGCAATTTGGCCTTTCTAGGTTAGGTTACTGAGAGTTCTCTTGAACTGGTTGTCAGTTTTCTTTATTGGGCTGGTGTTCAATGGGATATAAGAGTTTTTTTCTAGTAATTCTTTCACTTTTTGAATATATTGTGATCTGCACATAATAACCATGGTTCAGTCTTTGTCTGCTGATAGAATGATGATAGTCTGGTCCTTTTTTAGGTTTCTGAGGGCTGCTTTGTCCTCTGCTTTGTTCTCGTCTTCTTCTGATGGTTTGTCTAATGTTTTCTTGGATCTCTTTGGGAAGTTCAGTAGTTTTAAATGCTCCTTCTAAAGTTGCAAAGAATTCTAGTTGATTGGAATCATCTGTTAAAATTAAATTAAACTCTAAAAGTTTTAGCACCATTTGTCACTTCTAAAAATATAGAGCAGTAGTATACTCAGTATGCAAACTCTTATAACTCCCTTTTACAAAGCTTTCTAGATTGATGAAAAAAGTATCAAATATCTATACATCTCTTTAGCAATAAGATTGCCCAGGCCTCATATTTAATGACAGAACACAAGATGAAATTGGGCAATAACTTTTAATTATCTGGTGCTTAGCTATAGTGCTTTACGAAAGTATCATTTGTTACAAAATAAAATTAAAACAACCAGAAAACCAAATTAGGTGGAGAGAATGTCAAACGTTAACTGGGTTAAATAGTATGCATGTCACATGTTTGTAAAGGGATGGAAGCTAAGCCAAGAGTTAATTGATAATTGGTTGAATTATTCAGCTGTTATTAATGATTACTAATGAACAACACTGGAATAATCAATGTTCAAACCCCACACTTTGCCAGATGTCATGTTAATTGCTATTGAAGACAGCAATAGCCTCACAAACTGCGGAAACAAATTAGTGTGATTGATTCGAACTTAGCTATCTTATGCCTTGCTGGAGCTTTTTTTTTAGCTGTACTTCAGCAACATCTAAGCTATACTTAGGTTGTTGGAAGAAATTCTGCCCATGGTATGCTTTTAAATAAATACTTACATCTGAATTAGGGAAATATTTGTTCTGAGATTATTATGTGCTGCTGCACAATAATGGACAAAAAAACTCTCCTGCACAGTATAAAATGTGTACCAACAAACTAGTGCTTGTGCATAATGAAATCTAAAACTCATTCTCACAGAAACATTTATCTTTTAAAACCTATATTGCTTTTTAAATAATTTATGAATGAATTTGAACAAAAATCGTGAACTATTTAACTACGCTGATAGATGGGTACTAAAAATGCAGCATTGTTGGACTGTTGTTGACATTTTTAACTATTCTCATTCGAAAAGACAGATATAACAGTGGTAAGGAAACCTCTCTTTGAATAGATTGAAGTGAATTACTATGCTTCTAAAGTATCCACTAGAAAAGGTAGCTTTATACAGTATGAATCACTGAAATCACAAAGCCACAATTACATTCTAAAACCATACAAACCAATTTGCTTTTGCACAGACTTCCCAGTGGACCTTGTCTATGCTCAGTGGCAATCATTCTAGCAATGGTCACTTTATTTTGTTTGTCATAGTAACCTATATCTTAATTCCTGTTTACTGGCTGTGATTCTGTATCCTTTGAGAAATGTTCCTTTCTAGCTGTGGTCTGCTTTCCAATTATTGTTATATTTCTTGCCCCATGAAGCATGGAAAATAAAAATAAACTTTTGGATTTGATAGTCCAGTTGTTGTAATTTGCTGATGTTCAACAGCCATAAAAACAATAAGAAGCTACATGTGACCCTGGACCTTCACACTACCCATTTTTATTGTGATAGGAAAAGTAATCTATCCTTTGTGCAGTTCTTTACTCTAAATGTTTTAATGGGTAGGGTTACATTTCAGATAGCAATATAAATGCTTGAATCAAGGTTGTCCTTGTCCTCTACAGGGTCATTGATAATGATTACTGTATTATATGTGTATTTTCCTTATAATCATTTATTAACAACTGTCAGTCCCAAGGAAAGTGTTTAAATTCATTGTATATCGGAAATATTTACTTGGATAGGTGGGTATGAACCTTGAGACAGGGAAATTAAAATTTTCTGAAGTTTAAGTATTCTTAAAATATATGTAAAAAGTATTTTGCACATAATGCTTGCCAGCCTTAATTCATATTTCCATTGTACACTTTTTTAATCTACATATCTGAACTCTGTCTTGACATTTATTACTATGATCAAATAAGGAAATCTGTTTGTGAGATGACATCAGTCAGAGACAGGGAGACAAACTATACCCATTCAAATTGCATTTTTATACTACAAATATAAAGTTTATTTATAATAGTAATGTCATCATTTTTACTGTTTGAAACTTTACTGTACTTTCTATTTCTTGTCTTGTCTCTTTTCTATTCGTCTAGTTTATCTATGTTTTTATGGCTTACAATTTTTATATTCTTATAGAAGCTTCTTTACTCCTGTTCTTGTTTTACCAGATTTACAAACTAATCCTTTGCCAGCTCTCTCTACTCTACAATTATGAATGGCTTGCTGGATGCCACTGGAGGGTAGAGGTCACTATAGGCTACTACAAGAAAATTGCTATTAGTGTTTGAGCCTTTAAATGGGTAGCAGCAGTGGTGATGATCCCTCAGTGGAGCCTATGACCTTAGGTGTTCTGCTACAGCCAATGGTCTTTCTCAGCTGCCCCATTTCTATCTCTCTGCTATCATTGATGTGCCCTTGCTCTATTCATCTCTTTTCTTCTTGCCTTGTTTCTTATTTTGCCATCACTATGACCTCTACAGCTGACTCTTTTGTAACGGGGAAATTCATCAATCATTAAAGACAGGGGTGGAGGAGAGTCCCTGCACATCCTTCCTTTTATAGAATGGATAATAATTAATAGCAATTTGTTCTTGTATTTATCCTTTCATCAGCAATGCTTCATTTCTGCATTTTTTTCAAAACAGACTTTATGTTCTATTTTCGTTCCACTTTAAAGGACTAAAAGGACTTAACGACAAGTATACTCTTCCAGTTATTACTATGCTTTCAGATTCACTAGATCAAGAGAGATGAAATCTATTGGTATGTGGAAATGATCTTGGGAGATGGGGGAGGGCAGGCAGAGATGCTGCCTAGGGAACAGTCAGGTAAGAGAGGAAACAACCCATAGAAAAAAAGTTGCAGATGGGAATTCCCCCTCCCCCAGTTCTCAGACTATAAAGGAGATGGTGATAGATTTGTACTTTCAGGGTTGCAAGATTCAGTTAATGAAACTTTACAAAAAATCAGAATTAGCTTATCTGATTGTTTCCTGTTTGACCCATCTCAATCTTGCAAGTATAAAAATACAAATCACCCTCTATCAGCATTACTTGCACAATTGCACAATTTATAGTCAGTTCCTTTATTAATTTATTCTTTTTCACATAAAGCTAAATATATTGTCTTTTAAAATACTAAAAATGTGAATCCTGGGCATTATGCTAACAAATAAAAGAAAAAACGAGCATCAGGATATAATAAACCAGCCTGTTTAATATAAACAAGCCTGTGGTTAAGAAGAGTTACTAAGCTTTCGTCCGGCCAAAAAACTGCCGGCGTCATCAAAGTTAGAATAGCAGGAGAATGGGAAGGCTGCTCCTATAGCCTCCTGCCTCTGTGCCCGGCTCCTTGAGTGTGTCATCAGCCCGTTGATTGTGTTAATCCTTATCGCACTGAGTTGTTCCGCATCAGGCAAACTGTCTTTGACTCCACTGGTTGTTTTATGATCCTCAAGTGCTCTTTTTGAGCATGTGCAAGCACTTGGAGGGCGGATGTCAATCCGTCCCTGCGCCCGGTCCCCCTCCCTCCCAGGGCCATTATCCTCCCCCACCCCCCAAGGCCGTTGTCATAATTCCTCCGCCCCAGTCCTGCAACAAGCAGCTGTTCCAGCATTCCTGCTCTCTGTCTTCCACCTCCCTCCCCCTCTTTCCAGATTGCCTCAGCACTTCCGTCCCTGACTTAGGGCCATTTGGTCCATCATCTCGGTCCATGTGAATCATGTTCGTCCCATCTACAGAGCCATCATCCCAATTATGTAAAACGCTGTCATCTTCTTCCTTAGAGATCGTGCCTGTCTCATCCATCATTCTACCACCCCAATCCTGCCAAGGAAGAGTTAAATGTCTTCTCAGTAGGCCATGGTGCTGTTTTTCTCATCTCCTAAGCATCTGGTAGGCCGGCAAAAGATCTATATGCCAGTTGATAGAATATTAATTAGAGAGGCAGGCTTCCTTGAGTAGGCGGCCACCCTTGGTAGTCTCACGAGCTATAACCTCTGTGTTAGCTAGACCAAAAGTGTGGCCAGAGCTGAACATATGGGCCCACACTTTAATCAACGAACATCACAGGCGCTTAGGAATGTGGAAGGTAGGAATCCAAGAACATTATGAATGCTGCCATGCCCACTGACACATCAACATTATCAGGCACTCCACCAACAGGTCCACCAGCCACGGTAAGAGCGAGTCAGCAAAAACCAATGGCACTCCAATGTAAAATGGACATCTTATGGACGCCAGATAATGGTGGGCATACTATTAAACTAGTCCATAATCTGTCCTCCAAACCCGTGACCCAGGAACAGATTTCCCTCTTAGAATGGGATGCAGACCACAATCTGACGGACGCACAGGCAATTGACTTCGTGGCGTCTTTAGAGCCTACCATCCAATGCATGGAGGCCAATGACAAGGTCAGAAACACAATCAGACTGCAGGTTACCGGCCTGCTGATTAACCATAAACGGTGTCAGGTGCTCCATAAAGAGGAGGAAGAGGCCATGGAGCAACTAAAAAAGGACAGCACTATTGTCATACTCCCAGCTGATGAGGGCAGGGCAACTGTGGTTATGGACAGATCAGCATATTTTGACAAAGCCCAGGCATTACTTAATGACACTACGGCCTTCAGAGTCATCACTAAAGATCCAATGACAACACACACAAACCGCATCAATAAGGTACTTAGCAACCTCAAACATTGGGGTAAAATCAACGACGACACATTGAGAAGGATACGTCCCAGCGACGCAGCTATAGCTAGGTTCTATGGTCTCCTGAAGGTACACAAAGAGGGGGTCCCCCTACAACCTATTGTGTCCTTCAGGGGCACACCCACTTCGGGACTAGCCAAATGGCTTAGCGGTCGCATCAGCCACTTGGTCGATAACAATGAGACCACTGTAAAATCGGCTGAGGAGTTTCTGGAGAGAGTAAAGCCCCTAAGGATAGAGAAAGATGAGGTAATGATATCATTTGATGTTACCTCACTCTTTACCTCTATCCCCCAAGATCTGGCAGTCACGGCAATAAGGGACCTCCTACAAGAGGAGCCTGAACAACATAAGGACTCTCTCCATACCAATGATCTAATACAGTTGCTAACCCTATGCCTGAAGACATATTTCAACTTTTGGGGCGTGGTATACGAACAAATAAAAGGGACACCAATGGGATCCCCCATCTCAGGCATTATTGCTGAGGCAGTTCTTCAGTGGCTAGAGTCAATAGTAATGTCTAGGTACCGCCCAAAATTTTGGGCGCACTATGTAGATGATGCTTTTGCAATTGTCAAAAGATGGGATAGCGCCAAATTCTTGGAGGAACTGAACTCAGTATATCCAGACATCTGCTTCACTGCAGAAGAAGAGATCCAAGGCAATCTTGCCTTTCTGTATGCACTGATCAGCTGATGCCCTAATGGCACATTGTGCACGTCTGTATATTGCAAACCCATCCATACAGACAGAATGCTACATTATAATAGCAACCACCCGGTAGCACATAAAATCAGCTGCATCCGGACGCTGTTTAAATGGGTTAATTCCCATTGTAGCATGGGCAGAGCTAAAGCCAAGGAGAACAAACATCTCCATCACATCTTCATGCACAATGGCTTTCCCATGGGGTTTGTGAGACAGTATAGTAGACCACATCAATATCAAAAAGACTCACTCTCCAACGTGACAGCAATGCCGGCCACACGAACAACCCTCCCTTACATTGATGGTGTCTCTGAGGCCACAGCACCGCTGTTGGCACCCTACAATGTGAGCATTGCCCACAGGCCCAAGCACACCCTTAGGTCCAAGGTCATGAATCCAAAAGAACCGGTCCCCAATGGTCAAAGATCATTTGTGGTTTACAGAATTAATTGCAAGGACTGTGCAAGCAATTACGTTGGGAAACCACTAAAAGACTGAGGACCAGGGTTCATGAGCATGAACTGGCTATTAGAAGGCAGGAGCAATGCTCACAAGTGTGGGCCCATATGTCCAGCTCTGGCCACACTTTCGCTCTAGCTAACGCAGAGGTTATAGCTCGTGAGACTACCAAGGGTGGCCGCCTACTTAAGGAAGCCAGGCTCTCTAAAGAAAATTCCATCAACCAGCATATAGACCTTGTGCTGGCCTACCAGACACTTAGGAGATGGGAACAACAGCACCACAGCCTACTGAGAAGACATTTAACTCTTTCTTGGCAGGATTGGGGTGGTAGAATGATGGATGAGACAGGCACGATCTCCAAGGAGGAAGATGACAGCATTTTACATAATTGGGATGATGGCTCTATAGATGGGACAAACATGACTCACATGGACCGAGATGATGGACCAAATGGCCTTAAGCCAGGGACGGAAGCACTGAGGCGATCTGGAAGGAGGGGGAGGGAGGGGGAAGGCAGAGAGCAGGAATGCTGGAACAGCTGCTTGTTGCAGGACTGGGGCGGAGGAATTATGACAACGGCCTTGGGGGGTGGGGGAGGATAATGGCCCTGGGAAGGAGGAGGAATGGGCGCAGGGACAGATTGACAGCCGCCCTCCAAGTGCTTGCATATGCTCAAAAAGAGCACTTGAAGATCGTAAAACAACCAGTGGAGTCAAAGACAGTTTGCCTGATGCGGAACAACTCGGTGCAATAAGGATTAACACAATCAATGGGCCAATGACGCGCTCAAGGAGCCGGGCACAGAAGCAGGAGGCTATATGATCTGGCTTCCTAATCTCCTGCTATTCTAACTCTGATGATGCCAGCAGTTTTTTGGCTGGACGAAAGCTTAGTAACTCTTCTTAACCACAGGCTTGTTTATATTAAACAGGCTGGTTTATTATATCCTGATGTTCGTTTTTTCTTTTATTTTCTTTTATATATATATTTGTTTTCTGAGGTTTTCGCAGGTGGTATATGTCTTTGGTTATTCGGGTTTTCTCCCGCGTCAGATTGGAAGTGTCTTGGCGACGTTTTGACGAAGTCTCATTCATTATCTTCAGATCTTCAGGCTGGTGTTTTCGGCTTCGTGCTTCTAGGAGCAATGTTTGGTCATAGCTGTTCATACCCCCACTGGCAGTTAAAAGGAAGAAACAGCTGCAATCACACATTGCTCCTAGAAGCACGAAGCCAAAAACACCAGCCTGAAGATGATGAATGAGACTTCGTCGAAACGTCGCCAAGACACTTCCAATCTGACGTGGGAGAAAACCCGAATAACCAAAGACCTACATACATACATACATATATATATACATACATACATACATACATACATATATATATATATATATATATATATGTTTTCAGACATGCTATCTTACATCTACAAAGAGTGCTTCTAAGTTAAAAATATCATGTTTTCCATTATCTTATCAAATTAATTTTTATTTTTAGTGTGGCCTCTAGTGAAGTACATAGAATTGTGATAAAAAAACAGTTTGATTGTACAGGTAAACTTATATCTTCACAGAAACCCAAATCCCATATGGATTGGGGGGGGCATATCAACTTTGTTGTTCCTTTTTCTTATTATTTTCATAAAAATATGCAATCAAAAGGGTGACATTAATATATATTTAATGTATTGTTCTACATTGTCATTATAACGACAGCTTTTCTACCTAATCTAATATTTGACATCACATAATGACCAACCAAATGCATCTGAGAAGCTCATAGGCATACAGAAATAATTACAGGTATGTAGTATTTATGACATGCTAATTGCAATCCAGGAGTTGTTGAAATGTCACTCAGGAAAGCAACCACTAATAGGGATCTCCTTTATGGATCTTGGTGCTGGGGGAGCAAATATGGCCTATTGTAAGTCACTTGTGTCCTTCTCTTGCCATAAAATATAAAATAGTATTCCCTTTTATTGATCCTAACTCTCCCTTATTTTATTTTCTATCTAAGTTCCTTAATTCCAGCCATGTTGGACAGTATAAACACTCTGTTCATATTTTCCAAGCTGTTGGAATATTCATGAACAGGAAGAGTCATGTGGTAACTCAGTCAGCCAATGTAAAGAAAGTGCTACTGAGTCTGTGCAAAAAGAGTTTTGAGTGAGGAGCTGGATTTCCAGTCTCTGGTTTTGTCTCTGGTCTGTCTCTGTAAGAAGTCTTCAATTAAGCTATGTTGCTGAAAAGAAGAATGTATGGTAATGTAAATATTTTGATATAAAGAAGTTATTTTGAATCAGCTAAATGCAGTCAACTGTGAGAGCTTCTGATTTATTTTTTTACCAATAGAGAAATTAAAATTCTTTAACAGATTATGGGCCCAGAGCTTACTAAGGACTGCACTGTAATTTAAAGCTGGAAGAAATTGCCTGTGTTTAGAAAGTATAAGAACAAGGCAGATTAAGCAGAATGGCTGCAATGTAATTTGAGGAAAACTCTGTGCCTTGTTTGGGCCAGAAGAATTACATTATATGGGCTGCAAAAATGGAATGTTTGCTGAAAACTAAAGAGCTGTGGTATATTGTAGAAAATCCACCACAAGTGTTTGCAGCAGTTGATCAGAAAAGTCATGATCGAGCAATGGCTTATCTCACCTTGAATTTAGATGATGAACAATTTCTAAATGTTGCAAATTTAAAGACTGCAAAGGAGATTTGGTTGAAGTTGAGAGCTGTGCACATGAATGTTTCTGCATGCAATATAGTGCAATTGTCAAGAAAACTTTACAGGGCCTGTTTGCAACCAGGTGAATCTGTGGAACAGCATTTAAATAAAATGCAAAGTTTATTTTGGGACTTAGAACAACATGGGATTAAATTCCCTGAGTCCCAGAAGGTTTTATTGGTGTTGAACAGTTTAGATAAAACCTGGGACACAGTTTCTACGATATTTGAGTGTAAAGAAGAGCAAGACTTAAATTTTGAGGCTTTAAAGGCATGTTTGCTTAATGAAGAAATAAAGCGCCATTTTAGAAGCAGCCACCAGGAGGAGAAATTCCTGAGAAGGGGGTCCAGAGGAGAAGAAACAAGCAGATCGGACCCGGACCAAATTGCAACAAAGGAGAGATTTTGCAAGCAGAGAGCTGCTCAGCGGGAAAAGACTTGCTACATTTGTGGAGCAAACAACCATCTGCAAAGGAACTGTTTGCAGAGGAACAATTTGCAGAAAAAGACATTTGTGCAAGGAAAAAGGACTGCTTTCCAAAAGGAACATTTTGGTGTTGCAAAAGTTTGCTATAGCAACAACAGAGACAAGTGGCTAATAGATAGTGGGGCAAGTCAAATAATTGTTAATGACTCTGAATTATTTTGCAGGTTTGTTCCAGTAGCACAAGAAGCTATGGCTTTGGCAAATGGACAGAAAGCAAAAGTCATTGGAAAAGGCAATGTAAAAATTCCATATTTGGAATCAAAGTTTACCAATGTGCTTTGTGTACCTGAGATGGAACATAATTTGTTAAGTGTGACTAATTTAGACAAACAAGGTTTTGAGGTCATTTTTGTAAATGGGAAGTGTCTCATCAAAAGGAATGGGAATATTTGTGCAGAAGGCATAAAGGAAGATGATCTATATGTATTACAGGGACAAAAGGTTCAATGTTCCCATGTATTTAAGAATGTTGCAGAGTATGATTCATGTGTTCATCTTCTACATAGAAGACTTGGCCATGCAAGCTTTAAAGTTTTGCAGCAAATGCAAGATTGCATTTAGAAGGGCTAAATTTGAAGGGATGCAAAACATATTTGGACTGTGCAGTATGCAAAGCATCGAAGTCAAAGGCATTCCCAGTTAGTAAATGTAGCACAAGACAAACAAAAAGAGTTCTAGAGCTGGTCCATGCAGATCTGGTGGGACCTATGCCAGTTTGGGAGGAGCAAAATATGCACTGGTAATTGTTGATGATTATAGCAGGTATTCATTTTGCTACTTGCTTAGAGCAAAGACAGAGGTACTACAACAATTCAAACAGTGGATAAGTTTTGTAGAGAGAAGGTACAGACAACAAGTGTGTCAGTTGCAAACTGACAGAGGTACTGAATTTATGTCAACTAAATTCCAACAATGGTTGGGGCAGTTGGGGATAAGACACATTTGTCCAAGTACAAATCCTTACACAGCAGCAGAGAATGGTGTAGCTGAAAGAAGGAATGGTGTTTTGCAAACAATGAAAGATTCATTATTAGAGGATTCTGGTATGAGCAGGTCATATTGGGGAAAAGCCATATTGACTGCAAATTATATAGTTAACAGGCTGTGGAGTTCCTCCATTAATAATACCCTATATGCCATTCTATATGGGAGAAAGCCATCACTGGCACATTTGAGAATTTTTGGAAGTACTGCATGGGTACATATTCCGAAAGCAATCAGAAGAAAGGGACAGCAAAAGGCAAGAAAGCTCAGGTTTGTGGGTTATGAGCCAGGGTCAAAAGGATATCTCTTTAGCGATGGAAGTAAAAGAGTTGTAATTTCAAGGTCTGCTAATTGGGACAGAATTAATGCAAATTCTGGGTATGCCTCACTTAATGACGGTGATCTATTTAATGACAATAACTCATCTAATGATAAAAAATTGATTATTGAAGATGTCAATGTTCAGGGAGGAGAGGCTGAACAAGACATGAAACCAGAAAGACTTGAGACACAGGAGCAGTTAATACCACGTAGGTCAGAGCGATGTAATAAAGGAATTCCGCCTGACAGGTATTCTGCCAGCAAGGTAAAGGTTTGCAATGTGTGGTATGAGCCAAGAAGTTATAAAGAGGTGTTGGCATTACCAAAAGCTAAACAAGAAAGATGGAAGGAGGCCATGGATAAAGAGATGAAATCCATAGGAGACCATGAAGTATTTAAATCAGTGACTTTGCCACAGGGAACCAAAGCTGTGGGTTGTAAGTGGGTATATAAGAAAAAGGTATTGCCAAATAATGATGTACAGTATAAGGCCAGGTTAGTGGCACAAGGTTTTTCATGATTAAAGAATGTATTAAGTTAATAGGTCTGATGTCTCTTCCTGTTATGAAGGGAGGAGTGTTGGAATATTCATGAACAGGAAGAGTCATGTGGTAACTCAGTCAGCCAATGTGAAGAAAGTGCTACTGAGTCTGTGCAAAAAGAGTTTTGAGTGAGGAGCTGGATTTCCAGTCTCTGGTTTTGTCTCTGGTCTGTCTCTGTAGGAAGTCTTCAATTAAGCTATGTTGCTGTAAAGAAGAATGTATGGCAATGTTATTTTTTTACCAATAGAATGTATGGTAATGTTATTTTTTTACCAATAGAGAAATTAAAATTCTCTAACACAAGCCAAGGATGATTTTAAGTCTCTGATATATCTATTATGGCTTTAGCACTTCAGTAGTTTCTGTAGTTTTTCTTCAGATAGCAGCATTAGACCTGAGAAGACGAAATAGGTTTATAGAAGATATTAAAACAATGCAACAAAAGAGGCAAGCATGATGAGAGTTGTCATAATCTTTCCAGTCCAAGCTTCTAACACATGGGTGACAATTCATAGCCCCAATTTTGCCCTTATGAAATTCAGCATAATTTTTTTAAAACAAAGGTAGGAATGGAAGTAACACATATTTAAGAGACAAACCATCCCCAATGCTACCCTTCACTTCCACCTAAATATCCTAAAAAAGACCCCGAACTATACTAAAATTGGCAAGTATGGATTAATTAGAGGAAATATAGCTAAAGTGGATGCCAGAACCACCCCAAAATTGGC
Organism: Crotalus tigris; assembly: GCF_016545835.1. NCBI lineage: Eukaryota > Metazoa > Chordata > Lepidosauria > Squamata > Viperidae > Crotalus > Crotalus tigris. The sequence goes on along the minus strand of NW_024096495.1, from coordinate 1,853,681 downwards.
CTGAAAATTTCATTTCATTAATGTCAATATATTACCAATCTACTATGGCCTTTGAAAATCAGTAGGATGAACAACAGTCCCCAGTCTCCAAAATGATATATATGCCAGTTGTAATGTACATGAGAAAGATAAGATCCAAACTGACTAACCCGGATTCCTTGTGGCCATCAAAATGATTTGGCTTGTCTAGGAGGATTTCAGTTGTTATCCACTATGACTGCCTGTCTGCTGTGTACCCTTAAGGATTTTTCCCTCTATCAGGTATTTTATGTTGTATATTTTATTGTTTTATTTGTTATTTATTTATCTATGGTATATCACTCTAAGAAAATAGCTAAATAAATAAATAAATTTAGCACTTTGTTAACACAGAGAAAAAATATAGTTCTTCATATTCCTGTGATTATCAGAAACCCATTAGCCAGACTGACAATAAAAAACAACCAGAAGTCTGTTAACAAGTTTGATTTAAAAAATTAAACTTTCATGGGCTGCAGCTTACTTCATGAGGTGCACAGAATAGCCACACTGATGGAGAATACAAATTGGGGGGGGGGGGGAATGTGGGTAAAGCATAGAGCATAAGTTAAACACAGAGTACTTTATGAAATAACAATTCTATTGTGTTAAAAACCACTGTGTTTGTTGAGATCTTTTAATAAAAAAAATTAATTCCTTCTAATCTTTAGCCACCTTTATCACAGCTCTCTCTTTCTACAATAGTCAGTTTGAGCCAGTTTGAGAGTCCCATCATCTCTGCAAAATGGTATTCTCAGAAAATGGTTTGCTGTTTATCTGTCTGATACATATTGTATGTATAAACATTAATGGCATAGAGATAGATGTTCTGTTCTGAAATTTGAATAGAATCTTCCCATTAATGTGTCTACTCTGAAGCAGCATTTTGTGGGGAAAAAATTATTCTACTGCAAATGGATATATCATAGATAGACAGACAGATAGACAGACAGACATGAGACAGAGTGTGCATCCTATTTCAAAAGATACTTTGTATTCACTGTCTTAGAACAACAATTTAATTTATGTATATGTGTATGCTATAAAGTCAAGAGTTAGTGCCTAAAACATTACTAATAAAAATAGGATATTGATTCCATTTCCAGAACAGTAAACAATGCAATTTGTTTGAGCCAGCCTTTCCAGTTACCTATGGAATTTCGCTGATATCCTTGTTTTGCAGCCTCTGACAGACAGATTCCAATAAGGCACACTCACCTTTCCCTGAAGAAGTGGATTGCTTTCTTATTTCACTGAATAGAGTGACAGCAATGGAATATCTCAAGGGGAAAATACCACTACTATGAATAATTCCATTCCTTTTGCACACTAAATTAGAATAAGGTGTACATTGTCATTATTTTATTTTACTTGCTTTACTTTATTTTACTTCACTTGAATTTGTTTATCCCCTATGAATCTGTCATCGTTCAACTCCTAAAGAGCAATTTTGAAGTCAATTAATTAGTTTCCAAAACTGTAGAATCTGAAATTTATGTTGACAATCTGATTTTATAAAAGCAATGCTTCCCAATGGACTGGGTACAAAATAGTTTTTCTAAAATGAAACAAAATTTCCCCATATAGAAAGTTTCCATTGGTATTACTTCAGAGGCCTCAAGAGGCATTTTTTGCCTCAACTGTAACCTGCTTACTGCCCAAATGCGTAAGTTGATTTAGATAAAAGCAGCTCTAGGCTCTTAACAATATTTTACAAGATTTTCTGAAGAAAAAGGCTCTGCTATTACCAGGATTTATAACAATGCTGGAAATTAATACAAAAATTAGAATAATCTCATAGCTGGCTAGTATTAAAAGATCATAGTCTAGTGAAGTCCAATTTATTTGGAGAGAGGCAGGTTGGTTTTATAATTTGAATGTTGACTCATAGGCTTGTTTGTTGGTGGGAAAAGGGATCTAGCTGTTACATTAGCCATCCCATTCATCACCAAGATTAACTGGGCTGATCTGGCTGGATAGACAGCTACCCCTTCTTTCTCCCAAAACCATGTGCTGAGTGGAAGAGGATAATCATCCATACAAAAGACCATGCTCTTTTTTTTCAAAGATATATAATGTACTTGTCTGTCACACTGCCCAAAAGAGGTAAAGCAACATAAGTAAATCTATCTAACTGTATAACATCCTATTGAATATCCTATTGAATGTAAAATGTTAAGGAAATTTACATATTTTGAAGATTATTCATTGTGGAGTATAAGACTACATTTGCTAATGGCATTATTTTCAGAGCCATCCACTCCAATGTAACATAACTCTTTTTAAATATGTTTATAACATGAAGATCACAGAGAAATGCACTTTTTCAGTCTAAATCTGAAGACTAATATTTTAAACTGCAGTGTAAAACGCAATGGATAAAATCTGCATAATAAAGTAATGATTCTTGTTCATTTTCAGCAAAATGTTTAATATGAGTTTGTATACACATATACTGTAGATCCTGGATTCAGATTGCTGTGATTTGTCATATATTTTATGATGTTTTCTTGATTGTCAAAACAATGTATTTAATTTATCCCAAGTCTTTGTAACCACAGCCACGTAGAATTTTGCTTCATTTTCAGAATTGTTTTGAATGTGATGGTGAAATTGGGAGTGGGCAATGACTGACTATGAGGTTATGGAAGCTGACATCTAACACCAGAATGGAAAAGACTGCTCTAGATTCAGAAGCATCCTCCAACTGAGAATCTGGGATGCAATTATGTGTTCAAAAATACCTTCTGAACTTTCCTTTTTTGGCTTTGTCAAAAAAGTCAAGTTTTTTTTGGTCAGCTGGCTATCATGCCACTTTTCAACATATCTTAATTAATTTTACTTGGTTTACTTAATTCATTCTGTTATCTTTTTATCTTATTTCTTTTATTCTCTCAAAGCCTATTTTATTCTCTGCTTCCAAAAGTTTCTTTATGCTTCTGAACTATAGCTTCCATGATTACGTAACTGGTCTTATTGACTGAAGACTATTTGATGAGACCCAATTTGGTGCAGTAGTTAAAGCATCAGGCTAGAAATCAAGAGACCATGAGCTTTTGTCCTGTCTTAGGAATAGAATAGAATAGAATAGAATAGAATAGAATAGAATAGAATAGAATAGAATAGAATAGAATAGAATAGAATAGAATAGAATAGAATAGAGGTGGAAGGGACCTTGGAGGTCTTCTAGTCCAGCCACCTGCTCAAGCAGAAGAACCTATACCGTCTCAGACTAGATATGTCTAGTCTCTTCTTAAAAACCTCCAGTGATGGAGCGCCCACGATTTCTGAAGGCAAGCTGTTCCACTGGTTGATTGTTCTCACTGTCAGGAAGTTTCTCCTTAATTCCACATTGCTTCTCTCTTTGATCAGTTTCCAACCATTGTTTCTCATCCTTCTCTCTGGTACTTTGGTAAACAACCTGGCCCGCTCTGCCTAGTGGTAGCATAAAGCCAGCTGGGTGACCTTGGACCAGTCATTTTCTCTCAGCCCTAGGAAGGAGGCAATGACAATCCACTTCTGAAAAACCTTGCCAAGAAAACTACAGACTTGTCCAGGTCATTCCCTGAGAATTGGACACAATTGAATGAAAAAGAAAAAAGAAAACATTTGAAGACCACCATTTTTCTGTATCTGCATTACATCCTTATCATTGCTTTCAAATATTCTTATTGTTTTTGGTCCGCAAGATTTCTTTTTGTCATTCAATGTTTATATAGCTCTTAAACTCAATTTCTTGCTACCCGCATTTTCAGTTTATATTCCATTACAGTTCCTGCTGTATTATCACAAATCTTTCAGTTCTCTTTAATATACAATTATCTATGAGTCTGTTTCTCAGAAACCACTTCCTTTTCGCCGTTTCATGGTCTTTATTTTCTTTAATTGTTCCATTCAATTTTACTCCTCCCAGATTTTTATGCTCATATTTGTTTGTAAAGTTTCTTTTCATCTAAAAAGGAGCCCCAAAAAGCATATTCGGAGGACTATATCAGTTTGGAGCAATAAAGTAATATTTCTCTGTAGGAAAACTGCCTTGTCTTTCCTAATTTCACTGATTTAATTGTATCAAGGGATGTTTTCAGCTATTAAACTATAGCTGATAATTGCCTGAATAATATTGATATTTTTTTTTATTGAAAATTTTTAAATTTTACAAAACAATACAGTTCCCCTCCCCGAGCCCCCCCAATCCTCCCATACCCTCCCCCGACCTTCCCAGAGCTGAATACAGGCTTAATTAATATTAATAATATTGATATTATTGAATCAATACAATGAATCCAGATTAAAACAAATTAAAAATCCCTGATTTATCCATTCAAAAGCATTATGTAAATTACAGGAATAATATTAGTTTGCTGATATTATACATCAGATTTTCTCCTCACTGCTCACTTTAACATAATTTAAATTAGGTTTGATGGCAAATACATATAGAGGGATAAGTTCCATTTCACTTGTAAGAAGATTACATAATTTTGGTGAAGTTTGTTTCATAATTATTCAGGAATTGCTTATCAGTATTTGTCAACTGTTCATATTTCAATACATTTCCCAAGCTTGAGCAATAATCTTTCATAAATAAATGCATTAGAAATGTCCCCTACAAACCCTAAATTTCCTTAATGTATATGTGTAGGAACATACACTGAGTGTGTGTGTGTGTGTGTGTGTGTGTGTGTGTGTGAGAGAGAGAGAGAGAGAGAGAGAGAGAGAGAGAGAGATTTGTTAATGTAGTATGTTTAACTTCTGAATAGCTCTTCTGAGGATCCCCAATTTGTTGTCATTTTGTTACATTGTGTTGTAGCATTGATTTGGCATTAGCATTTACAGGCTTTGCCTTGTATTTACATTCTTGACAAGTTAGTATTATTTAGCCTTATCATCTTGTTTCTGATAAATGCTGTTTTGTGACTTGCTATCCATACCATGGCCCCATTTTTTGAAATTGCTGACAAACTCCAAAAATATGAGAGTTCTTGCTGTATTCCTTAATCCTCAGTCAGAAATTGGTCTTAATGTTTTTCCCAGAAATAAAGAAAACATACCACTCAGATACCAACTTTCTTCTTCATCTCTTATACAGACAGTAAAAAAAACTTTCCAATCTTAGGCAATTGCACGTAGCTACAATACTACTACATTTGATTACAGCTGTTCACCTGTGTTAGAGACCTTTACGTTGGCAATTAAACATGAAGTTGCATGAGATGCCAATTTTGTGTCTCCTAAGAACTGGGAGTACATCAAGGTTTTCATTATTCTATGAAGCCCTGCATACATAATGTGATTTCAGTTTGGGCCAAGTGGACCTCCTGTGCATTTTTATCCCAATAGAAGTAATATGTTTCATATTATGTCTAATAAATTACAGCAGTCTGCAGCCCACTACCCAGGAGCACTACAGAACTGGGCCACAGAAGTGGCTGGCAAGAGAGCGCATCCCCACTTGTGCAAGCAGCAGTTATGTGTGTGAGTGCACACTCCATTTGCACAAGTGGCAAGAGCGAGTGCTTGCTGCTCACATAAATGGAGCTGTGCGTATGCTTGCCCGCTGTTAGTGCAGAACCATCCCCTCTCCCCCCCCCGCCAGTCCGCAAAGCCGGAAAGGTTGGGGAACTCTGTATTACAGTATATAAACTGTTGTTTTAAAAAGCTATTGCTCCTGCATGCCTATTTATAGGGAATGGATGCATGTCAATTAACATTGTTCTTCCCTTTTGATGCCAACATATGAGAGCTTCCTTCTCAAAACCACTTTGCAAGGTAGAGTGAGCTTTTTGTGTCATAATTTTAGTCTAGATTACAGCTTTATACTGTGGCAACTGATATTAAATCTACACCTATATAGCAAAAATAAATGTAAATGCTAAAATGAATACAAGATAATGTAGTTGTGGCTTTGCCTGCCAGAAAAAAAAACGTTAACTGAAGCAAGAAATCATATATGCTGTTTTATGTCTCTGAAATCTTTAAATGTGTGGGGTTTTTTTATTTATCTATTTATTTTCTTTTAATTAAGCCACCCAAATGCACATGTAATATTGCCAGACTTCCTGTTACTCTTCCACAGTAAGAAGGAAAGGTTATATTTCTTGGAGTTATATGCTTCTGAAGTTTCTGTTTCCTGCAAAAGGAGAAAACGTTCAAAAGCAATTTTCTGTAGGCTTTCCTTGCCTCTTTTTTGTTATAGCATGAGGCAACTTTCCTGAACTTAACATGCCTGCTAAATGTATAGACTACAGATCCCAACGCCACTAATAACAAAGTTGCCAGGTTGGAAAATGTGAATATAAAGGAAGCAGCAGCATGACGATCACAGCCCATAACTTTCTTTCCTTCGCTCCTAGGCTTAATTAGTCTGGCTCAGTCTGAAACAATATTAAAGGCTTACTTCTAATTTAATAAATGAAAACTCCAGGCATGAACATCTGTTTACTTAAGTCATATGCTAAATGGGCTCCCACTCAAGCTAGAATAAGTAATTAAACCCCTCAAAAAAAATCCTATGTGCATGTTTTCTTATATTAAAGAAGGAAATTGGTATTTACTATACAAGGCCTATGTCATATGACTTTCAGTTGTGTATTTGAAAAAGAAAATGTGTTTTTGTTGATTAAATGGTATGTTCCTATATCTGTCAGTTATAAGTCTCTGAACTACTGTATATAACATACGTGGTATCATATTTCTAAAAATCTTATAAAAAGAATCAAATTATTCCATTAACTAAGGTAAGTCTCCACCAAATACCTGTAAAGCACCAAGTTACTAGCCAATCATAATGTAGATGTGTCCTTTATGTACAACCATAATGGAGCCCAAAATCTCTGTTGTGAAGTGAGACATTTGTGAGTTTTGCCTCATTTTACAATATTTCTTGCCACAGTTGTTGTGAATCAATTAACGTAAGTCAAGGACTACTTGTATATGAACTGCCTCTCCATATTGTTTCTATATAAGTCATGTTTTATAGCACACACATGATTTTATTTGAGAAAGCTGATTCTGAAAGTGGAGTGCATATTGAACCTATTGTATAATGTAATTTATTCAAATGATTCCCTTCATTTTTGAAATGTATAAGAGCAAAACCATTTATTCTATCCTTAAAATATAGACAGGCTGTTTAGAGAGCCAGTTTGTTGTAGCAGTAATGAGTTCTAGTCCTGCCTTAGGCATCAAACCAACTGATGACTTTGAGCCAGTCTGTCTCTCTGTCACCCTTAGGAAGAAAGCAGTGTTAACCCATTTCTGAAAATCTTGCCAAGAAAACTGCAGGGACTGATCCAGGCAGTCACCAGGAATCAAGACTGATTTGAAGGAAGCGTAAATAAATAAAGTTTACCACACATTTCCTATGCAGATTAACCACCTATGTAAAGTTAAAGTTAGCCTGCACTAACTAACAATCTACTGGTTTGTAAATGAATTAACAGTTGATTTTGTGGATAGGGAACTTTCATCAGTGTGTGTTTACAGATGGGCAATTAGAGGATCTGAAGCATGGAGGAAATAATAAAAGCAGATTTAGTCCCATCATCCTTTAGTCCCATCATCCTTCTGTGGCTTCCTTATCCACCATTGTACAACCATTGTACATGTAAATAGGAGCAATAAAAAGACACCTAGTCACAGCCTGCCTTACTAAAATTAATTCCTCTGAGTCAGATGGAAAGTCCCTGCAGTTGTGGAATTATGGATCCTCGCAAGTACAAGTAAATGCCTGAATCATTCCAGAGCATCATCTTTGAGAAATTTCACAGTCTCTCTTCCCAAATGCATTGAAATACAATTGTCTTTTTTAAAGACTTTGGTACAACAGCCAATTTCATATATGAGACTATTTGAATTACCCATAAAGTTGTTAGACAAACATGTGCTAGTTGAAATGACTGATGGCCAATTGCTCTGAGCTAGTCCTATTTTACAGCTGAAAATAAATGATTATACAGAATTCTTGACATTCTACAACACAGCTTCTTTTAATGTCCCAGTAGTATTGCTCTTAGATTGGCTGCAAACACATATTCCAGATGTTCACCAGGAGCAGGGAATGATTTCTCTTCCATTTCTACAGTGTTTTCTTCTTACTTTCTATCTGAATTTTCTTTCTTGCCAGAAAAGTATGCAACTTCTACAGATATTATATAGAAAGGGGAAGTCATTCCTTGCCTCTTCACAGAGAATGTGACCATACCATCCACTTGAAGCCCTGAACACAGATCCAAGGTAAAAGGGAATATTCCATGTTGGCTCCAAAATTACCATTTTAAAAGAGTTTCACGATAACCATTTGAAGAAAGGGTTTATGTGTCCTTCTATATCTCCAGTATCTGTACCGAGAGAGAGAGAGAGAGGGGGGGGGGAGGTGTACAATAAATATTTCAGTGAATGGAAGCCATGTTTGCATCTTATTATGGTTTGTCGCATAGTCAACCAGAGGTTCAGACTGGATTTGGCATTTTTTATCCACTTATTGAGTCCTTGCCAAGGACCTGGGATAGGCAAATGTTGACGTTTGATGGTATTAAAGGTATTGTCAAAGATTGTAAGCTGTTCTGAGTAAACCTGCCTTTTGAAATTGACTAAAGGTGATTTTGTCAATGCCAGGGGTGTTCAAGTGGTGCTCCAGTTGTTTTGAAATTGGACCCAAGTCACTTATAACTATTGGTAGTACCTTTGTTTTCTTTTGCCACAGTCGTTCTATTTTTATTTGTGAGTCTTTGTATTTTGTTATCTTCTCCAGTTCTTTCTCTTCTATTCTGCAGTCTCCAGGTATTGCCATGTCCACTATCTAGACTTTTTTATCTTTATCAACAGCTATTAAGTCTGGGATATTATGTGGCATGTGCTTGTCTGTTTGAATTCTAAAGTCTCAGAGTACTTTAGTGTCTTCATTTTCTATTGCTTTTTTATGGTCTCATCAGTTCTTACTTGCAGGTAAATGGTATTTTTCGCAGATCTTCCAATGAACCATTGTTGCTACTTTGACATGTTGTTGTTTCTAGTCAGTCTGTGCAATCTTCTTGCAACAGCTAACTAGTTGATCCATTGTTTCTTCAGCTTCTTTCTGTTGCTGTCTTCTCAATTCTGATTTTATATGCATTTGTTCTTCAGGACTGGTTTTGTGCAGCCAGAATTAGTCCTTCTGTCTATTTCTTTAATTTTTCTGCTCTCAGCCATTGCCAGGTCCTTGTTATTGTCTTCTTTGCCTGTTATATTTTTAATGTACTGACCATGTAATATTCCATCTTCTCATGTCTCTTTTTGGTATATTTATTTATTTATTTATTTATTATGGATCATCGCACAGTCAGCCAGATGTTCAGACTGGATTTGGCATTTTGTCTACCTATCATGTCCTTACCCAGGACCTGGGATAGGCAGATGTGGATGTTTGATGGTATTACAGGTATCGTCGCAGGATGGAAGCAGTTCCTAATAAGGCCGCCTTTTGCAATTGACTAATAGCAAATTTGTCAATGCCAATGGTGTTCAGGTGGTGCTCCAGTTGTTTTGGGATTGCGCCCAAGGAGCCTATGACTATTGGTACTACCCTTGCTTGCTTTTGCCACAGTCTTTCTATTTCTATTTGTAGTCTTTGTATTTTGTTATCTTCTCCAGTTCTTTCTCGTCTATTCTGCTGTCTCCAGGCACTGCCACATCCACTATCCAGACTTTTTTGTCTTTCTTATCGACAATTGTTAAGTCTGGGGTGTTATGTTGCAGGTGCTTGTCTGTTTGAATTCTGAAGTCCCAGAGCAGTTTAATTTTATCATTTCTATGACTTTCTCTATTTTATGATCCCACCAGTTTTTGCTTACAGGCAAATTATATTTTTTGCAGATCTTCCAATGCACCATTGTTTCTACTTTGTCATGCCGCTGCTTGTAGTCAGTCTGCGCAATCTTCTTGCAAGCTTACCAAGTGGTCCACTGTTTCTTCAGCTTCTTTGCATAGGCGGCACTTACTGTCTGTTGCTGTCTTCTCAATTTTGACTTTGTATGCATTTGTCCTTAAGGCTTGGTCTTGTGCAGCCAGAATTAGTCCCTCTGTCTCTTTCTTCAATTTTCCTGCTCTTAGCCTTTGCCAGGTCTTATTATTATCTGCTTTCCCAGCTATTTTTTTCACGTATTGGCCATGTAGTGCTTTGTCTTCCCATGCCTCTATTCTGTTCTTCATTTGGTCTTTCTTGTAGGCCAGTTGGTCTCTCCAGTAGTCAGTAAGCCTTCCTGATATACTAATTTCAGTGCATCTTCATCATTGTTCTTCAGATATTCTTCCAAAGCCATTTTTTCTTCTTCAACCATCTGATGTATTTGTAGCATTCCACGCCCACCTATTTGCCTTGGTAGATAAAGTCTATCAATGTCACTGCGTGGATGAAGGGCTTGATTCATTGCCATTATTTTTCTAGTCTGCCTATCCATTGCTTTTAGTTCTGCTTGAGTCCAGTCCACTATTCCAGCTGTGTACCTAATGACTGGGATTGCCCAGGTGTTGATTGCCTTTATGGTATTTCCTCCATTGAGTTTGGATTTTAAGATCTTCTTCACTCTCTTGATGTATTCCCCTCTAATCTTTTTCTTGACTTCAGTGTGCTTGATGTTGTCAGCTTGAAGGATACCCAAGTATTTGTAGTACTCTTCCTCATCCAGACTCTTAATGTTATTTTCATGGGGCATCTTGATTCCTTCAGTTTTCATTATTTTTCCTTGTTTGATAGTAAGTGTGGCACGTTTGTCCAAGCCAAACTCCATTGCAATATCTTGGCGATATATATGGACAGTGTTGAGCAGCGATTCTATTTCAGATGATGTTTTTCCATACAGCTTCAGATCATCCATGTAAAGGAGATGGGATAGTCTGGCAGATGTTTTTGATGTTTGATAGCCATGTCCTGAGTTATTCAGTATTGTTGACAGAGGAAACAGTGCAATAACAAATAATAATGGTGATAATGAATCTCCTTGAAATATTCCTCTCTTGATATTAACCTCTCCCAGCCTCTCACCATTGATCTGCAACTGTGTCTTCCATTGTGCCATCGATCTTTGCACAAATTTTCTGATGTTTCTACTGACTCCTGTTATTTCAAGGCACTTGATTATCCAGTCATGTGGCAGAGAGTCAAATGCCTTTTTGTAATCAACCCATGCCACATTCAGGTTGGTCTTCCTTTTCTTGCAGTTTTCCAAGATCATTTTGTCTATTAGGAGTTGATCTTTTGTTTCTCTGCTATTGGGGCGGTTTCCTTTCCGCTTAGGTGGAAAGAGATTGTTTTCAACTAGATGCTGTTGTACTGCATCAGCTACCACACCAGTTAGTAATTTGAAAGTTGTTGGTAAGCAGGTAATTGGCCTGTAGTTGCCTGGTGTTGCCCCTTTTTATCATTATTATTATTATTATTATTATTATTATTATTATTATTATTATTATTAAACAGGACAATATGTCATCCTGCCATTTCTGTCATCATTTTAAGGCTATCATAGCTAAAGCAGCCAGCTGAATTAAGTCACTCCTTCCTCCATAACTATGGCACATAGTATTCCTGGTTCATATTAACCATCTTCTACTGTACAATATTACATGATCATGGTTTATTATGAATTTGTTTATCAAGATGGCTTATTTTATTCCTTGCAATCAATTAAAAAAAACTACTTGATTCAATATAGGGGCTTAGTTAATCATATGATCTTTGATCATAGTTTTATATTCATATACAAGTTTTGGACAGCCCTTTTATCTGTGATATCCAGTTTTCCCATGTGATACTTCTGCTCTGTGAGCTGTCCTGGATGCCAATTTGCTTCTGATATGATTCATGAGGCTTGAATAGGGTCCAGTTGTCTGAGAAACTCCCTATCTCCTACAAATCAACAGAGTTGACATGCTCTGGGTCTCTTCAACTAAACAGTATCATCTTTCAGGACCCAAGAAGCACACCTTTCTTGTCATGGACTTGCTGTTTTCAATGAGGTTAAAAATATTCATCTCCCTGAGCTAAGGTAGTCAGAGCCCTTGGTGAGCATTATTAATCTATGTTTTCTTTAGACTACTGGGATCCCAAATCACTAGCTTCCATGTCAAGAAAGATTTAGAGAATTATACAGGGCCATTCAGACAGTCAAATGTAATGTGACAGAAGTAGGAAATTATTAAATACATGGGAAATGTTGCAGTTCTGAGAAAAAGTATTGATTACTCAGATTTTTCAGAATTTTATCATGGGGATTTTTTTTTTTTTTTTGCCTCTTTATGTGGGTTCTATTGATATATACAGAAAGTCTGACTGAAATCTTTGTTAATGTCCCCCTTATAAACCCAGTGTTTTCAAATAGTGTTTTCTGAATCTATCTCAGGCTTTGAACAAACAATGACAGGTTGTGTCAGGTCCACCATTCGTATTCTGGTGTTCTGCCATTGTGCTGAGGGAGAGGGAGGATGGCATGCTTGGAATTTTTTTGTTTCTGCTGTTCTCTTGGGAATTGGGGAGGGGGACAGTTTTCAGAAATGGGATGGTCTCCTTCCCAGCCAGTTTTCACCAGGTTCCAAGACTATCAGTCCCTGAGTGTGAGCTATTATCTGCTTAGCACTTCAATGTTCTCAAAACAACTTCTCAGCATCACATTGGCTGTCGGTGGACTAGTCAGGGGGGATGGGATTGGGAAACTGAAAGAATTGCTTTATGCTTTGCGTGGGATCTTCAGATTCCGCCTGACTTTACTGCATCCAGTTTCTCTCAGTAAAAGTTATTTTGATTGAACTCAATGGATTCAAGAGTCTTACTTTCCTGAGGGACCGGCTGGGGCAGGTCTGACAGGTTGCCTCTTGTAGGAAGAATTGGCTCAAGTCCCCAGACAGGAGAAACAAGGGTGCCGCCAAATGAAGAGAGAAGCCAGCTGTTTGGAAAGAATGTTCTCTTCATTGATGATCAGAAGTGACTTCAGCAATCGGTTGTGGGACAGCTGACCAATTGGTTTGGTGAGTTGATAAGTTTGTATATATTTTTGGTGTTTCATGATTTTGAGGCTAGGATTTGTGTATCTTTTATTATTTAACTAATGTTGTTTTGTTGCCTACTCGAGGTTGTGACCAGTCCCCAGAGTGGGGGAAATGCTAATCTTAAGTGTTGGTTTCCTTGGTCTAATCCTATCAGTTTGATTTAATCAGTTTCGGCTTGCTTCTATTATATTGCCCATTCGGAGATTGCTGCTGCTGCACTTTCCTATTGAATGGGGGAGGTCTGGTTTTATGAATGGAATGAATGAAACATTGTTTCTGTTCATGAAACTTAGTATCACTCAGGCTGTTTGTTTGAGGCTGTTTCTGAGGGTAGAAGTGGAGATCACTCTCCCGCTCTGTGAGTTCCTTTTCTTCAGGCTATTTATGGGGTTGGGGAAGGTGAGGGAGAAGGGAGGGGGGCTCTTACCACACTCTCTTGAAAAGAGTCATTATTGTCCCAAATCTTCATTTCATGATCTTCTGATTCTTACTATGGATCAGTAAACATAGAACAGAGCTTTAACAATCATTTTATAATCTTTCCAAGACTGTGAGATGTTCCTTTTTATTAAGAAATTTAGTTTGAATGGAGCATGTCATTATTTTAGAATATATGCCATGAGAACTTCACTGTTACAAGGGCAACCAAAGTTTGTAGAATTGATGAAGGGTCAATTTAGCCCTTTGTTAATTGCTTAATTGCTTTGGCTGAAGTGGGAAAAAATATAGTACTTTACCACACTAATATATTACATATTGAATTACATTTATTTATATAGATTTCCTGTACACATCAGTAAGACCCATAGAAAACGCTGATAATAGATTGTGTTATGTTTGCTTTTAGAATGCATCTGCACAGGCAGTGCTAGGCATGTTTTAATATGTTCATGTATTTCATGAGCTGCACTAGTTGCCAGTATGCTTTGTGATAAGATTCAAGGTACAGATTACATCTATAGAGCCTTATGTGGCATGGGGGTTATTTGAGGGACAACCCACCCATGTCCCTTCATATCCAGTTTCTATACAATCAGTACAAGGAATAAGTGTGCCCTGGGTCCCTTTGATTAAATACTGCCATTGGTTGGGACCCAGGAATCTCACTTTTTTTCTTATGACGCCAGCTCTCTAAAATGAGATCCTTCTTGAGATCCAAGTGGCTTCCACTCTGATGGCTTTCTGGAGGGCTTGAAGGATTGAATATTCTCCTAGGCCTTGAAACAGGGAGTAGGTTGGATGTATTTGACTGTCCAGATTCCATATTTTTTATTTATTTTATTATTACCTTGTTTTTGTAATAAAATGAGACTCCCAGGATTGGTTTTCTAGTCAAATGGTGCATAAATCAAATCAAATAATTTAATCATCATTATCATCCAATTTTCAGAGCATAACCAAGAGCACAGCCCTACAAACTTAAATTCAAAAAAGCTGTGCACTAATTAGTGCTCTTGATTACTTTAAGAATTTGTAATAAAATAGTATAAAATCTGTTATGTGTTAAATTTACCAAAATCTTCTTGATTAATTTGCAGATTGCAACTCTGCAATACAGTTTACATTCAAAAATGAAAACAAATATAAATTTGACAAGGGAAGGGAACGGGAGTTGCTTTAATAGAAGAATGAATGAATTGGCGTTTTGTAACAAAAGAATTGATATTGTTTATCTATCAGAAACATTTGAAGACTTTATGCTTTCTTCTAAGAAACATAATACTCATTTCATGAGACTCCTAGAAGAAATTAACTTTGAATTTTACACATTTCTTAAAAGAGTAAAAATCATAGTGAAAAAAAAGTGTACAAAGATAGATGCTGACAGCAAGGTGGAATGTGCATGAGAGAGATAGTATTACAGAAAGAGCTCTGTACATAATGGGAAGCTCTTTCTTATTTCTAACAATACTGATTTACAATACATCAAATGTCAGAATGAGAAAGGAATGTTTAATATGAAGTATTGAGGACACACTGTCCTTTTCAAAGGCATGTTTAATTCAAATTATAAAATGTACTGTGAATTCTGAAAACCTTCAGGATGACTTTACATGTATATAAAAAACAAAGTTTCTCATATAGTATAACATTTATACTCCACAAATATTGTACTCCACAAAAATGTTGCCTTCATATTGCCTGTTGGCTTTATAAAGTCTACTGCAGTCTTATAACATTTTATACACATCCACCATGGGAGCAAAAGGAGGGAAATGACAAAATCAGTGCCTGACAATATTCCCACTGATAGCTGTAACCAAAAACTAGATCACAGTGTTTTTGATGCCTACATTTAATTTTATTACAATAAAAAGTTAATATATTACAAGTAAAATATTTAAATATTTGTACTTCCATCAGAGGAAAAAAATGCTTTTAAGGCTATAGAAATACAATTCCCAGGCTACATATTGGGCACTTCAGTATTAGGGAAATATTGGATATAACTATAATGGGTAATCAATTATCTTAGATATTAAAATCACTTGCAATTTAGAAACTTTATGTAAATCCAGAGACTAACTAACTTGCTTAGCTTTTTCAAACTCTGCCAAAGTCAAATAGATCCTGTCAAACTCAGCCAAAGTCAAATAGATACAAGTCAAATTCTGGAAGCTCCAACAAAAGTCATAATTCATTATTCAATGAATTTATATACATACACAATATATATATATATGTTTGTTTGTTTTCTGAGGTTTTTGCGAGTGTTTGTATGTAGGTCTTTGGTTATTCGGGTTTTCTCCCACGTAAAATTGGAAGTGTCTTGGCGACGTTTCGACGAAGTCTCATTCATCATCTTCAGGCTGGTGCTTTCGGCTTCGTGCTTCTAGGAGCAATGTGTGATCGTGGCTGTTTCTTCCTTTTAACTGCCAGTGGGGGTATGAACTGATTGCATGAGAGCTTGGCTGTGTTCTGATTGGATGGAGGTGTGTTCTGATTGGTTGGGAGCTTGGCTGTGCTCTGATTGGATGGGGGGTTGACTGATTGGTTGGGGGAGTGTTCTGTTTGGGTGGGGGCTTTGTTGTGCTCAGGTTAATCTGAGTTGCAGGGGGATGTGAGATGGTGAGCATTGCCATTGCTTGGCTTCGCATCCGTGGCCATGCCCCATCTTCATGGTGGGTGTCAGTTTGCTTCATGTATGGATTGGAGGGGTTTAAAGTGGCTAATGATGCAGCTGTGGTCTGGTTTCTGGTTTGTGGTCATGCCTCATCATCGGTGTGGGTTTGGGTTTGGTTTTTACGTGGACATGTGGTGATGACATCCTGTGTGGCTTTCGTGAGTGTGGGTCTGGTGTCATTCTTTGTGCTAGGGACTCGTTTGTCAATAAGGGTGGGTTTCCAAATGGCTGGTAGCCAGAGGTATCATCTCATTTGTTCATGCTGTGTGGGCATTTTTCTATCTCGATGGCTTCTCTGATTATTCTGTTATTAAAGTGTTCAGTTTTGGCAATAGTTCTGGTCTTTTTAAAGTCAATTTCATGTCCTGTGATTTTAAGGTGTTGGACCAGGGAAGAAGTTGGTTCCTCTTTTTTGACTGAGTTCTTATGTTCTTCAATGTGTGCACTTATTCTTCTGTTGGTTTGTCCGATGTATGTGGTGGGACAAGCGATGCATGGGATTTCGTATACTCCTTGATTTTCTAACTCTATTTTATCTTTGGGGTTTCTTAGGATGGTGGATATTTTTCTGTTTGTGCAGAATGCTGTCTTAATGTTGTGTTTGTGGAGGATCTTGCTGATTCTGTCTGTGGTGCCTTTTATGTAAGTGAGGAGGGCTTTGCCATTTTCTTGTTCTCTGTCTTGGATTTTAGTGGGGGTTTCTTTTTGGATTAGTTTGGTAATCTTATTTCTTTGGAATCCATTGGATGTAAGTACATTAGTGAGAGTGTGTAGTTCGGTTTTTAGGTGTTGCTCATCAGCTAGCGTTTTGTTCTAGAGATGAGTGTCTTGGCTACGGAGTTGATCTGTGCTGGGTGGTGGTATGAGAGAGCGTGCAGATAGCGGTTTGTGTGTGTTTTCTTCTGGTAGATGGTGTGTGCCAGGGAGTCATTGGATTTCTTGTAGACTAAGACATCCAGGAAGAGAAATTGGTTGTTAGCTTCTGTTTCCATGGTGAACTGTATTTTGGGGTGTAGGCTGTTGAGGTGTGTGAGGAAGTTGTCCAGTAAGTTGTCCAGGAAGTTGTCCTACATACAAACACTCGCGAAAACCTCAGAAAACAAATATTGCACCTCTACGGGGAGGATATCCACCATCTGACCAGGACCTATGAAAAACTCGAAGTCCAAAGAGCTTCCATTTTATGTGACCTTGCATTCCTACGCAACTGCTGAGATCAAAATTTAATCCCCACAGGTTTCCAATTGAAATTCCACTCCAACTTTGCAGCCACCAAACGCATCCTGAAAAGAACAGAATTGGCCCTAATCAGAAATGAACTTCACACAAAAAGATTCCTCCTAGACCGAATCAACAAAGATCTCCTCACACTTCACCTCAAACTCAACAACAAGATCCACCCCGCACTTTGGGACAAATCCAAACAACTCGCCGTCTGGAGAGCCAAAACACAGACCACCCTCAAGACAGACACACACACCAACAAACTCCGAAGACTACAAGAACGCCAGAAACAAACCCCTCCTCCCTCACAGCCACACATGAAACAAACAGTGCATAACATCTCAGATAGGATCCTCACCAAAGCCGAAACCAATGTCCTTTCCAAAGGATTTAACTTTGCAGTCACTCCCAAACACATCCCCGCTGAAACCATTATATGCGGAGTTGAAACCAGCCTGACCAAAATCAACCTCGACGATGCGAACAGAATCAGACTCAAAATCACCAACATCCTCTGCACCAGCAAGCCACCCAAAAGCAACTTACCCAAAGAGGAACAGACAGCACTACTTAACCTAAAAGAAGGCACCAGCATAATAATCTTACCAGCAGACAAGGGCAATGCCACGGTGGTTATGAACACATCTGACTACCAAACCAAATTAACCAACCTACTCCAAGACTCTACATACAAACCCCTAAATACAGATCCCACCACCTACCTGGAAAAAAACACCAGATCCAAAATAAAAGCCTCCCCCATTAGCAAAGAGATCCAGCAAAGAATCATTCCCAGAGAGAAATCATCCAGATGCCCTAAGCTCTATGGTCTCCCCAAGATACACAAAGAAGGAACCCCACTTAGACCCATAGTCAGCTCCATAGGCTCACCTCTACAAAACCTAGCCAAATTTCTCGCCAAGCAACTACAGCCCTATGCAGAATCCATCACCTCACACGTAAAAAACTCATTCCATTTCTTAGAGATCATAAAGAAACAAAACTTACAGCCCAGCGACCTATTCGTGAGCTTCAATGTCATATCCCTCTTCACCCAAGTGCCAATCAAAGAAGGCTTGACAGCTATCCAAAACAAATATAACCCCCCCAAACACATCCTAGATCTGACCAATCACTGCCTATCCAACACATACTTCATCTATAATGGACAAAAATACAAACAAAGAGAAGGAGGGTCTGGATGGGGGTTAATAGACTCAGGCTCAATCCTGACAAGACCAAGTGGTTTTGGATGTTGCCTCCCAAGGATCATATTAACTGTCCAGTGTTGACTCTAGCAGGGGAAAATATACCCTCTTCGGAGCGCGTTCACAAGTTGGGTGTCCTCCTTGATCCACAGCTGAAATTGGAACATGATTTGATGGCTGTGGCTGGGAGGACCTTTGCACAAGTTCGTCTGTTGCACCAGTTGCAACCCTACCTGGACCGGGAGGCTCTCCTTACAGTCACTCATGCCCTTGTCACATCATGTCTGGACTACTGCAACGTGCTCTACATGGGGCTACCCTTGAAAAGTATTCAGAGACTACAGTTGGTCCAGAATGCAGCCGCGCGAGTGATAGTGGGTGCTCCTCGGTACACCCATGTTACACCTATCCTCCGTGAGCTTCACTGGTTGCCTATTGGTCTCCGGGTCCAATTCAAGGTGTTGGTTATTACCTTTAAAGCTCTATATGGCTCAGGGCCAGGCTATTTGTGAGACCGCCTACTACCTCATAGTTCCCTTCATCCGGTTAGATCCCACAGGCTGGGCCTCCTTCAGGTCCCATCGGCCAAACAGTGCCATTTGGCGGGGCCGCAGGGGAGGGCTTTCTCTGTGATGGCGCCCATGTCTTGGAACCAGCTCCCCCCGGAGATTAGTACTGCTCCCACCCTGTTGGTTTTCCGCAAGCTGCTTAAGACCTGGCTTTTCCGGCAGGCCTGGGGTTTATAAAATTTGACCCCTGGATGAATGTTATTGTATTGTTTGGTTTGTTAAGTTATGTTGTGTTTTTATTGTTAGCCGCCCGAAGTCCTGCAGGAGTGGGGTGGTCTATAAATTTTAATAAATATAAATATATAAGGAGCACCCATGGGATCACCCCTCTCACCTGTCATTGCAAACCTCTACATGGAACACTTTGAAACCGAAGCTCTAGAAAAATCTGATCACAACCCAAACTCTGGCTCAGATACATAGACGACACCTTCATAATCTGGCCACATGAGAAAGAAAAACTGGACAACTTCCTCACACACCTCAACAGCCTACACCCCAAAATACAGTTCACCATGGAAACAGAAGCTAACAACCAGCTTCCCTTCCTGGATGTCTTAGTCTACAATAAATCCAATGGCTCCCTGGGACACACCATCTACCAGAAGAAAACACACACAACCACTATCTGCACGCTCTCTCACACCATCACCCAGCACAGATCAACTCCGTAGCCACACCGATGATGAGACACGACCACAAACCAGAAGCCAGACCACAGCTGCATCATTAGCCACTTTAAACCCCTCCAATCCATACATGAAGCAAACTGACACCCACCATGAAGATGGGGCATGGCCACGGACACAAAGCCAAGCAATGGCAATGTTCACCATCTCACATCCCCGTGCAACTCAGATTAACCTGAGCACAACAAAGACCCCACCCAAACAGAACACTCCCCCAACCAATCAGAGCACAGCCAACCCCCCATACAATCAGAGCACAGCCAAGCTCCAACCAATCAGAACACACCTCCATTCAATCAGAACACAGCCAAGCTCTCATGCAATCAGTTCATACCCCCACTGGCAGTTAAAAGGAAGAAACAGCCACGATCACACATTGCTCCTAGAAGCACGAAGTCGAAAGCACCAGCCTGAAGATGACGAATGAGACTTCGTCAAAACATCACCAAGACACTTCCAATTTTATGTGGGAGAAAACCCGAATAACCACCCGCGACCGGTAGTTTTTGGCCAGATGAAAGCTTAGTGACTCTTCTTAACCACAGGCTTGTTTATATTAAACAGTCTGGTTTATTATATCCTAGTGTTCGTTTTTTCTTTTATTTGGTTAATATATATATATATATATATATATATATATATATATATATATATATATATATATATATATATATATATATATATATATATAGGTCTTTGGTTGTTCGGGTTTTCTCCCGCGTAAAATTGGAAGTGTCTTGGCAACGTTTCGACGAAGTCACATTCGTCATCTTCAGGCTGGTGATTTTAGCTTCTTGCTTTGAGCAGCAATGTGTGGTTTTAGCTGTTTCTTCCTTTTAACTGCCAGTGAGGGTATGAACTGATTGGATGGGAGCTTGGCTGTGTTCTGATTGGGTGGAGGTGTGTTCTGAATGGTAAGGGGCTTGGCTGTGCTCTGATTGGCTGGGGGAGTGTTCTGTTTGGTTGTGCTCAGGTTTAGTCTGAGTTGCAGAGGGGTTTAAGATTTTGGGGTTAGGGAGTCGTTGTCAATAAGGGCAGGTTTCCAAATGGCTGGTAGGCGGGAGGTATCATCTCGCTTGTTCATGCTGTGTGGGCGTTTTTCTATCTCGATGGCTTCTCTGATTATTCTGTTATTAAAATGTTCACTTTTGGCAATGGTTCTGGTATTTTTAAAGTCAATTTCATGTCCTGTGGCTTTAAGGTGTTGGACCAGGGAAGATGTTGGTTCCTCTTTTTTGACTGAGTTCTTATGTTCTTCAATGCGTGCACTTATTCTTCTGTTGGTTTGTCCGATGTATGTGGTGGGACAAGTGGTGCATGGGATTTCGTATACTCCTTGATTTTCTAATTCAATTTTATCTTTGGGGTTTCTAAGGATGGTGGATATTTTTCTGTTTGTGCAGAATGCTGTTTTGATGTTGTGTTTATGGAGGATCTTACTGATTCTGTCTGTGGTGCCTTTTATGTATGGGAGGAGGGCTTTGCCGTTTTCTTGTTCTTTGTCTTGGATTTTAGTGGGGGTTTCTTTTTGGATTAGGTTTGTAATCTTATTTCTATGGAATCCATTGGATGTTAGTACATTGGTGAGAGTGTGTAGTTCGGGTTTTAGGTGTTGTTCGTCAGCTAAGCGTTTTGTTCTGGAGATGAGTGTCTTGGCTACAGAGTTGATCTGTGCTGGGTGGTGGTGTGAGAGAGCGTGCAGATAGCGGTTTGTGTGTGTTTTCTTCTGGTAGATGGTGTGTCCTAGGGAGCCATTGGATTTCTTGTAGACTAAGACATCCAGGAAGGGAAGTTGGTTGTTAGCTTCTGTTTCCATGGTGAACTGTATTTTGGGGTGTAGGCTGTTGAGGTGTGTGAGGAAGTTGTCCAGTTTTTCTTTCCCATGTGGCCAGATTATGAAGGTGTCGTCTACGTATCTGAGCCAGAGTTTGGGTTTGTGATCCGATTTTTCTAGAGCTTGGGTTTCAAAGTGTTCCATGTAGAGGTTGGCAATGACAGGTGAGAGGGGTGATCCCATGGGTGCTCCTTCTGTTTGTTTGTATTTTTGTCCGTTATAGATGAAGTATGTGTTGGATAGGCAGTGGTTGGTCAGATCTAAGATGTGTTTGGGGGGGTTATATTTGTTTTGAATAGCTGTCAAGGCTTCTTTGATAGGCACTTGGGTGAAGAGGGATATGACATCGAAGCTCACTAGTAGGTCGCTGGGCTGTAAGTTTTGTTTCTTTATGATCTCTATAAACTGGAATGAGTTTTTTACGTGTGAGGTGATGGATTCTGCATAGGGCTGTAGTTGTTTGGCGAGAAATTTGGCTAGGTTTTGTAGAGGTGAGCCTATGGAGCTGACTATAGGTCTGAGTGGGGTCCTTCTTTGTGTATCTTGGGGAGACCATAGAGTTTAGGGCATCTGGATGATTTCTCTCTGGGAATGATTCTTTGCTGGATCTCTTCGCTAATGGGGAGGCTTTTATCTTGGTTCTGGTGGTTTTTTCCAGGTAGGTGGTGGGATCTGTATTTAGGGGTTTGTATGTGGAGTCTTGGAGTAGGTTGGTTAATTTGGTTTGGTAGTCAGATGTGTTCATAACCACCGTGGCGTTGCCCTTGTCTGCTGGTAGGATTATTATGCTGGTGTCTTCTTTCAGGTTACGTAGTGCTGTCTGTTCCTCTTTGGGTAAGTTGCTTTTGGGGGGCTTGCTGGTGCAGAGGATGTTGGTGATTTTGAGTCTGATTTTGTTAGCGTCATCGGGGTTGATTTTGGTCAGGCTGGTTTCAACTCCACATAGAATGGTTTCAGTGGGGATGTGTTTGGGAGCGACTGCAAAGTTGAATCCTTTGGAAAGGACATTGGTTTCGGCTTTGGTGAGGATCCTATCTGAGATGTTATGCACTGTTTGTTTCATGTGTGGCTGTGAGGGAGGAGGGGTTTGTTTCTGGCGTTCTTGTAGTCTTCGGAGTTTGTTGGTGTGTTTATCTGTCTTGAGGGTGGTCTGTGTTTCGGCTCTCCAGACGGCGAGTTGTTTGGATTTGTCCCAAAGTGCGGGGTGGATCTTGTTGCTGAGTTTGAGGTGGAGTGTGAGGAGATCTTTGTTAATTCGGTCTAGGAGGAATCTTTTTGTTGAGTTCATTTCTGATTAGGGCCAACTTCTGTTCTTTTCAGGTCCTTAGGGTAATTGTTTTAGAATTGGTTGTTTGTTAGAATAATTGGATGTGGTTGGTGGCTGCAGAGTTGGAGTGGAATTTCAGTTGGCAACATGTGGGGATTAGATTTTGATCTCGGCAGTTACGTAGGAATGCGAGGTCACATAAAATGGAAGCTCTTTGGACTTCAAGTTTTTCATAGGTCCTGGTCAGATGGGGGATTTCCTCCCCGTAGAGGTTCGATATTTGTTTTCTGAGGTTTTCGCGGGTATTTGTATATAGGTCTTTGGTTGTTCGGGTTTTCTCCCGCGTAAAATTGGAAGTGTCTTGGCAACGTTTTGACGAAGTCACATTCGTCATCTTCAGGCTGGTGATTTTAGCTTCTTGCTTTGAGCAGCAATGTGTGGTTTTAGCTGTTTCTTCCTTTTAACTTCCAGTGAGGGTATGAACTGATTGGATGGGAGCTTGGCTGTGTTCTGATTGGGTGGAGGTGTGTTCTGAATGGTTAGGGGCTTGGCTGTGCTCTGATTGGCTGGGGGAGTGTTCTGTTTGGTTGTGCTCAGGTTAGTCTGAGTTGCAGAGGGGTTTAAGATTTTGGGGTTAGGGAGTCGTTTTTCAATAAGGGCAGGTTTACAAATGGCTGGTAGGCGGGAGGTATCATCTCGCTTGTTCATTCTGTGTGGGCGTTTTTCTATCTCGATGGCTTCTCTGATTATTCTGTTATTAAAATGTTCACTTTTGGCAATGGTTCTGGTATTTTTAAAGTCAATTTCATGTCCTGTGGCTTTAAGGTGTTGGACCAGGAAGATGTTGGTTCCTCTTTTTTGACTGAGTTCTTATGTTCTTCAATGCGTGCACTTATTCTTCTGTTGGTTTGTCCGATGTATGTGGTGGGACAAGTGGTGCATGGGATTTCGTATACTCCTTGATTTTCTAATTCAATTTTATCTTTGGGGTTTCTAAGGATGGTGGATATTTTTCTGTTTGTGCAGAATGCTGTTTTGATGTTGTGTTTATGGAGGATCTTACTGATTCTGTCTGTGGTGCCTTTTATGTATGGGAGGAGGGCTTTGCCTTTTTCTTGTTCTTCTGTCTTGGATTTTAGTGGGGGTTTCTTTTTGGATTAGGTTTGTAATCTTATTTCTTTGGAATCCATTGGATGTTAGTACATTGGTGAGAGTGTGTAGTTCGGGTTTTTAGGTGTTGTTCGTCAGCTAAGCGTTTTGTTCTGGAGATGAGTGTCTTGGCTACAGAGTTGATCTGTGCTGGGTGGTGGTGTGAGAGAGCGTGCAGATAGCGGTTTGTGTGTGTTTTCTTCTGGTAGATGGTGTGTCCTAGGGAGCCATTGGATTTCTTGTAGACTAAGACATCCAGGAAGGGAAGTTGGTTGTTAGCTTCTGTTTCCATGGTGAACTGTATTTTGGGGTGTAGGCTGTTGAGGTGTGTGAGGAAGTTGTCCAGTTTTTCTTTCCCATGTGGCCAGATTATGAAGGTGTCGTCTACGTATCTGAGCCAGAGTTTGGGTTTGTGATCAGATTTTTCTAGAGCTTGGGTTTCAAAGTGTTCCATGTAGAGGTTGGCAATGACAGGTGAGAGGGGTGATCCCATGGGTGCTCCTTCTGTTTGTTTGTATTTTTGTCCGTTATAGATGAAGTATGTGTTGGATAGGCAGTGGTTGGTCAGATCTAAGATGTGTTTGGGGGGGTTATATTTGTTTTGAATAGCTGTCAAGGCTTCTTTGATAGGCACTTGGGTGAAGAGGGATATGACATCGAAGCTCACTAGTAGGTCGCTGGGCTGTAAGCTTTGTTTCTTTATGATCTCTATAAACTGGAATGAGTTTTTTACGTGTGAGGTGATGGATTCTGCATAGGGCTGTAGTTGTTTGGCGAGAAATTTGGCTAGGTTTTGTAGAGGTGAGCCTATGGAGCTGACTATAGGTCTGAGTGGGGTTCCTTCTTTGTGTATCTTGGGGAGACCATAGAGTTTAGGGCATCTGGATGATTTCTCTCTGGGAATGATTCTTTGCTGGATCTCTTCGCTAATGGGGGAGGCTTTTATCTTGGTTCTGGTGGTTTTTTCAGGTAGGTGGTGGGATCTGTATTTAGGGGTTTGTATGTGGAGTCTTGGAGTAGGTTGGTTAATTTGGTTTGGTAGTCAGATGTGTTCATAACCACCGTGGCGTTGCCCTTGTCTGCTGGTAGGATTATTATGCTGGTGTCTTCTTTCAGGTTACGTAGTGCTGTCTGTTCCTCTTTGGGTAAGTTGCTTTTGGGTGGCTTGCTGGTGCAGAGGATGTTGGTGATTTTGAGTCTGATTTTGTTAGCGTCATCGGGGTTGATTTTGGTCAGGCTGGTTTCAACTTCACATATAATGGTTTCAGTGGGGATGTGTTTGGGAGCGACTGCAAAGTTGAATCCTTTGGAAAGGACCTTGGTTTCGGCTTTGGTGAGGATCCTATCTGAGATGTTATGCACTGTTTGTTTCATGTGTGGCTGTGAGGGAGGAGGGGTTTGTTTCTGGCGTTCTTGTAGTCTTCGGAGTTTGTTGGTGTGTGTATCTGTCTTGAGGGTGGTCTGTGTTTCGGCTCTCCAGACGGCGAGTTGTTTGGATTTGTCCCAAAGTGCGGGGTGGATCTTGTTGCTGAGTTTGAGGTGGAGTGTGAGGAGATCTTTGTTAATTCGGTCTAGGAGGAATCTTTTTGTGTGAAGTTCATTTCTGATTAGGGCCAATTCTGTTCTTTTCAGGATCCGTTTGGTGGCTGCAGAGTTGGAGTGGAATTTCAGTTGGAAACATGTGGGGATTAGATTTTGATCTCGGCAGTTACGTAGGAATGCGAGGTCACATAAAATGGAAGCTCTTTGGACTTCAAGTTTTTCATAGGTCCTGGTCAGATGGTGGATTTCCTCCCCGTAGAGGTTGATATTTGTTTTCTGAGGTTTTCGCGGGTATTTGTATATAGGTCTTTGGTTGTTCGGGTTTTCTCCCGCGTAAAATTGGAAGTGTCTTGGCAACGTTTCGACGAAGTCACATTCGTCATCTTCAGGCTGGTGATTTTAGCTTCTTGCTTTGAGCAGCAATGTGTGGTTTTAGCTGTTTCTTCCTTTTAACTGCCAGTGAGGGTATGAACTGATTATATGTGGAGTTGAAACCAGCCTGACCAAAATCAACCCCGATGACGCTAACAAAATCAGACTCAAAATCACCAACATCCTCTGCACCAGCAAGCCACCCAAAAGCAACTTACCCAAAGAGGAACAGACAGCACTACGTAACCTGAAAGAAGACACCAGCATAATAATCCTACCAGCAGACAAGGGCAACGCCACGGTGGTTATGAACACATCTGACTACCAAACCAAATTAACCAACCTACTCCAAGACTCCACATACAAACCCCTAAATACAGATCCCACCACCTACCTGGAAAAAACCACCAGAACCAAGATAAAAGCCTCCCCCATTAGCGAAGAGATCCAGCAAAGAATCATTCCCAGAGAGAAATCATCCAGATGCCCTAAACTCTATGGTCTCCCCAAGATACACAAAGAAGGAACCCCACTCAGACCTATAGTCAGCTCCATAGGCTCACCTCTACAAAACCTAGCCAAATTTCTCGCCAAACAACTACAGCCCTATGCAGAATCCATCACCTCACACGTAAAAAACTCATTCCAGTTTATAGAGATCATAAAGAAACAAAACTTACAGCCCAGCGACCTACTAGTGAGCTTCGATGTCATATCCCTCTTCACCCAAGTGCCTATCAAAGAAGCCTTGACAGCTATTCAAAACAAATATAACCCCCCCCAAACACATCTTAGATCTGACCAACCACTGCCTATCCAACACATACTTCATCTATAATGGACAAAAATACAAACAAACAGAAGGAGCACCCATGGGATCACCCCTCTCACCTGTCATTGCCAACCTCTACATGGAACACTTTGAAACCCAAGCTCTAGAAAAATCGGATCACAAACCCAAACTCTGGCTCAGATATGTAGACGACACCTTCATAATCTGGCCACATGGGAAAGAAAAACTGGACAACTTCCTCACACACCTCAACAGCCTACACCCCAAAATACAGTTCACCATGGAAACAGAAGCTAACAACCAACTTCCCTTCCTGGATGTCTTAGTCTACAAGAAATCCAATGGCTCCCTAGGACACACCATCTACCAGAAGAAAACACACACAAACCGCTATCTGCACGCTCTCTCACACCACCACCCAGCACAGATCAACTCTGTAGCCAAGACACTCATCTCCAGAACAAAACGCTTAGCTGACGAACAACACCTAAAACCCGAACTACACACTCTCACCAATGTACTAACATCCAATGGATTCCATAGAAATAAGATTACAAACCTAATCCAAAAAGAAACCCCCACTAAAATCCAAGACAAAGAACAAGAAAACGGCAAAGCCCTCCTC
This sequence comes from Crotalus tigris, assembly GCF_016545835.1. Taxonomy (NCBI): domain Eukaryota; kingdom Metazoa; phylum Chordata; class Lepidosauria; order Squamata; family Viperidae; genus Crotalus; species Crotalus tigris. The sequence goes on along the minus strand of NW_024096495.1, from coordinate 1,826,250 downwards.
CCATACATAAAAGGCACCACAGACAGAATCAGTAAGATCCTCCATAAACACAACATCAAAACAGCATTCTGCACAAACAGAAAAATATCCACCATCCTTAGAAACCCCAAAGATAAAATTGAATTAGAAAATCAAGGAGTATACGAAATCCCATGCACCACTTGTCCCACCACATACATCGGACAAACCAACAGAAGAATAAGTGCACGCATTGAAGAACATAAGAACTCAGTCAAAAAAGAGGAACCAACATCTTCCCTGGTCCAACACCTTAAAGCCACAGGACACGAAATTGACTTTAAAAATACAGAACCATTGCCAAAATGAACATTTTAATAACAGAATAATCAGAGAAGCCATCGAGATAGAAAAACGCCCACACAGCATGAACAAGCGAGATGATACCTCCCGCCTACCAGCCATTTGGAAACCTGCCCTTATTGACAAACGACTCCCTAACCCCAAAATCTTAAACCCCTCTGCAACTCAGACTAACCTGAGCACAACCAAACAGAACACTCCCCCAGCCAATCAGAGCACAGCCAAGCCCCTAACCATTCAGAACACACCTCCACCCAATCAGAACACAGCCAAGCTCCCATCCAATCAGTTCATACCCTCACTGGCAGTTAAAAGGAAGAAACAGCTAAAACCACACATTGCTGCTCAAAGCAAGAAGCTAAAATCACCAGCCTGAAGATGACGAATGTGACTTCGTCGAAACGTTGCCAAGACACTTCCAATTTTACGCGGGAGAAAACCCGAACAACCAAAGACCTATATACAAATACCCGCGAAAACCTCAGAAAACAAATATCGAACCTCTACGGGGAGGAAATCCACCATCTGACCAGGACCTATGAAAAACTTGAAGTCCAAAGAGCTTCCATTTTATGTGACCTCGCATTCCTACGTAACTGCCGAGATCAAAATCTAATCCCCACATGTTTCCAACTGAAATTCCACTCCAACTCTGCAGCCACCAAACGGATCCTGAAAAGAACAGAATTGGCCCTAATCAGAAATGAACTTCACACAAAAAGATTCCTCCTAGACCGAATTAACAAAGATCTCCTCACACTCCACCTCAAACTCAGCAACAAGATCCACCCGCACTTTGGGACAAATCCAAACAACTCGCCGTCTGGAGAGCCGAAACACAGACCACCCTCAAGACAGATACACACACCAACAAACTCCGAAGACTACAAGAACGCCAGAAACAAACCCCTCCTCCCTCACAGCCACACATGAAACAAACAGTGCATAACATCTCAGATAGGATCCTCACCAAAGCCGAAACCAATGTCCTTTCCAAAGGATTCAACTTTGCAGTCGCTCCCAAACACATCCCCACTGAAACCATTATATGTGGAGTTGAAACCAGCCTGACCAAAATCAACCCCGATGACGCTAACAAAATCAGACTCAAAATCACCAACATCCTCTGCACCAGCAAGCCACCCAAAAGCAACTTACCCAAAGAGGAACAGACAGCACTACGTAACCTGAAAGAAGACACCAGCATAATAATCCTACCAGCAGACAAGGGCAACGCCACGGTGGTTATGAACACATCTGACTACCAAACCAAATTAACCAACCTACTCCAAGACTCCACATACAAACCCCTAAATACAGATCCCACCACCTACCTGGAAAAAACCACCAGAACCAAGATAAAAGCCTCCCCCATTAGCGAAGAGATCCAGCAAAGAATCATTCCCAGAGAGAAATCATCCAGATGCCCTAAACTCTATGGTCTCCCCAAGATACACAAAGAAGGAACCCCACTCAGACCTATAGTCAGCTCCATAGGCTCACCTCTACAAAACCTAGCCAAATTTCTCGCCAAACAACTACAGCCCTATGCAGAATCCATCACCTCACACGTAAAAAACTCATTCCAGTTTATAGAGATCATAAAGAAACAAAGCTTACAGCCCAGCGACCTACTAGTGAGCTTCGATGTCATATCCCTCTTCACCCAAGTGCCTATCAAAGAAGCCTTGACAGCTATTCAAAACAAATATAACCCCCCCAAACACATCTTAGATCTGACCAACCACTGCCTATCCAACACATACTTCATCTATAACGGACAAAAATACAAACAAACAGAAGGAGCACCCATGGGATCACCCCTCTCACCTGTCATTGCCAACCTCTACATGGAACACTTTGAAACCCAAGCTCTAGAAAAATCGGATCACAAACCCAAACTCTGGCTCAGATATGTAGACGACACCTTCATAATCTGGCCACATGGGAAAGAAAAACTGGACAACTTCCTCACACACCTCAACAGCCTACACCCCAAAATACAGTTCACCATGGAAACAGAAGCTAACAACCAACTTCCCTTCCTGGATGTCTTAGTCTACAAGAAATCCAATGGCTCCCTAGGACACACCATCTACCAGAAGAAAACACACACAAACCGCTATCTGCACGCTCTCTCACACCACCACCCAGCACAGATCAACTCTGTAGCCAAGACACTCATCTCCAGAACAAAACGCTTAGCTGACGAACAACACCTAAAACGAACTACACACTCTCACCAATGTACTAACATCCAATGGATTCCATAGAAATAAGATTACAAACCTAATCCAAAAAGAAACCCCCACTAAAATCCAAGACAAAAACAAGAAAACGGCAAAGCCCTCCTCCCATACATAAAAGGCACCACAGACAGAATCAGTAAGATCCTCCATAAACACAACATCAAAACAGCATTCTGCACAAACAGAAAAATATCCACCATCCTTAGAAACCCCAAAGATAAAATTGAATTAGAAAATCAAGGAGTATACGAAATCCCATGCACCACTTGTCCCACCACATACATCGGACAAACCAACAGAAGAATAAGTGCACGCATTGAAGAACATAAGAACTCAGTCAAAAAAGAGGAACCAACATCTTCCCTGGTCCAACACCTTAAAGCCACAGGACACGAAATTGACTTTAAAAATACCAGAACCATTGCCAAAATGAACATTTTAATAACAGAATAATCAGAGAAGCCATCGAGATAGAAAAACGCCCAACAGCATGAACAAGCGAGATGATACCTCCCGCCTACCAGCCATTTGGAAACCTGCCCTTATTGACAAACGACTCCCTAACCCCAAAATCTTAAACCCCTCTGCAACTCAGACTAACCTGAGCACAACCAAACAGAACACTCCCCCAGCCAATCAGAGCACAGCCAAGCCCCAACCATTCAGAACACACCTCCACCCAATCAGAACACAGCCAAGCTCCCATCCAATCAGTTCATACCCTCACTGGCAGTTAAAAGGAAGAAACAGCTAACACCACACATTGCTGCTCAAAGCAAGAAGCTAAAATCACCAGCCTGAAGATGACGAATGTGACTTCGTCGAAACGTTGCCAAGACACTTCCAATTTTACGCGGGAGAAAACCCGAACAACCAAAGACCTATATACAAATACCCGCGAAAACCTCAGAAAACATATATATATATATATATATATATATATATTAACATACACATATACACACAGACACACACAAACACACTGTCTCACTATTAGGCATTATGAGTTCTAATAAATCTGCTTTTCAGCAGTGTCAAATTTAGAATTTTGGAGTTTGAATCAGAGCCAAATATCCCATTATTGTAGAGGTGACTGTTCAGGGACAAGGTATGTTAAAAACGTCAAGATAACAGCCATGAGTACATAATTGAGGTCACCCGATTATGTGTGTGCTATGTGTTCTAATCCCTTCTCCAAATAATCCCACTTGCCGTTAAGGCCCATCATATTTGAAATGCTACTGCATTCCCACAATATTTTAGAGTTAATATTGTATGCAAGATCAAAATCTTACCTACAAAGCCCATGTAGACTGAACTCTGTAAATTAGATATAAAATGTAAACATATTTCAGGGATTAAGAAAAGTTGAGAATGAGGCAATGCAAAACAAAAACAGTATAACTGAAGGACAGGATGGTCTTTTGATGACTTCTGACAGATGCTCAGAATAGCAAACTTCTTGTGTAAGTTCTTCACATTATTAAAGTGAAACACAAAGGAGTTATGAAATCTTTGCTATTATGAAATGTTTAATTGAACTGGGAATAGGTGTCTCATAAATCCTAATTCTCACATATTTCTTCATTACAAGAGTATTTTACAAAATGTGTCTGTGTGTATCAATGACACTGAGTTATATTTTTTATCATATTATAAAAATGGACTTGCCTGCCTTTCTTTCTGCCATTCTATGAGTTCTGCATGAACTTTCCTGTAATATCTTGATACAAAAGTCCAACTTCTCTGCATCTTCTCTAATTTTCGACAGCCTCAGCAGATTGTTTTTCAACCTGTGCCTGGCATCATGCTTTTAGCTTAATACCCCTATTTTCTCTTCAGCTAGTGATTATCATTTTCCATGAGCTAAAGCTGTGGAAGTTTGAGCCACGTGTCTAATGCATGTGTACACTGGCAAAATCTAAGCACATGTTCTAAGGAACAATGGAAGATTAATGAGCCTATATTTCATCACTTCCAAACACTGTAGCTGAAAAAAAAACCCCTGTTTTGGATAATTACTATATATCAGGAAAAAATGCTGCTCTCAGTAATTTCATTTTATTTTGCATTTTGGCCCTGATTCTCCTGTTCCTATGCCCTGTGTAATAACTTATCTCTATAAAATGGATGTAAAATGTTACTATTCCAGTGACTAATGATTAGGAGCAAGACAAAATTTTACAAAAGATTTTTACAGGTATAAATAGTTGCAGAAGTATCTTCTTATAACTTAACTCCACACATTTATAGATGTGGGGAAATAAATTTCATAGCTTGACCAGTCAGGCAAAATATATTTCTACAACTGTAGATCACAGCAGTCTCCATATCCTCAGAGTGAAAAGTTACAAGCTGAATTGGTGTAAAGGAAGATTTTAACCTAGAAAAAATAAAATAAGTTCATGGTATTCTCCAGAAATTATAATTCAGATTTTAGAATATGCTCTGGGAAATCAACAAAACAAAACATACCATAGAACTCTATTCAAATGGAGTACAATTGATACTGGAATCCATATATATGCATTATCCAGGACTTGCTGTATATTTCATCAAATGAGTAACACTTCTGTGAAAAGCTTCCGATAGATTGCTGACTTATTTTTCCTATAGGAAAAGAGAGTCTGACTTTCAGCTTTATTTATTTGCAAATCTTACCCATAATGATTTCATCATCTCCCAAATAGAGCACCCATTTAGAAGCTAGTTTTGCATTGCCTATCAAGTGATAGTGCAAGGTTCTTAGAATTATTTTGCAGAGTGATCGGGTCTGTTTCTGCATACACAAAAAGCAAAGGTCCATGTTGGTACAGAAATATGGAAATAGCCAGGAGCAATTCAACCTTGTGAACAGTTGCCACTAGCATGAAGAATTAAGACAGAGGAAATTTTAGAAGATATATTTCACAACCTGTTAATTATTTATCCCTGTTATTATGACCACTGCTTAAGTGACTGACTGAGTGGGATTTTTGTTTATTTGTTTGTTTGTTTGAACCTTGTTTGTTTGGTGAGTCTTTGCATTTTTCCTGGCAGGGATTTTAGAATTGGTTTGCTACTGCCTACTTCCTAGGGCCAAGAGAGAATGATGGTTTAAGGTCACCCAACTGGCTTTATGCCTAAGGCAGGACTAGAAGTCACAGTCTCCCAGTTACTAGCCTGATGCCTTAAACCACTACAGCAATTGGGTCTCTGAGGAGCAGCAGTAATAAGAAAATGTTCTGACTTGTGGCTTTTGAAGAAAGCTGCTGGATTTTCCAGGATAATATAGGAAGGGAAATCAAGCAAGGTTTCCATGGTCTCCCTACCAACCGAAGTAATAAATAATTTTCTAGTCTTAAGTCAATTTTGCTTGATTAAACACAGATTCCATTCAAAACTTTCAAAGCAGAAGTCAAACTTTAGATCATAGTGTGATAATGTTTCTCCTTCCTTTCTTTTCTGGTTCAAGGGTATAAACAAACCTGAGGAACAAAAGAAAATAATTATCCATTATCACTCTTAGATAGAGGTAAATTTCATATAACATGCAGAGCTGTCAGTGTGGTTGTATGGAATGTCTGGTAGCAACATTTAAAATTGCTTTCTCTACTGCTTTATCTCAACTCCTAAAAGTGTCTTCAGAATCATGCAAAGTGAACAATGTGTAAGTAATTTTAAAGCCATCTCCTTTTTATTCTTTTCTGTTCTCTTCTATTTCTCTTTATAGTTTGTATTAAATTTTACTACAAAAATTTGATAATCAACAAACTGACAAACTGAAAGACAAAAAAGGACAAGTACAAAAAATGGAAAGAGGGACGCATAACTAAGGCTGATTATCAGCAGACAGCCAGAACATGGAAAGATGAAGTCAGGAAAGCAAAGCCTCAGAAAGAACAAAGATTTGCAACAGAAATCAAGATCAATAAAAAAAAGTTTCTTTCAACATGTTAATAGCAAAAAAAGTCAAGGGAACTGTAGGTCCATTAAAGAAAGAAGATTGCAAGGAAATAACAAGTAATAGGGAGAAAGCAGAACTGCTTAATTCATTCTTTGCATCAGTCTTCACACAAAAAGAAATTATAGCCAAACATACCAAAAAAAAACTACTGCAAAAGACAAACTAGAAACAAAAATTAAAATAAGCAAGAAAATGGTAAGAGAACATCTATCCAATCTTGATGAATATAAATCACTGAGACCCTACATATTACATCCCAGAGTTCTGAAGGAGCTGGCAGATGTTATCTTAGAAACATTGTACCACATCTTTCAAAAATCCTGGGAAGTACCTGAGGATTGGAAAAGGGCTGATGTGGTTCCCAACTTCAAGAAAGGAAAATTAGACCCAGAAAACTAGGGCTATTTTACTTATAGAACATCCAGAACGGAGTTTCGGCACCTTTTTTGGATGGAAACTTGTAGGGTAGGCAAGGTGGGTTGTATGATGTGTGAGTTCCGATACCTTTCTTTTTTTTTTTTAGAAAAAAAGCACTGCAGAAAACTACAGACAAATCAGTCTAATATCAATACCTGGGAAGATCTTGGAAAAGATAATCAAAAAACAGATGTGTGAACAACTAGAAGCAAACAAAGTTATAACCAGTAACCAGCATGGATTTGTCAAAAACAGATCATGCCAAATCAATCTTATTTCATTCTTTGATAAAGTGACTAAATTAGTAGACCAGCAAAATTCTGTGGACATAGTATACTTAGATTTCAGTAGGGCATTTGACAAAGTAGACCACAACCTGTTGCTTAGTAAGCTAGAAAAAAGTGGGATAGACAACAACACCATTAGATGGATTTGTAGCTGGCTGACAAACCATACTCTGTGAGTAGTCCTCAATGGTACTACATCCACATGGAGAGAAGTAAGCACAAGGCTCCGTCTTAGGCCCAGGACTCTTCAATATCTTCATTAATGACTTAGATGAGGGAATAGAAGGGGAACTCATAAAATTTGCAGATAACACCAAACTGGCAGGAATAGCCAAAACCCCAGAAGACAAGCTCAGGATCCAAAAAGATCTAGACAAACTTGAACAATGGGCCCTATCCAACAAAACAAGTTTTACTGTGGAGAAAAGCAAAGTTTTACATTTAGGCAGGAAACATCAAAGGTTTAAGTACAGATTAGGTGAGACCTGGCTCAAAAACAGCAACTGTGAAAGGGACGTCACAGTGGACAATCACTTGACTATGAGCCAGCAGTGTGCAGCAGCAGCCAAAAAAGCTAATACAATCCTGGGTTGTATAAACAGAGGCATAGATCATGCAAAGTATTAGTACCACTTTATAAAACTGTAGTAAGACCACACCTGGAATACTGCAACCAATTTTGGTCACCATAGTACAAAAAAATGTTGATACCTTGGAAAAAAGTTCACAGAAGAGCAGCTAAAATGATCAAAGGCCTGAAGACTAAAACATATGAAGAATAGCTGTAGGACTTGGGTTTGGCTAGCTTAAAGAAAAGAAAAAATAGGGGTGACATGATTGCAGTATTCCAATATTTGAGGGGCTGCCACAAAGAAGAAGGTGTCAAACTATTGTCCAAAGCACCAGAGGGCAAGACAAGAAACAATGGTTGGAAACCATTCAAAGAGAGAAGCAATCTGGAATTAAGGAGAAACGTCCTAACAGTGAGGACAATTCACCAGTGGAACTGCTTGTCTTCAGAAATTGTGGGCGCTCCATCACTGGAGGTTTTTAAGAAGAGACTGGACAGTCACTTGTCTGAAATAGTATAGGTTCTCCTGCTTTTTTAAAAAAATATATTGTATTGATTTTTAACATAAACACCTTAATATTTGATAAACACCGTGTTGTCTGGGCTTATATTTCCAAAGTAATCACTAACCGTCAGTTTCCATATTCTAAAGTCCATATAATAGCTTTGCTTGATTTTGTCTTCTTCCCATAATATTCTCTATGCCAACCTTGAATTGATACAATTGTTATTAGTTTGATAACAGTTAAATATATATTTTTTTCTAAAATTTCTACAAATAATAATAACATCAATATCATACTTCTTTTCTACCTGGTCATCTTGTTTGCCTTCTTAGTTAAATGTGTTTTCCCTACAATGTTCAAAACATTCTTACTGGTTAAAATTTTCTCAAAGTTAATTACATTTAAGTATTTAAATCTATTTTCCTCATACAGGCCATCCCATCACTTTTACATTTCTCATGTCTTAAAAAGTAAAAAAAAAAAAAGACCAAAAACAAAATAGAAGAGAGAAGAAAAGAATAAGAAAATAATATACTACTTAAAATACATAGCCCTCTTAAACTAATGTACATTTATTTCCAATATTTTTCTATTCTTTTTACCATAATTAAACATATGTTTAATCTTTAAATGTTCCATTTAATAAATCCAATCATCTAATCTTTTAACTCTATTCAAAACTTTTTTTTAATTATCCGTTGGAATTTTCTTATAGTCAATTACATCTAAATATGTAAAACATTTCCTTTATATAGACCATCCCAAACATTTTTATATTTCTCATATCAAAAAACAAAGTAAAAAAAGAGAGAAAAGAAAGAATACTATATTACTTGGCGGGTTCATCCCTCTTAAGCTAAAATCTTTCTATTTCTTCAACCATATTCAAACATGTATAATTTTTAAATATTCTCTCTGATACATCCCATCATCTAATTCCTTAATTCTCACTTTAGCCCTCTCCATTTTGTCAAATCTTTTTTCTTATCCTCAGATTTATTTTGTGGTCTTAGAGTACAAGTTATCTTTTCCGTGTCCAATGTTTCTTTAGGTTCTCTTGCTTGAGCAGGGGGCTGGATTAGAAGACCTCCAAGGTCCCTTCCAGCTTCTATTCTATTCTATTCTATTCTATTCTATTCTATTCTATTCTATTCTATTCTATTCTATTCTATTCTATTCTTATTGAAAATTCTTAATAAAATTGTGTTCAAATGGAATACAATATAACAAGAACAGTACTTGGCTACAAGGTAGTCAATGACTAAATAATATGAATTAGACTTTGTGGACAACCCTCTAATATGACAATCTTCCAAGTTTACATTCCAACTACTGATGTAAAAGAAGAGGTTGATTAATTTGAAGATCAAATTCAATTTCAATCTTAGATAGAAAACCAGAGAAACTATGGAATAAACTAAAAGAAGTTATTAAAAATATATACAGTATGAAAGAAACTGCCAGAGAGAAAGAAACAGAAGAAAGCAACCTGTGTCAGAACAGAACATGACAATTGCCAAGAAGGAAAGCCAAAGCCAAGAAAAACAAAATATCAGGAAGGAATTCAATAGAGAAGAAACAGTTCTAAGGCTGATAGTTCTATCTATTGTCATTGGTTTGATTTTTTTATATTTAATTTTCAACCCATTTATCTCAATGTTTACCATGACTTATATTACTAGAGCTTGAAGACGCTTTGAATTTTCGATTATCAGACTAAGTGTCATCAGTACAAAGCAGGTTATTGATGCTTCTTCCTCCAGTTTTAAAAATGTGCTTATTTTCTTCCAATCTAGCTTCATGTAATATATATTCAGGTGTTAAGTTAAATAAGGGGTGGTGAGTATACAGTCTTGTGTTCCTTTGCCAACCTGGAGCCAGTCTGTATTGCTATGTTCAGTCCATACAATGGTTTTAGATTTTGCATGACAACAAATGAGATTTTTGGGTGGCCCATTTTTCTCAGTACATTCCACAGCTTGATATGATCAACACAATCAAAGGCTTTTCTATAATTTTATAACCCCAATCTTTTAGAAAACTTTCCTTTTTTATGACCATTACTGGTTCCATTTTCAATGGCCTTACAAATATTGTTGTAAAACTGCTTCTTTTTCTTCTCACGGTTTTCAAAGTTTTGAAGTTTTCAAAGAGGCGTTTAGCTTCTGCCTTTTAGGATCAACCATCAATAATAAAAGAACAAGCAAACAAGAAGTACAATATAGACTAGCACTCAGCAGAGAAGCCATGAAGGCCTTGGAAAATATATTTGGGCCTACAGAGCAGAAGGGCGCAGCAGTGGTATTGCTTGTGACCCTTTATGGAAGCAAAAGTTATACTTTAAAGAACTAGAATAGAAAATGTTTTGGAGAAGACTCCAAACAGCTTCTTTCTGAGCTTGGTTGTTTTTTTACAGATGTTTCATTACCCTACTAGGAAAAATCATCGGTGCTAGCAGGGAGTTGGGTTTGCTCTCTGTTTATATGGAAGTAGCTTGTCCTGTCAGTATTGGCGGGAGTGTTCTTGGTACAGTAGTTACTTAGGCTGCTGTTTACTGTTTATTTGTCTGAATTGGTAACTCCTCAATTTGGTATTATTTATTGCTTGATTGTTGGTCAGGTATTAATAAATTATTAATAATGAATATTAATCATTAATTATATTAAATTAATAATTAATTGATTTAAATTTAAATTAATATTAAATTAATAAAGTAACTACATTACAATTTAGTGTTCTGTGAACTAAATCTTATGTAGCCACTTTACTTTCTACCTGTTCTGTTTAATCAAAAAATATAATCATTGATCAAATGTTTGTTGATATTCTTGGGTTACTTTGATTTTCAAAGACTAAGTACTTTACTTTCTCACTTATTGGTCAATCAACATTATAGCCAGTTAATAATTGGCTACATTATAATTAATATACTAACTCAGTTGGTGTGTTTAAACCTAACTAATTGGACTATTATTGCAACACATTACTAGGTAATGTAATCTACAGAGCAGGAAATCCCTAGCTCCTGTCACAAAGCAGTTTATATGTGAATAATAAACACTTAGATATAGGTTTGTGGCCAAAATGACTGTGATTGTTAGAGAAAATTATTTGATACTGTAGGGAACTACATAAATTTATTGTATTATATTAGTGAAATCCAGTTTGGTGTAATGATTAAGGCACCAAGCTCTAAACCAGAAGACCACAACTTAAGCACAAACAAACTAGGTGACCATGGTACAGTCAATTTCTCTCAGCCCTAGAAAGTTAAAAATGGCAAACCATTTCTGAAAACCTGCCCAAAAAATTGCAGGATTTGTAATCATTTTTTCATAAAGTGACTAAACTAGTACACCAGTGAAATGCTGTGGACATAGTATACTTAGATTTCAGTAAGGCATTTGATACAGTAGACCATAACCTACTAGACAACATGACCATCAGATGGATCTGTAGCTGGCTGGCAAACCGTATAACAAGTAGTCCTCCACGTCACTACATCCATATGGAGAAAAGTAAGCAGTGGGGAACCACAAGGTTCCATCCTAGGCCCAGTACTCTTCAATATCTTCATTAATGACTTAGATGAGGGAATTGAAGAGGAATTCATCAAATTTGCAGATTACACCAAACTGGCAGGAGTAGCCATCATCCCAGAAGACAAACTCAGGATCCAAAAAGATCTGGACGAACTTGAACAATGGGCCCTATCCAACAAAATGAGTTTCAATGTGGAGAAAAGCAAAGTTTTATATTTAGGCAACAAAAATCAAAGGTACAAGTATAGATTAGATGAGACCTGGCTCAAAAACAGTAACTGTGAGAGGGACCTTGGAGTCTTAGTGGACGATCACTTGACTATGAGCCAGCAGTGTGCAGCAGCAGCCCAAAAAGCTAATACAATCCCGGGGTGTATAAATAGAGGGATAGAATCAAGATCACGTGAAGTATTAGTACTGCTTTATTAAACCTTAGTAAGACCACACCTGGAATACTGCAGCCAATTTTGGTCACCATATTACAAAAAAACTATTGAGAGTTTGGAAAAAATTCAGAGAAGAGCAACTAAGATGATCAAAGACCTGGAGACTAAAACATATGAAGAACGGCTGCAAGGACTTGTGTTTGGCTAGTCTAAAGAAAAGAAGAAATAGGGGCAACATGATAGCAGTGTTCCAGTATTTGAGGGGCTGACACAAAGAAGAGGGGGTCACGTTATTCACCAAAGCACCAGAGCGAAGGATGAGAAATAATGTTTGGAAACTGATCAAAGAGAGAAGCAACCTGGAACTGACAAACTTCCTAACAGTGAGGACAATTAACCAGTGGAACAGCTTGCCTCCAGAAATCTTCATCACTGGAGACTTTTAAGAAGAGGCTAGACAGTCACTTGTATGAGATGGTATAGGTTCTCCTGCTTGAGTAGGGGGCTGGACTAGAAGACCTCCAAGGTCCCTTCCAGCTCTATTCTATTCTAATTAAATTGTTACTACTTCATTTTTGCAATATAGCCAGAGTCACCTTTTTTGTGTAGCATCAAAAGTTATGTAATAAAACTTACTAAACTTTATGGAAATGGTAAGAATAGTACTTCCTTCCTATTCCAAATAAGTCATTAATGGCATCTAAATAAACGGCTTTTTGATATTATCTTTTTCTGCATTCCATATTTATAGGTCATTGAGACATATATGAGTTCATCCAACTAGTCATTTTTTTACATTTATGTAAACTGGATTGTCTTGTTTCTTTCATTATTCTTTCAGCATTTATCTCTCACTCTACATTTATCTATATTCTTCTCTTATTTATTTTGGTCTTTCTTCTGAGTCACCAAGCTCTATGAATTTAGCTATCATTTTTAAATCAAGTAACAATGCCTTTCTCAATCTTCTATGGCCAAAAATTACAAGTCTGTATAACTTTAAGCATTCAACAACTTTTGCTCATATAGCTCCCACCTTAAGTTCTATCCATTTTGTCTCATTTGATCTTTTCATCTGTAGAAATATATTTTAAACATCTCTATTTTAAAATATGTATAATACATTTTAAATTGACAAATAAGTGGGACATTCCTAGGATATTTTTCTTAAATCAAAATTTATTTGTTTAAAATTGCCCTTTATCAAGAATAGAATATTTCCTTTCAATTTAATAGTGCCTGTTTTTTTAAAAAAATATTAATACTGAAAATAGCAAGATATATAAGATTCTGATTGAGCCTCTGTGTCAAGTGAAATTAATCAGAAAGAAACAGCTTAGAGAGCAGCAGAGTTTATCGCTTACATGTGCAGAAGCAAATAGTCTCAAAGAAGAATGCATATACTTGAAAATTTATTTTTATCCAAGGTAGCAACTTTCACTTCCAAACAACCTATCATTAAAAAAATATCTGCTTGTGTAAACATTATTTTTTTGCCAATTGATTAAAGGCAGCTTGATGAATACAAAATGTTCTCCCTACTTTATCTTCATATGGATGAGCTGAAGTGCCCTTAGCAGTGAAGACATAATCACATCAATAGACTATATATTGGAATTCTGTAACAAGTAAAACTACATTCTGAAAATGACTACTAATAAGAAAATTCTGGAATCTGCACCTAAATATTAGCAATATTAGCAATAGTGTAAATCAGCTGATCTCTATATGTAATCAGTTGATCTAACAATCATCAAGCCACTTCCTTCACTCTGAACTTTATCCATAATAAATAGTTGAGTTTGGTGTATTAGTAGTATTATTAGTTTTAGTCCTGTAATTATTTTGAAATAGATTTTTAAATCAACCAAATCACAACTATAATTATCTTAATGTGATTTATATTAATTAATAAATGATCAGGCAAAAGGCAACAAGATCATACAATGACACAGAAATATTAAAACACCGGGAAATAAAACAAAACAGTACTTGCACAGTAAATAAATGAATAATTGAAAGAAAAATATCAGTTGGAACCCAAAAATATCAGTATGAGATATAAACCAAGAATAACAATGTTCTGTCCTAATACAGTTCTGATACATGCAGGTCTGGCTTTAGGTTGTGGCTGAATAGACAGTGATGTAGAACATCAAAGCTTAAAGTCACTAATATTACCCTTTCTTCTGAATAACTCTAAAAATGCAAATCTTTCCAGCCTAGGGGTGCTATATAGCCTTGAGCTGGCACTAACTACATAGATCTACATATACTATATGAGGAATAAGGTCTAAATGTGCTTAGGGATAGGCGTATCCTGGAAATTCTCTTTCTGTTCTCCATCCCATTACTTTAGAACCCAAAAGAAATTATGGGCTTCAAGATTATAGGTAGAGGTATCTTCTATGTCCCCAGTGGATCCTTTAAAATATGAAAACAATTAATCAGCCCATTTCAGATACAGTAACAAAGAATTTTAAAGGATTCGGAATCAGTATGATTAATTGCAGAACTGATAGAATCTGAAAAAAAAAAAACCAGTAGTGTCAGTATATAGAAAAACAAAACATAGTTTTCTTTGTCCAAATTGTCAAAATCAATTCCAAATAAAACTTAATATATAGCTATATTATACCAGGCATAACATAGTGGTCCCTGTGAAGGTTAAAGCAATCTTGTTCTTATTAATGCCTGGATGGATGACTGCCTGAAGAGAAATTTGTAGTGAGTGCCACATGGGCACATATAAATGTAAGGAAATATAATTGTAATTCCATCAGACTCAATTGTAAAACTTTAAATGATCCCACAGCAGTCAAATTCTCACTGTGTGACTCATGAACATTAAAGAAGGGAGGGGGAATGAAGCTTTTTCTGATTCTTGAGACTCTAAATCAGTGTTTTTCACTCTTGACAGTTTTAAGATCTGTGGATTTCAGCTTCTGACTGGAGAATTCTGGGAGTTGAAGTTCATACATCTTAAAGCTGCCAGGCTTGAGAAACACTGCTTTAAATAATATTCAAGGAATTATATGTAAACCCAATGACAATTAGAAAATAAAACTGTGCCAAAATATGCCTGCTTTCCGCTTATCTGTGATTCATCTGCATCACAGAATATAAGCTACTTAATTAATTGAAAGGGCCTGATTGATGAATTCTTTTTACATTAGAGGAAAAGGAAAAATCAAGACAAGCAAAAAGACTAAGAGCTCTCTCTCTCTCTCTCTCTCTCTCTCTCTCTCTCTCTCTCTCTCTCTCTCTCTCTCTCTCTCTCTCTCTCTCTCTCACACACACACACACACACACACACACACACACACACAAGCTCCAGAGCTCAAACTTTTTTTCATGTTGTTATGCAATTGTCATGTTCCAGTCTCCCACTGACCCAATTGAGATTGCTCAAAAACCTACATCAAGGCAATACACTTATTCCACATGGCACTTCCTCTCTGCATGGATGTGGAAATATTGCAAAATGCTGCAGTATTTCATTTGGAGAAGGAGCTAACTTCTATGTTCCCCAACATCTACAGAAGCATCACACCAAGAGCAATATGGAACACACATCAGAATGTGATTCAAATTTGGATTAGCATAGTATTTGCATGTGGAAGGAAGGACAGCATTCTCAACCTGTGGTAACAGCAAACATATATAGGTACACACACATGCAGTGCATTAAGAAAGTATTCAGACCCCCCCTCACTTTTGTCAATTTTGTTATGCTGCAGCCTGATTCTACAGCTACTGAAAATCATTTTTTTTCTCATTAAGCTACACTCAGTACCCATAATAACAAAGTAAAAACCAAATTTTAGAAATGTCTGTAAATTTGTTAAAAATAAAAAAATTGAAATATATTGGCATAAGGATTCAGACCCTTTGCAACACTAGAAATTTAGCTCAGGGGCCTCCCATTTCTCTTGATTGTTGCTGACATGTTTCTACAAAATGATTGGAGTCCACTTGTGGTAAATTAAATTGATTGGACATGATTTGGAAAGGCACACACCTCTCTATAGAAGGCCTCACAGCTGACAATGCACATTGTAGCAGAGCAACAGCCATGAGGTCAAAGGAACTGCCTGCAGATCTCAGAGACAGGCACAGGTCTGGGGAAAGCTACAATAAAATTTCTGCTGCACAGAAGTTTCCTAAGAGCACAGTGGCGTCCATGATTCTCAGATGGAATCATTTGCCACAACCAGAACTCTTCCAAGAGCAGGTCATCCAGCCAAACTGAGCAATCAGGGAAGAAGGGCCTTAGTAAAAGAGGTGACCAAGAACCCAATAGTCACTATGATTGAGCTCCAGAGATCATGTGTGGAGATGGGACAGAGTTCTAGAAAGATAACCATCACTGCAGCCCTCCATTGATCTGGGCTTTATGACAGAGTGGCTAGACCAGTGGTTCTCAACCTGTGGGTCGGGACCCCATTTGGGATCGAACAACCATTTCAAGGGGTCGCCAAACAACACAGTCCACCATTTTTCCCCCTTTTCCTTAGCTGTGCTACTCCCTTTTATTCTATTGGCTTTTGAAAGCCAATAGAATAGACTCTCTTGAATAGAGTCTAATTCTATTGGCTTTCAAAAGCCAATAGGAATTGTCCAGGCTGTCTCTGCCCTGCTGAGCCCGCCAAAAGCCCCAGTCTGCAAACGGTGCTGCAAGTTGTCTGCAGCGAAGGTGAGCTGTCTGGAAGTTTCCACCCCTCCCTGCTGAGCAACTACTAAAAATGTAAGTAAAAGAGGGCCAGGGGTGGGAGGTGGGAAGCCGGCGGCTGCAGGGAGGGTTGCTGGCGTGCGTGGGGCCCGGCGAGTGCCTTACCTCCCTTGAGCTGGACCAGCTGGTGGCCCAGCCGGTGGTCGGCCTACGCCATCTCTGCCGCTTGCCAGCTACGCCTCGGCCGGTGCAGGGGGGCAGCACCATGCATGCATGGCGCTCCCAGGCAGGGAAAGTCCTCGGCTTACAACCGGTTGGGTAGTCCTCGACTTACGACCGGTTGGGTAGTCCTCGACTTACGACCGGTTGGGGTCACAGCATTAAAAAGGTTGAGAACCACTGGGCTAGACGAAGCCTCTCCTCAAACAAATGAAAGCCCACTCGGAGTTTGCAAAAAAACACCTGAAGGACTTTCAGATTGTGAGGAACAAGATACTCTGGTCTGATGAAACCAAGACTGAACTGTTCAGCCCAATTCTAAACATTATGTCTGGAGGAAATCAGGCACGTCTCATCACTCCCCAATATCATCCAACAATGAAGCATGGTGATGGCAGCATCATGCTGTGGGGGTGCTTTTCAGCAGCAGGGACTGGGAGACTGGTCAGGGTTGAGGGAAAACTAAATGGAGCAAAGAACAGGGATATCCTCAATAAAAATCTGTTCCACAGTGCTCAGAACCTCAGACTGTTCACTTTCCAACATGACAACGATCCTAAGCACACAGCCAAGACAACACAGGAGTGGCTTAGAGACAATTCTGTGAATGTCCTAGAGAGGCCTGACTTGACCCCTACTGAACATCTCTGGCTGTCCATCAATGGTTGCCATCCAATCTGACTGAGCTTGAGAGGTTTTGCAAGGTAGAATGGCAGAAAATCCCCCAATCCAGGTGTGAAAAGTTTGTCGTGTCATACCCCAAAAGACTCAAGCTTATAATTGCTGCCAAAGTTGCTTCAACAAAGTACTGAGTGAAGGGTCTGAATACTTATGCCAATGTGATATTTCAGTTTTTTTCTTTTTAAGAAATTTACAGACATTTCTAAAGTTCGGTTTTCAGATTGTCATTATGGGATACTGAGTGTAGATTAATGGGAAAAATGAGTTTCAACAATTGTAGAATCAGGCTACAGCATGTCAAAATTGACAATAGTGAAGGGGGGTCTGAATATTTCTGAATATTGTTTATACATAGAAAACATACAGACATAATTTCAAGCAAAGATTAGGCATCCTAATCAATTGAATGATTCAAGCAATCCATAATGCTGCTATAATCTTTCCATGGTCCAACTTAAATGCCGTTCTGAAGAATTATTTTCAGTTATTCTGAAAATTAAAAAATCATATTGATGTGCAGTTGTTTATTAATTCAAAATAAGAAAATAATTAGTGGCAGGTATATGTTTGAAATAAGATGTTTTACAGAAATAGACAGTCCCTTTACTATCTTGTAGTCAGTGAAGAAATCAACACTGAAATTTCATTGGATATTTCAGCAGGACCAGGGCTTTTTTTGTCATAGAACACCCAGAATGGAGTTCCAGCACCTTTTTTGAATGGAACCTTGTAGGGTAGGCAAGGCGCGTTGTATGATGTGTATGAGTTCCGGCACCCTTTTTTTTTTTTTTTTTTTTACAAAATAAAGCATCGAGCAGGACAACAACCTGAAATATACCTCCAAATCAATCATGAAGTACATATAGGAAACAATGATGAGGAATTTGGAATTTTATTGACTGGAATATTATTGAATGATCCTGAGAAAACTGATCATTTTAAAAAGTTTACAACTATTATATTTACTGCTGAATTGTAAACTTTTCTTGCCTGATGGTAAGTTTTTATTGCCCTGAGCTGCAATTATCATTCTTTGTTTTGTAGATTACAATAGTCACAGACTGCAATATTTTTTACAATATTTTTAAATCTTTAAATAATTTTAAATATTTTGTGGAATTTTGTAGACTACTTTGTATTATCTTTTTATACTATATATATATTTGTATAATCATTTTTATATACTAACAACAAGCTGGCATTTTATTTTTTTACTCTCAGCTGAGATACTTTTTTTTCTTTTAAACTAAGATTTTGTTTTACTTTACAAATTATATTCATCTGTCATTTTCAATACAAACTATATCAAGAGGGAAATATGAAGATTAGCCCTAGGAAGGAACAAAAGGAGAACTTAGAACTTCTAGAACAGTATTTCTCAACCTTGACAATTTTAAGGCATGTGGACCTCAACTCCCAGAATTCCACAGCCAGCATTGCTGGCTGTGGAATTCTGGGAGTTGAAGTCCACATGCCTTAAAATTGTCAAGGTTGAGAAATACTGTTCTAGAACAAAGGCAAACATTTCCTGACAGTATAAACTTTTAACCAGTGGAATAGACTTCAGAAGTTGTGGATGCCTATTGTTGGAGTTTTCTGAGAGGAGTTTGGACAGCCATTTGTCCAAAATGGTATATGTCCCTTCAGCACTGTTACTCTATTATTCTAGAAGATTAACATTTAAGAATAGAAATTTCACTTTAAATTTTCTTTTTTTAAAAAAATCTTCTAAATTTTGGGAACTTTGAAAATAAACTTCTAGAATTTTTACAATTAAAAAAAAATCCTTTTAGTGAGGTGAGAGGCAGCCCACCTGTGAGGTGGTCCAGCAGCCCATCTGAGAGGAGGCCCAGCTGAGGGGTGGCCCAGCTGAAAGACAGCCCAGTATCCCAACTGAAAAGGGATACTGGGAGAAGGAGAAACAGAGAAGTTTAACTAAGTTTTCATTCTCCTTAACAGACATATTCTTAGATAATATTTTAGTCTTATTATTATTTACTTTAAAACCAGAAACTTTCCCATACTGAGTTATAAGTTCCAATAAATGAGCAGCCGCATGGGTCAGTTGTACTAAAGTTAAAACCAAATCATCCGCAAAGGTTCACAATTTATACTCATTCCTATTTAATTTTATTCCCTTAAGTACCATTGACTCTGGATTAACAAAATCTTCATTGTTAAAACAAATAACAATGGAGATAATGGACATCCTTGTCTTGTTCCTTTTTCAATATTAAAAGTCTCTGTCAGTCCCCCATTAATAATAATTTGAGCAGATTGTTGCTGATATATGGCCTTAAGAGCATATAAAAACTTATCACCAAAATGCATTTTCTCTATCAATAAAAATAAAAATTGCCAGTCTAATTGATCAAAAGCTTTCTCCACATCCGAAAATATAAAGGCCACAGGAATCTGATTATTCTTATCCAAATACTCAATTAAATTAAGAATTTGTCTTATATTATATAAATGTAAAAAATATTTTAATTGTTGCTAGAACAAGGCAGTGTCAATGAGGAATAGACAAATCTTTCCACATTCTAAGCAACTTTATTATTATTATTATTATTATTAATAATAATAATAATTTTAGTGTTTCTTTTAATTTCCTGATAATGAAGACCTTTTGTAAAGTTCTTATAAAAATGATCAAATGAAATTCTCATGTGCCTTTCCTACCCAAATTAAATAGGTATAACTGCTTCCAAGTTTGAACAACCCATTGTACGTGTCTGCTATTAAAAAAAAAGACCCAGGTTCATTGAGAACAATGGAATTTGTAGTTTACTGCATACATAGACACCTGACTGGGAAGAGTGACCTTGATATTTTTGCCTGCTAACAAAGGAATTCCAGCTGGCACAAGCATGCTTTTAAAATCAATTTCTTACCCAGAAATCCTAGTTTTACAAAATTGATGCAACTACTATATACTTTGACTGAATGTTGATATAATTCATAAGGCACACAATTAGAAAAACTACCAGTCACTTTATTAAAATTATGCTAATCAACAATATATAAAAACATATGCTAAGGTCTTATGTTCTGGGTAGAATGATATATTTAGTTGTTATAAATAGTTACATACAAAAGACATGTAGACAAGCTAACAGCAGCACTGAACCAAAGAACTAAGGCATCTAAGAAATGTGGAGGACTTTAAATACAATTAAGGAACCAAATGCAAACAAGGTCACATGGTTTATCAAACTGAATCAGCAACCTAATCACCTGCTGCATACTGTCTCATAAGAAGAGATGGAAGTTGAGAGAAGCAATTATATAGGCAGTGGGGGTTTTTTTGTCATAGAACTCACCGGAACAGAGTTCCGGCACCTTTTTTTTAAAGTAACTTTTGAAAATTTGATGTTTGGTCCACATGGACATGAATCTCCCTGTCGAGCGTAGCAGGTCGGTGGAAAAATCATTAAAACGGTGCATGCGGGCTGCTTGTGTGTCAAGTCCAATGCATGCGTACGTCATCTGGCTGCTCGGCTTGTGGCACTGCTTGTCTTGTGATTGGTCATGTGGTCACGCGCTGAGTGCTTACTGTGGGCAACGACCATTATGTTTTGTTACACATGTGTACAGTGATTGTCTACATGCGAAAGGTAAATAAAAGATTAACAAGATGTGAGTTCCGGCACCTTCTTTCTTACAAAAAAAGCACTGTATATAGGTACGAAAATAGAACATAGGTCACGTCTCTAAAGCCAAGGGTTTTCAACTTGGTATCCTGGAGCAGCTATTTGTAAAAATGTTTTACCTTCTAGGTAACATTACTCCCTCACTTTAGCAACATATTTTTTCTATGGAAGAATATTAATGAAATAATAATGAGCACCATATTCATTGGCCAAACAGCTGTTGTTCTCCAAGCCTGAATCTCCAAGGGCCTTCTAAAACTGTGGCTTTTTGTGAAAAGCCAAACAATTCAATGGGGTGTAAAATAGGCTTGGAAACACTCATGCAGCCTGTCAATCATCCCAAATTGTGTACATTTGGTTCTAATTCATATATAAAATACTTTGAAAATACATTTTTCACTTTTTCTAAAAAAAAAAGTCTACTCATTTTTTAGTGGGCAAATATAATCTATTATCTGTTGTAATAACTCCATCCTATTGCCCCCAAAACTGTTTCCCCAGGAACCAGAAAATACCTGGTTTGAAAGATAGTCTGGAGATAGTTTTTTCTTTCAGAACTCATAGGAATGTAGGAAGTCAATACATGTGAATGGAAATACTTTCAAAAATTGCTTTTTAATATTCTTATAGAAATACTGTGAGAATGGTAGGTGAATGTTTCTGTCAATAAAAATGATACAATCTAATGAAAGTTATGTTAATGTTCGACTGGACAGAATGAAAGCTCCAGATGGCACCTCTGGTATGGGACGATAGCAGCAATCTAAGAACTGAACCAGAACATGTCTCAAAAAAGATATCTTTTTCAGGAAGATTAAGAGTATCACTATTCCTTATAGGTGGCTATTCCTTTGTTTGTTTTGGGGCAGCAAAGATTAATACTATAAGTACATGTTGTCCTTTCATAGATAGATACTTTCTATTTTATAAAGCTTTAAATATGGAATCTCTATTCTCCTCCAAATTGTTGCTATGGTGTTGTCTTTTTAATTTATCATGCTATTTCTTTTTATATTTTTAAATATTTTTATTTTTAGGTAAGATTATGAACAAAGAAGAATTTTCTGGCAGAAAGTTTGCTGATTCACTGAAGTCAAGACTAGAGGTGATAAATATTCCATGTTATTTTTCCTTAGTTATTGGGAAGGTACTATTTATCAGAGTAAATATATAATAGTTGGCTAAATATATAATAGTTTCAGAGTGAAGAGGAGTGAATATATAATAGTTGATTAAATATATAATAGTTTCATCAGCCATAATTTCTGAAAGTTTCAAAACACATTTGAAAAACTTTTTAAAAATTATAATGCTAACAGAGATTTTACTGCATGATATTTTGTAGATAAGAATTCACCAATGCTGCAGATAAGAACCTATTATGAATTACAATATTCACTAGGCATAGGTGTTGTCCCCAGTTCGGGTCTGAGCCTGGTGCCAAAGCCAATGAAGAGCACCAGACATGAGGTGCAGGTTTTGTTTCCTTTTATTGTAGCACTCCAAGAAAAGGGGTCCTGGTTAGAAAATGCCTCACAGCCTGGAGGGAAGGAGAGCAGCTTTCAAATTGGTTGAGAGGGGACATGGCAGCTAGCTTCAAATATCTGAAGAGCTGCCACTTTGCACAGGATTCAGACTTTTTCTCAGCTGCCCTAGAGCAGAGGAGTCAAACTGTCAGCCCACAGGCCAGATGCATCACACATAGTCATGCCCACCCCAGCTCCGCAAAGGCAAAAAAACATCATGATACATCACAATACGTCACATGACATGATCAAGTTTGATACCCATGACCTAGAGGATAAGACTAGAACTAATGGGATTAAACTTCAAGGATATTGGTATAGTTTAGAAATTAAAAAGAACACCTTGCAGTAGGAGCTAACAATCAGAGGAATAGGGTACTGCATGGAAGGGATTCTTCCCTTTCAATGGAGGTTTTCAAACAGAGGCTGGATAGATATCTATCAGGGCTTGTATAGTGAACCCTGAACCCTGCAGAGTGCAAGGGATTGATTTCATGATCTCTTAGGGGCCTTCCAACTCTATGATTCTAAGGCAGAACCATTTCTGCTGAAGAGAATAATTTGCACAGTAGGTTGAATAAGAAAAAGGTTCTCTGTGAAATGGATAACATGAAATTTAGTGACAATTCTGTTGAGAGAGATTCATAATTTGAATCATTTTTCTTAAGAATAATAGTTCTTAAGACCAACTGAATTCTTAACTAAGATCAAATTGGGTTATGTGATAGAAGGAACTGCCTGAACTATTTAAAGTCCCACCATCTACCTATGAAGTTTCAAACTGTGATGCTAGGAAGATGGAGGTTCTGCTGCAAATTTATCACCTAAGAATCATGATGTAATACTTCTTGGACAGGAAGACCAAAAGTATAGTACTAAATAATTTGTCACTTTGGAGTTTCATCTGAATCCTCCACATGTTTTTAAAGGTTGTGATAGCAATTCTAATTAGCAGCTTTCAGTGCAAACTTGTGAAAAATCAGCACACAGATCAGCAGATAATAATGAGGATTATAGTTTGTAATTGGCTGTATGAATCTGTCTTAAAAATAGTTCAAGGTCCCTGTTGAGTCCTCAGCGAATGGCAAATAATGCATGAAGCAGTTGGTAGTTCTCAGGAGCCTCTTTATTGGTATACAGCATGCTGGTTACTACACCTACAATGCCCAAGTTCCTCTGCTCCTTTTAAAGGCAATCCCCGGGCCAATTGGCAACATTTGGCGCGCTTGCACCTCGCGCATGCGCGCGAGTGCTGACGACAGCCAGTCTGGTCCCGGGCAGCTTGCAACTGCCCAGGACCGTTGCAACGTCCTGAGCCTGCCTTCACAGGCTCAGGACACAACACCCCTTCCCCCCGAGCTAAAACTTCAACCACATAAATAGTGACATGCGACCTCAACACGAGCGTGGGAGCCACACTAGCTCCATGTACCAAGTTATCAATTTTGGCTTCCATCCCCCAGTGTTCATTATTCCCAACTTGTACAGGAATATCCTCTTGTTAATTTTGCTTTGCTAGCAGAGTTACAAAATCTTCTAGATATATAGGAGATCTTCTAGCTCTCTGTGACCTCCGAATTTCCTGGTACCTCCAAGTACCCCTTGCCCGGGGGAAGCTATATGTTTGTCCCCTTTGTTTGACCCTGGTGGTCCCTGTGGACTGTGCTCCAATGCCTGGCCTGCTTGCTTGCCCACCGGGCTCGTCAGGCCAGGACTTTGTTCTCTACTTAACCTGGTTGTCCTGCCTAGTTGCAGGCTCTCTGGGTTCTCGGTACTGTCCCAAAACTCAGTTGCCCCCTGAGTGATGCCAGAGGTGTTGTAATTGGGATTCGGTTCCTTGACCACCTCCCTATGTGCTTGCCCCTTTCTAGGAGCAGTGGCAGCATTGGGCCAACTAGACGGAATGTGTGCCAGCTCTCTTGCAGGGTGTGAGTTGTTTGGATGCTCCTGGTTATTCTCCCTGACTGGAGTTCTAAATGGTGCTGGTGTGTAGTGATTATGCCCCCGGGGTAACTCCCTGGCTGGAGTAGGCACTGGTGCCTGTGTTCTAGTTAGTCCCCACGAATTCCTGTTTGGAGCACTCGCGGAATCTTGGAATGATAAGTCTTCTTTAGCGAAAAGTCTCTGCTGCAATTCTCTATGTCTCAGTCCACATACAAATCTGTCTCTCAGCCTTTCTTCTAAATCTTTAAACTCGCAGGGTTTAGCGGCTTTTCTCAATGCAGCAATGTACTCTTTAGCTGATTCGCCGGGCCGTTGGTCCCTCTGTTCAAAAGTGTGGTGCCAAGAGGTGACAGACAACTTGGGCTGGAAGTGTTCCTTTAGCAATTTCTTTAAGTCTGTGTAGGTAACAGATTCTAAGGTGCAGGTGCTGCTAGGTTTTCAGCGATCTCAAATGCATCTTGACCGCAAACGCACAGCAGGGTGGCGGCTTTTAAGCTATCTTCTCTCACTTGATTGACCTTAAGATAGTTTTCCACTCTGGCCACGTAAGACTCCCATCTTTCCGGATGCGTGACATCGAATTCGGAAAGTCTACCTATTTTTGCCATCTTTCAGTAGTACAGGAAGGGTCTATCAGCCAGCTTACCCCCAATGCTTGCTGAATTGGCAGGCAGCTGCTGAGTTTAACGCCGTTTCCTGCTGCTCAGGACTCCAGGGTAAGCTTACAACTTGTCTGCAATCGTTGTAAGGCATCCCATCCTCGTCGCCAGTGTTGGGTCCTCAGCAAATGGCAAATAACGCATGAAGCAGTTGGTAATTCTCAGGAGCCTCTTTATTGGTATACAGCATGCTGGTTACTACGCCGAGAACGTCCAAGTTCCTCTGCTCCTTTTAAAGGCAATCCCCGGGCCAATTGGCAACATTTGGCGCACTTGCACCTCGCGCATGCGCGCGAGTGCTGGCGACAGCCAGTCTGGTCCTGAGCAGCTTGCAACTGCCCGGGACCGTTGCAACATCCCGAGCCTGCCTTCACAGGCTCAGGACACAACAGTCCGCTCTTTTCTTGGTACATTCTAAATGTCTTATCTTCTGAATATGTTAATGCTCTACTAAAGTTTTGGGTTGTTTGCTCATTGCAGAATCTATTTTAATGAGAAAAGCCCTTTTTTAAAAAAAGTATAAGGGAAATCTACATAAGAAATCTGCTAGTGGTTACGTCTACTAACCTAAACTTGAATAAGCTTGAGATGGAAGCTGTTATGATATATTTACTTCTAATTGTAGGGTTTCCTGCCACCTAAGTTTCTTCCTTAGTCACATCTTCAACAGCAGAAAGCTTAGTATTTGGCATGTGCTTATATCAAGGTACTGCACAACTCAAAACCTCTCTCTGAGGTAAGCTGGGATGAAACAGAATGATCATCCAGTGAATTTTCTTTGCTGAGATAAGACTAGAGCTTGGGTTTCCTTTTTCCTAATTCAAATGTTACCCATTTTACCACACAGTCTCTCCCAGACTTTAAAACAAATCATGTGCTATTCTAGCTTATGCTAAATATAGGAATTAATATTTCATTAAATGTACTTTGCATCACTATTCAATTATCTATACTGATGAAAGAGATTAAATCATCACCTTTCTTAAGGACATTTCTTAAAGCATATGTCCTGTTTGTTTATCTTGAGTTGTTTCTTGTGTATATTCTTGAATTATATATTACAAGATTTTCATTCCCTTGTGTTTCATAATTACAGTCCCACAGTGCCATCCACTGAATTTCTAAATAATGTTTTATGCTACATTTTCTCTAGAATGGTTCTAAGTTAATCAAGAAACAAATGTTTATTTTTCATGGGGTTCAAAAGATAGTGTTAATTGGGATTTTTGTTTTCTTTTGTATAAAATCTAATAAAATTATAGTTATTGTTTAAGTTTGGCTAAAACAAGTTTTTGTAACAAGATTTTATAATATAGGTTGACATCTATGTAAATAACATGACATTTAAATTATAATTTATTATTTAATAGTAACAATTATGTTTTAATATTTTTAAGAAATAGTTAGATAAATAAGGCACATACTAGTATTTTCTTTTCCTGATTAAGCTGGCCATATAAATAATATTTCCTTAAAATGTTTTGTCTAAATATATTTATTTTTTTTATCTTACTAGAACACCATAATTACTTATTTGAATTTTACATGTATCTGCAGCCATAGATAAGATGATTAGTGTTAAACTACCTATTTCCATTTTAAATAAATGGTAAGAGAGCATACACAGTTCAAATACTGTAAGCAGGGAGAATCAATGGCAATAAGGAATCATTTAACAGTTAAAGTATAGCTTATCAGAAATAGTCAAAGAACAACTAAACATTGCATAGCTTTATAAATTAAATTATGTTATTTTAAATTGAGAAACTTATTTTGTTTTTCTTAGAATGACAATGTGAGTAGATATAAATTGATTATTTTGGGGATGACTGTAGACACCTGACAGATATTCCATAGTACCTGTTATACTTCTATTTGCACAATTTGAGTTTTCTTTTTTTTCCACTAGGTGCTGTGAAATGGCATGCTTTATAGAGAATACATTGACAGCATTTTCAGGAAATCTAAGTCTAGGATGATTTTAATACCATTCAAAGACTGAGCAGGAAGGCCTGCAGAGTCATTTCCTCTTTTATTTCAATTATTTCACTACAAATCTCATCTCTTAGTCAGCTTTTATAGTTTAACATATAAAGCATTTCTAGATTTTTTATAATTTTCTTTTATTTGGGGGGAGTTGATAAATGTTTTACTAAAATAGTTATTTGAATTGGCCAGCATTAAGCTGAATTTGGATCTTTGTGCCCAGTGGGCACACTAATAGGAAAGGCAATATGACGCATTTCAACAACAACTATATAAGTTTATGGTTACAGTGGATTGTAATAGCAATAGCACTTAGACTTATATATTGCTTCCCAGTGCTTTACACTCTAAGTGGCTTACAAAGTCCATTGCCTGGGACCCAACAAATGTAGGTCCCCAGCTGATGCTGATCCCACAGCATGCCATCTCTGTCAGATCTAAGGGCAAGCTGATGTAATCAGGAAAAAGCAGACCTCAGGTAACAAGAGGCTATAAAGATTAAAATCGGCACCCTGAATTGGACCAAGAAGCAAATTGGCAATCAATGTGGTTTGCAGAGCAGAGGTGTGACATGTGCTGTTCTAGGAGCATACCACTACATTCTGCACCAGCTAAAGCTTCCAGATACTCTTCAAGGCATCCCCATGCACAACACATTTCAGCAGTTTAATCTGGAGTTAACTAAGGCATCAGGCTCTCCATCGAGACCCCCATAGTATCATTTAATTTGCCAAAGAGAAAGACATGCAATTGGGCATCATCAGCATATTCACCCCATGATGCCAGATGAGGACACCAAGTGGTCTCATAATGTTAAAGAAGAGAGGAGAAAGCACTGAACCCCAATGGCTGAAGGCAGGACCTTTCCTCCCCAATCATCACTGACTGGATTTGAAGGAAGGTTTCCTCTATTATATTAATAATCAAATGTAGTTTTATTGTTTGTATCATAGTATGTCACCAAAATAAATGTTGACTATATAAATGCCTTACACAGATATAATATGACAGTACATAGGCTTAGTGATATTTATACATAAACATTTTCAGGCAAGTAAGAATAACGTGGTTAAATGGTGATATTGTGAAATGAGAATTTCCAATTATTGACTGTTTTCATTGTGGGGATGTTAACTAATTTTGGGAAGATCTTGTTATATCTTGATAACATAATTTATTCCATAATTTGATTTCAAATTGATTCACATACTATAATATCCATTTCTGAAAACTAAATACCACCTATTAATCTCATCTCAAGGTGGAATGAGACCATTAGGTTCTTACCCTTGGTCACACCTCCTTCACCTTGAGCCTACCACCTCCGCCCATTTGTTTGCAGCATTCCTCCTTGGCTGGGCCACCCCTGCCCATTCTCCCTGGCCACTGGGCTCTGGGTCCTCTGCCTTGCGCTAAGCTGAAGGGCACGCGGTGGAAGGCCAGGGGCCCATTGGCCAGGGAGAATAGGTGGGGGTGGCCCAGCCGAGGAGGAACACTGCAGGCTAATGGGTGGAGGCAGTAGGCTCGAGGCAAAGGAGGTGTGGCCAAGGGTAGGAGCCAAAGGATCCTAGACCCATCTCAAGGGTATGACTTATAGAAGAATTCAACAAGGCAATTGAAATGGCTTGATATAGCTTATTATTACTAAAAATTTTCAGACTCCCCCTCTTCCCTGTTCCAAAAGGTATGATTTTATATTTAATAAACCAAACTGGCTTCATTAAAATTATTCACTAGTAGATGTACAGCACTTTCTCGGAAAATGTCAAAGAAAGGAAGAAAGTTTACTGCCAGATTATGCCAAACATAATTAGAAATAGGCTATGTAGTATGCTATTTAGTGGAATGAGAAAGTCTGCCAGGTAACATGAATACTTGTTGCTGGAATTTCAGTTGACAAAATAAACATTTTGGATACTATCATTAATTGGTATAAGGGAGCAAACAGTTTTTCTTCTAATATATTTTAGAATGACTTTTCTATCTGAAACAATACTTTTCTCTTTTAGTATGAAAAACAGGTGTCTGTCACCTCTCAAGAAATTTTTACTACTCTGATACTTTCAAGTGAATAGATAAATTTCCAATGAGTTTCCCACAGAAAATATCATACAGGTATTTTCTGGATGGCCATCATATGTTCTTGAAATAGCAGAGCTGCAACTGTAATCCAATGACAGTATTAGAAGCTCAAGTTGCTGGAATAGTTCAGAGTACTTTTTGCAAAGTTTGGTTGGTTCATTGGGTAGACTTTATTAGTTAGGAAAAGCTTAGTCATTCTAATCCAAGGACTAATAATCTCCTAGAAAATTGCTGTAATGATCCTTGATCATTACAATAATCCTTCATGGATTACTGCCTTGTCGTAGCGAAGGGGCTTGCATAACTCAATGAAGCTATGAGCTATGCCGTGCAGGGCCACCCAAGACGGACAGGTCACAGCAGAGAGTTCTGACAAAATGTGATCCACTGGAGAAGGAAATGGCAACCCACACCAGTATCTTTGCCATGAAAACCCCATGGACAGTACTAAAAGGCAAAAAGATATGACACTGGAAGATGAGCCCCTCAGGTCGGAAGGTGTCCAATATGCTACTGGGGAAGAGCAGAGGGCTAGTACTAGTAGCGCCAGAAAGAGTAAAGCAACTGGGCCAAAGCTGAAAGAACGTTCAGCTGTGGATACATCTGGTGGTGAAAGGAAAGTCCAATGTTATAAAGATCTTTTCTCCATAGGAACCTGGAATGTAAGATCCATGAATCAAGGCAAGCTGGATGTAGTCAAACAAGAGATGATAACACTAAACATCGACATCTTAGGAAACGGAAAACTAAAATGGACAGGAATGGGTGAATTTAATTCAGAGGACCATCAGGTATACTACTGCGGGCAAGAATCCCTCAGAAGAAATGGAGTAGCCTTCATAGTCAATAAAAGAGTAGGAAAAACAATACTAGGATAGAATCCCCAAAATGATGATCTCAGTGAGAATCCAAGGTAAACCATTCAACATCACAATAGTCCAAGTCTATCCCCCAACTACTTGTGCTGAAGAGGATGAAATTGACCAGTTCTATGAAGCCCTACAGCACCTTATAGAATCAACACCAAAATGATGTCCTTATCATCATGAGGGATTAGAATGCTAAAGTAGGAAGCCAAAAGATAACTGGAATAACAGGCAAGTTTGGCCTTGGAGTAAAAAATGAAGCAGGGCACAGGCTGATAGAATTTTGTCAAGAGAATACGATGGTCATAGCATACACTCTTTTCCAACAACCCAAGAGACGGCTTTACACATGGACATCACCAGACAATCAACACAGAAATCAGATTGACTATGTGCTCTGCAGCAAAAGATGGAGAAACTCTATACAGTCAGTAAAAACAAGACCAGGAGCTGACTGTGGCTCAGATCATGAGCTTCTTGTTGCAAAATTTAGGCTTAAATTGAAGAAAGTAGGGAAAAACACTAGGCCACTCAAGTATGAACTAAATCATATCCCTGATGAATATACAGTAGAGACAAATAGATTTAAGGAATTAGATCTGATAGACAGAGTGCCTGAAAAACTATGGATGGAGGTTCATGACATTGTACAAGAGGTAGCAACTAAAACCATCCCAAAGAAAAAGAAATGCAAGAAAGAAAAATGGCTGTCTGAGGAAGCTTTGCAAATAGCTGAGAAAAGAAGGGAAGTGAAAGGCAAGGGAGAAAGAGAAAGAAACACCCAACTGAATGCAGAATTCCAGAGAATAGCTATAAGATATAAGAATGCCCTCTTAAATGAACAATGCAAAGAAATAGAAGAAAACAAAAGAATAGGGAGAACGAGAGATCTCTTCAAGAAAATTGGAGATATGAAGGGAACGTTTCATGCAAAGATGGGCATGATAAAGGACCAAAATGTCAGGGACCTAACAGAGACAGAAGAGATTAAGAAGAGGTGGTAAAATTACACAGTAGAATTATACAAGAATGAGCTTAGCGTCCCTGATAACCATGATGGGGTAGCCACTAACCTCGAGCCAGACATCCTAGAATGTGAAGTGAAATGGGCCTTAGGAAAGCTGAGCAACAACAAAGCTAGTGGGGGTGATAGTATTCCAGCTGAGCTATTCAAAATCTTAAAAGACGATGCAATAAAAGTGCTACACTCAAGTTGCCAGCAACTTAGGAAAACTCAATAGTGGTCACAGGATTGGAAAAGGTCAGTTTACATTCCAATTCCAAAAAAAGGCAATGCCAAAGGATGTTCAAACTATTGCACCATTGCACTCATTTCACATGCAAGTAAAGTTATGCTTAAAATCCTACAAGTTAGACTTCAGCAGTATGTGGATCAAGAACTTCCAGAAGTACAGGGAGGATTTCGAAGAGGCAGAGGAACTAGAGATCAAATTGCCAACATATGCTGGAACATGGAGAAAGCTAGGGAGTTCCAGAAAAACATCTACTTCTGCTTCATTGACTATGCTACAGCCTTTGATTGTGTGGATCACAACAAGTTGTGGCAAGTTCTTAGAGAGATGGGAATACCAGACCATCTTATTTGTCTCTTGAGAAACCTATATGCGGATCAAGAAACAACAGTGAGAACTGGACACAGAACCACTGATTGGTTCAAAATTGGGAAAGGAGTCCGGCAAGGCTGTATTTTGTCACCCTGCCTATTTAATTTATATGCAGAGCACATCATGAGAAAGGCAGGGCTAGATTAATCAAAAGCTGGAATTAAAATTGCCGGGAGAAATACCAACAACCTAAGATATGCAGATGATACCACTCTAATGGCAGAAAGTGAAGAGGAACTAAAGAGCCTCTTGATGTGGGTGAAGGAGAGTACAAAAGTTGGCTTGAAACTCAAAATTAAGAAAACCAAGATCATGGCATCCGGCCCTTTCAATTCCTGGCAAATAAATGGGGAAGAAATGGAGGTAGTGACAGATTTTATCTTCCTGGGCTCCAAGATCACCGCAGATGTGGACTGCAGCCAAGAAATTAAAAGACACTTGCTCCTGGGGTGGAAAGCTATGGCAAATCTAGACAGCATACTAAAAAGCAGAGACATCACCTTGCCAACAAAAGTACGCATAGTCAAGGCCATGGTTTTCCCAGTTGCAAGGTATGGCTATGAAAGTTGGACCATAAGAAAGGCTGAGCGCAAAATAATTGAGGCCTTTGAACTATGGTGCTGGAGAAGACTCCTGTGAGTCCCCTGGACTGCAAGGCGATCAAACTGGTCAGTCCTAGAGGAGATCAACCCCAACTGCTCTTTAAAAGGCCAGATCCTGAAGTTGAAACTCAAATGCTTTGGCCACCTAATGAGAAGGAAGGACTCACTGGAGAAGGGCCTAATGCTGGGAAAGATTGAGGGAAATAGAAGAAGGGGACGACATAGAATGAGGTGACTGAATGGAGTCACTGAAGCAGTAGGCGTGAGCTTAAATGGACTCCAGAAGATGGTAGAGGACAGGAAGGCCTGGAGGAACATTGTCCATGGGGTCGTGATGGGTCGGAGGACACGACTTTGCAACTAACCACAACAACAGCCAGATCCAAATAAGATATCTTCTATTTTTATATGTGTGAATACGTCAGCTTCTAGAAACTACATATCAATATCAGGGCATTGCTCACAAAAGACTGAGAAGACAAAGAAATACCTCAAAATTATGTCTTGGGCCCAGTGCTATTCAACATTTTCATAAAAGGGGACTGAATGGGTGTTCATCACCCTGTCCAACAAGATGCCGTTCAGTGGTGAGAAAAATAAGGTCCTGCAGATAGGCAGGAAAACCAAATGCACATGTATAATTTAGGCAATATTTGGCTCAACAGTAGTGCTATGAGAGGATTACCTAATGAAGAGAATGTTTAGGGATAACATGATAGCTCTATTCTAATACAGGTAGTCCTTGACTTACAACAGTCCATTTATCAACCATTCAAAGTTACCACGGCACTGAAAAAAGT
The DNA here is from genome assembly GCF_016545835.1 of Crotalus tigris. NCBI lineage: Eukaryota > Metazoa > Chordata > Lepidosauria > Squamata > Viperidae > Crotalus > Crotalus tigris. The sequence continues at coordinate 1,792,710 of NW_024096495.1, read as the reverse complement.
GACTTATGACTGATCTGTTAGCAATGATAAAAGGGGAGAGATTAAGAGACCTGTAGGGCTTAGCATTTTCTTGTCTACTGATCATCATTTACATGAAGTCATTGGGTGATATCATTCACCAGTATAGTGCAGTATCAGTATGTATATTATTCAGCAATACATGTTCACCCACGACTGGGGAGGACATACAGTGGAGATTCCAACTTCCTTTTATTTATTTATTTATTTATTTATTAATAAAATTTATATTCTGCCCAATCCCTAGGGACTCAGGGCAGCGTACAAAATTAAAACAATAAATATAACAATAAAAATAAGTGCATTCATACAGCATGTCCCAATCGTATCCCGGCCCCTCCCGGGGACATCAACCCCAGGCCTGCCGGAACAGGAGAGTTTTAATGGCTTTCTTAAAGGCCGGCAAGGTGGGAGTAGTTCGAATTTCGGGGGGAAGTTGATTCTACCACGTCGGAGCCACCACAGAAAAGGCCCTTCCCCGAGGGCCCACCAGCCGACATTGTCTGGCCGACGGGACCTTCATACTGGAGTTTCCAGTATGAAGGAAATAGACTCATATGAGTTATAATTATTATTGATTCATTTTGTAATCTGACTTTGTGCCAGAAGGCACAAATGGCAACTAACAATTAAAATACAACTAAATAGTAATTTTTAACATCTTATAAAAACAGATAAAATTGCTATTCAAGCTAAAGATCTAGCCAGAAAGGAAAAATTTTTCTAAAAGCAGAAAATTGAGATATAGTTCCACAGATTGATACCAACCAAAGAAAAGGCTCTCTACTATGCATCAGACAAATGGAACACAAGGCCTTATTTAAGACAGCCTCTCCTGGTCAGTTGATATTGAGATACTAGCAGAAATAGGTACAGGTACATATGATATTATATTCATTATCTTCAAAGAATGGTTAATATTCAAACCTAGAGAGACTGAAAAGTGATTCCTACTCTGTTTTTTATTATAAGACAGTCTGCACTGCAAAACTAATTAGCAGGGGAAAATTATTTGTGTTAATCTTCCAATTTAGAGAATCTTAATCCCCTCCTCCATAAACTAATCTTATTAAATGAATTCAGAAATGGTTACTTCCATTAACCTCCAGCCACAGCAACCACCAAAAAACTATAATTAATTGCAAAAACATTTTTAAACATTGAAACATATTTAATCTGCAGTTGTGTAGTTCTGATTACAAGGAATAAATATGCATGCTTGACCTTTTATAACTCTTCATTTTAACACCAAAACTCAGTAAGACGTTTAGTTGAAAAGAGCAGAGTGGGGTATCTTGAAATCAGGATAGTGATATATCACCAAATAATCCCTTTTCTTTTCCCTTTTTATTCTAACAAACAAAAAACACTAATATATATTATCTTCCTGAAGTGAGCAATATAGTCATTCAGCTTTATTTCCAGAAAAAGCAGCATATAACTTGATTGTTCCAGTTATGATCATCATCTGTAACAGATTTATTTGGGTAACAGAGAACTATTTTGGCTACATACTAACATAAAAATTTACAAGATAATAAAATGATTAGCTTTAAAATTCAGGGGTTTATTTCTTTAATGCTTTTTATTGCTGTTGTTAAGTTGGAAAAATATCAAATAAAGTTTACATCCTTTTTGGGGAGGACAACAATCTCCTTAATCTTCTACTGGAAGCCTTCAGCTGTAAATTCTCAATTTGTCCCTTCTATCAGCACCATTCCATAATTGTGGAGAGAACAAGGAATGGTCTTAGAGGCCAGAAGAAAAAAGCACTACCATGGCAACTAACAGACAGGTGTCTGATCTTAAGTCCATTCCAATAAACTAATTTGAAAAAAAAAAATCTCAGATAGCCCCCTCCCTAATTCACATGAAGGGAGGGAGGCACATTCAGGCTTGCATGATTCTGTTAGCCTAGCTCAGTGATGGCGAACCTTTTAGAGACCAAGTGCCCAAACTGCAACCCAAAACCCACTTATGCATTGTTGGGTGCTGGGTGGGCGTGGCCCATTGGGTGGGTGTGGCCCATTGGGTGGGTGTGGCCAATTGGGTGGGCATGGCTCGGTGGTAATGGAAGACTGGGTGGGACTAAAAAGTTCAATCAATCAATTCCAACTTTGCAAGATCTTTTTTTTCCCGCAAGAAGTTGAAATTGACTGATTGAACCTTTTTATTTTTTTTTGCACATGGCGGTGGAGGCCTGAAGCGAAAAGGTTTTATAAAACCCAGCTGAAGGCCTAGGACTGGGGCGACGGCACACGTGCCCACAAAGAGGGCTCAGAGTGCCGCCTCTGGCACCCGTGGGTTTGCCACCACTGATCTAGCTGTTCCAATAAAAATAGTTTAGATCTATAAATTATAAGACTGATTTCTTAGTCTGGTCTACCTTCTTGGGCTAACAGTATCAGTTCAAAGGAGATGTGAATATAACAAGTATGTTATACAAGTAATGCTAGGCAAAACCTCACTTTTGTGTCTATCATAATAATGTGATCATATAGCCTCACAAAGAGGCCTCCTGGGGAAGGCAAAAATAATATAGCACAAATGTTGATAACTTATCCTGTCAACAGAATAGGCTGACAGTTTGCCACTAAAATTTAATTTGATAAGTTTGTGCTGCAGAAACAAATGGAAGTTACTATTTCAGCATTTAAAGGTAAAACAGTCTCATAGCAGCCAACAATTTTTCATATTACACAACTACTTTTTCTAGTCATACAATCTAAATGTCTAATAATGAATTAAGCAGTATTCTTAAATAAACATAGTTTAAATCAAAATGTGCCCTTGTTCTCACCTCCTCCTTTTTTTTCATCTCACCTATGTGGCCATGTTAGTTTGTGACAAAAGAAAAACTGCACCTTAGAATTTAGTAAATGTATTTGAGGTGAATTTTCACAGATGACATCCACCTCATTAGATGTGAGAATAAAGTATTGTGAAAATGTTTTTTATAAATACATGTAAAGACATGAAGAAAAAGCAGATTAGGAGCATGTAAGAAAACCTGAAACTTGCTTAAGTTTACCACCTATGTGATTATTTCAAATATTGAAATATTATTAATAGATATTGTTACACTTAGTGTAAATCTCTACTTACTTATTATTTTAAACATTTATTGTGTTCTTATCCAGTACTGTTATAAGATTCTGTAGCAGCCTTTTAAGTGTTCAAATATTATAAGTATTGTAATCTACACTTATTTTATATGATGATTGTTCTTCTATTTCTGATCCAAACCAATGAGTAGAAATTACATTTCATATCCTGCTTTTAATGCCTCTTACTAGTAATTTTGTTAATTAACACTTCCAAGTATAGCTTTTCTTCAGAATTCAGGAAACTGTGAAATTGCTTTATTGGTGATGAGCAGGCTGAAGAAATGTTCCCAATTATTACTGTGCATCTGGAGTAAAACAAATGCAGTTATCTAACACAGAGAATCAAAGCAATACACAAACATCTTCTATTAGTAGATGTTTAATTATGACTTATGTTAAAGTTTCAGGACATATTGATGGATAGCCCATTGCATTATAATCTTGTTTGGTTACATGAAACCTAAGCACTGAAATATGAATAGGTAGATAACTTTACATGGGTTCCATAAAGAATGTTCATCATATTAGTTTTTGGAAAGCAGAGAACATCACACATAATAAGTCAAGAGGAGCAAGAGGAGGAGGAGGAGGGAACCATAGCTTCACATTTTAATTACTAGCTCAAATGATATCCTCCCCCACCTAAAAAAAATGAAGAATAAAAACACCCAGTCAATCTGATTAGTGTTTGGAGATGAGGTTTGTTTAATTTGACAGCAATAAATTCCTAATGCTTGTTAAAGCAAAAGTAATATCATAGCTTATTTTAACTTGTTATATATCACTTATTTTTCAGCAAGGAGGATTTTGGATTAGTTGTTTGAATTTCTTAATTTAAAATTGATAGATTTTTAAAGAAATAAATCTTAGACTAAAAAACTTCTTTTCTACTGAAAAACAATTCTTTGTAAAATACAAAGGAAATTAAATACATTTTTGCTTTCACTCTCTATGCATTCAGATATAATTCAGCTTTTAAAAGGGCACTTGTCAATATATAGATTGACAATTGGTAGAAGAAAATGTTAGTTTTTCTTGTTCTTCACAGCTTAGAGGAAAATTACAAGCATCTTTCTACTTAACAATTACAATGTAAACTACCAACTTTCATGGTTAGAGGAGACTGGTTAAATATATACGTACTAACTAAAAGATAAAACCTCTCATCTGTTGGAAATGAATCAAAAGAATATTAACTAACATTGTAATGAACATAATTTGCCTTCTGTAATAATAACCATTGCCAGAGGCATGCTTAATGAAAAGAATAGCCTTGTATGCACAGATAAGGCAAAAAATTACTTTACACTTTGCCAAATGATTTGAATGGAATGCTGAAGAACAGGGGTGTCAAACTGTCGGCCTGTGGGCCGGATGCATCATAGCGAAACCGTGCCCATCCCATTGCAGGCAATGGCCAAAAAGTCACGATACGTTCGCGACATGTCACATGACGTTGCAAGTTTGACACCCCTGCTGTAGAAAAATGTTTCTCAACCTTGGCAACTTTAAGACACGTGGACTTCAACTTCCAGAATTCTGACCCAGCCAAGGTTGAGAAACACTGCTATAGAAAGTTTAACTGCTCTGTGAGACTTCCATCAATGGAAAAATCAGGAGGCAAGAAACACAAACAGCTTACAATACCAATGCCTACTACAAAAATCTGACAGGGAAATATGGCAACATGTCAAAATGAAGAGACAATATGAAAATCTTTGCCCCCTTGAACAAACAAACTATCAAGCAATTTCACTGAGAATATGTTTGCAATCCTGTACAAAGTATAAGGATCTGAGGACCTATCAAAGAAATACACACGAGAGACACACACAAACATAGATACTCATGATTTAGATGATAAAAAAATCCACTTGAAATAACTGAAGTAGTTTTAAAATGTCTGTAATAGTGATACTAAATTAAGTGACAATAAATTAAGAAGTGAATTTTAGTCTGGGCAATATCTTCCCAAATTTTCTAATACCAGGAATCTCTCTAAGTATATACAGTATACCAGTTTTGAAGTAGTATTTCTTTGAGCAACATTTATTTTTCTTATAAACTCATAGATATCCATAAATATATGCATTTAATAGGATAGCTTTATCAAAACAATGGAGATGTGAAAATGTATTTCAGACAAATCTATGAAATATGCTAATGGCTATCCATGTTATTACAAAGAAATATGCATTTTCTGATAAAAGCTTGTAATACCTTTTAAAATGCTGGTTTTTAGCTCAAAAGTAGCAGAGCATATCTAGATAATGGAAAGTTTCCTCAATTCTACCAAAAAGAAAGTAATCTTTTTAAATTGTATAATCTTTAATTTCTGAGTAGAGAGTTGTATATTCTTCTCTTCTAAGAAATAATCATTATTACTAATGAGTATCTAGAAGCGAGGAGCACTAAGTTTGATCTCTAATGAAAAATGGCCTATATTAAGGCACTATTTTTAGACATGATTGCATTTGCATTTATATTGAGGAGCTATAATGTCCTCTTCACTTTTAGACACATAAATTTTGAGACACTTGATTCTGAATATTAATGAAAAATTTACAGAATATTTGGTGTACAGATTTAACCAATGTCTAAGATAATGTCAGAAATCAGGAGAAAAGTACTATGTTCTTTCTTAGCAGTAATCTCTACTCTCTGTCTGGCAAAGGGATTTTCTAATATTAAAATAAAAAAAGCAAAATAAATATAAATGATACAAGCGTGTACAAATGGCAATTTGTAGAATAGTTCGGAATTATTTTCTTTTCTTTGGAAATTATCATTTTCTGGCATTTTCCTAACTCTCAAGTATTTATTTATATAAGGTATTTCATTCTATCATCTTTATTTCCTCTAAAAGGAAATAAAAAAAAAATAAATTCTTCTTCGTCAAGGAAAAAAACCCAGTCCATTGCCTTTTGAAGAAAAAAAGCATCTTTGAGGTTCCTCTAAAAGGATTCATAAAACACAGTTCACAAAACACAGTAAAATAGTGCGAAAGCCAATATATATAATACAAAAAGAAACAGTATGCATAGTAGCTATGTTAATATGTTGTGATACAGCTTCAGTCCCTGGCATTTTATAAGAAGAGCAAGCCAGCAGATATCTCATCATCTAACCTGTGTAAATGAGAAGTTCAGATGTTCTTTTAGATTCTTCTGAGAAAAAGACAAATGGACCAATGAGCACTGGTGTAGACAGGCATATTTCCCACTCAAATTAAGCCTGAGTAATCAACAATAGTACTAAGTGTGATGTCCAAACTTGAGCAATACCTAACAGGTCTAAAATCTATTAACAGAAATATTACCAAAGACACTACTATAAAAATAAAATCACTCATAATTAATGAATGGTTTAAGTTATAGACTCTGTTTTCAAATTTTGAAATGGCTCACCTTGTATGTGATGGTCATGATTTATTCAAAATACAGAATGACCTAACTGATTTATTAAATAGCACCTGTAGAGGCATTGATGAAACATTAAAATACTTTTAAGCCAAAAGAAAGCTATTATGCAGTATTTTTCTTGTTGTTTTAAACTCCTTTTTGTGCACAGGAATAAATTACACTTCAACCTGCTTTCTACAGTTGTTCTTCTAATTTAATAAGTATGACACCTTTCCAGACTTCATCAGAAATATATTCCACAGTATCATCCCATGAAGCAAATACTAAAGGAATGTGAAATGAAACAATTCTATGCAAGGGAGTCAATTTGTTATTATGATGCACTAGCACATTTTTTAAAAAAGAGATTGTTTTGACATAAAAACTAAATAGAAAATCAGTATGTTGCAAACCAAGACATAAGCACCTTGTTTCTTTGCAACTTTGACTCTGAGCCTTTCAAAGGTCCCATTGAGATGTAGAGGAGAAAAATCATGTCTTCTTATAAATGGGTATTTTGTGATCAAATATATTTGTCACAGTAGCTACTGTATTTGGTAATGGCACTTAGCATTTGCTGACTGAAGTACCAAATGTGTCCCAGGGATCAGAAAAGGGACAAGATGACAGAGAGGAACCGTCCATTGCCATCTAGAGCAGCGGTTCTCAACCTATGGGTCGCGACCCCATTTGGGGTCAATCGACCATTTTTGGGGGGTCGCCAAAGGGGGCAATCCGCCATTTTTCGTGGCGCCGTGCACGCGCGCCGCGCATGGGGGCGCCGCCACGCACGCATGCCGCGCATGGGGACGGTGCCGTGCGGGCACTGCACATGGGGGCTGCCGCGCATGCGTGCCACGCATGGGGCCGTCGCGCATGCATGCCGCACATGGGGGCCGCCGCGCATGCGTGCCACGCATGGGGGCGGCGCCCCGCATGCGCATCACACAGGGGGGCGGTGCCGTGCACACGCGCCGCGCATGGGGGCGTCACGCATGCGCATCACGCATGGGAGTGCCGCGCATGCACGCCGCGCGTGCGCAGAACGTTTGTGTGACGGGGTCGCCGTCACACAAACGTTGAGAAGCACTGATCTAGAGAAAGAGAAGCTAATAATAAACAGAGGAATAATTTGGGGTATGATCTATACTGGAATACTTGCTCAGTTGCTGAGCAAAATATTTTTTCTCCCCTCAAGGAAAACCTGGCTACCTCAGGCAAAGCTGGCTTATTTTTCACAAGCTTGTAAGTGTAACAATAATTTGATAATTTCTTCTATGCTGCACATTTAACCTCTTTAATGATACTGTACTCTCAGTGTGATTTGGTTCTGCTTTCTTTGCTGAAAGAGATATGAATTATAGTTTGCATTATTCACAACTTATGCACCAAAAAAGATATTCCATTGCCCTCATTAATCATCACTTAAATTTAAATGAAATGTCCAAATTTCCAACTCAGCAAAAGCATTATGGGGTATATAATATAATTAAATCACTAAAAGTGCTTAAATGAACAGCATATGCTAAGTCTCTCACAAAGTTGGGTTCACTGGTTTATTTTACCTTCCATGTAAAAGGTTTAATTATTATACTGAAACTAATAAGAAATTAATAGATTTCTAAAGTCCTGCAAGCCCTCAAATCTTATAGCCGTACATTAATCTTAATTACAAAATGTATGGTTGAGTTCCTTCCATATGAGTGATTAAAACATAGAGGAAACTGGGGAGGGGAAAACCCTTGTAAATTCTTCAGCGAATATATAAGACAAGATGTATGACTGTCAGCAAATAATTTATGAATGAACAAAAAACAATACAAGCAAACCTTAGAATGAAGATTCTCATATATTCATTCAGCTACTATATATAGCTGATTCAAATTGCTTTTCATTGTTAAAATTGTATAATTGCTATTGTGGCAAAGTTTAAAAATTGCAGTACTATGCCTATCTGACTGCTGAAGAAAATAGGTAGATAAATGCATGGTTACTCAGTGAATATATCCTGCTTCATGTTTTGAATATAATTAAGGACTGGTTCACAAATATAAAACTTTCACTTTCCATACCTTATAATTCTATGTCATTTCCATGTTCACTGGGAAAATAAAAGCCATTGAGAATGAGCCCAGCTACTCAGCCTCTTTATAAGATCAGGTACATCCTATTGATTCCTACAAGGATTGTTTGATCTTTATAGTGTGGATAGGTTCAGCTCTAGTAGTTCTCTATCCAGTTCTCTTGACAACTCATTATGGCAGGACTATAATATTATATCTTACCTTGACCTGGAACACAACAAGTGGTTTATGTTTATATTGTATAGAAAACAGAGATACTTAGATACTATGATGGATGGATGGATAACTGGGTCATAGTAGACCCCCACCCTAACATTGTTTAGAAAATGCCTGAAAGCCTGGATTCTTTCCTAGGATTTGTGTTAGAATAAGGACAAGCCTTTATAGGATTTTTTTTATATGGTAGTCTAAATATTTTTTTTCTAGATGGACATTGGTTTTTTCCTTGTTTTATTATTTGTTTTTAATATTCTTTGGCTTCCAGAGTCTTGACAGGGTTCAGTACAAATCTGACAAGTAAATAAAATAAAATACTACCTACATTCCTGGGATGAGACAGTACTTACCTTACGGATTCATTGAGAGTTTGGGAATAACTTCTGAATGCTAATATTGTGTCTACATTCCACATCTATCTATCTATTTTCATAAATGACATGGGTCTATTTTTTGGGGCCATAGCTGTCTTCTATCTAATAATTCCTCCAATGTCAAGATTTTCCTACTACTAAGGCAACAATTGCATGTAGCAAAGGAAAAACTAATCCTTCTTCCATTTTGTATTCCATGCAAATGTGCACCATTCTGTTCTATTTCTATTAAGTATGTTTTTTCTGCATTGCTGAGAGTAGAATTTAAATAACTTGGAAGACTGATAAAATTGATTGGGCTCGAAAGACTGATGAAACAGTACTCCAAATAGTTGGCTAATATTTCAGTTATATTTGTACATCTATAAAAGACAAATATCAAGTACTACATATTCTCAAATTTTTCCCCTCTCCCCATTCATTGCACCAAACATTTATTTTACACAATTTAGGGACTGATATTATTAAAAAATATTTACATACATACTGTTCACAGTATGTGTTATGTATTGATATTAAGCGTTATTGTGTTTTAATTTAAATGTGTCTCCAACTGTTTTGGAGGGAAAGTTAAGTTTAAGTTTGAGCGGGAAAATACCGTTTGATTTGATTAGTCGCCGCCTAGAGGCGGCAAGTATAAATAGCCGTCATTCTGTCAGTTAAGCCAGTTCTGTTTTCTGTTGCAATGAATAGCTTTGCATTAAGCTGGTCTGGTCAATTCCTCCAAAGAACCCACTACATAATAGTGGCGACAAAGGTGGGATCTTGCTGAAGGAGACAATGATGCCTATTAGAGTTGAAGTCACTGGGTGTTAGACCAGGCACCAGAGCCCTGGTGGGACCACGTCCCCCACCCTGACTGCCAGTAAGATCTGTCCCCAGGATCTAGGCAGTTCATCTCCTATTGCAGCAAGAGAGGCAGTGTCCAAGACCTCACTAAAAAACTACCATGGCCAAGCTGAGCAGGCTGAACGAATTTGATGGCTCCCATCCAGAACAGTGGAGTTCTTACATCTCCAGGGTAGACAACTATCTGCGGGCCAACCAGGTTAGAGAAGATGGCTTGAAAGCAGCTACTCTACTCTGCATGTGTGGACAGGCTACATTTGACATTGCCGAGAATTTGGTAGCGCCAGCAAGCATCGAATCAGTAACCTATGTAGTGATGAAAGTTAGCCCAGAGAAGAAATATTAAAAAAGGGCAGAAAAATATATTTTTCTTCAAAAGGACTTTTTAAAACCAAACCTGGCCCCAAATCTATCTCTGCCCCAAGCAAGACTTTAACCCTATACAAATGCAGATGTAAAACCATCAGAAAGTTGAAGCCAGAGCAATCAGGAAGACAAAAGGGAAGATCTGCATACCCCACCCAAACTCTAGGAGTCAGCCCCGTCACCTGGGAAGCAGGATATGATAATAGAATTAAACCACAGATATCAAGGCCTAGACAAACACTCAGAAACAGCCTCAAGGTTCATGCCACAGGAACAGGAAACTATTCCAAACAAGGCTATAGAGGGGGTATAAAAGCCTACTGCCCCATGTGCTCTTTTTTTGCCTCTCTGCTTCTTCTTCTCTCCTCTGTACTTTCCTGAAGACCATCTTTCTGCAATAAACTGTAACCTTCTTCCCAAAGCAGTCGCCATGTTTGCTTATTTATTCCCGGCTTGGATGAACCAGGATGAAGACTTTACTTCTAACAATTTGGCACCCCGAGATGGGACTCCAAGCTAACCTCTCCAATGGACTGAGACTGGTAAGCCCCATCTTGCCGGCAGCAGACCCCTTTGTGTCTATGGATGGGTTTCCCAGGCCTTGCCCATGTGGAGCTAGGGTAGTAAAGGGAGTTTTGAGAGTTTGAGCTCAAGGGCTGCTTTGGAAAGAAGATGAAGGTGAGTACCTCTAAATTTTAAGTTTAAAGCCCAGGGGAACAAAGAAAATTTGTGTATATCTGATTGTGTGAGTGAGAAGACCTTTTTTTTCCCAATCACAATTGGATTTTGCTCCTTCTGGTCTTTCCTAGCCGCAGAAAGGATCTGTTTGATTGGCAGAACCTGGACAGCATGGGGGTTGGCCAGAGCACAGAACCTTTTGTTAGGGAAAAGGGAGAGTGTGTGAAAATGAAATGGAATGAGTGAATGAAAAAAAAATGGATTTGGGCAACTAGCTGGTAAGGCCCTGTAAGCAAAGCAAAGTTAGGAAAGAAGTCTTGCAAGGAGACTTCGACTGTGTAGTGCTCTTTAGGTTTGGAAAGAAGTCTCACAAGGAGACTTTGACTGTGTTAGGAAAGAAGTCTCACAAGGAGACTTCGACTGTGTTTGGAAAGAAGTCTCACAAGGAGACTTCAACTGTTAGGAAAGAAGTCTCACAAGGGGACTTCGACTGTGTTAGGAAGAAGTCTCACAAGGAGACTTTGACTGTGTAGTGTATAGAAAAAAATAGACTTTGCTTAGGGCTTTGCTGGGAAACCAATTTGGCTAAATAAAGGTACTAAAAAGGGAAAATAAGAAATAGTTATTCTCCCTCTCTCTATCTCTATCCCTCTCTTCTCTATGCAACCACGTGGTATGTTTAAAATGTGTGCCTTCCCTAACTTGAGTTATCTGAAATTTATGGTGGGAATGACTAGGATGTATAAAACTAAGACTTCTGTTCTCTTGTCTTTGTGTATATATGTTTGTCAAAGTCTGTGTGAGAGGTAAATGTGATTGTTAACTGTTTCAAATCCAAAGGAAAAAATTTTAAATTCTGCTAGAAATCATGCTTAAAAATAAGCCACAAAAAGGAAATACCTCACTCTGTTTGTCTGGCCAACAAACAGAGTGAAGAAAAAAAAATGTGTTTGTTTGTTTGTTTTCCTCTTTCTCTCTGTGTACTCTCAAGAACAGCCTTAAGTTACCAGGAGGGATTGTTTTAAGTTTAAAAGTTTCACTTGCATTTACTATATGTGTTTTATCTATCTTTTTCCTGAAAAATGTGTGTCTATCTACAAGAGCCTTTTGAAGCTCAATTCTGCTTGTGTGGGGAAATAATTTTCCTAAGTTACTTTTCATATCCTAAAACTTACTGGTGAAACTACTATGAAACTTTTCTGAAACAAATAAGCATTTTCTAATCTCTAAAATAATGTGGTCTATTTTAGAATAAATGTTCTCCTACCCTTGGCAAGTTGCACATATTAAAATATTAGGCTTTTAAAATTATTTGGAGTTTTCAGCATTTTCAAACTGCCTGCAAGCTACCCCCTTTCCAATTCTTTTCCTGCCCTTTGTTCTCCATACCTTTTGTCTGCCTCTCCTGGTAGAGTCCACCCAGAAAGCAGGGGGAGACCTTGTTCTTGTATCTTTCAGCCCTGAAACCCTCTCCCAAGCCTTTGGAAGCAGAACACACAGACCCAGATGCTGCCTCCATCCATTTGAGCCAAGGAATTGAGTTTTAAATCCAGCCATCCACTAAAAAGCCACCATGCAATCTGAGTGGGGAACATCTTCCCAAGTCCTACCATTTACCCAGATGCCTGTGAGAGCTGCAGAAGGAAGGTGGTGCCATGTGAAGCCTCAGAAGAGAAAATTAGACTGTGGGGGGAGGGTGGAAACTCATTGTAAACTTTTCTTTCTTGCCCCATTTGTATTGTAACAAGCCAGTTGAATGTATTAATGGAGAGATGGCATTTAGGAATAAGTGGCAGAACAAGTACTGAACACCTTGGACTTCTATCTGGCGGGAGGGAAAATTTATCCAGAATGTTTGTATTGACTATTTTGTAAAAGTACACACACACACACACACACACACCATTCAGAATCATACTTGAGTCCCCTCCACCTACCTTTAGTAAAGTTCCCCCCAGGCTGATTTTTGCTCTATTGCACCAAAGCTTTGTGGGACCAACTTCCAACAGATACCAAGGGGGAGGGAACTAGGCTCCCTCAGGTGATTTGCAATTCATATGCCCTGACTAAGGAAGCAACAGGAAAAATCCCAAACTTATGCCCTGAATATTTTGCACTGTTGAGCTCAAATTGGGATTCCTATAACTCATTATGTGCAATTTAAAGAAAATTTAATAGCCTGGCATATTGGACATTACAAACCTGGATGCACTGAATTAAGAGCTAAGGCAGGAAACAACCCTTGAAATTGGGGAGCCAGTGGTCATGTACTAAGGAGAACCATGGCTGTGAAGAATTTTGGGGAGTATGCAAACCTGACTGAAAGCTAAAGGTGATATCCAACATTTGAAAATTATTGGCACAGAATATTGGACACTATAAATTTCTTTTCCGCCCAACAAAATTTTGCCCTGACTTTTAGAACTTTATGGGTGCAAGCTCCCCTTTTGGGAGCCACTAAAGGGATCTTTTTCTGCTGCCTCCATTAATGTCTTTTTTTTTTTTTTGCTTACCAGTTTAAAAGCTTGCCTACCAAGTCTCCCTGACCAGATCAATTTTAATGTTATGCCAATAAGTGTGTCATAAATTCACACTTAAGGCACAAAGCGGGGATTGATGAAAGTTAGCCCAGAGAAGAAATATTTAAAAAGGGCAGAAAAATATATTTTTCTTCAAAAGGACTTTTTAAAACCAAACCTGGCCCCAAATCTATCTCTGCCCCAAGCAAGACTTTAACCCTATACAAATGCAGATGTAAAACCATCAGAAAGTTGAAGCCAGAGCAATCAGGAAGACAAAAGGGAAGATCTGCATACCCCACCCAAACTCTAGGAGTCAGCCCCGTCACCTGGGAAGCAGGATATGATAATAGAATTAAACCACAGATATCAAGGCCTAGACAAACACTCAGAAACAGCCTCAAGGTTCATGCCACAGGAACAGGAAACTATTCCAAACAAGGCTATAGAGGGGGTATAAAAGCCTACTGCCCCATGTGCTCTTTTTTTGCCTCTCTGCTTCTTCTTCTCTCCTCTGTACTTTCCTGAAGACCATCTTTCTGCAATAAACTGTAACCTTCTTCCCAAAGCAGTCGCCATGTTTGCTTATTTATTCCCGGCTTGGATGAACCAGGATGAAGACTTTACTTCTAACAGTAGATTTAAAGAGGAGGCTAAAAGAGCACTTTGAGCCAAAGCTGTCCATAATCACTTGGCATCACGCATTCGAATAACGGGAGCAAAAGTCAGGTGAATCAGTAGCTGAGTTCGTGGTAGCACTTCGTCAAGCGTCATGCCAATGTGAATTCCCTGACTTGGAAAACTGTCTCAGAGACAGACTTGTGTGTGGGCTGTTGAACAGAGAATTTCAGCAGCACCTATTTGCAAAGGAGAATCTGACCTTCCAAGACGCTCTGAATGAAATCATGGCAGATGAGGCTACCAGAAGAGCATTGAAGGCTCTCCACCCTCAGAAGACACATTCCAGCCCCGCAGCAATACATCAGGAGACCACTGAGAGACTGAGTGAACCAGATGGTCGATGAGATCGACAGGCTGCAGAAAGAGTCATTTAGATGGCATTGCACAACAGAAAAAGCAATCCTTCCTCAAAACTGCGCTAGCTGTGGAGGACAACATAAAAGAACTGATTGCAGGTTTCACACAGCCATGTGCCGTGCCTGTGGGAAGCAAGGCCACATAGCCAGGGTCTGTAGAAGTCACCAGAAAGAAGCTAGCCCAGCAGATGTACCTCAGAAAGTTAGATGGGCTCCAGGACAGAACAGGGTTGTTACTGTTCAGGGAGGAAAAGTGTTCAGCAGACAGGAGCCCAATGCCCACTCAAAGAGAAGTTGACTTCAATTTAAACTTCAAGGGGTCTCATGTTTTACACACAATAGTATGTGTCATTCATCAGGCTAAAGTTGTCATACTATTTCTCAAATAGAGCACTTCAGAGAGATAAAAGAAACAAATGTCCCCAAATTATTAATGAGACAAGGAATGTAAATGTTCAGCAAAGGAAACACATTCTTTTTTATATATAAAACGATGGAAGGAGGAAATGATTAAATTAACAGAAAAGGATTAAATTTGGATCAATGGATCCAAAATTATATATGCTGATTTACAAAAATAAACCTCTAGTAGGCTACATTAGTGTAGTATAGGGAAGTTTTATAAGGAACCATGAAAATATACTTTAGCAATCATATTTGAATAAATCAGTGCTGTGCTCAGAGATTTGAGATTTGTATTATAAAATGTCATAAAATTACCTCAATACGTAGAAAAGGACAACATTTTGAATTTCTCCAGAATCTTGAGGAATAATTTAAGATTCAGATCTTCAGTTTCATTCACAGGAAAGTAAACTTTATCGTTTTAGTAATAGTTTGAACTTAGGTCCATTAGCACTTTTTATTGTGTGTTTGTCAGGAACAATGACACTTTTGCTGAGAAAATATTTTAATACACTGGCTGACACTGATTTAGGAAAATTCCATAAATAAAAATGCCAATTTTACAATTGATTGGTATTTTTTCCTACATGAAAACTGATGTCCAGGTAATAAAAGAGGAGATATAAATTAAAAATGTCTCCAACAGTTCAAGATTAGCTCTGATAGAATCCATTTTCTGTGTCAATCAGTACATCTTCCAACCCCTGCTTCATCCTCCATTGCAAAATTAACTAACCATACAACATACAGAAATTGAAATACCTCTAGCAAAAAAGTTCATATTAAAAAACAAAGTCTCTTCATCTATTATAATGGACATATTAAATCATGGCAAATAAACAGAAGAGCACTGACACTGGTATCCCCTAAACTCTGCTGAAGATGTTACCTAACCTAGTACCGAAACATTCAGAAACCAACCCATAAGCTCGGAGAACTTAAATCATATTTATTACAGAATATGGACATATTAAAGGCTATATGAGAATATTTATTGGAATGACTACAGTTACAGCAGAGGTCCCCAACCCCTGGTCCATGGACCAGCACTGGGCCAGAGCATGCCAACAACCGGTCTGCACAAACAAGCAAAGCCCCATCCGTGGGATGCAGGCAGCACACAAAACCACACCCCCTCTGGTCCGTGGAAAAACCTTTCTCCATGGAACCAGTCCCTGGTTCCCAAAACCTCTGAGTTAGAGCTACCAATAGATAGCAGCAAAAATCTGTTAAGATTTTCTGCCACTTAGTAACATATAGATTTCTGCAGCTTATTTCTAAAGTACCCTACTGTAATGTTAGCAGAAATAGTGCCTATTATTGGGACAGTTAGGTTAATGTGTCATTACATTCCATGGTGCACTTATATCAATTAATTGAATGGTTTAGTGCAAAGGGACAGATAACAACCAATTATCATACTGTATAATACTTTCACAGACCAATGTATATAATAAAGAATCACCATTCAGATAGAAGAGATATCCACAAGGAATGATGAACAATCTGAGAGTGGCTGAGTTTTGAAGGCCAGATCTGCATGATGCAGATTATTATGGGATTCTACCTTGTTTTTTTAAGATTATTATTGGGAGATCAAAGGAAACAGGACAATTACACAGATTATTTGGCTCCTTTTTTTCTGATGATATTATCACATCACTGCCACATCTCCTATCACCTTCAGCCACCAAAAATAGTGAAAATGTTAATATTATGGCCCTTGGCCACAAATGTTTACATATCCTTGTCCTGCTGGCACTGAAAGTGTTTAATAACTGCATCTAGTTTGACCTGACTCTTATCTGGGCAAATTAGAAGATAGTGTCATATGAATAAATGCATCCCCAAATAAGATACTTTTTATAATTTCTGGACTTTCTGCAACCTTTCCCAGTACAATTAAAAACATAAAGAACCCAAATGAACAATTGGGGCAAGCATAAAGCTACTTTTGACCTTTTTTCTTCTGGCTAAAAAATATACAAAAGGAGTATGATATAGAAAGGGCAACTATTTTTATAAGTTACTGTACTCAGAGGAAAAATTAAACATGTCCTTACACTTTCCCTTTTAAATTGCTTGACTTTGAATCATTTCATATCAATCATATATATTCCACCCAAAGTCCAATACTGAGAGACTATACACCAGACAGAAGGAGAACGGTCAGGATACCCAAAATTCATAGCAGCAGTGGTCTACCACATTAGACAGGATCCAAAGTGAAGACTATGTCAAGAGGCTTCTGAGATAGTCCAACATATAGTGGCAGGTATAAGATGCAGGCAGGAGCAGCATATACAGAATGACATAACCAAGTAATTGGCATTGTGTACAACAGAATTCCCAACCTTTTCAGCTTTGTAGACTGGCAGGGGAGAGAAAGGATGGTTCCATGCATGCGACAGACAAGCGCATGTGAGCATGCATCTCCAATTGCTCAACTGGAGCACATAACAAGCATGCAAATGAAGTCCATCCACGTGCGCTTGCCCACTGCTCACACAAGTGGGGATATGCACACGTGTGCTCACCCATCACTTCTGCACACTGGTCCAAAAGGCTCAAGGTCTAGTAGTGGGCTACACCTTGGGATTTGGGGATCTAGGTTCAGAGGGAAGATTCCACAGAAGTTCATAGAGAATAGGGAACTGGAGGCTAAAACATATAAGGAACAGTTGCTGGAATTGGGTATGTCTAGTTTAACGAAGAGAAGGACGAGGGGGGACATGATAGCAGTGTTCCAATATCTCAGGGACTGCCACAAAGAAGAGGGAGTGAAGCTATTTTCCAAAGCCCCTGAAGGCAGGACAAGAAGCAACAGATGGAAACTAATCAAGGAGAGAAGCAACCTAGAACTAAGGAGAAACTTCCTGACAGTTAGAACAATTAACCAGTGGAACAACCTACCTCCAGAAGCGGTGAATGCTCCAACACTGGAGGTTTTTAAGAAGAGACTGGACAGCCATTTGTCTGAAATGGTATAGGATTTCCTGCCTGAGCAGTGGGTT
Organism: Crotalus tigris; assembly: GCF_016545835.1. Classification (NCBI taxonomy): domain Eukaryota; kingdom Metazoa; phylum Chordata; class Lepidosauria; order Squamata; family Viperidae; genus Crotalus; species Crotalus tigris. The sequence goes on along the minus strand of NW_024096495.1, from coordinate 1,774,642 downwards.
GGACTAGATGACCTCCAAGGTCCCTTCCAACTCATTTATTATTATTATTATTACTATTATTTTAATGTTTTTTTAAAATAAGTTATTAGCCTATTTATGTCAACATACATAAGTTGAAGGAAGATGTTTATGATATCTCCACATTACAAGAATTTTCATAAGCAATATTTTTAAAATTATGCTGGACTGAAAGATTGCCCTAATATGAATCTTTAGTGACTTACACACCGCTATTTGCCATCAGGATCACACTGTATTTTAAATTATAAAAATGTTCAGTGTTTACTTCCAGCCTTGACAGAAACCATCTCAAACCCTTTTTCATGGCCCAAGGTTCTGTCGAAAGGTTTCTGTAATTTCTCAGAAATGAAAAAGATTGGTAAAGCAGTAATTTTTTCAAGGAAGTTTCCTATTTTATTTTACAAGCTAATTTTATAATCTGCAGACTTCAAAAGAAAATGACACATGCCACCATTTTTCAGCCTTTGCTGCTTGCAAAGAGCAAAGGGTCCTGCTCTAAGCAATCAATTCAGGAAGAGAAGCAGATGAACCACCTAATAAGCAATAAAAATCAGATCATAAAACATTCTGGTCAATATGTCAGTGAGCAAGTAACCAGTGAAGGTTGACTAACAAAGGGGGTCATACAATCTGATTTCTTACTCCTAGCAAGGACACAAACAGATGAGTTTTTCTCACTATAAGAAAAGTGAGACTTCACAGATTCTATCCTGGAGAAGGATCATATATCAGAGTCATCAATTTGGTTGGCAAAAAAGTGAGCTATGAGAACAAAGCCCTGGCAGTGTGGAAAGTAAATGTGAATCAAATTACCTAGGTAAATGGCAGCCAAAGAACCATCACTTTTTCCTTCCCTGTCATAATATTGAGTAGGAACAGTGTTGCAAAATAAGATAAAAGTTTTTCAGTTAATTAAAGAGTAAAACTCACTTAAGCTTAATGAAAATAAATTTGCATGTCAGAATTCTTAATCCTGGAAAACAAGATGAGATAGAAATGAAGCATCAGAACTGCATATTCTATCCTTGTAGCAGAGATGGCAAACTTTCTTTTTAAGAGCTAAGGCCAATTCCTATGATAGGTTGGAAGTTGTGTATCATCATTGAGCAAAGCTGAAAAAACAGTAAGTGGAACCCAAACAAAGCCAAATAGACCATCCTGTAGCCCAACAATCTCTTGTGACCCTTCCTCATGTCATGTTTTTACTTTTCTTATTCTTGTATTTTCCCTCTTTTTGTCATGTTATGAAGGGCTTTCTCTTCACCAAGCCTTTTCCTTTCTGACTCTTGCACCATTATCCTGGCTAAATTATTTTCTGCCCATCAGCTATCATCTTGGAAATGAGAAAAAAATGTCTCTTGCTATTCCACTTCAAAACTAGGAATATTCTAGAGGCAGAGTGAACCAGTCTCCAAGCAAACTGTGGGTTTGCTATTGATTCAATGGCTACCTTTAGAGCTTACATTTCAGAGTGGCCCATTTTTATGTTTATGTTTATTTTAGAAGGTTACATATGTTATTTCGCCAAAGTAATAGGCTATTGGGGGTAAAGAGAATAGAACTCAATATAGTATCCATTTAGTATCAATTTGGAATTATTTAAGTCTAGACGATAAAGGAATATATTGTTTCTTTTTATTATGTTTACAATAAGACTTTAAAAATGGATAAGACTCATATCCTGAATTCATCCCTTAATATCAGGAAGATAAGATTTTTGCAAGTATTTAATATTTTTCTCTTTCTTTTTCCCAAGCTCAATAAAAATCATGAAATGTCAAATTCAATATATTAGGAATATAATTTAATACCATCAATGCACCTTTAAGCAAAATATTTGTTTTCAAAATGGCATTAATATATGTTTTGATCTGAAATGAAGCTATGGCTAGACAAAACCAAATCAAGGGTTAAATAGCCCTCAAATTTCTTATCTGCAGAAAAAAGGAAATCTAATATCCAATCCTTTTCAAACCTTTTTGAAGATATATTAAATAGTATTTTCTAATGAACTAACTTTATTTTTAAATCATAAGAAGTATATTTTATATTGCTTAAAGCTTAGGGCTAGTGATTTTGCAAGATTGTGTATTCTAATTCTTTGGTTCACGTATCACGTATGCAACTATATTAATCTTCATTCTATTTTTTTTATCTGAACTGAATATTTTAAATACTGATTGATTTAAGGCTCTTAAAATTGCAGATAAACATCTGAACCATACTATTTTATCCTAGCACTGTGTTGGCCTTTTTGGCAGCTGCAGCACACTGCTGGCTCATATTTAAGTGATTGTCTACTAGGACTCCGAGGTCCCTCTCACAGTTGACAATCACTTAAATATGAGCCAGCAGTGTGCTGCAGCTGCCAAAAAGGCCAACACAGTGCTAGGCTGCATTAACAGAGGGATAGAATCAAGATCACGTGAAGTATTAATACCACTCTTCAATGCCTTGGTAAGGCCACACTTGGAATACTGCATCCAGTTTTGGTCACCACGATGTAAAAAAGATGTTGAGACTCTAGAAAGAGTACAGAGAAGAGCAACAAAGATGATTATGGGACTGGAGGCTAAAACATATAAGGAACGGTTGCTAGAATTGGGTATGTCTAGTTTAACGAAGAGAAGGACAAGGGGGGACATGATAGCAGTGTTCCAATATCTCAGGGGCTGCCATAAAGAAGAGGGAATTAAGCTATTTTCCAAAGCACCTGAAGGCAGGACAAGAAGCAACGGGTGGAAACTAATCAATGAGAGAAGCAACCTAGAACTAAGGAGAAACTTCCTGACAGTGAGAACAATTAATCAGTGGGACAGCTTGCCTCCAGAAGCAGTAAATGCTCCAACACTGGAAGTTTTTAAGAAGAGACTGGACAGCCATTTGTCCGAAATAGCGTAGGGTTTCCTGCCCGAGCAGGGGGTTGGACTAGATGACCTCCAAGGTCCCTTCCAACTTTACTACTATTACTCTTTAGAATGTAATATCTCAGGGTCTTTAAAAATATCTATTTTAAATCAACTGGTTCAAAGTATTTATTCTTTATTTGTTTCAGGATGTACCTGAGCCAAACATGTAACATCAATCATACTCTATTCAAATTCAAATTATTCCTCACCACCATTGATCAATATATTTTGATCTGCATCAAAACTGCTGATCTATTCATAACAAAATATATCTTATATCTTCCAAGACTGGAAACAAAGATTTTTGTTTAGAGTACTTAATTCCTAAAATCTGCAGATTTCAAAGAAGTTGCACACTCACTCAGGGCTAGAACTCACAAACTCCAGGTTTCTAGCCTGATGTCTTAAAACCACATTATTGTACAATTTAAAGCTTTGATAATGACAACAATGAGAACCAGTTTAGCATAATAGTTAAGATGTTGGTCTAAAAAAAATGGGGTACCTAGGTTCTAGTCCTGCCTTGGCCATGAAGCCAGTTGAGTATCCTTGGGCAGTCTCTTGGTCCTAAGAAGAAGGCAATAATAAACCACTTCTAAAAATCATGCCAAGAAAACTGCAGGAGACTGCTCCAGAAGTCAAGACAGATTCAAGGTATCCTCAAAAAAATGACATTAATTATTATCTAAAATGAAAAGCAATTGATTTAGCAATGAGTTTAAAAATTAAAGAAGACATGTGGCATCCTCGACTTCCATACTATAACATGATATGTTAAGAAAAAAAAAACCTTTTGTTATGATTCTATTTCCTAGATGAAGGTACAAAATTGTAAACCGATGGATAAAAATAGTGAAAAACCCATATCTTCCTGGAACACACTTACTAAACTGAATCTGAACCTAAGACCTAATTTGATTGGAAAGATTTAGGAAAGTATCTTACTAGTATAGTACTATGGAAATGTTTATTTTATTACATAAAGTAGTTTAAAAGGCTTTATTTCCTAGATTCTTAAGAGTGTGGAAATAAAGAGACACAGTAATAATGTATACAGCATATAAGACACATGAAATTATGTGACAACGCTTAGATGGAATTCCGGTCGAGTCTTATAAAAAATATGAGTGATACTACAATGAATAATGTTGGATTCCTAGTAAGTAGTAGAATATGAAAAAAGGAAAATGTAAATAAGAAACAATGGGGCAATAAGGACAAATATTTCAAAGAAGAAAGAGGGGGGAAATGTAAAGAATAGAAGAGTACTATAACAAATTGCTGTTAACAAAAAAGGATATATTACGTGTGTATGTGTGTAATGTTTGTTGTGCTTTATTTTGTTTTGTTGGTCTAAAAGAAAAAAAAGAAAAAAAAGAAATTATGTGACAATATGGAGATATTCAGTCAGTAATTACGATTTATTATCAATAAATATCAATTTAAATACCATTAAACAGAAAGATAACATTTAAAAAGCATTATTATACCCCATGGAGGATAATAATAAAGTCACAGTAAAGAGGGCAGTTGAAAAATGAAAGAAAAATGCTGAGCTAGCATGAAAGATTGTTATATCATTTAGAGGCAGAAAAGTCTATATTTACCATATATCCTGTTTTGAAAAGAAAGAAAATCATTGTGTGGAGAGAAAATCAGATAATTGTATATGTCAAGTTTCAAAATAAACTAATATAAGCATCTCTGAAAGAAAATGAGAATTAAAACGGTTTGCTTAGTAAAGCAAATGCAATATTCCCTAAAATAGTGTGTACAACATACATTGGTCCAAGAGAGGAAAAAATTCAATTAAACCATGAAAGAAAGCAGGTGTACAAACACAGCTGTCAGAAGAACAAAACAACTGAGTGTAAAATGAGTTGTATGCAAATATCTCAGCAGAAAAACCAGCATAGATCATCTAAATTCTCTTCTCCTTCATTGTATTCACTCCAAAATCTGGTAATTTAATTCCAATAATTGATTGACTTGGTTGCTTATATTCTATTTAAGCCAAGCAGAGATTTCTGTGACTATAAAACAGAGAAGGGCCCTGCTTCCATTAGGATGGCTGCATAAGTTCACTAAACTTCCTTGGAGAATTGAATTATGCTTTTCTGAGCTTCCCAGGGAGATAGATATTTTTCCTTGTCCTCTGTATTCCTTTATCTTTCTAAAAATCAGCAAAGGGATTTTTTTTTGAGCTCCATCAATAACTAATGAAGCATGAACTATTGAGCTCCCGCTACATAAATGTATAGAGCTGAGCTGAACATCCAAGGAATTGTTATTATATTCAATGTCTTAGTGACCTAGAGTTGCTGGCTGGAGAACTACTGTATGTCAGCAACATTCTCTCATGATTATCCAAGGCTTCTGCCCCAAATGGTCATATCCAGAGTTAAGGCAGAAAAAGCAGTGACAGTAGAGGTGCCACAAGGAAGAATCAAAGAGATGTTTTATTTTAATTGTTTCCAATCTTCTGTCATTTAATCTTGGACACATGTTTAAAACACCATTATGGTCAACTAATCAGATTTCATAAGATTGCACTGTTATCTGCAGAATCCCATATATTAAGCATCCTTCATCCAAAATTATTGTAAACCACCGCCCAGTCCAATATAGCATAAGGCAGTGAACCTTAGTATACTTTATAATGCTATTCCATGCTAGTGTTGAAACTGGAGCAAAAAAATAAGAGCATAGAGAAATAGTGCAATAACTGAAAATATTCTGACACATTTATTGCGATTCTATTTATTTTAGAATTAAATAAATTTGGAGAGGTCCTTCCTTATTTTTTATTTTAAAAAAAACTCAAGCTGCTGAACCTTTTTATTATTCCTATACACCTTTATAAAAATATGTGTCATCCTTTCTTTCATTTCAGTCAGCAAATTCCCACAGAAGACCTTTGGGTGGGAGAATTTATTACATTTTCATATCCAGACATGTGAGTATAAATGAAACAACAAAGTATATTTTATACATGTAAGAATTATACTGCCATCATGAGCATATTTTCTTTATAACACACAAAGAACTTTTTAAATTAAATATCAACATTAAATGTATGGTTTATAAAGAAATAAAAATATTATACCAGAAGAGCTGAGTTAGATAACAGCTACATTTTTATCATTATTTTTAGTTCAGACTTTTCTTTTTCAAATTTTATCACAAGTATATATAAAAGTATTAATAAAGTATGCATTAGTTATATCCAAAATTTAAATTCCCAAATTAAAGTGAGCTACTTTCAGCCAATTTTGTGGTTCCATCATCAAGTGTTTCATAACAAGACCTGAGTTCATGAAGTTGGAACCAAAAATCTGATTTTCATGCTTTTTAAAAAAAATGATTTGTCTTATGGTCTTGTAATCACATTCTACATATATAAAGAGATATGGTCAGTGGTGGGATTCAGCTGATTCGCAACACTTCAGCAGAACCGGTAGCTAATATTTTGTTGTCCAGGCCCAGAATTGACTTCCAGAAGCGTCATCCACACAGAGAACCAGTTGATCACATATTTGAATCCCACCACTGAATATAGTATTTCCACTTCCACTGACAAAGAATATGAGAAAATTTATAATTATGTGCCTCCAATTTATAAAGATTCTCTTCGCAAACTCCATAGCCCCAATGTACAGTATCTATTTGAAAGGTATCCCTTCAGAAACTATATGTTATTTAATTCTGCCAAAACCAAAAATAGCTATTTCTAATTTTTGATCAGAAGTTAAAGTTCTAATTCAAACATCTGAAATCATTCAGGCTTCAAAACTTTTGAAATTAATTTCACATGTCTGTAAACAAGTTTTTAATAATACACTTATTTACAGTGCATTCAGAAAGTATTCAGACCCCCTTCACTATCGTCAATTTTGTTATGCTGCAGCCTAATTCTACAGTTATTGAAATTCATTCTTTTCTCATTAATCTACACTGACTACCCAAAAATGACAAAGTGAAAACAGAAGTTTAGAAATTTCTGTAAATTTATTAAAAAGAAAAAACTGAAATATCACATTTGCATAAGTATTCAAACCCTTCACTCAGCATTTTGTTGAAGTACTTTTGACAGCAATTACAGCCTCAAGTCTTTTTGAGTACAACACGACAAGCTTTGCAAACCTGAATTGGGGGAGGGGTTCTGCCATTCTTCCTTGCAAAACCTCTCAAGCTCAGTCAGGTTGGATTTCAACCATCAGTGGACAGCCTTTTTCAGGTCCCTCCAGAGAGCTTCAATAAGGGTCAAGTCAGGGCTCTGGCTGGGCCACTCTAGGACATTCATAGAATTGTCCCTAATCCACTCCTGTGTTTTCTTGGCTGTGTGCTTAGGATCATTGTCACATTGGAAAGGGAACCTTCTGCCCAGTCTGAGGTTCTGAGCGCTGTGGAACAGATTTTCATTCAGGATAGCCTTGTACTTTGCTCCATTTAGCTTTCCCTCAACTCTGAGGCAAACACCAGTCCCTGCTGCTAAAAAAAACACCCCCAGAGCATGATGCTGCCACCACCACTATTGGGATGGCATTGCGGAGATGAGGAGTGTTGCCTGGTTTCCTCCAGACATAGCGTTTAGAATTGAGGCCAAACAGTTCAATCTTGGTTTCATCAGATCAGAGAATCTTGTTCCTCACAGTCCGAGAGTCCTCCAGGTGCTTTTTTTGCAAACTCCAATGTGTTTTGCACTAAGGAAAGGCTTCTGCCATAAAGATTGGTGGAGGGCTGCAGTGATGCTCATCCTTCTGGAACTCTGTCCCATCTCCACACAGGATCTATGGAGCTCAGTTAGAGTAACCATCAGGTTCTTGGTCACCTCTCTTACTAAGGCCCTTCTTCCCCAATTGCTAAGTTTGACAGCAACCAATATTGTGACCAGGTGACCAGTATTCAGAGTCTTGGTTGCACCCAACTTCTTCCATCTAAGAATAATGGAGGCCACTGTGCTCTTAGGAACTTTCAGTGTAGCAGAAATGTTATTGTAGCCTTCCCCAGATCTGTGCCTTGCAATAATCCTATATCTGAGCTCTGCAGGCAGGTCTTTTGACCTCATGGCTGTTGCTCTGCTACAATATGCATTGTCGCCTGTGAGGCCTTCTATAGAGAGGTGTGTGCCTTTTCAAATCATGTCCAATCAATTTAATTTACCGAAGGTCAACTCCAATCAAGGTGTAGAAACATGTCAGCAACGATCAAGAGAAATGGGAGGGACCAGAAATAAATTTCACGTTGCAAAGGGTCTGATACTTATGCCAATGTGATATTTCAGTTTTTTCTTTTTAATAAATTTAAAAACATTTCTAGAATTCTATTTTCACACTGTCATTATGGGATACTGCATGTAGATTAATGAGAAAAAATGATTTTCAACAACTGTAGAATCAGACTGCAGCATAACAAAATTGACAAAAGTGAAGGGGGTCTGAGTACTTTCTGAATGCACTGTATTTTCTTACATATGGTTCAGGAAGGCAGAGCTCTCACTTGAGACATGAATCCTGGAAAAATAATACACTTGCTTCTAGATTTAAATCAGAAATTCAAACTCCAACTGGATTATGTTCTTAATGCATACCCTTGAAGATTTTGCAAGTGGAATAATCTGGATAAAAAAGACATGTGAGAGGGATAAAAAAGATAAAATACTTCTAACTTCTATATATTTATATTTTTGTATTTTTAAATTTCTTGTTTGTTTCCTTGTTTATTTAATAAGCTCCCAAACAACCAAGGACGGAAGAGAGAGAGAGAGAGAGAGAGAGAGAGAGAGAGAGAGAGAGAGAGAGAGAGAGAGAGAGAGAGAGAGAGAGAGAGATATCGATCCTCTTTTACCGCTTCAGGTGTCAAGAGAGATACAAGGGACTGGGTCTTGCTCTTAAAATGGCCTTAGTCATCTTTAATTGATGTTCTTGTAGTATGTCTTTGATGTTTTCTCTCCGTCTTCTTCTACATCTGCCTCATATTCTTTGACTTTATACATTATAATTACATACTAAACATTATAATAGTAATTTTTAAATGAAAAACACAATCCAGAGTTTGTCTATAAGTTATTTCAATGTCACATGTTTATATTATTTGGATGATAAATGTTGCTTATGTGCAACACAGATACATACAGGGCAGATGCAGAATACTCCACACACATACATACATATAGTATGTATGTATCATATTTAAGTCACTTTTTAAAAAAAATAAATAAAAGGATTCTGTATTTTTCACTTTGATTCAAAGTGTCTGGGGGGGGGGGAATCAAGAAAGTGGTTTTGATCAACTTCTCTCCTAAATGTATTATATTTCTTTAGACTTATTTTAAAGAGACAACTAAAAGAACTATATGATTAAAAATAAATTGTACTGAGATATTTATGAGAGATAACAGTGCAATCTATTTCCATGAACTGGATTTTTAGCAAGTATAGGCTCATTGTTAAGTGTAAAATTGTTTCTGTGATATAACCCTTTGCTCTCCTTTGATCAAAAATTTATTTTCAAATGTTCTACTGTAGCAAGAACTATAATTGCTATATGCAGAAAAAGTTCAAAACAATAATTTTATGGGAGAATTGTAAAAAAAAATGTTCATGAAATAACTGAAGAATTCTATATCTTGGTGATTTATCTCTGAATTGACCTTACATTAATTGGAAACAGGATATCCATATGTAAGCTAAGAAATGTAGCTTTCTTCAGATTGGATGAACTAAGAATTCTGCTCTATTCCCTCAGAGACATCCTTATCTCTGCATCCCATTTCCTACCAGCAATTCTAATCAAACCATTACATAATACCCAACATTACATAATAATTTAAGTATTAGGAAGCAATGCAAAAACAAAATAAAAGTTCCCCCAATGATGAATAATGCATGTATGTAACCAATGAAAGGAATAAAGCATGAGATTTAAAATTATTAACATTACTTTACACACACATTATATATAGTGTTAATTAACAGAAAAAACAGCAGAGGAAAAGGCCCAGATCTTTTTTTTCCTCTCATAATTTATATGATGTTGCATAAGTAATAGTAGTAAAGTTGGAAGGGACCTTGGAGGTCATCTAGTCCAACCCCCTGCTCGGGCAGGAAACCCTACACCATTTCGGACAAATGGCTGTCCAGTCTCTTCTTAAAAACTTCCAGTGTATTTCTGGCTACTGCTGAAATTAAAGATAAGTCAGAATCAAATGCCTCCATCCATCCTTTGCTAATTCTTAAATGGTGATTAATCTGCCATGAAATGTCACTCTTCAATCCCTTGTAATTGCAGCGTAGAATACAGTGATATATTTAGCTTATGGCCTCACTAAATACAGCACATCCAGATGCATTATATTTCTGCTACGAAAATGAGATTCATTTCTACTGCATACAAATTGATAAAAACTATCTTTGCAAAGAATTCATATGCAATAACCAGGCTGTTACATTGTTGGGATAAAAAAACAGTTGCAGCAGGGACTTCTTTTCATGTCTTCATGCATCTTGACTTTTTTTTCTTCTGGTTAGGCTGGAATTATGAGTAAACTACAGTGCTAGAGTCAGTATTTTACTCATGCAAAATGGATTTTCATAACCTTGGAAATACAAGAACCAAATAGTTTAAAGTAAGACATTCTGGTCATTCTAATTAAATTTCTTTACCTATGGCAGATTATTACTTCTTCCATTTTCACAGCTCTCTCTATATATGGGACTATTAATAAATACTGTGTATTCAACAGAGAAGCTTCCTCAGGAAGCATCTTCTGCAGTAATTATTCAAAGTCCAATGAATAAAAGATATCAGAAGAAAGAAAATAGTTTATTCAGCAATGACCATTGGATTTGTCCTGCAACAACAGATCACAGCATTAGCATGGTTCCAATACATGCATAGCACATGTGCCTATTTTCAGTGTGGAATTGCAGGAGTTCTCACAATACAACTTCATGTCAAAAAAAGCTTCCTTGACTTCCTTCCATTTTTTTCAAGATCTGCCTGTCAATCTTGATTTCCAATGTGTCTAGTGTAGGGGTAGGCAACCTTGGCTCTTTTATGACTCGTGGACTTCAACTCCCAGAATTCCTGAGCCAACATGGCTCAGCTTGGAAACCTCTCCCTTTCCCCTCAGCATGGCTGGCTCAGGAATTCTGGGAGTTGAAGTCTATGAGTCATAAAAGAGCCAAGGTTGCCTACCCCTGGTCTAGTGATTAGCCTTTCATTGATTGAAGCATATAAACTCAGCACCTTTCCTAGGAAGGCAATGAGCAATAGCACCTGGCTCTTGATAAAGGGAGGAGACTACAATCATACCTAGGCACTCGACTACTTCAAAATTTATCAAAGCAGAAATCTTGTCCCAATCTTTCTTCCAGTGGTTGACATGCAAACAAGAACTTGCTGATGTCAGCTGCCTTGTGATTCACTATTTCTTCTGGCCAAAATAGGTAATCACGTGGTAAGTCACATGGTTTTCTTAGTACCCATAGGTTTTAGTATTCGGCACGTTTTCCAGAACAAATTACCTACGAGGACCAAGGTATCATTGTATATCCAAAGTAGAATTTAAATTTGAAAGTATTACATGGATTGATCTTTATGAGTCATGGCAATAAACTTTGAATTGAACATATTCCAAAGAACTGTCAGAGATCTGGATATGGGTCAGTACTAGGAAAATTCTCCTTGAGAAAAGATTTTTTTAATTACAAAACAAAAATAATTTGTTTTACAATAACAATGTTGTGCTTTCTCATTTATTATGCTATTTCATCTTTTGTCTGTTTCCTAGTATTTTTTCTTTATTGTATTTTATTATTTTTTCTTGCACTCACATATTTTGGACTTCAATTTACAACCGCAATTGAGCCTGGAATTTTGGTCATAAGTTGTTGAGGTTGTAAATCACATCATTACTTGACCGGACTCAAAATTATGACTTTTTTATGACCTTTGTTAAACAAATCACATGATCATTAAGCAAATCGTCGGTCATAAGTCTTAATCCAGTTTATTCAATGGGTATTTTTTTGCCAGGAATGACAAAAAATATTACAAAACATGATCACAAGCCCATGGGAGGATGCAAGCACTGCTAAAAGGCAAGCTGGTTACCAAGTGCCTGAAATGCAATCACTGTCACATGTTCCGACTAATGAAGCACTTCAAAGAACTTTCAGGCATGTTTCCTAAAGTCTTTATTTGCAGAGCTACAAATTTTGCCGGTCACCATGTTGGACTGGTTAATGCCAGAATCTGAACTTCCTGTCGCTGGCATCAAGCTTTCCTTGCTCAACCCCTCCCTTCTCATGCAGTCACAGGTCACATTATCCAATTAGTGAGAAGGTCAAACGTTTACTTCCTCTTTCTTTCCCGGGCTTTTTCCCCGCTCAGTCTAAGCTAAGTATTAACCCAATAAATGCCAGACAGTTTTGCATATTGTCAAAGCAAGAATATACAGTATTTGCAGCATTGACAATCACATGACCACAGGAATATGGGTATTGCACTTGTAACTTCAAGAATGGTTTGTAAATAACTTTTTTCAGTCCATCATAACTTTGAATGGCCGTTAAGCAAGTGGATGTAAGTTGAGAACTACAGTATCTATATTCCTATTTTTTCTTTCCATGGCATATGTTTTTAGCCTTAAAATCTATTCTATTCTTTATTTCTAACCTATGCCCCTTTTTCTATCCATTTTTGCTTTTACTTATTTCTTTATGCTTATCTTCAATATCTATGGTTTTACACATTTTTACAGTTTCATTGTACTTCCTAGATTCTGAAGTTTAATCTGTAGCTGAATGTCTTATATCATGTATCCCATATTCCATTTTTCAGTCTTCTATTTATCTAGGGCATTTTCTAAATCTTCATGCCTAATACTATCCTCTCCAATCCCCACAAACACCTTCTAATTGCTGGATTGGTATCTTCTCTGGCTGGTCCCAATTTTCAAGACTGCAGGCAGTAAAAAAGTGATTCTGCAGCACTTGGTCTTAGCTCCTGGCACCTTCCCTATTGATTTTTTCGTTCATTCTTTCTTTCTTTCTTTCTTTTTCTTTCTTTCTTTCCTGACTTTCCAATGGCATACGTGCTTTTCTGAGGTCCTTTGGGAACTCTTCTGGACAACAAATTTGCCTGAAAAGTGCTCCTTCACTTGCCTTTGGGACCCTTTCAGGCTGATTTGTGTCTTTTCTCCTTTTCCTGGGTGGTCAGGTTTCTGCATCATTCCAGGCAGTTCTGCTGTCCTTTGGCCAAGACTGTCTTGCACTCCATTACAACTGTTCAGGCCCATTAGAACAACTCACTGCTGGACAACTCACCATGGCCAACTAGCCACAGGACAAGTGTTAAACTAATATCGAAAAATGGTGGAATAGAATCACTAAAGAAAGGGTGCCAAAGGAGGGACAAAATGAAATGTGAATGACAACTATTAAAATAATTAAATTGAATTGTTGAATTGTTCTGTGGTGAGTTGCCTGTGGTGAGCTGGCCATGGTGAGTTGTCTTGCAACGAGTTGGCCATGGTGGCCATGGCAAATTGACCATAGCAAGTTGGCCATGGCGAGTTGTCCCATTCCATTCTCTGAATATTCTGTAACTGTACCCACTATTCCTGATGATTGAGCATGGGCAGGGAGAAAGAGATGATGTATCTTCCCAATCATTCCCTGACTCAAATTGGCTAGAATTTTAGTAGAAAAATCTGCCACCACCCAGATTACCACTGTTCTGAGATTCCTGTCACAGCTGCTGCTGTCATGGTTTGGCTGCTTTTGTGCTTCTGGGGGATGGGTATTGCTGTTGGCTTCTGCCTTTGATATTTATGGAGATTCTCAGTCATCCAGGTCATGGTTGTCCCAAAGGTGCTTTTTCAGGAGGCAACTGGACTTTCTTGTTTTTTCTCTGAAGATGTTTCGCTTCTTATCCAAGAAGCTTCTTCAGCACTATCCAGTCAGAGTTATCCAGCTGCCTCCTGAAAAAGCACCTTTGGGACTGCCTTTGATGTTATTTACTTCCTCTTTATTCCCTCCTACCACCTGAAACTCTTCAGCATCTTCTTAGCTTAGATTTTCAAACACATATTTCTTTCCCCTGAATAAATCTTTTAGGTTAAGATAACCAAGACAGATCCTCAAGCAACTGTAGACCCCTCAACAGGATGCCGGCAGGATAAAGCAATTCAGTACACTTATTAGCCTGCAGCTGTCCTCCCTACTGAGCTTAGCTGATTTTGAAGAACCTAAGTAAGTCAAGTCTAGCTAGTACTGGAAATGGATGTTGTAGAAAATTCCAGCGTTGTGAGGTACATTGAAAACTTTAGCAAACAGAATCTTGGAAGAAGAATAAAAAAACTACCCTCTCAGGAAAAAAAACCCTCATATTCATACAGTCATCAAGAAGTCAGCTTGACTTAAAGACAGCCTTACTTTATCTTCTACATGAAAAATTGCTTTAGTAGCATAGTTGAAGATTTTAAAAATCATTAGTGATAATCACCAGAAATGAAATTTGTTAGGTTTATGCAAACTAAATATATTTATGGTAACTTTAAATTTTTTTATTATGGTATAAAGTTGCAAGGAGTGGGATCTAGTTTGGTATATCATATGATGTATTAAAAGCAAACAATTATGAAAAAGTGGTCATGATAATAGAAATATCCTAGTATCAGTAAACTAACATATGGAGCAGGGGTAGTCAACCTTTTTATACCTACCGCCCACTTTTGTATCTCTGTTAGTAGTAAAATTTTCCAACCGCCCACTGGTTCCACAGTAATGGCGATTTATAAAGTAGGGAAATAACTTTACTTTATAAAATTTATAAAGCAGAGTTACAGCAAGTTAAAGCATATAATAATAATTACTTACCAAATACTTTATGTCGTACTTTCGCTAAGTTTGACAGAATAAATCTTTATAAAACAACTTACTGTAGTTAAACCTATCTTTTTATTTATACTTTGCATACATAGAAGCATGAAGTCTGATGAAATTACATTTAATTAATTAAATTATTAATGAGATCCCTGAGGCTGATGCTGTGAAACTAAATACTGGATATCTGGCTCAATTTTTGTAAGGAACAAACGAAGGTCTCCTCTTTCAGAAATATTCAGGCAGTTTCTTTCTTTGGTCATAATATGATTAACAGCACTAAAGCCTGATTCCACAAGATATGAGGTAGGGAAAGGTATCAATAAACTGAATATCATTTTCCACATATTTGGATATAATACAGGCATTTTTTTACTTTGCCATAGGTTTTCATATCCACCACTATCAAATTTATGTTTACTTTCTTCATCATATCTAATTTCTAACAGTTCTTCTTGGCAAGTTGTATCAGCCTCTTCAACATTTGCGGTAAAAGGATTTTTCGTCCAGTCATACACCTTCAATTTCAAAATATCTTCAAATTGTTTTTCCATGTCCAATTTAAGTTCGTTGAGGAGGCTACTGAATCTGTCAATATCCTCTGGAGTTACATCATCTTTTATAGATGATAATTCAGGAAACTGATGAAATTCTCTCTTCAATAGATTATAACGAAGTAGTTCAAGTTTGTCAATAAATAATGACACAATACTTTGGCAACCTATAAGAGTTTTATTAGCTCCTTGAAGCTGCAAATTGACATCATGAAATCTCTTGAAAATATCTGCCAAATAAAAGGCATCATTCTTTACTGTTTTTAACTGTTCACACAGATTGGTCTCATTATTACTTTCAAAAAATTGTATGACACTATCATATAATGCTACAAAACGAGCCAAAGATGTACCCTTTAACAGCCAACAAACTTCTGTGTGTGCAAAAGTAACGTAATAAAATCTTCATTATTGTCCTGGCAAAGCTGTCAAAATATTCTATCATTTTTTGCATTGGATTTGATCTTGTTTATGGCTCAAATTATTATGGTTAATGATGAATGGAGACTTGTACTTTGATATTTTCCTACAAGATGTTGTCTGTGCACCACACAATGAGTACATAGAACATTTGGCACTTCTTCCTTCAAATAAGCAGCAAATCCACAATAGCGACTTACCATTGATGGTGCTCCATCAGTAGCGCATGCAACAATATTATTCAAATGTTATTTGTATTATTTGTATTATTTTTTGTAAAGTATGATTTTACAGTATTAAATATAGATAATCCTCTTGTATCTGTAATGAGATTTATTGCGAATAGCATTTCTTCTCGTAATGTATTGTTTTCATCAAAATAACGTACATATGCCATTAATAAAGCATTATTATCTGCAATGGTAGACTCATCCAATTGCATGGAAAATGAAAAGTTTTGGAGAATACTTATCAGGTTTTTTTCTACATTAACTGCCATTTCTTCAATTTGTCGTTTTACTGTGCTATCGCTTAGGGGCAACGTTTTTCAGGTATATCCTGATGCATTACTGTTGAGATAAATTCTTTTATAGAGGGTATTATTACAGTTTCTCCAATATTATAGTTTTTACCACTTTTTGCAATTAATTGTGAAATGTGATAAGTGGTAATTAATCCATCTTCGTTCGCTGCATGTTGTTTCTTAAATGATGCAACGATTGTTGAATGATTTTGAAATTTTTTATATATTTCCTGAAAATATTCAATGGGCTTGTCCTTATCATTTGGATGCTTTGTAGAAAGATGTTCTCGCAATCGACTTGGCTTCATTGCCTCATTGGATAATGTTTTATGACACAATAAACACATTGAATGTTGTTTATTTACAACAGATTCTATGAAACCCATCTTCAGATACTCTGGCAAATAGCCACAAGCGTATTTCTTTTTTTGAGACATGGACTCACAATATTTTGTTTGAAGCTGTAGGCAAGTGCTCACTCTCACAAATATAACTGCGTACTGACCAGTGCGACCACAAACAAAAGAGCCTTCGCCGTGTATCGTCTTCTGCGCATGCCTCTCGCACATCGTGGATTGGGTTTGGGGGGTGCCGGCTACCAGCTCTGCTTGTCTGTTACAGCTGGGTGGTGTGGGGGGAGATGCACGAGCTATTCTGAGGCTCTTTTGTTTGCAGTCGCACTATAGCGCCATTTAGTTTCACTTACATAACGTGAACTAAACTTATGCGCGGGTAATACAAATAGTATATTTTCAGAAATTTAAATTGTCACAGGGAATTTTATGAATACCTAATGAAAATGTTTTTAAATAATGCTATGGAAATTTTTTTAAAAGTCAATTAAATTCAAAAAAAGGAAAGTGCTTCAGTATCGGACAAAACCCCTACTGCCCAACATGAAAGCTGAAACACCCACTAGTGGGCAGTAGGGACCAGGTTGACTACCATTGATATGGAGTGTGAAAAAAATTGTCCCAGTTCAGGTGATAAAAAATAGAACTCAATTATTTGATTGTTTGAAATTCAGCAGTGTCACTTTATAATCTTATTTTGCAACTTTTGTATTCAAGAATGCTAATATTGGTCAACAAAAAAATATGAACTATAAATGCTTTGTTTTTTCATTTCTGCCAATTTTGGTCACTTTTAGTTATATTTTTGGTTCAAGAAAAAAAAGTCTATTTTAATACAGGGTTTCTTGCTCTGTCATCTTGGATCTTGGATAATTTTGTCCAGAAATTATATGCCTTATGTACTGTGTCTGTGGGTTATTTTCTCTGTTATTATTATCATTATCATGGTAGTTATTGTTAACTGTAGATCTGCCATGGACAATCCTTCTCTCCAGGTGTCTAATTGCCTTTTCATCAGCAAAATGATTTGTCATCTGCAGATTGGTTTACTTGGCAGATGATAAGAATTAATAGGATGGAGAATGAAGAGAATGTACAACTAGTACATATATAGGTTGTAATTGCCCCCTTGTTCCAGCAAAAAGTTATTAAAAATAAGAATTTTTCTGTATAATCTCTTCATAAACTAGTTTTTTAGGCTGTTCTTAAAATCAGTGGCCATTTAGTTCCCATGATAATTCAAAACCAGTCTAATGCCAAAATAAATTATATTTGGCAACCAAATGCTATAATTTCTGTTGCTAGATGTTACCAATATTTTGAAAATGTGTTGCAGCTTGCATAATATCACCTTTTTAAAAATTAAACATAAATCACACCAAACTAGAACTGTTCAAAGGCTTGTCTGGTATAGATTTCTGTTTCCGTAGAGTCCAGATCTACTTACAATGGCAACTGAACACCTATAACAAGCATATAGTAGTTCTTGACTTACAAGGACAATTGGGACTGGAATTTCAAATTCTGTAAAGTGTGACCACATCATTTATTGATGGAAATCCCTACAGACCCAGTTGCCATCTCTCTAATCATTATCGAGACAAGTTCCTGCCACTTTCCTGCAACCAAGTCAGTGGGGAAGCTGGCAAGAAGTTGCAAGACCCGACACTGGGTTTGCAAGCAGGCTGGCAGGCAAATAAGTGGCTTCTGTCGGATGGGAGAGGGCACAAGAGATTGCATGAGGGTGAAAGAGAATGTGTGAAGATGCGAAGAAGGCACCTGCCAAAAGGATGTCCTTTTGTCGCTGGGAGCTGGCTGAAAAAGCTGCCCGCAAAAGGAGCTGAACTCCTTTGGCAGGATGGGAAAAACAAAGCACAGATCTGAGTTCCCTTCTTACATTCCACCACAAATGTTATCTTCTGCACATTATCTTCTGCAGTGGGGAGCTGAACTCCTTCAGTGTTGGAGAAGTGGAGCTCAGAAAATGAAGGTCTCCCGAAGAGACCTATTGCTGAACCCCACTGAAGGCATTTCCTTCCATGCACAGAGGGGAGCTAATATCCTTCAGCAAACAGCTCTTTCAGGTACCCCCTAGAGAGGAGAGGGAGTCAAGATTCAAGCAGTGAGCAGAGATGCAGCATGGTAAGGTAAGGAGTAAGGGGCTTCAGGTGGGTGGGGAAGCCCTGGGAGGCCCAGTGCAAGCTGCATATGAGTGTCTCTTCTTCTGAGACTGAAAATCTTGCTTGTAGGGGAGGATTTTCAGTTCCCAAATGGAGCCTCCCAGAATCTCCTACATTCCTTCCCAAAGCCACCCTGTGCTTCTTGCCCAGAACTTTGTACACTTAACAACCCACATGAACCCTTAGGATCCAGATCCAGAAGTGTTGGGTTTACATTCATTGAAAAAAGGAGTCATGTGGGCAGTCACATGATGTCTTGCTTAATGACTTCACTCAACAACCAATATTCTGGTCCCAACTGTGGATGTTAAGTGAGGACTACCTGTATATGGCATTCTCCTTACCAATTTAAATATTCTTTCCTTTCTTCTGCATAAAAGGTTATTTCTTTATACTTCATTCCCTTGAATCTAAAGTTAAGTCATATGAAAAAAATGTTAAATGATTTCAGACTATATTTCTTGGGAAACTAATAGCATCATTTAGCAATAGTTAACATTCATTTTTTTAAAATGGAATTTGTTGTATAACAGCAATTTTATTGAGCTGATAAGAGATTTTAGATTGTTTTAAAATTAACAGAGACATTTCATCATTGGTGTAGAACACAGCAAAAGCATTTAACAGAGGTTGCATTGCTGACTATGCTTCCCATAAGGGGTAACGTGTAAACTTAAATCCCTAGACAATATAGTTAAACTTTAACCATCCCACCTATATATTCAGTAATAGAGATTTTAGAGCTGGTCAAAGTTTCAAAGGGTTACTTTGATTAATTAAGCTTTGATTGGATCACCCAGTTGAAGCAGATTTACGCAGCAAAGCACAGATTTGTTTTGAAGCAGAGAAATAAATCAAGTGGTTTTGAAGCACATCAAAGTTTTATGAAATACTTTACAAGCTTGATTGCTTTTCTTCTGTTTCTACAATTGTTAGAGCAAACACTGCAATTTCACGGTCATCCATGGGAAATGTTGAGAATAAGTGTCTGAAGAAAGATAGAAAAGAGGATGAGGCAAATACAAGTAAAACTGGCAAAATAAAATATAAAAGGATTTAAAAAAATAGTACAAATGTTCAATCTCCAGTGTATAATTTAAAAAAAAAACATACTGAAATCAACTGAAAATTGTTTGGCTTCCACATACTTTTTAACCTTCCCACCTTTTTGGTTACATCATTTTATTTTTGTTTGTTTTGTGCCTTCAAGTCAGTCTTGACTCCTGGATGAGCTCCTTCAGTTTTCTTAGAAAGATTTTTGGAAGTAATTTGCCATTGTCTTCTTTTTAGGGTTAAGAGATAGGGACAGACCTAAAGTTATCAAGTTGGTTTCATGCCTCAGGTGGGATTAGATCTCTCTGTCTCCTAGTTTCTAGCCTATTGTCTTAATCACATACCAAATAATCTTCTCTATACATTATTTTACTAGCGCTACAAAACACAGTGATGAAAATAACTGATTACAATATTTGCCAGATGCTCTGAATGATTGCTTTATATAGCTATGAGAACTAAATAGTCTAAACAAATATTGGATGGCTTGCAGGTATGCTAATCTCTATTCAAGGGCAAACAAAATTCATAGACTTGTGTAATAAATAAAAACAATCCTATAAGTACTAGGGTATTAAAAGTTCAATAAAATAACTTTTTAACAATAAATCCTTTGAGAATTACAGTACAAGGAAAGAGCAATAGAATATATGCAGGTATTTCATTTTTTAAAAGAATACTTGTAAAAGAAAAGCTTTGAATAAGAGTTCGACATTATGTGCATACTTGAGGCATTCCATTCAAAAAACACAAATCTTAAAATATTTCTATGGCAAATATACTTTAGAAAAAATACCTAAAACTCACTGTTCATTTGTTTAAGAAAAAGACATTTGCTGATATAAATTGATATAAATTTGGTTTCTACAGGATATACAATTTGGAGATAGAACAGAGAAGGTCTTCTTGGTAGTATGGCATTAATTATTAAAATTTTCAGCCTTGGTGGATATGCAGAAACCAACTGAAAGTAGTTTTAAGTATTTTAGGTGTTAACACTTTTCAACGATATATTTTTGGGAGGGTTTTTTTTTACTATTTATGTTAAGATTTTAAGCCAGGCTATGAATAAACAGAAGTGGCAGCTGCTAGAAGTAAGTATTCATTGAACCACGTACAATGGTTGAAGGTAGTCTACAACATTAGAGATATCCTACTAGAGGTACAGTATGTATTATAACAAGTGGACTTTGATGTTTAAATATGCAGATTGATTGTGATTGTCCTGAGGAGGTATTCAGTCTGGGAAGGAAGATCTTTCCTAGGTATGGATTATTTAGGGGGGGTGTCTGGCATCTTAGAAGAAGTTTGATGGAACCAGTGAGGTGCTAGTCTACGTTTTATGACTGTATATTTATTTAGGGGGCAGAGGTTGCTAAAGAGAGCGGACAAATCATAGAATTTTAACTTCTAATGTTCTTTTCTATGTTATTTTTCTATTTAAATTCTAACGATAGCTTTTATGAATTACAACATAAAAGGGTTTTTTTTAGCATCTTGTTTCAAATAAAATGATGCTTTCTGCCCTTGTACTCCTCAACATTTCAACTCTAGCCTCAACATTTCAACATTTCAACTGTAGCCAATGTAACCACCTTAAATAGGCAGTATGGCATTTTAATAGATGAACAGGAATACAGTATAGATAAGAAATGTGCCGGAAAATAGTATATTCAGAAAAAGATTATTTCTACCCAGAAATATTGAAAGGGTCAATTATCAGTGCTTTATATCAAGAAATGTGGCATTTCTATTCCACATTTAATGTAGGTTAAGTACATTAAGTAGATTACTAGGTGAGTATTTGGCTATTTGAAGTCCTGCTTAGCAAAGTGCCACTCCACTCCTATTCTTTTGCTCAGAACCCTGCTGAAAGTTATCTAATGTACTTCCTGCAATCAATTCAGGTTCCTGCAAAAAAAAAAAATCAATGTGTGATATTTCATAAGTTTCCATACTTTTAAACAGTATTAAAAGTGTCATCACCTGCATTTTACACTATTGTGTACTAAATTAAATCTGTTAAGCAAACT
This sequence comes from Crotalus tigris, assembly GCF_016545835.1. Classification (NCBI taxonomy): domain Eukaryota; kingdom Metazoa; phylum Chordata; class Lepidosauria; order Squamata; family Viperidae; genus Crotalus; species Crotalus tigris. The sequence continues at coordinate 1,752,705 of NW_024096495.1, read as the reverse complement.
GAGGGAGAATGAAATATAACCTCTACTGATTATCACTAAATAGTTCACAAATTAACACTGTGCCTCAAATGAAGAAATAATGTCTCTCTTTGAGTCAAACATATGCTTCCAGTAATTCGATAAAATAGTTGGTAAACATTGAATGCCATCTACTGACTAATGGGAAGTATTTACAAGGGCAAATAATTCCAAGTACTAAGTTTAATAAATTAGTTTACAGTTCAGTGTAACAATATTTGGACTAAATGTCAGTCCTCCCCAGTAAACCAGACAGGAAACACCTGACGAACTAATAATACATTAACAAAATGTTGCAAGTCTGAAAGTGCAAACTACTTCCACCACTTTTAACTGCTTGATCCATTCGTGCAGGTCCTTCCTCCATTTCTTTCTCTGACTGTTAAGCCACTGGGGATTCCTGCCTCTCTTCTCTGAAGGTTTCCTAGGCAGCGTCTCATTCCTTCATTCCCCAAGGTCATTTACAGATTCCATTACATCAAAATATATTTTATTTTTATTAAGTTAAACTTGGACGTGTAAGCTAATTAAAAGTGACTGATCAAGTAGCTGATTTAAGCTTAACTTGTACATTAAACAGAATCCTTTAATATGGATCAGATCTTAAGAATCAATTAATACATTGCTGTACAGTTTGGGATGAAATGAGTTCAATATTAATATTAATATTTCTAGTAATGTAAGAAAAATATTTAGTTCTTATTTGTTACTAGGGTGGATATATCTCATTTGTTAGCTATTATTAAACATTACAAAATGGTTTATTCCCATGATTATATATTTAGGACATTTTAAATTCCAAACGCTGATATTATAAGCTATAACATCGATAAACTATATATCATATTGATGGTCAAAAATTTTTGTCTGTATGTTCTTTTCTTAACTATCTTGAATTTTCAATTTAGTTTTGAATATTTTGAATATTTAAATACCAATTATTTTATGCTGATTAATGACTGTAATAAAGTTAAGGTACTATAAATTATATTGATAGTGAATACAAATCTAGTTCTGCACTCACTTTTCACCTCACTTTTCTTAGGATTATTTTACAATTATGTATTTTACATAAGGATATTGCACAAATTACACAGTATCAGCAGACCTATAAACATATAAATGATATTTTAAAAAGCAGAGAATGTACACTCACCTAGTAGTCAGAGGTCTTTTAAAATACATGTGTTTAAATTGAACATGTGTTTAAATTCCATGTACATTATATGGAACATATTGATGCAGAGAAATACTGTGTTTCCCTGAAAATAATACCTGGTCTTATATTTTTTTTGCCTCAAAAATAGGCATGAGGTCTTATTTTCAGGGGATGTCTCACCTGCTTACCTTAGGACCACCACAGCCAAGCCTCACATGCCCCAACACCTGTTGCGCCACTGCTTGACTTCTTCTGTGGCCACTTGTGGCTGCTTGTGGGCAACATGCCGGTGCTGCTGTTCGCAGCAATAGGCTGCATGGTACTTTGCGCCGGTGCCACCACTTGCATTGCATCAGTGCTGCCGCTCATACATGCCACGGTACGTGCCATGGCATGGTGCACCACATGGCCTCCTGTCGTGAGCAGCAGCACTGGTGTGAAGCACCATGCAGTGTCGTGCCGTGAATGGCTGTACTAGTGCGACGAGCCACATGGCATCCAGCAGTGAGCAGGTGCAAGCAGCCACAGAAGAAGTTGAGTAGAGACGTGATAGGTGTAGCGGCATGGGAGACCTGGCTGTGGTGATCCTAAGGTAAATGGGTGCAGGCTGCTTGGGGCAGCTCCATCCCCCACTCCTGCCCTAGCTTGATTTTTATGCATGCACCTCACCCCAAAACTAGGGCTTATTTGGGGGGTAGGGCATATATTAGGTGCAAACATAAAAATCAAGCTAGGGCTTATTTTCGGCATAGGTCTTATTTTTGGACAAACAGTATCAATATCAATATACAAATTTATGGCCTCTTTCCCTCGCACAAGTTGTGGTTGCTTGCGTTCACATGCAAAGCTCCCCTCACACAAGCAGTGACTGACTTGTGCTCATGTGTGAAAGCTCTCCTTGCATGAGTGGCAATGGCTTGTGCTCATGCATGAAGCTCTCCTCACACAAGTGGCAGCTGTTTGCACTCACATGCAAAGCTCCCTTCATGCATGTGATGGTTGTCTTGCACTCGCATACATTCTCCTCACATGAGCAGTGGCTACTTGCCCTCGCACATGAAGCTCCCTCACGCGAGCAGCGGGCATCTTGCGCTCTCACACAAAGCTTTCTTTGCATAAGTGGTCGCTGCTTGTGCTTATTCATGCCCACCTGCCACTCACAGGGAACTATCCCCTTCCTACACCCCCCCCACTGGGCTGACAAGCCAGAAAGTTGGAGATCATTGTTCTACATGCTACTTGGGTTGGGATGAAATTAGGTTTTCCAGTCTGTATTAATTCATATTAACCTACATTTTATTCTGCAAAGATAATGTTATCAATGTCAACGCTGCAAATACTGTATATTCTTACTTTGACAATATGCATAACTGTCTGGTATTTTTAGAGTTAATGCAGAGCAGAAGAGCGAGACGGAAAAGCCCAGGAAAGAGAGAGGAAGGGAACCTTTGACCTTCACACGAATTGGATAACGTGATATATGACAGCTAATTTAGGGAGGGAACATGCTGATAATTTAATTGCTCAGGGGAAGAGAATTTAGATCTTAGCATACCTTCGTTATGCCATGCCAACATTTTGTAACATAGTAAATGACTTTTAGGAAAATCAATGCCTGGAAATTCTTTGAAGTGTTTCATTAGCCGGAACCATAACAATCAATTAATAATAATAATAATAATAATAATAATAATAATAATAATAATAATAATAATAAAGTTGGAAGGGACCTTGGAGGTCATCGAGTCCAACCCCCTGCTCAGGCAGGAAAACCTACACCATTTCGGACAAATGGCTGTCCAGTCTCTTCTTAAAAACTTCCAGTGTTGGAGCATTTACTGCTTCTGGAGGCAGGCTGTTCCACTGATTAATTGTTCTCACTGTCAGGAAGTTTCTCCTTAGTTCTAGGTTGCTTCTCTCTTGATTAGTTTCCACCCGTTGCTTCTTGTCCTGCCTTCAGGTGCTTTGGAAAATAGCTTAATTCCCTCTTCTTTATGGCAGCCCCTGAGATATTGGAATACTGCTATCATGTCCCCTTGTCCTTCTCTTCGTTAAACTAGACATACCCAATTCTAGCAACCGTTCCTTATATGTTTAGCCTCCAGTCCCCTAATCATCTTTGTTGCTCTTCTCTGTACTCTTTCTAGAGTCTCAACATCTTTTTTACATCGTGGTGACCAAAACTGGATGCAGTATTCCAAGTGTGGCCTTACCAAGGCATTGAAGAGTGGTATTAATACTTCGCCTGATCTTGATTCTATCCCTCTGTTAATGCAGCCTAGTACTGTGTTGGCCTAATTTATTTCATATTATTTCTTAGTCAATCTTTCACATTATTTTTTCCTTGTAAAATACACTTGGGTGACAATAACTAGCTGGGAAGAAAATATGTTGTAACCTTCCTTGAGTCAAGGTGATTTTTTTCATCTGGAAAGAATTGATTTTCCAGTGTTTGTATCAGGTTAATTATAACCATGATTAATCTTCATCTGATCATGCACCGTACATGTTTTATGGCCATGCACTGATTGGAAGATTCATTCTGAAAAGGCTATTGTTTAATATATAAACACAGCCACCTAGTTATGATTTATCTTTAGTTCTGACTGAAAGACTGTATTGTCTGTATGCCTTTCATCCATAACTATTTACAATTCTATTCATCTTGCATAGAACATATGTTTTTAGCATACATTTTTTCCATGTGCTAACTGGTCCATTTTTTATAAAATGATCTGAATGATTTATTTGTCTATATCAACATTCAGCAAATATATGCAACACCAATTTCATGAAGTTATGGTTACTGGTCAAGACCACAGCTGATTGATAGCTGGTAGGGAAACTATTCTTTGTAATCACTAAAATTCCATACAGTTTAATTTAAAATAACAATAGGTATCACAAATTTTAGATATTCTAACACAAATGACACCATGTGCAATACTTTCATAGGAGTCATCCATACAATCCTCTTCTCTTCGGTGTCCAGGTCTTCGAGGCTGTCTCTTAGACTAGAAACTCCATCTTGGAACCAGCCTGCTGCTAAGACAAACTGAACCTCTCTTAAAGAAACTGACAAAGAACTTCTCAACTGTCCAACTAGCAAACTCAAAATTAAGGAATCTTCAAGGCTTTGAAGTGCCATAAAAAATAAAACTTTATTGAATACACATCTTGGAACTGAAGAAGCAAAACCAGCTTTGGTTTTCCCATGCAAAAGATTGTTTAGTTAAACACCAGCTTCCCTTGCCCCCACCCACCAAGTGCCCCAGTGTCCAATCATAAAACTTTGTCTTGTTATGGGAATGGTCCACTTCTCATCAAGCACCTGTGTTAGTGATCTTGGCATTTCTGTAGGCTCTCATGATCTGTGAATGGGTTCTTGAAATCCTGTTTCCTCTCTGTGCCTTCTACTTCTCCCCCCTTTTCTATAGCAAGTTGATAAGTGATAGAAGCTACCGGATCTCATAGCAATTCAACAGAATTGGTGTTTTCCATTGGAAATGTGACAACTTTGTGATTCTCATTGTGAACCTGAAGGAGGTCAGTGATCTGAAATTATCCAATTGGCCTTTGGCAAGATTGCCACCTCTTGTATGGCCATGGGGTCTTGAGCATCTGTGGCTATTTTTCCCTTAACTGCCAGAGAGAACAGAGCCTCGTCTTGCAGTTTTTTCCTTTCCCATCTATCTTTTTGCTCCATTAGGAGATTTCATGAAACTGTTTCAGTAGTTTGTTCTTTTTAGTGACAATATCCACTGCTTCTGGAGAAATAAACCAAGGCAAGAGTCAATAAGTGTCTTTAGATATTTGCAATTTGGAAGAGCAAATGTTGTCCCATTTGCTATTAAGTTACTCAAAGTCAAAGTTCTGAGTAGATTGCTACTTGGAACTCTGATCTCAACATTGGATTCCATACGATCTAAATTTCTTTTTAAAAAATACAGTACCTCATTTGATTTCTAATCCCTCAACATAGTTAGAATTAGGCTTCAACTTTTTTGGAGGTTCATGAAGTTTTGGGCAAAGCGAATTCTTTGAGTGACTTTTTAGTTCATCTCACCCTGAAAAAGAGATGTGACTGCATTCTTCAAAGATAAATTGTCCAACATCTGCTATATTGTGGTTTGTCAAAATCAGCCTTGTTAAAAAAAATAGTTAATTTTAAGAAAGGCTTCAGGTTTACATATTCAGGCAAATATGACAAAATATTCTCAACTTTATTTTAATAGACTCATCTGAAGTCTTTCTATTTTTTTCCAAGATTATGTATGCTTCATATGCTTCTCTGCCTGTATGATATGTTACTCATGAGAGTGAAAATCTCCCCTAAGAAAATCACACCTGAACTTTTCAACCATAGAGTTGGAACCTATATCTCATCTCTTATTAAAATATCCTTTATATCCATATCAGTAATTAGAATTCATAACTCTGACTATTAACATTTTTAATTTCCTTCCTGATAAGGAGATCATTGTTTATCTTTTAAGTCACTAATTTTCAGATGTATCGGGGCAGTGGCTACATTTTTATGTGCACCATTAGACTATAAAAACTGATTGGTGTTTCCCTCACAGTTTTGGCTGACTTGACTTTATTTCATTTTTATGCATATTTTTAATTGTTGTATATATTTTAAGATATTATGGTTTGTTCTTATACTTTAAGAAAATAAAGCTACATATTACCACTACAATAATCCCTAGCCTTATGAATGCTAGAAGACTAGCAGAGAAGGTGAAAAGGACTCTTTTCACTTTCACAATTCTTTATTTTTTTTTTCACTAACACCAGCAGAAAATGTTGCCTCTGTCTTTGTGTAAGAACAGCAATAGAAACTGCAATGTATTTTCCACTTTGCCACTACTTTGAGGAGGAGAGGAGATTTAGGGAACAACCTCTAGGCTAAAATAGATTATTTATTTCATTTGAATGCAAAGATGTTGCTTTGACGGCAAGCTTGCCAGCATTCCCATTTAATGAGAAAAAAAGCCAGTGCAGGGGTTACCTTCTTCAGCTGAACGACTATGTCTCGACTTTGATTACCCTGGCAAAGATTTCCAAATACAGTGTTGTATTTGCTATTAATATAAGATATATTGAATTTAAGTCAAAACAAAGAATTGCCCACATTCACTGGGAAGAGTATTCCACTAAAATAACAGCAGAAAAGTGGGAAACAGCAGGTTAACAAACAGCTATTGCAGTATTATCCCAATCATAAAATAATTGAAGCCAGAGTTGCACTGCATGCACAGATGTATATTACACACACTTATTTTAGATACATCTTAAGTTACTGCTGTATATCGTTCTGTAAGATGGCTCCTCTATCAAATATTTATGTATTCCCACCTCAGCTAACAAGCTGTGCAATGCAAAGAGGCAGCCATGCCAGCATTGCCTAGCTACTAAAACTCATAACACTGTTCACCAGAATCTTATTCCTGAAGTTTTAATTACTATTCTTAATATTTACCTCCTAATACTCCTAGCAGTTAAATATTTATATTTCTTAGTTTGATTTTCTTCTTTTTTTGGCAATATATCCTAACAAACTGCTTACCCATTACTCCAGGAATGTTGATGTACCTCCTAGCCACCCTCCCAGCTTAATAACTGTTAGTCAAATAGTATGTATTCTCAGAATCATCCAGCTAGAAAGAAAACATCATTCATACAGACTACTTCAAACAGGTAAGTCTCATACAACTATAACTGCAGACTGAGCTGGGACATGGCACACTTGATTCTATGCTTGGAACTGGATTAGAAGCAGCATGGACATCTCAAACATTTGAAATTTAATTAAATTAATATGAAGTACAGTATTTGTCACATCCAAAACACCCATTGAGAAATGGAATTGGCATTTTCGGAAGTATATTTCTGCTTTGGCTATGTCAGTGGTTAGAAGAAAGCCAATTTCTCCAAATACACAGAAATACTGATAATTTAATACAACAGATTTTTCATTTACTTGAAACCTTTCTCTAAGGTTTCACTCTTACAGCTGATTGAAATTTCTAGTTCCCTGGTGCAAATATAGTTGAAATTCAATTAACTTAATAAAAGAAACCTACAGAAATTTGAACTATTCTGAACTATTTATATTGCAACTGGCAATAAGTGAGGATCATTCCTAAATATATTTCAAAAGCTTCAAAGCCTCTGCTCCTCTGTAGATTTCTCAGCCTTTACTATTTTTGAAGTAAGCTATTGGTGGATCTTCTCTTAGCAAATTGCTTGATAGAAAGCTACCATTTTTATTTTTCTTTAGACATTTTCATTAGTTTTCCCCTACTCCTTAGGCACTGGTCATGGCAATTTAAAAACTACAGGAGACACAAAACCCATCAAAAATGGTTTGTTTGAGGTTTACTATTTCTTATTTCTCCATTATATTTCATTCCACATTTCTTCAAGGCACTCACCATGGCTTCATAACAGCTTTAGACAGTCTAGAGAACAGCAATGTGCCTAGTGCAATCCAAAAATGCCCTGAGAAGTTATAATTGGAAATTAATATTTCTATTCCAAACTCTACCTGTTATCATAACAGTAAAGAGTATTGAAAAGTTTTTGATGTTATATTTGGGGGAGGGAGGCATAGGGTTGTGATTTTTAACTGGTGAAGTCCCCAAAAACTTTGAGGCTTGAATACCTGATTGTATAAAATCTGCAAATTTGGAAAGATGTTTCTGTTTTCAGATATCTATATATCTGGTAAGTAGCCCATTCTTCCCCAATTATAGAATGCACTCCCTCATTCCATTCTGTTCTATTTGTTCTCCACTGCTTGTCTTTAGAAACATGCCATTTGCCATGATTCTATTTCAGTTATTAAATTCTTCATTTTATATTTTAGTTGTGTTTTGATTGTCTTTCACATAAATCTTCTAAAAATACTGAACAATTCTCCCTCATTTTCTGTGCTTTGTCTACTTCAAAAGTGAATACCATGAGTAACACGGCTAGCAAATACATAGCTTCTTTTTCATTATTCTGGCTGAAAAACAGAAAACACAAACTGTACGCCAAATAATACTCCAAACTTCTAGAACAGCAGTTCTCAACCTGTGGGTCGGGACCCCATTTGGGGTCAAACGACAATTTCATGGGGGTCGCCAAACAACACAGTCCGCCATTTTTCCCCCTTTTCCTTAGCTGTGCTACTCCCTTTTATTCTATTGGCTTTTGAAAGCCAATAGAATAGACTCACTTGAATAGAGTCTAATTCTATTGGCTTACCAAAAGCCAATAGGAATTGTCCAGGCTGTCTCTACCCTGCTGAGCCAAAAGCCCCAGTCTGCAAACGATGCTGCAAGTTGTCTGCAGTGAAGGCGAGCTGTCTGGAAGCTTCCACCTCTCTCTGCTGAGCAACTACTAAAAATGTAAGTAAAAGAGGGCCAGGGGTGGGAGGTGGGAGGCTGGTGGGTGCAGGGAGGTTTGCTGGCATGCATGGGGCCCAGCGGGTGCCTTACCTCCCTTGGGCTGAGCCAGCTGGTGGCCCAGCCGGTGGTCGGCCTGCACCATCTTGGCTGCTTGCCAGCTACGCCTCGGCCGGTGCAGGGGGCGGCACCATGCATGCGCGGCGCTCCCGGACAGGGAAAGTCCTCGACTTACGACTGGTTGGGAAGTCCTTGACTGATGACCGGTTGGGTAGTCCTCGACTTACGACCGGTTGGGATCGTGGCATTAAAAAGGTTGAGAACCACTGTTCTAGAAGCTGCTACATACACAAAATAACTCATGTCTTTCTGCTGTGGGAAGTGGCAGTGAGTGGAAAGGAATGAGTGCTATATACTAGTACATTAGCTCTGGACAGTAGATTACATCAGAGGCAAGTCTGCAGCTCACTTTTGAAAGGCAAAGAAACTCCTTTCCTCTATTTCTACAGAATGGGCAAGCAGTTTATTCAATAAACCACCTCCCTAATAACTATTTGCCCTGAGACAATTTTGCTAATTACAAAACAGACATATCCATCATGCTCTTCCATCATTATTCAGAGCTCAGAAAAGTAATGAGAAATAGTAAGCCAAAGAAATTACAGGCATGAAATAATAAAAGGAAACTTGCTTATACCAACATGATCCACTGTAGCTTTGCAAGTTGTCCTTTTTTACTCCATGACATTCGTTGTGTTTCATTATTTAACTTCTCCCTTTGCACCTTCTTAAAGAAGACATCCTAAATTTAGCAATTATATTCCATGTTATAAATATTTCATAATGGAAGTCTATTTGGTTTATTAGATGAAACAGCATCCCTGTGGTGGGCAAGTGGGCAGAGTGATGCAGGAAGTGTTGTCGATCTCTATATGTACTGTAATGCACACCAATCAAGTAAAGTTCATAGTGTGATGATCATTCTGATAAAAGTAATAAAGCCCTGCATATGCCATTGATTGTACATGTTAACATAAAAACATACAATATTATACACACACACACACACACACACACACACACACACACATATATATTGCTAAGCAAAAATCTATTCTGTGTACTCCCCCCCACACCCATAAATTTTACTTCCTGTTTTATCGGGGGGGGGGGTAAACTATGTGCTGCAAACTCCACATGGTGTCAGGAAGGGTATCCAGTCATAAACACTGAGGTCCATCCAATCATCCCGACTCTCCCAAATTAAGGAATTTCAGGGTCATAAAAAATGGAGGGGGTTTTTGTACCCATTGTCCCCTCTTCTAGCCTTTTAATCAATATTCCACAAAATATTCTATCAGGAACGATTTATGAAAGTATCTTCATGTGGTTTTTGCATTTACTCTTTCATCTTTGTCTTTCTATAGAAAAAAGATGACATTAATCCACTCATCAGACTTCATATAGTCTTCATACACATGAAAAGCAACTTTCATAGCCATTATGCAATCCTCCATAAACTGTGGTCATCACCATATGGCCTCACAGTTATTAATATCTAGTGCTTATCATGTTTTTAATCAATTGAAGCTTTCCCATAACAATTTTCAGTAAATAGATAAGGTATAGATGATATTATCAATATTTAAATGTGCATAATAGATAAGTTTTGTCTGCAAGTTTCTTTTCCTTCTTGAAACAATAAAATCTAATGATTTGCTAGACTGATGGGTTTGGAAATCATTAAGAATATACTAGAGGAAGAAGAATATTAGTCAGAAGGTGGACAATTGAGAAACATATTTTGTAAGTTATACTTTAGAAACATTTAGAGAAATGTATCAGTTTTTAATCAGGCAAATAAAAATTACCTCTAATTCATCCAAAATGTAATTTACTGCTCCTATATTAGGTTAAGTAGCTGTTTTTAAAATGGTGATTTGAGTGTGAGGAATTAAAACAACAGCAGACACAGACAAATGGAATACATACATAAACCAGAAATATATGCATCAGCTTCCCAAAAAAATTACAGCTTCTACAGCAATTAAGTGCTATGTATATAAATCTGCTATTATAGACTCCAATACAAGATGTTTTTGGCAGTTCGCTGTATGCACTAAGCTTCCATTTGGGCTGTCATGTATCAGGGAAATATCTAAGATATGTTTGCTGAGTATGAAAGATTTGATTACATTTGCAAAGAAAACCAACGAATCTATTGTTGATTTCTGGTCTACAGCTCTAGTTTTCAAGCAATGCCAAAAGGAGGTCAGTGGACACAAGTGCTGGAGCAAGAATGACAAATGATCCTAAAATAACCAGCTGCTAAGCAATTAAAAAGCCCATGTTTGCTATTTTTATCTTTAGAGAAATCAATTTAACTTGTTAATTGGATGAAAGAGCCAAGTGAAACACTACAGAAACAGAAGATAAACCAAGGCCTGGCCATTTATTTTTCTAAAGATAGACTAGCTACAAGCAGGCAAGTAATCTCAGGGGCCATTTAATTAATTGTGTTGATAAAAACATGAAAATGATGAATGAGTCCCTGTTCAAACATACTACTAAACAAGGCATTTAAAGAGCTTTTGGGTTTGAAGTTCTGAGTAATTTACCTGCTCTGAACTCTGAGGAAATGAAGCACAGTGTATGTCAGGTGAGTGACTACACCTTCATCAATCACCTTGTTCAATACCTACTTTTCAGTGGTAACCTCTGGCCATCAGCCAACACTAAAGCCAACTGCACTACATTAATGGGAAGAAAAATGGCAAACATGAGACAATCCAACCAACTGTGAAAGCTCTGTTCATTTTCAGTGTTATCATTCCAACATTGCAAGCACAAGGTTCCATATCGTTCTCTCCCCTCTGCCCCTGCCTTTTGATTATTTATTTTCTGATAGTTAAATCCTGATAAAGAATGCTTTCTATTTTAAATCTCTTTTTTTTAAATATGCCCTGACAAATCACAAATTGAAAAGGATGTTTTTGGTTTTTAATCCACAAATTTAACATGACTAAGGAGCAAAAACATTTTTCTAAGTCCAGAAATATATATAGTGAACATATTATGATACACATAGTTGAATTCATGCATCTACAGCCATGTGACAGCATTCAGTCTATAAAAATATATACTAATAGGCAAACAGAGTGAAATGCTCAAGGTGGAAATTGATCATTCCTCTATATGTAGTTTGAAAGTAATCTAATGAAATGTGTAGTTAAGCTGAAACCTAGGTTACATTATCTTAGGCATCAAAGTATTAATATAGTGAAAACAATGTTAATTAGTCTGTATTAGTTTATAAATATAGATTCTAAAGCTATATAATCAATAATAATCTATTTTATGCTTCAGTCTTATTCCTTGATTTAAACAAATAAGATTTGCTTCTAATATCAAAGTATTTGATTCATTTATAAAATCTTTGTTTCAAATTGTTTTTGAAAGCAGGAGGAACTTTGAATTATCAGTGTATTGCTAAGATCATAATATCAGCTAATGTTAGAACATATGACTCTCCCAGCAAGATCAAATATTTTTCAAGAGAATTTTTCAATAAAAAATGATAGTATCATTTAGATATACACAGTTAGGGTTAGGATGATCTTATTCCTTAGAGGAAAAGCTAAGAAATAAAACAAGTTAGAGAACAAAATAAAAGACACCCTAAGAAAAATGGAAAAAGAAAAACAGCTAACACCACTAGACAGAAAGCACATGCAACCACAAGACTCCTCCACACCCAGGTTCTATGGACTCCCAAAAATACACAAGATTGGGATCCACTTACACCCAATTGAGTCTCTGCCTGGAACACCAACATACAAACTAGCAATAACCCTGCAGAGGAAATTTGGACACCTGGTCAATGACTCAACCCACTCAATAAACTCCCCAGAACAATTTCTCCAATGCATCAAACATATCAAGATCAACAAGGAAGAAATTATGGTCTCATTCAATGTCATCATTCACCTCACCCCAATAAACAAGCCTATACATCACCTACTCATTAAACACCATACCCACTATAGAACACACCATATCCACAGATACCATCATAAAATTCCTGGATCTATGTCTCAACACATACTTCAAGTTCAATGGGAAAATCTATAAGCAAGTACACCATCCAGCCAAAATTTTGGACACACTACATTGATGATACCTTCATATCAAATGCTCCCAAACTGAAGAAACACACCACCTACTGAATAACATATTCCCTGGGATCAAATTCACATGCAAAGAGGAAACAGACAACAGACTCCCATTCCGAAAGAGAAATGGCTGCTTGATGTCTTTCTCGGTAATGGCTATCCAAAAAACTTCATATTGTGACACATAGCACCCAAACCCACACCACACCCCACAGATAATGCCTAACATTCAAGACAACATGTCTAAAACTCAGTTATCAAAGAAGTTGTAGTTTAGTATCATTTGGTGGGCAACCTGTGAGGTAGTGCAATATTAAAATAGATGAAGCAATGGTTTGACTCAATAAATGGCATTTTAATTTTTTGTTTTTTATCAAATGTGTACACTGCCCATTTCACTGTTTTCTTCACAATTTTTCATTTTTATTCAAAATATTAAAATACAAACTCCCCCCCCCAAAAAAAATACAAAAACAAAACACAATTAAGGTTACACAAAAAAATAAAAAACAGTCATATATATATATATATAAATTGTCCCCCTAGTTGAATACTGATAAATATACTTCAAAGATAATAAGTATTCTTTTACAAAGCAGGCATACAATTTATAAATTTCTAGAATAGTACTTACCCAACCCAGTTAGCCTGATATCTATCTACTGTATGGAAACATAATTAACAGCAGCAATAAAGCAAACAGCTAAATTAAACTTTTAAACCCTATGTTAACAGTCTATTTATTGTATTTCACATGCAGAAAGCCCATAACAGCTTCTGATCTACCATAAGTCACCGGAGTCATTGTATCAGGTTCATCCAGGATCAAATATCCTTGATTGATTCTTAATAATGAGGCTTTTCCTTAAAATATTAATTGGCATTTTTCCTAACAATCAGATTTTATTCCCCAAAGGCATAAGTTATTGTCGTTTATATCTCCACCCCATTTGTTGTACAAAAAATTCTCCTGTAAATTGTAACATAACATCTTTTAATGCTTTCTGATTGGGTAGGAGTTCATAGAATTGATAGAACTGCCCATTTCACTATTGACTCTTTTTCACTTCTTGTGAAATACAGTTTTCCTTCCAGGGCCTTTGCAATAACTGCAATGTTGGTAGCCCTATGTAAAAGTGAACAATATCAAGATTGCAGAAACCAAAGCTCTAAACTACACCCAATCAATTTTTCTTCAGTAGGAAAAGTCATGAATGGGTTCATTGGGGAAGAATATGATTTATCACATTCCCACTTTCTCTGCTGTTTTGCCAGATTTCTAGATAATAGTTTGATGCTGCTGGAATGAAGATGGATTTGCTCTAGCAAGAAAATCATGTGTACATATATGCATGATCTCCATATTCTGTGCTCTATAAGTCAATAGCATATACACCTGGGGTCCCCAACCCCCAATCTGTGGCCTGGTACCTGTCCACAGCCCATTGGGAACTTGGCCACGCAACTGGACAAGAGTGAGAGCACATGAAGCTCCATTTGTGCAAGCATTGGACACACACGCACGAAACCTTCCCCTCTCCCCCCCCCCCCCCACCATCAACACTGCTGAAAGGTTGGGAAGGGCTAATATACCCTGTAGAGTATGCAAGATTTTTCTTATGGTTGTTGTAATGCTAAAGAGGTTTTCAAAAGCACTTTTGGGTTCAGCAACATTAGAACCAAGCATCATAATTTCAATAATGTGGGCACAGAAGTGTCCAATATATCAGCAGTTTTCTTTTCTTAAGTACTTAGAGGTACTTGTTTGAAGTCAGTTTTCTTTATGACTCCTCCATTTGGCTACCTTCTCAGCTAGCAGCAGGTTATGCTTTTACGAAGGGTAGATTAAGCTAGTTATTTTAAAATAAAAGATTTCTCTTTTCATAAAGGAAACATCAGTAAACACATACAGGAACATTCTAAGCTCTATTGACTGAGCTGGCATTATTCTAAGCTAACAACATTATTTTCCTCTTTTCAAACAACATTTTTTCTATTTATCCTCTTACTGGAAGAATGGAATATAAAATCAAACACATTCAGTGTCATCTTGTAAAGTCCAGTGCAACGTGTCTAGGTAGGGCCTTCTGCCAAAAGCAGAGCCCTGTGTTTTTTCAGTGCAGTCCCCAGGGATGGCAAGAGCCTATTGGAAAAGGGCTGCTTTCAAGGTGTAGTCATTTCACCTTTCTGCAATTTTTGTGTAGGCACAAATGAGCAGAGGAAGATTTTGAAATGCAAATGCTCAACAAACAAAGCATGACCCCAGAATAACATAATTGCATGTAAGTCAGATAGATAAGTAAATAAATAAATAAGCAAGATGCTACTCTTGTTACACTTCAGAGTGTATAGCTGGAAGAAATAATAATGAAGCCCAGGAGCTGCATGCAAATCAGAGAATTAATCTCCTGAAGAATGCTTTATGTTATAGGAGTCCACAAACAGATTTGCTTCAGCCACAATAAATCAAACGTGTGGGTACTTCAGTTTGACTGATGGTTGCACATGCCACTGGCAGCAGAGCAGTGACATATATGAAATAGCAATAAATAGTTGTGCTGGCAGTTCAGCAGCCCTTGCTCAATGTCACTGGAAGAGATGGAAAGCTATGGGAGAAAATTAAAAGACAAACGGAGGAAAACAGCTTTGCTTTTCAGCACCTATTCTCCTATTTTGCTTTTGTGAGACAAGAACAGACATTCTTTAGCAAAGATTTGAAATTATATATAAGCCAAAGGGATTGAATCTCTCTATTGACCTTTGTGCTGCTGTCATATTATAGAGAACTACTTATTCTTTTCCCCTCCCTATCACTATTGGCTATTGGGAAGTTCAGCGCAATATTTAAAATTAAAGCTATAGTAAGTTTCCCTCTTCCCTTTAATTCCTAAATAAAAATATAGTAAAATTCTGAAGTAGTTATTAGATTCAGGGGCAGGCTACAAATCCAAATTCAACAACACAAGAACAAAAATACTACCTTTTGTAACAGGTAAGATTTAAATATATGGTCTAGTATTTTTCTTTCAGTATTGGATAACTCAGTACCTTTGGACAGGCATATTGGAAAGAGCTATTGACTTTTTTCATCCTAAGTGACAGAGTAGCTTGTTAAGTTTGGGCTTGTATGAATTCACCCACTTTGCTTTTTAAGTCATGGCTGAACTAATTACGATATTATAAAAGTTGATTACAATTATCTTGTTCGTGCATATACTGTAAATAGAGTAGTCCTAGTTAAAATTATCCCTGTATTGTGTGTTACAGATTTAATAGGGAGGAAAAAGGGAAGAACAGTCCATTCTGAACAGATACTCAGAGCATTTATAAAGCTGAGGTGAGGCTTCTCATTTTCAAAAGTATTCAGGATCAGACCAGGCTATTAGATCTGATTGATATTTCCAGTCACTCTGTGTACATATCTCTGCAAAGCCTTATTGAATCTAGTCCTTTCCTCCTTATCTGTCACAATCCAACTGATAGCTCTTGTCATATCCTTCCTCAGACAAATTAAATTATTGGAAGCAGAAAAAAATCCCAAGAGCTGTAAAATTATATGAAATGTGCAAAGGAAGACATTTTAATTCCCTGTATGCAATCTTCTTTCTGAACCAACAAAAAGGTAAGGCGAAAGTACTTGAAAGGGCAGCCCTAAAGTTAAGAGTCTGGAGGAACTTCTCAATGAGAAAATGAGCCTGGGCATATTAGAAACTGGTGTCATTAGATGAAGCTACCTCATTAGATGAAGTACAATGAACTAAGAAAGCTTCTATGAAATAAAATTAGGGTCATCAACTTTAATGATTTTTAAAAGGTATTTGATAAATATATGGAAGGCAGAAGCATATTCCTGAATACAATTCAAAATATAATGCAATGAGAGCTATTCTCCTCAGGCTTCTTGAAGGCAACTGGGTAGTTATTATAAGAAACAGGATGACAAAATATATAAAGTTTTGAACTGATCTATTGGGATTTTACTTTTCATAAATTCCACAAAATACATTGATCCATTAGTTCCCACTCAGGCCAAACTACAAAAGTCTAGAGAACTGCTTTATATCATTTTATGACTAGTATTTCCATCATCATTTTTGCCTTTAAACCAGTGGTTTGGGTCACTTTAAACTATTATATTAATACAGTTTGTCCTACTGTCTGTGACATTCTAACTGCTGCATGAAATTCAAAGGGAAAAAATAGATGTCAACGCTGTAAACATTGGATGTTCCCACTCTGACAACTGAGGAAAATTGCAGCCATTTTCTATTTGCTTTTAATGTGCTTTTTCTGGTATTTAGAAATGAGGTGCAGAAGAAGGGGGGTTGGGATAAAAACTTGAGCTCAGCTAGCCATAATAATGACACTGCTTGTGGGAACCCAAGGACGAGCTGATAATGTTTTGGCGGGTTGAGGAGCTGGGTAGAAAGCTCTCATTTTAGGCTAATTGGAGAATGTGATTTATGACAGCTTATTGGGGGTGGGAATTGCACTCTGTTACTTTATATCTGGGGGAAGAGAATTTAGTTTTTGGGTTCAACTATGTAGTGCCAATACTTTATTTACCAAATAAAATGTTCTTTAAGGAAGAATTCTGCCTCAAAGTTCTTTTGATGGGTTTCATCTATCGGAACCATGACATTAGATTTGATATATTAAATCTTTAGATATGACCTAGGATGTTCCTAAGCATAAAATCTTGGTCTTAAAGTTTGGCTGCTTTAGAAAATTTGGGCAAAAAGAATATACTAGTCCTTTGATAAGTAAGACTTAAACTCAAAACATTTTTCTATAAAAATAGCTAGAATGCTCTTATATTTTTATGTCAATGATATATGGACATTTTGGGCATGTTTGAATAGTTAGCCAATAATTGTTTTTAATAGTTAAAAGTTTGTGATCAATACTATGCAGCAGTAAAATAATTATATCTAATATATCATTATACCCAGCCTATATATTTTTTAATTTTTATACATTAAACACATAAAAATCTTCTCAGAGCTCTATACAATACATTCCTCATGCTACAGAGGAAATTGGCACCACATAAGAAAAACCATAGATCTTTCTGTTAATAATGATACATTTGAAAGGATAGTACATATAATAGGACCCCTCCATAAATATTTAAGAATGGATAGCATATAAAGTCACATCAATACATCTTAAGATCATTCATGATGTACTTTCTTGAAGAACCTCCAAACCAGAGATGGATGAACATGCACATAAATGTCTGTTGGCTGAATACCAAAGACCTAATTAGAAATATCACATCATCGTTTGAGCATTTGTTGAGTGACAATGAGGTGTAGTGAAAAACAAATGCTGAATAAGCCTTATTTTCACTAGATTACTGTCATGATATCATGGTGTGCAAAATGATATTAACATTGACAATGTTGATAATCAATTAACTCCTGAGCCTATAGAAACATTATCTACTTTTCCATTAATCCTTTGTAATTTGATTGTCCCATTTTCTAAAAAGGTAGCTTCTGCTTTATAAAGCCTGAGTCCTCCACTTCCACAATTAAACTAGTATTAATTGTTTACTCCTAGATGTACAGTGCTTTTTGTGTTGTTTCCTCTAACCTGCAAAATTCACATACTATGAACAAAAATCATATGTCAAGTCAAAATCTTAAATCCCACTGGTCCAGATCCAGACAGTCTTCTTAAGCTAAAGTATGAAGTATAAAAGTTAGAAATATACTTTATTGATGCATATGGATAGTTTAGTATCCTCTGACATCATTTATAGTGAAATGGCAATGACATTTATGAATAGGAAAAACATATCAAATTTGATTTCGTTGGCACTGATTTTGATGCTCTGCATCTTTATCATTATATTCAGAGCTTAAATTGTATATTCCAAAACATATAAGTAGATGATAGAATGGGGGAAAGACAACTGAAAGTATCTCTGTTTCATTGTATATGTTGCTTTCCCCTGGGCTTTGTTAAACTGGTTTCAAAACTCACAATTTGCAAAAAGAATCTGTTCTTTTTTTTAAATATACGTACATCTTGTTCAAACTATTAGATGGGATTTATTCTGGAGTATCTGACACCTGGTTTAAGTATCTCAGCTGAATGCATTTAAAGTTTGGTTATTTTATCTTTACAATATGTACTCAGTAATATAGACGTTTTTCTGATGTTGTTCAGTTAATGCCAATTGAGAAAGAGGCAATGTATTCTTGCCTGATTGGTTATATTATTGTCAATTCAGAAGTTTTAGGATAGCACAGAGGTAAGTTATAACTTGTGTTTCTTCGGTTATACAGCAGTTACTACTCATTTCAGTTCTTTCTAATCACAGCATATTAGTCTGGAATAATAATTCTAGCAGACATCCCAATTAGGTTTTTTAGCACTGCCAAAATCCAACAGCTAAACAAAGATAATGCTTTGTCAAAATTAATAGCTATGAAAAAGTTGGCCTGTTTGCCTATACTGCAAAGAAGTCCCAAAACCATTAAGTGTTTTTACTTCTGAGCATTTTAGCTGCCAATAGCTGATAGAATTAACCATGTGCCAATAGAAAATAGCTGGTCACCCATCTCATAATTCTTCATTAGTTACATACTTGGTTAAATGTTCTATAACAGGGTTCCCCAACCGCCTATCCATAGACTGGCACCAGTCCAAGGCATGCCAGAAATCAGGTCAGGCAAACAAGCGAAGCCCTATGAAACCATGCCCCTTCTGGTCCGTAGAAAAACCACTCTTTCCACAGAACTGGCCCCTGGTGCCCCAAAGGTTGGAGGCCATTGTTCTATACGGCTCATCTACTAAATCCACAGCATTAGTTTTTTCAACTGAAAGATCATACTTGACATAATATCAAGTACCAGCAGTCATCGTATTGACTACTGAATATGGTTTTCTAATTGCTTTATTTAAGATTGCCTCTGAAACCTCAAGGACTTACTGTTTATATTCAATATTAGGATATTAGGATTCATTAAGAGTCTTAGAACTACTGAAATGTATGATGGATCAACATTTCTGTTCTGATCTGCAAAGAGCCAAAATGGATTTATCTAGTCCAGTGCTTTTCAAACTTTAAAATGTGCAGACTTCAATTCCCAGAATCCCTATGCTGGCTGGGGAATTCTGGGAATTGAAGTCGCACATCTTAAAGTTGCCAGATTTAAAAAGTACTGATCTAGTCCTGCAGGACATAGATCCTTTCTTCCTCATGCCCTAGCTAAGCTGCTTGCCCATCTTTAGCCAACTCAAAACTATCCTTTGATTAAAGCCATAAAATGTTTTTTATTCTCACCAACATCAAAGCTTAGGATGTGAATAAAATATGTCAATATGCCTATTGAATAGATGATTATGCCTACACTTAAGAATATAAATTCAAGTAGCAACTCTTGTTGCTGTTTGAAGCACATTTGGTTTTACTGCAATAGAAATGATGTTGACTAGAAAAGTCACCAGAGATTATTTTACTTCCCTCTACATTCAGCACAGATAAATCCTGAGGGCTTGGTGCACTTCTGAATTTTATATTATTTTCAACCCACTTTGTGAGGATTAAAATAACAGCAATCTGTTTTTTCCCCTTTTTTACTATCTTGGACTTTTGTTCGCTTTCATGCACTTTCATTTTTACAATATAATTTGGATCTTTACGTGTTTTAAGTATTTAGTTTGTATAGAATGGAAGTTAAAAGCTACTTCTTTTCTAATCTTAAGTTTTATTGATGAGCCAATGTTGTTTTCTCTGTTGGCATAGTATCAAGGCAAATAGAGTAAGTGTCTTCTTGCTCAAAATGAAAGTTTTCTAAAATTCAGAGTAATTGCTGGTTCTGTTGAGTGTGCAAGATTATCTTGAGAGCAAAATTTGAGGAAGAAGGTAACTTTTTGTTTTTTTCTGAACTGGCAATTAGAAGACAAAGGGATAGTATCTATGTCTGTGACTTTCTTACAGAAATTAGGGATGTGATTGTTTAGGTGCCTAATGATTATCTGTCCCTTACCTGACACCATTTCAATTTAGTATTTATAATATTATTGTTAGAATGCTACAATGCAGCATAAGTAGATTAATTTATAAGGTTAAATAAATTAATGTAATATTTTATTATATCCTTAAAAATGTGAACCTATTGAACCTTGCAAAATTTTGAACTTATTGTGCATGGTCAGCAGTTAAATTATTTTATTCCAATGAGAATAATTTGACTGTACTTGATTTAAAACCCTGAAGTGGAGATTTGTTTTAGTTTTATTATGCATTTTCTCTTTCTTTCTTTCTTTCTTTCTTTCTTTCTTTCTTTCTTTCTTTCTTTCTTTCTTTCTCTCTCTCTCTCTCTCTCTCTCTCTCTCTCTCTTCTTGCTGTCTAGTATTTGTAGTATATATATATATATATATATATATATTATATATATATATATATATATATATGTTCAATGATGCAATCTTCGATCTCCGGGAAGAGTATACTCCAGTTATTTATTGTTAAAACCACATTTAAAACAATAAAAACAGTTATATACAAAAATTAAAACAACTTAGCTTTCGCTGGTCCTCTGCCAGCGTCCTCAGAGTGGGGCTTAGGGGGTGGATCGTACGGCCCAGAACACGGGGGAGGGGTATGACCAACCACAGGGGACTGATCAAAAGAGAGGGGAAGAGAGAAAAGAACAGAAAAGATGAGGCACGCTTCACGGGTGGAGAGGGGATATTTGAGAAGGGAGTAAGAATGGAGGAGAATAGTCAGGAACAGCAGGTAGAGCTGCAGATTAGAGGGGGGGAGGAAACAGGAGAGAGTGGAGTTGATAGGTATGGAAAAGGGCAGGCAGGAATAACAGGCAGGACAGCAGTTTTGGGGGGGGAAGTTTGGGAAGGAGAGTCCAATAGGAACGCAGGTCGGTAAATGGGAACAGTATGTAGGACAGCAGGTAAGGGAAGGAAGAATGCTGGAAGAAACAGCAAACAGAGCAGTGGATTGGAGAGGGGGGAGGAAACAGGAGAGGAGGGGACTGACAGGAAAGGAGAAGGGCAGATAAGAATAGAAGGCAGGATGGCAGATTGGGGGGAGGAAAGCTTAAGAAGGAGGGTTTAACAGGAATGGATGTTGGTATGTGGGAACAGCATGTAGGATGGCAGGTTAGAGGAGGAGGAATGCTAGAAAAAAGAGGATGTACAGAAATGGATGAACAACAGGTAAGTCAGCAGATGATGGGGAGGATATTGGAGAGGGGAAGATGGACAGTGGGGGAGGAGGGTAAACAGGAACAGCAGGTAGAGCAGTGGATCAGGAAGGAAAAGATATTGAGGAAGAGAACATCAATAAGGATGGTTGATGAAAGGCAGGAGCAACATGTTAATCAACAGGTGGGAGGGTTGAAGGAAGGGGGGAAGGATGACAGGAATGGACAACAAAGGGTGTATGAATCGGCAGGCTGGGAGAGGAGGGGGGTTGGAGGAAGGAGTCGTAATAGGAACTGGCAATGGTATGCAAAAACGGGAGGCAGATCAGCAGCCCAGGAACGTGCTACTGATAACAGCACAGGGAGGGGGAGACAGCACAAGGATGACAAAGCAAGAAAATACCAGGTTAGAGTGCAAAAAAGAGAGGGCAGAACAGTTGAGGCAGTCACGAGCAATCAGGAAGAGTGGCCCTGTCACGAGGGCAATGAGGAGGCAATTGGATCAGCAAGGGGATAAAAAGAGGCAGAGGACCAGCGAAAGCTAAGTTGTTTTAATTTTTGTATATAACTGTTTTTATTGTTTTAAATGTGGTTTTAACAATAAATAACTGGAGTATACTCTTCCCGGAGATCGAAGATTGCATCATTGAACAAATATGCCCGGGATTCGTATTTTTATAACTATTAAGGATATATATATATATATATATATATATATATATATATATATATATATATATATATATATATATATATTGTTCAATGATGCAATCTTCGATCTCCGGGAAGAGTATACTCCAGTTATTTATTGTTAAAACCACATTTAAAACAATAAAAAAAAGAACTTCCCACCCCCTAAGCCCCACTCTGAGGACGTTGGCAGAGGACCAGCGAAAGCTAAGTTGTTTTAATTTTTGTATATAACTGTTTTTATTGTTTTAAAAGTGGTTTTAACAATAAATAACTGGAGTATACTCTTCCCGGAGATCGAAGATTGCATCATTGAACAAATATGCCCGGGATTCGTATTTTTATAACTATTAAGGACATATATATATATATATATATATATATATATATATATATATATATATATATATATATATGTTTTCTGAGGTTTTCGTGGGTGTTTGTATGTAGGTCTTTGGTTGTTCGGGTTTTCTCCCGCGTAAAATTGGAAGTGTCTTGGCGACGTTTCGACGAAGTCCCATTCGTCATCTTCAGGCTGGTGTTTTCAGCTTCGTGCTTCGAGGAGCAATGTGTGGTCTTAGCTGTTTCTTCCTTTTAACTGCCAGTGGGGGTATGAACTGATTGGGTGGGAGCTTGGCTGTGTTCTGATTGAGGTGGAGGTGTGTTCTGATTGGTTAGGGGCTTGGCTGTGCTCTGATTGGCTGGGGGGTTGGCTGTGCTCTGATTGGCTGGGGGAGTGTTCTGTTTGGTTGTGCTCAGGTTAGTCTGAGTTGCAGGGGGGTTTAAGATTTTGGGCTGCCTTGCTATTTTTTGGCTTCGCATTCGTGGTCATGCATCATCTTCATGGAGGGTGTCAGTTTGCTTCATGTATGGATTGGAGGGATTTAAAGTGGCTAATGATGCAGCTGTGGTCTGGCTTCTGGTTTGTGGTCGTGCCTCATCATCGGTGTGGCTTTGGGTTTGCTTTTTGCGTGGATGTGTGGTGGTGACATCCTGTGTGGTTTTGGTGAGTGTGGGTCTGGTATCATTTTTTGTGTTAAGGAGTCGTTTGTCAATAAGGGCGGGTTTCCAAATGGCTGGTAGGCGGGAGGTATCATCTCACTTGTTCATGCTGTGTGGGCATTTTTCTATCTCGATGGCTTCTCTGATTATTCTGTTATTAAAATGTTCACTTTTGGCAATGGTTCTGGTATTTTTAAAGTCAATTTCATGTCCTGTGGCTTTAAGGTGTTGGACCAGGGAAGATGTTGGTTCCTCTTTTTTGACTGAGTTCTTATGTTCTTCAATGCGTGCACTTATTCTTCTGTTGGTTTGTCCGATGTATGTGGTGGGACAAGTGGTGCATGGGATTTCGTATACTCCTTGATTTTCTAATTCAATTTTATCTTTGGGGTTTCTAAGGATGGTGGATATTTTTCTGTTTGTGCAGAATGCTGTTTTGATGTTGTGTTTATGGAGGATCTTACTGATTCTGTCTGTGGTGCCTTTTATGTATGGGAGGAGGGCTTTGCCGTTTTCTTGTTCTTTGTCTTGGATTTTAGTGGGGGTTTCTTTTTGGATTAGGTTTGTAATCTTATTTCTTTGGAATCCATTGGATGTTAGTACATTGGTGAGAGTGTGTAGTTGGTTTTTAGGTGTTGTTCGTCAGCTAAGCGTTTTGTTCTGGAGATGAGTGTCTTGGCTACAGAGTTGATCTGTGCTGGGTGGTGGTGTGAGAGAGCGTGCAGATAGCGGTTTGTGTGTGTTTTCTTCTGGTAGATGGTGTGTCCTAGGGAGCCATTGGATTTCTTGTAGACTAAGACATCCAGGAAGGGAAGTTGGTTGTTAGCTTCTGTTTCCATGGTGAACTGTATTTTGGGGTGTAGGCTGTTGAGGTGTGTGAGGAAGTTGTCCAGTTTTTCTTTCCCATGTGGCCAGATTATGAAGGTGTCGTCTACGTATCTGAGCCAGAGTTTGGGTTTGTGATCCGATTTTTCTAGAGCTTGGGTTTCAAAGTGTTCCATGTAGAGGTTGGCAATGACAGGTGAGAGGGGTGATCCCATGGGTGCTCCTTCTGTTTGTTTGTATTTTTGTCCATTATAGATGAAGTATGTGTTGGATAGGCAGTGGTTGGTCAGATCTAAGATGTGTTTGGGGGGGTTATATTTGTTTTTGATAGCTGTCAAGGCTTCTTTGATAGGCACTTGGGTGAAGAGGGATATGACATCAAAGCTCACAAGTAGGTCGCTGGTCTGTAAGTTTTGTTTCTTTATGATCTCTATAAACTGGAATGAGTTTTTTAACGTGTGAGGTGATGGATTCTGCATAGGGCTGTAGTTGTTTGGCGAGAAATTTGGCTAGGTTTTGTAGAGGTGAGCCTATGACTATAGGTCTGAGTGGGGTTCCTTCTTTGTGTATCTTGGGGAGACCATAGAGTTTGGGGCATCTGGATGATTTCTCTCTGGGAATGATTCTTTCTGGATCTCTTTGCTAATGGGGGAGGCTTTTATTTTGGATCTGGTGGTTTTTTCCAGGTAGGTGGTGGGATCTGTATTTAGGGCTTTGTATGTGGAGTCTTGGAGTAGGTTGGTTAATTTGGTTTGGTATCAGATGTGTTCATAACCACCATGGTGTTGCCCTTGTCTGCTGGTAGGATTATTATGCTGGTGTCTTCTTTCAGGTTACGTAGTGCTGTCTGTTCCTCTTTGGGTAAGTTGCTTTTGGGTGGCTTGCTGGTGCAGAGGATGTTGGTGATTTCGAGTCTGATTCTGTTAGCGTCGTCAGGGTTGATTTTGGTCAGGCTGGTTTCAACTCCACATATAATGGTTTCAGTGGGGATGTGTTTGGGAGCGACTGCAAAGTTGAATCCTTTGGAAAGGACATTGGTTTCGGCTTTGGTGAGGATCCTATCTGAGATGTTATGCACTGTTTGTTTCATGTGTGGCTGTGAGGGAGGAGGGGTTTGTTTCTGGCGTTCTTGTAGTCTTCGGAGTTTGTTGGTGTGTGTATCTGTCTTGAGGGTGGTCTGTGTTTCGGCTCTCCAGACGGCGAGTTGTTTGGATTTGTCCCAAAGTGCGGGGTGGATCTTGTTGCTGAGTTTGAGGTGGAGTGTGAGGAGATCTTTGTTAATTCGGTCTAGGAGGAATCTTTTTGTGTGAAGTTCATTTCTGATTAGGGCCAATTCTGTTCTTTTCAGGATCCGTTTGGTGGCTGCAGAGTTGGAGAGGAATTTCAGTTGGAAACATGTGGGGATTAGATTTTGATCTCGGCAGTTGCGTAGGAATGCGAGGTCGCATAAAATGGAAGCTCTTTGGACTTCAAGTTTTTCATAGGTCCTGGTCAGATGGTGGATTTCCTCCCCGTAGAGGTTCGATATTTGTTTTCTGAGGTTTTCGTGGGTGTTTGTATGTAGGTCTTTGGTTGTTCAGGTTTTCTCCGCGTAAAATTGGAAGTGTCTTGGCGACGTTTCGACGAAGTCCCATTCGTCATCTTCAGGCTGGTGTTTTCAGCTTCGTGCTTCGAGAGCAATGTGTGGTCTTAGCTGTTTCTTCCTTTTAACTGCCAGTGGGGGTATGAACTGATTGGGTTGGAGCTTGGCTGTGTTCTGATTGGGTGGAGGTGTGTTCTGATTGGTTAGGGGCTTGGCTGTGCTCTGATTGGCTGGGGGGTTGGCTGTGCTCTGATTGGCTAGGGGGTTGGCTGTGCTCTGATTGGCTGGGGGAGTGTTCTGTTTGGTTGTGCTCAGGTTAGTCTGAGTTGCAGGGGGGTTTAAGATTTTGGGCTGCCTTGCTATTTTTTATATATATTCAAGAATATTGGTAAAAATACGACTCCCGGGCATAATTATAAATAAAAGAATAAAACACAATCACCAGGAGAGTTGAAGTAGAAATACTTTACTAAAAATATACTAATACTAAAAAGTTGTCAAGCTTTCGCTGGGGGAACTCCCCAGCATCGTCAGGGCTAAAAGGCCATTGCAGTAAAGATGGTTTAAGTAGGTTCAAGTAACGTTTGCGCATGGCTCTTAGACCGTGTTACTGGCCCTGATTGGCCAGCTGAAAGCCAAGATGCGTCTATAACGTTATGTTCTTTTTTTCGGATGCCCTTCCCTATCCCTCCACTATTGGTCTTTAGAGGCGTTAGTAACCTTACATCCCCTCCTCTTCCGATAATACCAATGTCTGCCGTGTCGGGGGGAGGACTTGATCTGATGTTTTCTTGTGTTTTACAATGGGGATAGGGCTCCACTAATTGTGGGTTAATATCCCTTCCCAGTTGTGTATCTCTCTCCTCCTTTGTCAAAATGGGGCGAGCAGCGTTCACAACTTTGGATGCATATGGCGCAGGAGGGCCATCAATTTGACTTTGCTAATACCTATATCGTAGCTAGTGATGCCATGAAGGCAGGCTGGCTACTGAAAGAGGCCTGGTTCTCGAATGACAGCTCAATTAATCGTCGCATTGACTTGCATCCAGCGCAACAAGCGCTGGGGAAATGGGACGCAAATCATCACTCATTACATCGCAAGCAATCATACCAACACCTGTGGCGTTATGGACAGGAACCCGCATCCCCCCGCCGTCGGGAACGCCTGCATATGGACGTAAATAACTATACCATCAAGACCCCCTTGCCAGGTGACCAGCGCTGGATCGTGCGGCGAGAGAGTCTCCCACCCCAACATGTGGACACTGGAATAAAGGCTATGGACTCCCCGCGCACGGAGAAAGAAAGGGAGGGGGTGCCCGATATGGACGATCTATGCACCACCCAACAACCCCATGTGAGCCTCACACACCCCCAGAAGGGAGGGAGAGATATTAATGGAGCCGGAACACCTAAAAGACTTAATGCTAAAATCTCGGAGTGTGCGGTTGCCCATAGCAATGAAGAGGAGCGTCCCATGTGGAGAGGGAAGAGAAAGCATAGAATGACAACCCGCTCGATCAGCAAGGGGAGGAGTAATGAGAGCGGTTTGAGTGCCAAACAACGGGAGGGAACGTATGTAAGGAAGACTGAGGTGGGGAATAAAGACTTGATTGTTGAGGCATACCATACCCGGATAGGAGCTGTTTACATGACCAAGGAGGAGAGAGATACACAATTGGGAAGGGATATTAACCCACAATTAGTGGAGCCCTATCCCCATTGTAAAACACAAGAAAACATCAGATCAAGTCCTCCCCCTGACACAGCAGACGTTGGTATTATCGGAAGAGGAGGGGATGTAAGGTTACTAACGCCTCTAAAGACCAATAGTGGAGGGATAGGGAAGGGCATCCGAAAAAAAGAACATAACGTTATAGACGCATCTTGGCTTTCAGCTGGCCAATCAGGGCCAGTAACACAGTCTAAGAGCCGTGCGCAAACGTTACTTGAACCTACTTAAACCATCTTTACTGCAATGGCCTTTTAGCCCTGACGATGCTGGGGAGTTCCCCCAGCGAAAGCTTGGCAACTTTTTAGTATCAGTAAAAAATGAATACAGGGTTAAAATTGAAATACATATGAAGTTTATTTGGAGCAATTTCATATTTCACAAACACTAAATTTCATCCCAAATGTTTCTATTGATTATAAAAGTTGTACCTTATCAGGTTATTTTACTTCACCTAACCTTAATTACTAGGAAATAAATCTCAGTAAAGTAATCCCTACTTAGTTCTAACCCCTGAATCTGGGATTCAGCTGTTGTAAATTATCTTTCTCAGTTTTTATGTAATGTTATGCAGTTACAGCTCTCTTGACATTTGCTCTGTAGATTGTCTTTTGAAAGCAGTTACATTAATTCAAGTATGTGCATGGAGAACTGAAACTAGCATTTATAATCCAGCACAAGAATACTTGAATGCAATAAAAATTTCCTTTTGTGAACTAATTATGGGTTTCTGTTCACAGAGTTTATTTTGTTGGTACTGCTGTCTTTTATTGGCAATATTAGGATCAGTGACTAAACCATTTAAACTGATATGGAAAACTGACCTTCTGGAGGTCTAAAGATTCAAAAATCCTGGAACATTTTTTCAATGTTTATTAAAAACATTGAGTTAACTTAGAGTTAAGGTTAGGGTTACAGAATGGAAGACATTGTTTGCAAACTTTCTTTCCTAATCACTTCGGGAATCTGCTTGAAAGCACTGCATGAGTTTGCCTTCAATCCTTAACAGAAGAGTTTTAATTACAAGCTTAAGAACTTTCTAAAAATTGAAATAAGCAGTAAAGCGTTGATTTAAATTTTATTTAAATTTTGATTTTAGAAAGCTAAAAATGGACTAAGGATCCAGATAAATTTCAAGTAAGATTTTTAAATGAATTATAAAGAATTCTTCCCATGGAAAAATGCCTTTGTTTTAAATTCTTTTTAAAAACATAATAAAATTGTAAACATTGAATACTGGAGAAAAGTAAAGATTCCAATTAAGGGAGAAGAACACATAAACTTGACTAATACTTACAGAATGGTGGTTAATAGTCTAACATTGTCAAAAATTAATATTAATATTATCAACAATGATTTCTGCCTCCACAGATAGATTATGTCTAAAAGATGTTATGGAAAGAAGCACAGGTTTTACCTGATAAGACACAGACTGATTTGGAAGTGGATTTACAAATGACAGAGTTACATGAAAGACTCAGAAAAATGTATTACAGTGGATACAAAAAAGAAACTAGATGATATTTTAATATGTAAAGGAGCATACAAAGAATAAACCAAGAGAGTGACCTAGATAAATTTTTAAATTAGGCTTATAAAAGAGGCTTGTTAAATTTTTGAAGACTATATTGAGAAGGTACAAAGAAGAAATGAAATCATGTTCTGTGACATTATTTGAATGGACTATAGATTAAGATTGTCAGAAGAAAAAAGAAGGAATATAAACATGGGGGGTTTGTTCAGGATTAAAATAGGTAAGTTGTTATTTCTGGTAAGCTTTAGTGGACTCTTGCTTACACCAAGACTAATATGACAGTGCTTTATGGATTTGTTTATAATTAAGAGATAGCATTAAGGGAAAAAAAGATCATTTGTGGTAATTTAAGAGAAGTTGCTAAAATTGTTTATACTTGTTGTGATGAAGGTCGGAGGTCATGTTTTTATTTATTTTGTCTTCATTATATTCTTTTTTCTTTTTTTCTATTCTATTTTTTCTTCTTTCCCCTTTTGCATTTTTATTCTGTCTTTCTAGTTTTCTATCTTTCTGTTTGCTTGTATTAGTTTTTACTACTGTAATTATAATTTTTTATAAAATTACTTGAAAAAACTTTCAGAGGAAAAATAGATGCTTTAAGTATATGCAAAGCTTAAGACATTAATTTCATTCTTTAAAATGAAATTTTAAATTTTCATTCTTTGAAGTTCCCAAGGAGAGCAGAAAGACAAAATCCAATCCCAGGCCAAAAAAGCTTATGCATCTAATTAAATCAATAGTGGCAAGATTAATTGCCAGCTGCTCTCCTAGACTTTTTGTGAGGGGGGGTTTAGTGCTCCCTAGAGATGCTAGAGACTAAATACTGTATGGGACTTTCTGCATTTCATTATATTAACACCTAGAACCTGATTAGAATCTTTGAGAATATATCAATATAGTTTTTTGTATTTCTTGTAATAATAATATTAAGTATAAACTTTAAAGCCCTATATGGCTCAGGGCCAGGCTTTTTGCGAGACCGCCTACTACCTCATAGTTCCCTTTGTCCGGTTAGATCCCACAGGCTGGGCCTCCTTCATGTCCCGTCGGCCAAGCAGTGCCATTTGGCGGGGCCTCAGAGGAGGGCTTTCTCTGTGATGGCGCCCACGTCTTGGAACCAGCTCCCTCTGGAGATTAGGACCGCTCCCACCCTGTTGGTTTTCCGTAAACTGCTTAAGACCTGGCTTTTCCGGCAGGCCTGGGATTTATAAAATCTGACCCCTGGATGACTGTTATTGTACTGTTTGTTTTGTCATGTTTTATGGTGTTTTTATTGTCAGCTGCCCAGAGTCCTGCGGGAGTGGGGCGGTTTATAAATTTTAAAAATAAAATAAAATAAAATAAACATGCTATGCAATAATCATATGATGAAACCTAGTACCAAATCATTTAAATGGCTATACACACACATACACACATACACAAACACACACACCAATGCAAATAAGACTATTTTTACACAGGTTTGCCTGTTTGAAAAGAACTCCAGAGCCTTATGTTCCCCAAACATCAGAATACCTGGATCATTTATTTTTGGTTGAGCTATAATGTAAAATAGGTACAAGTTTTGTTTGTTATTTGTTTTCTTTTGAAACAAATTCCCATTTGAAGAAAACGCATCTCTTACTCCTTATTCCAGTGCTGAGTTTTTGGTCTTAGCAGGAAAAATATGTTAGCTTAAGAAATTGACAGCTCATACATTAATAGCCAAAACCAGTCAAGCAGAAGTGAAATTAATATGTGGAGTTTGTTTTCTCTTTGTGTGGAGTAGAGATAAGGGATTTATTTTTATTATTATTATTATTATTATTATTATTATTATTATTATTATTATTGCTGTTGTTGTTAATATTATTATTAATAATAATATTAACAACAACAGCAATAATAATAATAATAATAATAATAATAATATCAGGGCTTTTTGTCATAGAATGCACTGGAACAGAGTTCCAGCAACTTATTTTAACAGATTTTCCAGTTTTGCGTTCTTTTCCTATTGTTGCCCTTCCAATCCTTGTTTGCTTTTGAAAATGCCCTGCTGGCAGTATGGTGTGAGTGGGATCCCCTCTGGTGCTGTCTGCCTCCTCTAGGAGGAGTCATGAGGTGCTGGAGCACCACAGCCAAAGCATGGCTTGATTGGCTAGGAAGCCAATGGTGGTAGTAGGAGACACATAAACATGGAGGCCATCTTTCACAAGAGGGTGAGTGAACCTTTTGCCTTCTCTTATAGAAAGTGGAGTGTGAGGTTAAAAAGAGGTAAAGCGAGAGGAAAGAAAGGGGGCTGGCATGGAAGCTTGCCCGACAGTGAAATTTTGCTGTTTTGGTTCCTTGGGTAGTTCAAAGGCTGGGATGGCTACGAAAATCTCTTTTTAGTCTTTTATACTTTATATTCAAACTGTAGAGGGGAAGAATAAGAATAAAGCCAATGTCTTGTGATTTGGGGGTATTATTATTAATAATAATATATATTAATTATGTATTGGTCAAATGTAAAGGTAGACCTACAGTATGAGGTTTAATCAGATCTATTTATTAAATTGGGTTTAACTTAAAGGTTTAAATTAAAAATAATCTGTTCACTGACAAAGTTTCAACTTTAATTTGCTTCAAGTCAATATCTATATTAAACTCCAAATGTAATTTTTTCTACCTTGTTTGACAACTTCTTAAAAATAATTCAATCTTTTACAAGCAACCAAATTTTGTTTTATTGGGCCAATTTCATTCCACATAGAAAGATGACATTTCCACTCATTAAACTAAATGGGTATGCCAGTGGTAAATGTCCCAAAAGATTAATAAAATGCCTTCTTGTAATTTAAAGCCACACAGTGCATGGTAACATTAATAGTATAAACTTACCTTGAACAAAATCCTAATCTTTTAAATACACTAAAAATTGAAGGGTTTTTTTTTTCAACTACAAAGGTAAACCTTGTAGGGTAGGCAAGGCAGATTGTATGATGTGTGTGAGTTCCAGCACCTTCCACATAGAAAGATGACATTTCCACTCATTAAACTAAATGGGTATGCCAGTGGTAAATGTCCCAAAAGATTAATAAAATGCCTTCTTGTAATTTAAAGCCTCACAGTGCATGATAACATTAATAGTATAAACTTACCTTGAACAAAATCCTAATCTTTTAGATACACTAAAAATTGAAGGGTTTTTTTTTTCAACTACAAAGGTAAACCTTGTAGGGTAGGCAAGGCAGATTGTATGATGTGTGTGAGTTCCAGCACCTTTTTTTTTAAAAAAAAAGAGCACTGATTATTATTATTATGGATCATCGCACAGTCAGCCAGATGTTCAGACTGGGTTTGGCATTTTGTCTACCTATCGAGTCCTTACCCAGGACCTGGGATAGGCAGATGTGGATGTTTGATGATATTACAGATATCGTCATAGGATGGAAGCAGTTCCTAGTAAGGCCGCCTTTTGCAATTGACTAATAGCGAATTTGTCAATGCCAATGGTGTTCAAGTGGTGCTCCAGTTATTATTATTATTGTTGTTGTTGTCGTTGTCATTGTTGTTGTCATTGTTATGCAACAGCTCAGGCAAAGTAGTGACTTTCATTCCTTTTTCTCAAAATTTCAGATCACCAAGATGAAGACAATAACAGAACTCCTTCGAATTGCTATGGTTTGGAGAGTGAAGGGGCAGGCAATCTGATATCATCATTAGTCCTATTTTTGAAATTAAGAGAGAATTCCAGACAGAGTGTCTGCTGCAGTCTGAAATAACACAGATTTCATACCTCTGAAAAGATGGATATTTTCTGCAGGTCATGGAATCTTAGAGAGTATGAGCTGAAATGTACCTTTTAGATGATCTAGGTTCTAGTCCATCCTATTGTACAGGAATATAAAGTAAAGCATCCCTGACAAATGGTGTGTTCTTAAACACATCCAATAAAGAAAAGCCTCCCCTTTCTCTAAATGATTAATTTCACTCTTAAACCTTTCTTAATCTTAGGAATATTTTCATAATATTCAACAAGAACTTGGTTTCCTATAACTAACATCTATTATTCATAGAACTATAGAAAGTAAGAGTTAGAATTTATAGGTTATCTAATTCATCTCCCAATTGAGTACAGGAATACATTCATTCCCAACAAGTGGCCATACAAACCCATTTCAAACTCTTCAGTGAGAAGAAATCCACTGCATAAATTCAACTGCATAAATAATACTGTCCGAAAAGTCCTCCTAATGTTCAGTCTAAATCTCCTTTCTTTTAATTTTAGCCCAATGATTCTACCTTTGATTTTAATAGTGAACAATTCCACCCCAGCACCATCCCTGGAAATGAAACTCATTTAGATATATAGGTATCATATCTCCCCCAAATCTTCTCTATTGTCCACCAAGCATCTAACTTGTTCCTAGTATAGTTTGTTATCTGGACTGCTTATTACTCTGGTAATAAGAACCTATACCAGTTTCTTCATGTTCATTTTGAAGTGAAATGTACTTCATTTTTAAAAATAAATTTAACTAATTTAGTAATCCAGCTAACATACATATTTTATTCATAATGGAAGAGACAGCCCCTCTAATAATTAAGCTGCACAATTCTTGATTGAGCAATTATAAACTAAATTTTCAGGTCTTATTATACCCAAGGACCACATAATGCAAAAATAAAACACACTCCCAGACCAGTTCTGGAACACCAATCCCAGGACTTCTCCAGTCTCAGAGTTGGGTCCATACTTTGGAAGATCCATGAATTTCATCAGTCTTTAGTTGGTAGATGGACTGATTATGTGTCATTAATACTAAGAAAATGAAAGTGACAAAAGAGTTAGTGATCTTTACATCACCTTTCATTTTTCACTAGTTCACCCATTCTGTATGTAGGCACACAAAGAGTATGAATTGGCTACTTTAAATATTCTTTGCTATAAATTTCCAATTTTATACCAAAGGCCTCATGAGTAAGTATTCTAGTAAAGTATATAAAATGTAAAATAGTAATTATCACATATTTGGATTCTGGCTGCAGGTAATTATAAATTAATATATGGGAAATTTCCTAAATGTCACAAATATAAGATTTGGCTTTTATATTCTGTCTTGAAGGAGAACAGTCATTATCATTTTCTTGTGATAGAAGTATTTTTAAAATAACTAAACAATATATCTACAAGCATTATTATCTTGAATTCCTTCCTGTAGGGAACATTTCTTATTTTTACACAATACCAAAAGAAATTCAGTGAGATAATAACAATTTAAAGTATTGATTCATTGTTTACCTTTTTGTATTCTGCCATATGAACTTCTTGAAATTTAATCTTCAGAAAAGCAGACTATTATTTGAATTTTACAATGCCATTATTAAGTTTGTACAAGAAGAGCAGAACAATTTATTTTATTTCATGAACAGAAACAAAATTTCAGCAGTTCTAGCAAGTCTTCTAAGTGTCCAATATATGTAAAAAGTAGGACTGGCCCAATCTTTCTCACTGAAAAGGGTCCATTTCTAGGTACATGAATAAAAAAATAATATAACATTAAATTTTGTTTTTCAGTTAAGATAATGCATAGAATCTGTTCAGATTTGATAGAATTGTGGTTCCTGTCTCTGATGTTTTATCATTCTAACTTTGTGTCTAACCTTTTCTAGAATGGCAGTTGAAGAAATTGAAGCCTTATTGATCTACAATTCAATTCTTAAGTTGTTAAAGATTTTCCATCATTAAACAATTATTATTATGGTTCTTACAAATAAGTAAAAAATATGTTTTTTTTATTTTTAATCTTAAGATTCAATCCCATAAATAAATACAATGACCCTAATTCTGGAAAGCATTCAATTGTTTCTTTAGTGATAATGCTTATCTCAGTGAAAATTTTACACCAGAGTTTATATGTCAGTCACATATGACTATTATATATGAAAGATCCCTTTTTTAATATCTTCTATACTACAACTGTGGTTCTGGGGTCATGATGTCATCACAGGGGGTCCACGAAGGCTTGAAGAAATATTATGATTTAAATCTTGAGTGATACATGGCCCTGGCCCATGGCCACAAAAGATATTTAAAGAGGGTCAATGATGAAGAAAGGGGTTGAAAACCACTATTCTAAAGCATTTAGAAGAATAGTTGTGATGTATGTACAATAACTATGTCAAATATCTGCAGTATATTTGACACAGTTATTGTACATACATCACAACTATTCTTCCACTGAAACTCCTGCATAGACGCTGAAGTGAATCCACCTGGTTTCTATAATGTATGCAAGCAAGAAGCTGTGTTATTTTGCAGTTCCAGGAAGAATTTGTTTCAGTTCCTAACCCATCACTTTTGTAATGCAATGTTCCCAGGGATGCATCTGAAAATGTATCTATTTCTCTCTTCTTCCTCAGACATGTATCTCATTCCAGTTATAAAAACATTGCTCTGATCTTTAATTAACCTTCCTGGTATATAAGAACATTAGCAGTGCCTGCTGGATCTGACTCCTGACACATCTAATCCAGCAATCTGTTCTCATAATAATTAACCAACTGGATAAGGAAACCCACTAGCTTCTCTGTGGATGATCTTTGGAAACAATCCCAATGCCATCAAGACTAATATCAATTGATCCCCATGATTTCCACGAATTGGTACAACACATTTTTGAAGCTAGTCAAGCTGGCAGTCAACATCATATGTTGTGATATCTTCCTCAGAGTACACAAGCCCCACAGCCATGTCAAGGTAGTGCCGCACTGGGGGATTATTATTATTATTATTATGGATCATCACACACTTTACAATGCCTTGGTAATACTGCATCCAGTTTTGGTCACCACGATGTAAAAAAGATGCTGAGACTCTAGAAAGAGTACAGAGAAGAGCAACAAAGATGATTAGAGGACTAGAGGCTAAAACTTATAAGGAACGGTTGCTGGAATTGGGTATGTCTAGTTTAATGAAGAGAAGGACAAGGGGGAACATGATAGCAGTGTTCCAACATCTCAGGGACTGCCACAAAGAAGAGGGATTCAAGCTATTCTCCAAAGCAGGACAAGAAGCAATGGATGGAAACTAATCAAGGAGAAAAGCAACCTAGAACTTCCTGACAGTTAGAACAATTAACCAGTGGAACAACCTGCCTCCAGAAGCGGTGAATGCTCCAACACTGGAAGTTTTTAAGAAGAGACTGGACAGCCATTTGTCCGAAATGGTATAGGGTTTTCTGCCTGAGCAGGGGGTTGGACTAGATGACCTCCAAGCTCCCTTCCAACTTTATTATTATTATTATGGACCATTCTTTCAGCTTGTGACAAAATAAGATGCAACATAAAAGAACAAGATGACAGCTTAGAGATACAAACCCAAATTTTGACTACAACCAAAGAACTAACAACGCAGAAGATAACAGAAGAAGTGGAACAATCAAATAATAAGACAGAGAACTCAATTGACCAACAAATACAGTTAATTGAAAATCCAGGAAAGGGAGTTGTGGTTGAAAACTGATGTAAGACATAAATTCTAAAAGTTAAGGAAAGCGATGGTAACATTTTTGTCTGGACTTCTTTGAGGACCACAGTAAAACACATAGAAAAATCCCATTGCCAATCAAGATGAAACTGGAGTTAGGGTTAGGGTTAGCGTTAGGTGTCCTTGGAGTCGGAACCAAAAACTGGTGTCTGGGATAAATTCTTAGAGGTTCTATAATGAAAGTAATGCTGAGAGTTTTTCATTTGGACCACAGTAAAACCATTTCCATAGAAAATAAAACTAGCATTCGTGTTAGGTTTAGGTTTAGGTCTCCTTGGAATCAGGGCTGAAAACTGGGGTCAGAGAAAAATTCTTAGTGGTTGTCAAGGTAAAATGAATGTGTTAGTTTTTCGTTCAGACTTCTTTGTAGACTGTAGTAAAATACATGGGAAAATCCCATTTCCATAGAAAATAAAACTACAGTTCATGTTAGGGTTAGGGTTATGTCTCCTTGGAGTCAGGGCCAAAAACTGTTGTAAGAGATAAATTCTTACAGGTTATCTAAGAAGAGCAATGGTGGCAGCTCTTCATTTGGACTTCTTTGTGGACCACTTCAAAATGAAATGAGGGTTAGGGTTAGGATTATAGTTTGTATTAGGTTTAGGTTTAGGTTTAAGTTTAGGTTTAGGTTTAGGTTTAGGTTTAGGTTTGGGTGAGGGTGAGGGTGAGGGTGAGGCTTAGTAAAATACATAGATTGCCAAAGAAATTAAATTAGGAAAATTAAAGAAAATTAGGGTTACAGATAGTTAGGGTTAAGGTTAGGTCTACTTGAAGACAGACCCAAAAATTAACATCATGGCTACATTATTTGAGATTATCTAAGGCAGGGGTCCCCAACTTGTGGTCCGCAGCCCACTACCAGTCCGTGGCCTACTGGCCACTGATCCACGGAACAGGCTGGCCAGTGCGTGCATATGTGTGTGCGCACTTACCCCCACTCGGGTTATCCAAATGGGGCACTGCAGTGGCAAAAACAGGGTGCTGTCACTATGCAAACAGAGTAGCACATGGCATGAAAACTGAGCAGCACATGGTGTGAAAATGGGAGAAAACCAGGCAGCGGATGGCACAAAAACGGGAAAACTGGGCAGCATGAGGCACAAAAATGGGAGGAAACTGGGTTGTGTGCATTGCAAAAACCAGGCAGTGTGCAGTGTGAAAATGGGCAAATTGGGTGGCGTGTGGCGCAAAAACTGGGTGGCACACAGCGTAAAAATCGGGTGCTGCACAGCACGAAAACGGGGCGATGCTAGTGCCCATGTGGCAAAACTGGCGCAGTGCTAGTGAGTGTCACATGGGTGCTAGCACCACCCCATTTGCATAGTACATGCTTGTGGCCCCGTTTGTGTGCGCACAAAAGTTGGAGACCTCTGATCTAAGGAAAGTGATAGTAACTTCTTTTCGTTCAGACTTCTTTATGAACCACAGTAAAATACATGGGAAAATCCCATTGCCAAAGAAACTAGGATTAGGATTAAGGTTAGGGTTAGGACTCCTTAGAGTCAGGACCAAAAACTGATGTCAGGGATATGACAGTGACAGCTTTTCACTCTAAGTTAGGATTAAGTTAGGGTTAGGATTAGGGTTAGATAAGAGCAGACATGTCAAACTCGCAACGTCATGTGACATCGCACAACGTATTGGGCCAGTTTTGCCATTGCCAGCAATGCATTGCAGAGCTTCCACGTGAAGCATCCGGCCTGCAGGTCAGCAGTTTGACACTCCTGAATTAGAGTTAGGTATTACTGGAGTCTGAGCCGATAACTGAAGTCAGGGATAGATTCTTAGAGTTCACTTGTCGTTACTAGGATACCTTTAAAATTACTTCTAGCTTTTCTTTTGTCTAAAACAATCCATTTTTATATCATGCTTGGATGGAATTCACTTTCCTAATATTCCATCCAGTGTTTATAATTATTTGTTTTGCGGTTGATCATATTACCTACTATTACCATTTACCCATCAATCCTCCTACCAAGTCTGGAGAAATGTTCTCATGTTGTCATGGTAGCCTGGAGCAGGGGGAAATCCTATGTGAATTTATCAAGG
This sequence comes from Crotalus tigris, assembly GCF_016545835.1. Lineage (NCBI taxonomy): Eukaryota > Metazoa > Chordata > Lepidosauria > Squamata > Viperidae > Crotalus > Crotalus tigris. The sequence goes on along the minus strand of NW_024096495.1, from coordinate 1,713,849 downwards.
GGCATCAGAATTATTCTGCACCTGATGGCAGGACAAGAAGTAATTGGTGGAAGATCATTAAAGAGACATCCAACCTTGAACTAAGGAGAAATTTCCTGACAGTGAGAATAAGTAAATGGTGGAATAAGTTACCTCCAAAAGTTCTAGGTGCTCTGTCACTGGGTGTTTTTTTTAGGAAAAACTGGACAGCTATTTGTCTGGAATGGTACAGGATGTCCTGTTTGAGTAGAGGGTTGGGCTAGAAGCTCTCCAACGTCCTTACAGCCCTATTATTCTATGTCCTGTGTTATATTTGGTTTCTATTGGTTTTAATTTAATTGCTGCTTGAGGAAATGGTTGATTAGATAACCATGGAATATTGAAAGCATTGTAGAAATGGAGGAATGAGCAATTAGCAAGTTTGTATTCTCAATTTTTAAGGGAGCTTATAGAAGGTTTAAAGAAACCTTGCCTAAATACTTGTTTCTCTGAGGCTATGCTGCCAATTCATCAGTCTATAATCATTATGGATACTTGGTTGTGGAAACTGCAGAAAAGGCATTGAAGAGGTTAAGAATAAAAGTCAAGTATTCTGTATCATACATTCACAAGTTGGATATATGTATGGATTGATGGGTGATAGGCCTTCAACTTTCACTCTCTAGCAATCAATATTTCTTTTCCAAATAACTTAAATATAATATACCATAGCAGCAATTTGAATATTGGATGGGTTTGTTCAAAATACAAAAGAATTCAAATTGTTTAAAACTACTTTATATTATTCCATTTTTTCTGCAACAGTTAAGCATCCTATAAAGGACAAGGAAATGTTAACGGTTTATTAGTTAAGGATTTATAGCCCTAACATAAAGGTAGAACACTTCTACTAAATTCTCCAGAATTCAAACATTTTTATTCTTGTAATATAAATTGGACTGCAGAAGATGGTAGAGGAGAAGAAGTCCTGGAGGAACATGGAGTCACGATGGATCAGACACGACTTCGCAACTAACAACATTAATGGGGTCTTTCATATTTAAAATCTCAATGGATTTGAATGATCAATGCCACTAATTTCCAGTTCTTTATAATTTCTAGTTCTTTATAATTATATGTACTAATTTCTTGTTAAGTTAAATACTATACAATTTCCCATTTTATATCAAATGAAATCATATCTAGAGCAACTTCTCAAATGATCTCAGCTACATGTAAGATGACAAATATTTGTAGAATATTTTTAAAAAATTAAAATTCTGTTTTAAATGACTTGCCCTAATTTTGTATGTAATTTAATGGAAAAATAAAGGATTCCAAATGTACTATTTTCTCTGGTTATTTGGTTAACTTGAGCATGACAGAGCTTTTAGGGCTGAAGTAACCTAAATTTCTAAAGTTAACATATAGAAGAAAAATAAAATTAATAACACTCTACAACTGCTATTATTTATAAATGGCAAAGAACAAACTTAATACTTTCTTCTAGCATATTTTTCTGTGATGTGTTGTGGTCCAGAGCTGTTATGGTGTTCCAAGAGAATAACACAATGGAGATCCATTATAGACACAAAAGGTCACAGGATTGGTTGTCATCAATGCCATTATCCCGCCCTCCAGACCAGCATTTTTATAATAACTGGAGATACTTTCCTCTGAATGGAAAAGGAACAGGATAAGAACAAAATCTGGCAGATTATTAAACTACTAAAAGTTGAACTAGTAGATGCCAGAAGTAATAAAACTGATTACAAAAAAAAAAAGATAAGATTCCTTCAGAAGGATTCAGCAATTTTCCAGTAAATATCACTCTTGTTTGTATTGTTAGATTACATTCATTTTTTTATTTCTTTAGCTGTCCTTTAATTTTAATTTGTCTTATTTCATTTGATAAAAGATCAAGTGAAGTTTAACCTACATTATTCCATATTGTCAAACTTTGCACTACTTCAGTAGTAGTTCTTGCTGTTTAATTTTACCTTAACCAATTAGATTGTGTGTGGACAATGATTAACTTTAATCTTTAGATTTCTTTAGATTTCTTTTGCTTTTGATCCTGCATATGTTCACTTGGAAGCCAGCTGCTAACTGTTTTGTCAAATGCTAAGATCAAGGCAAGCATCTATGCTTGGAAGTTAAGCAAAGGTGACATCTGAAAATGACAGTAACATGAAGCCTTCCAGACAGCTGAATACTGTAGGGAAGAAAGGAAGCTTTTTCTCAGCTCCTCATGTCACTTCAGAACAGGACAAGGGATGTGTCATTGGTTAATTTTTCACCCACTGTGAATACAGTCTATTCAAAGGGTTATTTAATAAACTGAAAAATCTGCTGCATCTTTTAAAAGCATTAAAGTGTACTAACATTAATATATACTAAAATAAATGTCTACAATAGTAATGAGGAGATGCGGGGGAGAATATGTTCTATCATTTAACAATCACACCTTTGGGAATTGAAAGTGCCTGCTTTATGCTTCAGAAATTTAATTATCTCATGGAAAATAACCTGTTGTCTCTATGTTTTGCTTAATTAATCATATAGTTATAAGATTATTTCCACATCTATTTAAGGAAGGCGAATGCCTACGTGGATGAAAATAAAAAGAGGAAATGAGCCGGTATTATTTTGAATTATATATTGTTATATATTATTATGTATAATAATATATAATTATATGATATTATATATTCTGAATTATATATTGTTCTATACAGAACATTAGGAAATGCCAACTGTATTTTCCTCTAGGATGTCAGATTAGCATGAAGTGCATAACAATATCATAATTACCGTGTTGACAAGCGGACAATACATTACACATACATTCTGACTGGTAATTTTATTAAGTAATGAACTCTGTGTCTGTGTTTGTATGTTTCAGAGCTGACAAGTCAGTGGTGAAGAAGGCCGAAAAAATAATTGGCAGATCCCTCCCTCCCATCCAGGACACAGCACAGAAACATTGCTTGAGCAGGATCCGTAAGATTATCTGGGACACCACATATCCTCTTCATAATCTGTTTTCCAAGACAAGAGAAGACAAGAGAAGGAGATGGGAAAGAGAAAGAGAAAGAGGGAGACAGAGAAGGAGGGAGGGAGGGAAACAGGAAGGAAGAGAATGAAGAAGATGGGAATGAGAAGGAGGGAGGCAGGAAAGGAAGGAGGGTAGGGAGGGAGGGAGGAAGGAAGGAAATTGGAATGAGAGGAAGGGAGGGTTTGAGGGAAGTCCTGCCTTAGCACTTGGCCAACAGCAGCCCTTCTGCCCTTTCGCCATCCCCTTGCCCCCTCCTCCTGGCCTATCCTGGTGGTCTCCCATCCTATCACTAAGGATGATTTGATTACAAATCTGGGTCTCCTTGCATGGAGAGGGAGTGGGCCTCCCTCTGATCCATGCACTTTGCCCTCCTGCACCCATCATGAGCAACCTGGCCAAGGAGAGTGAGCACAGCAGCAGCAGCAGCCACAAAGAGGAGGTAAGCATAGCTAGATGCCCCCTCAGGGAAGTGGAGCTGGACTGGGTTGGGCTAGTGCCCCAGAAGCTCATGGGCTGGGCTGGGCACTTGCCCTTCACTGCCCAGGGCTCTGGGCAGCCCACACCACTGTCTGGGAGTCCCCCACATGGGCCAAGAGGGGCAGCGAGGCTCCTCCGGTGGACCATGCCCTGCACCCACCCCACCTCCCTCCACTGGAGACCCCCAGATCCCCCCACAGGCAGCCACAGGTGCCCCCTGACCTGAGCAATGTTGAGCTGGCCACACACACCCCACCCTTACCCCCAACAGTAACCACAGTGCAGATGCGGCCCTCAATGAAATCAAGTTTGACACCCCTGATATAAAAGGAGGAGGGGGGAGAGGAGAGGATATAAAAGGAGGAGGGGGAGAGGAGAGGATATAAAAGGAGAAGAGGTAAGAAATTTGTTAAATGAGTTTTGTCCCATTTTACAACTTTTCTTGCCACATTTGTTAAGTGAATCACTGCAGTTGTTAAATCAGTAACACTGTTGTTAAGTGAATCTGGTTTCCCCATTGACTTTGCTTGTCAAAAGATTGCAAAAGGAGATCACATGACCCTAGGACATTGTGACCATCATAAATATGAATCAGTTGCCAAGCATCCAAATGTAAATCACATGACCCTGGGGATACTGCAATGGTCATAAGTGTGAAAAATGGTTATAAGTCACTTTTTTCTGTTCTGTTGTAACTTCAAACAGTCACTAAGCGAACTGTTGTAAGTCAAGGACTATCTATATTTTATCACTTTTTTCCTTTTTTGGGGGGGGGGTCATCAACTTTTTGACATCTTGCTAGGCGATTGGTAGTACTCGGATATTGCCATATCCTAAAAGTGGTACAATCAGTGAAAAGGTTGAAAAGCCCTGTCCTAGGCTATTGAAATCTTAGAAGATGAAAATGCTACAGAATCTTCTTCCAAATTTATTATTCAGTCTCTTTGTGAATTTATTCTTTTGCACAGATAGCAAGTGCACATACATTGTAAATTACAATATCAGTGGAAATGAACTAAAGGAAATAAACTAAGCAAGAAAATTCATTGGGAATCAGATGGCATATAAATGTAATTAATTAATTAAGGAAATTTGGTATGAACTTTACTTTATCATGAAATCCCAACATGTTTCCAAGGGATGCCTCTTCATTAGGGACATAGAGTGATACAAACAACCTTCAAAGAATAGTTGCACTCAAAAAATTATTCCCTCCAAACACACTGAAACTGAACTGCAATAAAGACTCTTTCACACCAATTTTCTTCTGCTGCACCAGTGATATAATTCAATGGAGCATATTTATCAATGTTATTCCACTTGAGTTCCTTGAATTATGAGTAAATTTGTCCCATTATTATCTCACATTTTTAGGTTTATCGTCCTATTTTCTATTTGCAATTTGTAGTGATTTCACCTTCACAATATCTACTTTACTGACTATCTTTATAGTGAACTATAGTATTAACATACTTATAACATGCCAAATTCTAATTTTATCAAATGGAGGTTAGAAATCTTAATATAATCCTTTTCTAAACTGTCCACTAATGAATCGTGTAGGATCAATAGCTGGGTAAATTTAAATTTTAGAAATTATTGAGTCCATGTGGAATTTAAAAAGCAATTTTTTTCTTATATTAGACTCTTCATATGTAAGATTTCTCAAACAATGCAAATTGTTTTCTGAATGTAAATGCAAAGAAATGCTTTTTAATAACTTCCCAGATAGAACTGTAGTTGTGTTCATTTATCTAAAATTATTGCCTTTTTATATTATCGCTTTAGTCCAGCATTCTTCAACTGATGCTATCTAGATATGTCAGCTATATGTCACCTTTTCTTTAAATCATAGCTGTTTCCAAATACAATAATGTAAATCTGTAAATTCAAACACTACAAATACTAGAAAGGTTTTGCAACTGTACAGTCCTCTTACAAGGCTTTCCCCTGAGGACTAGTATGATGACCTACTGATGAATTAGATAAAAAATAAAAATGCTGACATTTTCTGCATTTTTGAAAATTGATGGGGTTACATTTAGCCTAAAGATATATGTTCTGCAAGTATAGTCACCAAACTCTTTTTTTTTTAATACCTTGCATCAAGATGGAGTCGGGTGACTGATTGGAACTGAGCATTCACTGGCCTGATACACTTCCTGACGCCTATGTGGAGATCACAGCAGATATTTTCCCTTTGCACTCTGAGAGAGAAATATCTGCTGCTACCTAGGATCGAACTCGCAGCCTTCTGATTGTGAGGCGAGAGCTCCTCCTCTAGGCCATAACACCGCTTGCACCAAATTCCTATACAACTAAATGTCTTTTGCATTTGTCAATGAAATACACTGCACATAAAGTAGATCAAAGGTTCTGAAGACTAGTTTTTAATAACATGGAAATGGATTCCCCACCCCCAAAGGAAAGTCAGTACAATTTCAATGTGCAAGGGAACCACCCAAGTAAAATACACCATTTGAATTATACATGGAAAAAGTTTTAAATTTGCACAATCTGACGAGAATAAAGTAATAACAATAGCAATTATTTCCTGTAATGAAAATAAATTCTTTTAATAACCTTTCTTTGTGTTTCTTCATCATAACTCTACTTAAAGAAACAGCACAATTTCTTCCAGATGAAGTGCTACAGTAGTTGCTGTTTTAAACATCAACCTGCATTCTTAACTTTAGAGACTTTTTTAGAATGAAGATAAATGTGGTTCTGAGTTCTCTTCATATATATTATTTCTGTAACATTGAGACAGGTACTGCTTGTACACTGACTTTCATAATGTGAATTTTATGGAGAGATATAGTTTATTGCAAAATTATTTATATTATAGAGATATTATATCATCTTTAAGGACTGCATAACTGGTGCAAATTTTGCTTCTGACAAATTAAACTGGTTACCAGCTGACAGATGTTTTATTTAACTTGTAGGATTTAAAACGAAGTTCCAACACTCTGATTATTTTCTTTTCTGAAAGAGAAAAATATCTGCATTTATAATTGTTTTATAGTCTTAGAATGATAGGCTTGGAAATGAATGCTGGAAATTCATTTGTTATGTACAGTACTAAAATCCAATAAAACTTCAATTTAAAAATATAGTAGTTTTCTGCATTGCAAGATGGAGAAAGCCATTTTTTTTAAGTGCCTTTGAGTCAGATTTGACTCCTGGTGACTGGTTGGACAAACCCCTGCAGTTTTCTTGGCAACATTTTCAGAGCGATTTGCCATTACTTCCTTCCTAAAGCTGAGAGAACGTGACTGATCCAAGGTCACCCAGCTGTTCCAAGTCACAGGTACCTAATGAGATTAAAATTAACATCTCCCAGTTTTGGCCTGATGCCATAACTGCTACACCAAACTGGCTCTTTTGTCTTTTTTAACAATTTATTTTTTATATAGAATAGAATAGAATAGAATAGAATAGAATAGAATAGAATAGAATAGAATAGAATAGAATAGAATAGAATAGAATAGAATAGTTGAAAGGGACCTTGGAAGTCTTCTAGTCCAGCCCTCTGCTCAAGCAGGAGAACCTATAACATCTCAGACAAGTGAATGTCCAGTCTCTTCTTAAAAATATCCAGTGATGGAGTGTCCACAATTTCTCAGGGCAAGCTGTTCCACTGGTTGATTGTCCTCACTGTTAGGAAATTTCTCCTTAGTTCCAGGTTGCTTCTCTCTTTGGTCATTTTCCAACCATTGTTTCTGGTTCTTCCATCTGGTGCTTTAGTGAACAACCTGGCCCCCTCTGCCTTGTGGCAGCCCCTTAGATACTGGAACACTGCTATCATGCCTCCCCTATTTCTTTTTTTCCTTAGACTAGCCATACCCAAATCCTGTAGCCATTCTTCATGTGTTTTAGTCTCCATGCTTCTGATCATCTTAATTGCTCTTCTTTGATTTTTTTCTAAACTCTCAATATCTTTTTTGTGGTATGGTAACCAAATTTGGCTGCAGTATTCTAGGTGTGGTCTTACTAGGGCTTTATAAAGCGGTAATAGTACTTCTCGTGATCTTGATTCTATGCCTCTGTTTATAAAACCCAGGATTTTGTTCACTTTTTTGGTTGCTGCTGCATACTGCTGGCTCATAGTCAAGTGATCATCCACTAGGATTCCAAGGTCCCTCTCACAGTTACTGTTTTTGAGCCAGGTCTCGCCCAATCTGTATTTGTGCCTTTGGTTTTTCCTGCTTAAATGTAAGACTTTGCTTTTCTCCACATTGAAACTCATTTTGTTGGATAGGGCCCATTGTTCAAGTTGATCAAGATCTTTTTGGATCCTGTGTTTGTCTTCTGGAGTGTTGGGTACTCCTGCTAGTTTGGTGCCATCTGCAAATTTGATGAGTTCCCCTTCTATTCTCTCATCTAAGTCATTGATGAAGATATTGAAGAGTACTGAGCCTAAGAAGGAACCTTGTGGTACCCCATTGCTTACATCTCTCCATGTGGATGTACCCCATTGCTTACTTCTCTCCATGTGGATGTAGTGTCATTGAGGATTACTCATTGAATATGGTTTGTTAGCCAATTACAGATCCATGTGGTAGTGATGCTGTCTGTTATGTCCTGGGCTCTGATTGACAGAGCAGGTGCAGGAAGCTGCACCAAGACCCGGGCAGACCACGTGGGCTGCCTGGGCCAAACAGGCTGTCTCCAGCCTACTGAGCATGCACATGAGCAGGAAAATATGTTGCATTCATTGGCTGATGCTGTTCCTTGCAAAAGGTATAAAAGAGGAGGAGCCTTGCAGAGGTTGTAAGGAATTTGCTAATGTGTTCAGCCCTGAGTTAGGGGCCTACAAAGGACCTTCTATTTCCTTAAGGTTAGACCCTTCAATTGCACCGATCAGGATTACGCCTTGTCGGGTGCCCTTTGTGCTTAAGCAAACAATCAATGCTGAGCTGGACAAGCTGTTACAGCAAGGCATTTTGGAACCTGTGTATAGTAGTCCATGGGAAACACCCATTGTCATGCCACTTAAGGCCAATGGAGAAGTCTGCATTTGTGCTGATTATAAATGCACGCTAAACAAAGCATTACAGCAGCAGTCTTATCCAGTGCCGGTAGTGAGCCACATCCTGGCGTCTCTACAGGGAGGCCACATTTTCGCCAAGTTAGATTTGGTGCAGGCCTATCACCAGCTGCCGATGGACAACGCAACAGCAGAGGCCCAAATGATTGTGACCCACTGGGGTGCCTTCAAGATCCGAAGGCTACAGCCCCTGGCATCTTCCAAAGCATGATTGAGTGAACGCTCTGTAACATTCCGGGAGAGTGCCCATACTTTGATGATGTCCTCATCACTGGGGAATCAGTCGAAAACTTGTCTGACAGGCTTCGGGCCATTTTGCAGCCTTTCCGCAAAGCGGGGCTGAAGCTCAAACAGGAGAAGTGCAAAATTGGAGTAACCTCCACAGAATTCCTGGGGTTTCATATAGATGCTGAAGGCATCCATCCTGCTGAATCTAAGCTAAAAGCGATTCAGCAGGCCCCAAGTCCCAAGTCAAAGAGCGAGCTTCAAGCCTTCCTTGGACTTCTAAATTTTTACCATTCATTTCATCCCCCACAAGGCCACAGTGGCAGAGCCGTTACACCAGCTCTTAGACAAACAGGCTCCATGGAAGTGGACAAAGGTCCACGAAAGGAGTTTTGCTGAGGTCAAAGCATTGCTGTCGTCTAATGCTGTTTTGGCTCATTTCTATGAGCAGTTGCCAGTTAGCATAGCTTGCCATGCATCCCCTTACAGAATTGGGGCTATCTTAAGCCACCTCAAGGCTGATGGGACACAAGTCCCTGTAGCCTATTATTCTAGGACTCTGTCTTCTACTGAGCAAAATTATGCAGAGATAGAGAAGCCTTGGCCATTGTGGCTGGCATTAAGAAGTTTCACGACTTTTTGTATGGCTGCCATTTCACGATCTTCACTTCTGGGGTTGTTCACAACGAAAAAACAAACGCCCAAATCATCTCTCCTAGAATGTTGAGATGGTCAGTATTTCTTTTTGCTTATGACTACTGCCTGGTTCACAAACCGGGTAAAGAGATGGGCCACACTGAGAGCCTTAGTAGGTTGCCTCTACAGCTATTAGAGTCGGATCCTGCTCCAGCCAATCACATCCTGGCTATCCAGGATTTGCCTGAATCTCCCCTCAATGCAGGGGATGTAGCCACAGAAACGTCTACAGACAACACGTTAACACGCATGTTGAACTGGGTGCTATCAGGATGGCCTGACATGTGTCCTGGCACTAATTTCCAGAGTTTCTGGAAAAGGAAGCATGAGTTATCCACCTTTAAGGGTTGCGTCCTGTGGGGCAGCAGGGTAGTAATCCCGACCTCATTGAGGACTAGGGTCTTGGCTTCCTTGCATGAGGGACATCCGGGAATAATCCGGATGAAGGCGCTTGTGCACAGCTATCTCTAGTGGCCTGGGCTCAATAAAAAAATCGAGACCCAGGTCCAAGGATGCCACATTTGCCAGCAGTCCAGGCCCGAAATGCCACAGGCTCCCATTCATAGATGAGAGGTCACAAATGCTCCTTGGTTGAGGGTTCATATCAACTATGCTGGCCCTTTTCAGGGGCAATTCTTCCTCTTGGTTGTGGACAGTCATTCCAAATAGCTGGAGGTCATTCCAATGTCCACTACAACTACTGCCAGGACCATCCAAGTGTTGAGGGGGATTTTTGTGTCTCACGGGCTCCCAGATGTCCTCGTCCTGACAACGGACCTCAATTCACCTCCTTGGAGTTCCAGTCCTTTCTGAGGGTGAATATGATTAGGCCTGCTACTTCAGCACCTTTTCACCCAGCCTCAAATGGCCAAGCTGAGCACATGGTGCGCACCACAAAAGAGGCCTTGAAATGGCTCACCCATGGAAACTGGCATCACAGATTGGCAGATTTCCTCCTCTGCCATCGTATCACTCCATGCACATCTATGGGCAAGAGCCTAGCTCTGCTCTGATGGGGTCACCGCCTTATCACCAAGTTAGACAGATTAGACCCAGACTGGGTGGCTTCACAGGTGCCACAGCCATGGGAACCAAGGCGCTTGCAAGTGGGTGATCCGATTTGGGTTCGAAACTATGGACCTGGACAACTCTGGGTGGTAGCAGTGGTCTGCAAAGTTACTGGGTCACTATCAGACAAAATGGCCTTGGAAGATGGTCGTGTGCTGCGCAGGCACATTGACCAGCTGCATTGGTGGTTACCTAGCCACCCTTCTGCTCTTGACTTTGCTCTCGGGGGGAAGGAGGACCATGATTGCAATTGTGTATCTCAGTCTCTAAGTGAAAATAAAACACAGCATGCACCAATCGGGGGTTTTGCCAACGAGGCGGCTCCTAACTCGGGCACAGCGTCCATGGGACATTGCACTCAACCAACTTGCCACACCGCTCCTTTTGCAGGCAATGTGCCAACGGGCCACTCCACTCAATCGGCTTTCCACACCGCATCTGCCTCGGGCCTTGTGCCAATGGGACAGTGCTCCCAGCCAGCTGTTTACACTGATCCGAGGAATTCCACCCCATCAAGGAACTTTGGCTCGGGCCTACCGAAAAGGGCCAGTCAAAGTCAATTGGACAAAGGTGTGGGCCTACCGGAACAGGCCAGCCTTCATGATCCGGTTTCACCAGTATCTAACGGGTCTCAAAGTCCCGGTCTGCCAAGCCTGGCAGGCGAACTTGCAGATCGGGTGTTTGCAGCAACTCCGAAATGATCGGACCAGGCCAAAGGCCCACCAAAGCTCTTAAAGGACTACATGAGGTTTCTGTCTTTGCAACCATAAAATGCTTTGGTATTTTATTGCAATTGAAATGCTTGTGTATGTCTTTGTGGGAACTGGTTATTTTGTGCTATGATATGATGTATGAAAAAGGGTGTATATTCCTTGTAAGGGAATTTAATTGATATTATTATTTGATAATTGGAAGACCTATAATGTTGTGTATTATTGATTGTTATGATAACATTGCGAGGGTGCATTGTAATATTGTAAAATAGTAAGTATTGTTCCTGAACCAAGAGGGGAGGGGTGTTATGTCCAGGGCTCAGATTGACAGAGCAGGTACAGGAAGCTGCACTGAGACCCAGGCAGACCACGTGGGCTGCGCGGGCCAGACAGGCTGTCTCCAGCTTACTGAGCATGTACAGGAGTGGGAAAATACGTTGCATTCATTGGCTGATGCTGTCCCTTGCAAAAGGTATAAAAGCGGGAGGAGCCATTTTGTTTGCTGTTCTGTTGTAGTTGAATAAAGAAGTACCTGTTTGTTACTCTGCCTCATTCAATACCTTCCAATGCGGGAAACAGAACACTGTCTATCCCACCTTTTCTTAGTGTACCAAGGAGTAGGGTGTGGTCTATTTGTCAAATACCTTATTGAAGTCTAAGTATACTATGTCCACTGAGTTTTGCTGGTCTACTAGTTTAGTCACTTTATCGAAGAATGAGATGAGATTGGTTTGACATGATCTATTTTTGACAAACCCGTGCTGGCTACTAGTTATGACTTTGTTTGCTTCTAATTGTTCACAGATCTGTTTTTTGATAATCTTTTCTAGGATTTCCCCAAGTATTGATGTTAAACTGATTTGTCTATAGTTTCCTGGATCCATTTTTTTTTTCCTTTCTTGAAGATGGGGACTACATCAGCCCTTTTCCAATCCTCTGGTACTTCCCCGGTGTTCCAGGATTTATGGAGGATGTGGTGCAATGGTTCTGAGATAACTTCTGCCAGCTCTTTCAGAACTCTGGGATGTAGCCTGTAGGGTCTCAGTGATTTATATTCATCAAAGTTGGATAGGTGCTCCCTTACCATTTTCTTGCTTATTTTAATTTTTGTTTCTGGTATGTCTTTTGCAGTGATTTTTTGGGTATGTTGGGCTTCTTTTTGTGTGAAGACTGACACAAAGTATGAGTTAAGCAGCTCTGCTTTCTCCCTGTTGCCTGTAATTTCCTTGCCATCTTCTCCCTTTAGCGGGCCTACAGTTTCCTTGATTTTTTTTCTTGTTATTAATATGTTGGAAGAAGCTTTTTTATTGTCCTTGATTTCTGTTGCTAGCTTTGTTCATTCTAAGCCTTTGCTTTCCTGACTTCTTCTTTGCATGCTCTGGCTGCCTGCTGGTAATCGGTTTTAGTTATGTGCCCCTCTTTCCATTTTTTGTACTTGCCCTTTTTGTCTTTTAGTTTGTTAGTGAGTTCTTTGTGCAGCCAAGCTGGTTTCTTCTTGGATTTCTTGTTTTTCTTTCTCAGTGGTATTTGCTGGTATGGACCTTTGTGATCACATTTTTCAGGATTTCCCATGCTTCCTGGGTTTTTTCCCCTTTAGGATTATCATCCATGGGGTTTTTTCTAGGTTCTCTCTTAGTTTGTTAAAATCGACTCTTTTGAAGTTTGGGACATTGGTTGGATTGTTTTCTATAGCTGGTGTTTGCATTATATTAAATTCTAGTATGACGTGGTCACTTTCACCCAAGGTTCTGGTAATTTCAATTCCCTCTATGACTTCTGTTCTGTTTCAGGAAAAGAGGCATTGAGATGAAGCAATGAGTTCCAACAGTCTCCTTTATTGCAACACCAACAGAACAGATTTTAAAATGGTGCGGCCCCCTTTTATAGCCCCCCTGCACAATACCTTGCTGGCCAATCATTGCAAGGCTGGAAACAGCCTTTCTTGTTCCGGGCATCCACATGGTCTGCCCGGGCCAATCGCTGCAGCCTGTGCCTGCCAGCCCAGGACATAACACCCCTCCCCCCTTGGCTAAAATAATAAGGCACACTTATTATTTTAAATACTCCAACATTCCATTACATTGCATACATTGCATCTATATATACACAACACTACAGTCTTGCTATCACCATGCTCCCCACTCCCCTTGAACCGCATTATTTAACCCAGACTACCAGGCCTGCCCATGAACTGACAAGGACCGTATATAGTCTTGTAAATATTTGGGAGGACCTCTGGCCCGCCCTGATCTTCTCATGGCCGGTGTGTGTGCCTGGCCTGCCAGCTCGCCTGCCAGGCTAGGCAGACCAGGACTTTGTTGCCCCAAAGACCCAGAGGACCCACCCAGCTGCTGACTGGCTGGATCTGCTAAATCCAAGCCAGGGTTCCTTGGGGGGGTGGAATTCCCCAAGTCCCCAATGGACTCCTCTTGGGAGCACTGTCCCTTGAGCCCTAGACCCGCAGCTGGAGTGGCCTGAGTGCCAGAGGCCAGAGTTGCCTCCATGGCAAACCCCCTTTCTGCGGACTCCCTGTTTGGAGCAATAGCTGAAGCCTGGGGATGTTGGAGAGACCATTGTCCACAATCGTAATTGTGGTCCTCCTCCCCCCCAAGAGCAGAGCTAGGAGTGGAAGAGTTGCTGGGAAGCCTCCAGCGCAGTTGATCAATGTGACGCCAGATCACACGACCATCGTCCAAGGCCACTTTGTATGACAGCGGCCCAGAGACCTTGCATACCACTGCTGTGACCCAGAGATGTCCTGGTCCATGGTTCCTTGCCCAGACCGGATCTCCCACTTGTAGTCTCCTAGGTGCCCGCGGCTGTGACACCTGTGAAGCCACCCGGTCTGGGTGCAATCTGTCCAGTTTCGTGATGAGGCGGCAACCCAGCGGAGTTCAGCTGGGCTCCTTCCAGTAGCTGTGCAAGGTGTGGTGCGGTGGCACAGAAGAAAGTCCGCTAGCCTGTGATGCCAGGTCCCGTGAGTGATCCTCTTTAAGGCATCCTTGGCTGTGCACACCATTCGTTCAGCCTGGCCATTGGAAGCTGGATGGAACGGTGCCAATGTGGCATGCCGGATCATGTTGGCCTGGAGGAACGCCTTGAACTCAAATGACATGAATTGGGGCCCGTTGTTGGAGACAAGGACATTGGGAAGTCCATGTGCGGTGAAGATCCCTCTCAGCATCTGGATGGTCCTAGCAGTGGTAGTGGAGGAGACAGGCACAACCTCTAGCCACTTGGAATGGCTGTCCAGGAGAATTAAGAAGAATTGCCCCTGAAAGGGCCCAGCGTAGTCAATATGGACCATCGACCATGGGATATGAGTCTCTTCCCACCTATGAACTGGGGCCTGGGGCATCTCCGGCCTTGACTGTTAACAGACAGTGCACCCGTGGACCTGGGCCTCGACATCTTTGTCAAGCCCAGGCCACCAAAGATGGCTGCGTGCTAACGCCTTCATCCAGACTATTCCCGGATGTCATCATGCAGAGACTGCAGGACTCTAGTCCTCAATGAGGTTGGGATTACTACCCAGCTACCCCATAGGACACACCCCTTGAAGGTGGAAATCTCGTGTTTCCTCTGCCAGAAGCTCTGGAATTCTGAGCCTGGACATGTGTCAGGCCATCCAGACAATGCCCAAGTCAGCACGCGTGTTAGCGTGTGATCGTGGCTGTTTCTGCAGCCCCCTCCCTAGCACTGAGGGGAGATTCAGGCAAGTCCTGAATAGACAGGATGCGATTGGCAGGTGCTGGATCTGCCTCTATCTGCTGTAATGGCAACCTGCTGAGACCATCTGCATGACCCATTTCTTTACCTAGCTTGTGAACCAGTGTATGGTCATATCCAGACAAGAAGATAGACCACCTCAGCATTCGGGGGCATATTATGTGTGGGGTTTGTTTGTTCGAACAACCCCAGCAGTGGCTTATGGTCTGTAAAGACCATGAAGTGGCGGCCATATACAAAGTCATGGAACTTCTTTATGCCAGCCACTATGGCTAAGGCTTCTCTATCTATCTGTGCGTAATTGCGTTCAGCTGATGATAGGGTTCTAGAGTAGTATGCTATCGGGACTTGCGTTCCATCAGCCTTCAAGTGACTTAACACAGCCCCAATCCCATAAGGGGATGCATCACAGGCGATGCACACTGGCAAGTTCTCATTGAAGTGCGCGAGGACCGCATTTGAAGAGAGCAAGGCCTTGACCTCTTTGAAGCTCTTTTCATGTGCTTGTGTCCACTGCCATGGGGACTGTTTGTCCAAGAGCCGGTGTAATGGCTCAGCCACTGCAGCCTTGTGAGGAAGGAATGAGTGGTAAAAATTTAGCAGTCCCAGAAAAGCCTGAAGTTCGCCCTTGGATTTGGGACTTGGGGCCTGCTGAATTGCTTGCAGCTTGGATTCAGCAGGGTGGATGCCCTGAACATCCTAGAAACTCTGTGGAGGTAACCCCGATCTTGCCCTTGTCTTGCTTAAGCTTCAGCCCCGCTTGGCAGAAACGTAGCAAAACGGCTCTCAGCCTTTCGGCTAAATTGTCAGGTGAGTCCCCAGCGATGAGGACATTGTCAAAGTATGGGCAAACGCCAGGGATATTTTGAAGTGTTCACTCCATTACACTCTGGAAGATGCCAGGGGCCACATTTACTCCAAACTGCAATCTTTTTACCTTGAATGCCCCCCTGTGAGTCACTATAGTTTGGGCCTCAGCCATTTCCTCATCAACTGGCAATTGTTGATAGGCCTGAGCCAGGTCAAGCTTAGCAAAGATCTGGCCCTCCCTGAGGGAGGCTAGAATGTGACTGACCACTGGTACTGGGTACAAATGCTACTGCAGCGCTTTGTTAAGCATGCACTTGTAGTCCACACAGATTCGGACTTCCCCATTGGCCTTCAGTGGCGTAACTATGGGTGTTTCCCATGGACTACTGTCCACAGGCTCTAAGATACCCTGCTGAATCAGTTTATCCAGCTTTGCATCTATTTTTCCCTTTAATGCAAAGGGCACCCTGCGTGGCTTGATTCTAATGGGGGCTATGGCTGGGTCTAGCCTCAGAGAAATAGGAGGACCTTTGTAGGAGCCAAGTTCTGGACTAAACACATCTGCAAACTCCTTGCAGACCCCAGCCAGGCCTGTTGTTTGCACGCTGTGTATTCCAGTCACCTGAATTCCCAGGGCCTCAAACCAGTCGAGTCCAATGAAACTCGTACGGTCTCCCCCAACCACAACTACATCCAGTAGCCCCTCAAAATTCCTACGCTGCACGAGTGTGGCCTCCCCCCTCACGTTGACTCTGGAATTTTGTAAATCTGTGAGGATGAGGTTTGATGGCCTGAGTTTCACCCGTAGGCCGCTTCTGCTGCAGACCTTGTTGAAGGTGTCTAGGAAGATGATCAATAGAGTAGACCCAGTGTCCAACTCAATCGACAAGGGGACCCCTTGCAACTTCACATTGATGTGAAGCTTCTTCCTAAGTGGCCTGTGGACCCCTGTTCTAAAAACTCTCCTACGTGACGCACAGAAGCCCACCCTGTTCTGGCTGGGGACCCTGGTAACTTTCTGAGGCAATTCTTCTGGGTAACGTTCCTTCTGGTGACCCAAACAGATGGAGGCAATGTGGCCTTGCCTCCCACAGGCCCTGCAGATGGCGGAGCAGAAACAGCAGTCTGTGCGGCGATAGTGGCCTCCACACCCGATTCACGAGGGGATGATGCTGGCTGGGCCTTCCCTCCATGAGGCCTTCTCCCTGGAGTCTGATGCAGCCGGTCCACTTCCCATTCTGGATCCTATTCGGATTCTTCGTGAGCAATTTCTTGATGGGCGGTGGCTGGAACTTGAGGGAGCTTGGGGAGCCACAAGGCCTTCACAGCTCCGCCTGCTGCTTCTTCCGCTGAAACTTCCCTCAGGGCATCTTGGAACGTGAGGCCTTCCTTCGCAAAGAGCTTCTGCTGCAACTCCCGGCTTTGCAGGCCACAGACCAGCCGATCCCTCAGTCTCTCCTCCAAGTCTTTGAATTCACAGGGCCTAGCTGCTTGTTGCAAGGCCACAACAAACTCTGCTGCAGACTCACGAGGCCTCTGGTCCCTCTGCTCGAACATGTGTCGCCAGGCAATCACTGAGAGCTTGGGTTCAAAATGCTCTCGAAGCATCCTCTTCAATTCTGTGTAGGTGATTGATTCCAGTGGTGCTGGGGCGACCAGATTCTCCATAATCTCAAAGGTCTCTTGCTCACACACACATAGCAGCGTGGCAGCTTTGAGGTCATCTTCACGAATTTGATTCACCCGGAGGTAGTTCTCCACCCGGGCCACATATGAGCTCCAGCGTTCTGGGTGAGCTGTGTCAAATTCTGAAAGCCAGCCTATCTTTGCCATCGTTTCAGCCCAGGAACTTCGTCCATGCCTCTTGCTGCAAGGATTGAGAAGGGGCCCCCCTTTTTGAGCTTACCTCCAGCATCTCAGTGCTGGCAGGCTAAGTCAGTCTCCAGGAGCCACACTTCTCCAAGCTGCAAGACCCCTGTGGTGAGTCAGCTTGGCTCCTTAATCTGTTTGCCTTGCAGGCATCCCATCCTTGTCGCCAATGTTCTGTTTCAGGAAAAGAAGCATTGAGACGAAGCAATGAGTTCCAACAGTCTCCTTTATTGCAACACCAACAGAACAGATTTTAAAATGGTGCGGCACCCTTTTATAGCCCCCCTGCACAATACCTTGCTGGCCAATCATTGAAAAGGCTGGAAGCAACCTTTCTTGTCCCAGGCAGCACAATACCTTGCTGGCCAATGATTGCAAGGCTGGAAACAGCCTTTCTTGTCCCAGGCATCCACATGGTCTGCCCGGGCCAATTGCTGCAGCCTGTGCCTGCCGGCCCAGGACATAACAACTTCTTCTCTGTTTGTAAGGATTAAGTCCAGTATAGCTTTACATCTAATTTCCTCCTCCACCTTTTGAATGACAAAGCTGCTGTGTACAAAAAAAAAAGGTTCAATCAGTCAATTTAAACTTCTCGCGGGGAAAAAAAGATCTTGCAGAGTTGAAATTGATTGATTGAACTTTTTAGTCCCACCCAGTCTGCTGTTACCACCACAGCCACAGCCACCCAATGGGCCACATCCACCCAATGGACCACACCCACCCAGCACCCAACGATGCATAAGTGGGTTTTGGGTTGCAGCTTGGGCACTCGGTCTCTAAAAGGTTCGCCATCATTGACATATACATTCTCTCCCTCCCTCCCTCTCTCTTTCTCTCTCTCTCTCTCTCTCTCTCTCTCTCTCTCTCATACACAGAGAGAGAGAGAGAGGGAGGGAGGGAGAGAGAGAGAGAGAGAGAGAAGAGGCAGAACATATAGTGTAATGGCTGGTGTTGTTTTCATTTTTTTTAACAAAAGCAGCAAGCGCATACACTCAAATTTGCAAAATGCAACTCTATTGGTTTCAGCAAAAGAAGGTTTGATATTTCATAGAGCCCAGATCTCAAAGCTATGCATTGCTTGTTAACTTACTGGTAGAAAAATCATTCCATTGATCAGCTGGAAGTTAATTGTAGGCATAGCAAATTAAGTCCATATGAAGGTGAATAAATAATATCCTTACCTATCATTGCTGCCTTCAGGTTTTTTTAGTTGGTTGGGCTAATTGATCCTAGTTGACCCTTTGTTAAATTTTTCCATTCCACAATGACAGGTCCTTCCAATATGATCTATTGCTTTCTATAGATTTGGCCCTATGCCCCAAATACAAACTGAATCATGACAAAGAATGTGTGTGTTCTTTGGTAAAGGGTGCTATTAAATCCTTTTAAATTAGGAAGTCTGATACTTGCAAACCTTTAGGTATAAAACTTTCACCTCTTGATTAAATATAATAAAACAGTAGTTGGGGTGGGCAGAAAGAAGATAAATGAGATTTTGTTTTTGTTTTTCCTGAGAAATATATTGAATACACCTCTTAAAGCTTTTAAATGAGTATGTAAAAGTTATAAGCATTAGCTGAAGGTACTTCCAATCATGTATAATTGTACATGAAGTTTTCAGTTCAATAATCAGCAAAGTAAAATTAAGACATTTTATATTTAGAAAGATTTATACTGTTGTTTATGTTGGCCTTTACTCATTACTGATTATGACTTTATTAGACCTCTGCATGCTTTTTTTCTTTGGTCCCTTATGTTTTTCTAGGTGTGTGTGTGTGTGTGTGTGTGTGTGTGTGTGTGTGTGTGTGTAAACACATACATCCAGTATATTACAGGTATAGGAGTATGGTGAAGCATACAAAATCTTCAGATTATTTCAAGCCCCTTGTAAAAAAAATAATTCTGTAGCTGTGCTAAAAGCTATTTCAAGTTTTAGAAATAAATTCTTTTTTTTTATTGAAAATTTTTTTAAAAACTTCTACAAAGACAGAAAAAAAAACAATAACAACAAAAAAAAAACAATACAACCCTCCCCCAACCCCTCCCAAACCACCCCCTCCCTCCCCCCCCCGGAGCTTCCCAGAGCAGAATATAGGCTTAATTAAAAAAAAATTAACAAAGTTATAAGATAATTAAAAATAAAATATATATGAAAAAAGAATTATAATCCTTAAAAAGAGAAAGTATTTAAAAAAGAAAAACAAAGAAAAAAAAGAAAAAGTACAGTTTTTATACAAATTATAAAAAAGCTAAATGATATTTTTTCAAATCCAGTTTAAATTGTATGAAATTTATCCATTTTTCCCATACAGCAAAAAATTTCTCTTGCGTTTGCTCTTTTAAGAAAGCCGAAATCTTTGCCATTTTCGCCAAGTAAGATACTTTAAAAAAACACTCTTGCAAAGTAGGCAAAGATTCCTTCTTCCAGTATTGACCTACTAACAGCCTTGCGGCTGTAATCAGATTCAGCATCAATATAACCTCCTTAGCATCACAATCAGTAACAATACCAAGCAAAAACAATTGTGGAGTAAATTTTACCCTCTTTCTAAAAATTCTCTGAATGTTCAGCCATCAACATGTTAAATTGTGTTCTTAAGAACTTTATAGATTCCTTAACCTTTTCATCTAAAGGATTTAAAATCAAAAACTTTTCTTTTAATTTAATCTCATCTTCCAGTTCCTTACGCTTCTGAGTCTGCTTTTGTCTATGAACATTGTTCATCTTTATCAAAATCCCACGCATAAAAGCTTTACCTGCATCCCATACCATTGATGTTGATGTCCCCTTATACATATTCAAAGCAAAATAATCCTTTAAACACTCCTTTAACTTTTGAACATTCTTTTCTTGTCTAAATAAATTCATATTCACCCTCCAGGATCTCCTCTCCTCTTTTTCATAAATCAGCTCCATCCAAACTGGACTATGATCCGTCAATGACCTAGGAAAAATTTTTACGTTCTTTACCCTATTATATAAGTCAGTTGTAATCAAAAAAAATCAATTCTTGAAAGAGATTGATGTCTATCTGAAAAAAAGGTAAAGTCACGCCAATAGTCTCTCAATTCCCAATCCTCTTTCAAATCAAAAAAGGCTTTGGGTAATTTAGCCTGTTTAAAAAGGATAGAGGAACCTTTTTTGTCCCTTTGTGTATCTAAAACACCATTCCAATCCCCCATTAATATCACAGATCTATAGTCCAGCGAGATTATTTTCTGATGTAACAGTTTATAAAATTGTTCTTGTTGCTGATTTGGTGCATACAATCCCACTACAAGTATTTTCTTACCATATAAACCAAGTTCAATCATTACATATCTTCCTTGAGGATCTGATTCTACCAGACAAACTGGTAGATTTTGCTTAACATAAATAACCACTCCCCCTTTTTTCCCAGGGGCATGAGATACAAAATGAGATCCCAAACGAGCATTAACTAAATATTTTTGATCTTTAAGTAAAATATGAGTTTCCTGCAAGCAGATAATATCATTGTTATGTTGCTTTAAATAATAAAAGATTTTCTTTCTTTTCTGAGGGGAGTTAAGGCCGTTAACATTCCAGGTCAGGAACTTTGCCATCTCCCTTAACTAGGAGCCTGGAGAAGACTGCCTGAAGATCTGCCATTGATGAATGTGTTGCAGAACTCTTGGGTCTTGCTCCTCCCACCGGCAATGAAGCACTTTCAGAAGAAGATTCTTTGGGTTCTTTCTTCTGTTGTTCCTTTTCCTTGTGTCTGTGTGCTGCACGGGTCATCCTCTGCTCTTTAACCTCTATTTGACGTTGCCATTCCACTTGTGACTTCCCAGCAGAGATCAGACCTAATCCTTCAGATTGCTGTTCCACCTCTTTGCCACCCAAAGATTTCTGGATCATAGATAAAGATGAGCCTGCTCCCAGGACCGTATTATAAAACTCTTTGGCTTTAGCAACCGTGTTAAGCCTATAACGCATCCCCGCATGGCTCAAAACAATACCCGTCGGAATCTCCCATCTGAATGACATCGATCTTGCTTTAAGTTCATTAGCTAGAAAAGCAAAGTCTTTCCTGTTGATGATCAAAATAATAAGAATTTATTTTCAGCTTTGAAAATCACTAGAAGTGGCTTCACATTTTATGAAGTTGTTTTCTCTTTGATGACAGACAAGATTGAATGTACATTAATCCAAGTTCCATTAATCCAAGTTCAGCTTTTGTTCAGCTTTTGAAATAGCAAAAATCCTTCATGTAAACCTTCATTAGTCTCTGGCTTATAAACTGTATTTTTTGTAGTGTCATAGGCTTTAAAACAGTGCAGAGAAAATGATTCTGTGAAAAAATATTCCAAAATGATGCTCATATTTTAGAATAGAATGATTAATCCAAGAATCTAAAGCTACATGCTGCTGTCAGTTTAATTTCAAAGATATCTGGGAAGATCTATTTGTTTCCTTCCAGAGACTAAATGAGAAGGGAGGGGAAACAGTATCAGAGAAAAAATGGGAAAAGTTAAAAAAAACTTTTGGTTCTATGCCTGTCCACTACCTCAACACAGCTTCCAGATAGATCACTTGGAGGGCCAAGCCCTGTGATATAAGATCATGAAGAAGCCACAGTTTTGCAAATCAAGCTAATTTCCAATTTGGGGTCAGGTAGTATAACTGTTTACTTAGTAAATAACTTCCTTATTTCTCTGCCAGTTTGCATTAGAACTCCATTCCTTTGCTTATTTCTCTTCTCCTGTAGCTAGTAAAAAGAGAGGAGAGATTAGAAATGGTTAATTTAGAAACAAGCCACATGATGATGCAAAGAAAAAGAAAAGAAAGACCAAGATAAAAGAAGAAACACAAAGCTTTCCTTCCCCTGGCATTTTCCCTTCCAGTGATTACCATCTTTTCAAATACAATATATCAAAATTATTTGAGATGTAAATTATCTTATTTTCTACCTGCAATTTTAGTAATGTTTTCCACCCCTTCTTTCTTCAATCATATCATACTGTTCTCAGGAAAGTGAGTGGTAAATATCCAAATTTTCAGAGCTAAGGGTTTGCTTGGCCATCTGTAGGATTCGGTGCTCTTTTAATTTTTCAATACAGGCAGAAAATATGCTACAATTGCATTTCCTGGTGCATGATCCATAGCTTTAGGATACATTTCCAGACATCTGTTTCTACCAAGATGCAATGCATAGTTGCATAGCTGCAATCAATATGTATGTGTTCTGTATTAGAATGAGCAAGCCCATGCAAATTACAAGCCAATTGATGTGGTTCTAACTTATTATAAATGCCAAGGCAAATTTAAGAGGTTTTGGAAAAGAAGAAAGCCTCTTAGTCATGAGCCATGAATTCCTTATAGCACTTTTGACACTTGCTGAAATTTATAGTCAACAAGGTGATTCGGCCAGCTGCAAGCTCTCCAGCTAACTTTTAAATACTGCCGTGCTCCAGTAGCTATATTTCTTTTTCCATTATCAGGAGCTGGGTTTAAGATGCTAGTATTGAAGAAGCTGGTATTAGAATCTGACATCTCAGACAACAGAATAACTTCATCATTAGAGCAGATAAGTGAGCCAAGGAACTATCATTGATTGTTACAGAGCCTTACCAAATATTATTGGGCACTGTCTGCAATAATCAAATAATATGTTCAGTGCCATGCATGCTATAAATTTCACCTAAAGTAAGTATAAAGAGTCAGTATACATCAGAATGTGGATATGAAAGTATGTTTGGGTGGGTGTTCTCGTTTCTATAATGTCACATAAAAATCAATAGTGATTTATTGATACACTAAGTCAATGTCAGCAACAGCACTCCTGATGCTATCTGAGGCAGTCTTTGTTAATATTTAACTGCAATTGACTAGCACGGATGCTTCCAGGGATTCATCTATAGCAGTGTTTCTCAATCTTGGCAACTTGAAGATGTCCAAACTTCAACTCCCAGAATTCCCCAGCCCAGCTGAGCTAACCTAGCTGAGGAATTCTAGGAGTTGAAATTTGAATATCTTCAAGTTGTCAAGGTTGAAAACCATTGACTTATAGCATTGTAGCTGAGAAGCAAGCTACACATTAAATCCTATAATATTTGCCAATGTACTCCATCCTAAAATTCAAATTCTCATTTTAACATCTGATGAGCAATCATGGAAAATAAAATGAGAGATGCACACCTACTGCCTGCTTATCTTCTCCCAGGTGTTCTCTAATCCATATTAAAATTCACAGTGAGCTATGATATATCCAACAGACCCACTAATATCAAATGCAGACTCTGGAAAAGGCATGTGAAGTCTTCGATTTTACGAATGTTGATAATAATGAACATCCTGGTAAGGCTAAGGAGAGTTAAGACAATCTAGAGATTCACATTTCTCTTCAGTATTGTAGATGTAGAACTGATTCTAACTCCAGTATTTTCCTCTCCATCATGTGAGGACTATATTACAATGATAGGGGACAGGAGGGGCAGTGATTCCATGTGTTTTGAAGTAAATATGTGATTCTTTCAGATATGAAGAATTAAATATTTGAAGAATACTAGCTCACATTTATTCAGACAACAGATTCCTGTACTATTTGTTAGGTGACATTAGGTCACAGGGAAAAAATATGGTACTTCTTGACTGTACAATTATTTTCTGTTATCTGGTAGAGTTTTAGTTTTTTCTCATCTCTTTAATTTCTGTTCTTCACAAAAAATGGGGGTAGGAGAGATGGATACATCGTATACAGCGATTTTTTCATGACAGGCAAAAATGATTTTGTCCTTTAATGAGACTCTCCCCATTGTAGAAAATCGCCTTCTTGTTACAAATTTTCCATAGATTTCTCAAGGAGGTGTATGCCTTGTTTGGCTTTTAAGGCAGTTTGTTTAGTTTAAATGAATTATTCTTTCAGTAAAATTGGTTCCAGTGTATTTTAAAAGGGTCATAAAAAGTCATATTGTGAGTAGAAGAATGTAAATTTGCAGAGAAGGAGTTTAATAACCTAAACCAGGGGTGTCAAACTGCCGGCCCATGGGCCGGTTTCATCATACTGGAGCCACGCCCACCCCGTTGCCAGCAATGGCGAAAAAGCTCCAATACGTTGCGTGACATCACGTGACGTCGCGAGTTTGACATGTCTGACCTAAACTATACTTTTTTCTTTGCTTTATTTTCCTTAATATATGAATTAATCAAGCCCAAATTTAAATTTCTCCAGTTGTCTCTGCTTGCCCTGTGAGATTTGACATGGTTGGCATGCTCCAGATTTCATATATTAGGAGACTCAGGGAAGTGGTGGGATTCAGCTGGTTCGCACCACTTCAGAAGAACCAGTAGCTAATTTTTTGTTGCCCAGGCCCAGAATGGACTTCCAGAAGCGGCATCCACACAGAGAACCGGTTATTCACATATTTGAATCCCACCACTACCTAGGGGACATTAATTTTCTATCATGATATCTGCCTCTGAAGATTCAAACAGCCATGATCCTACTTATAGTAAACCTTAAAAACTTGGATATTTCCAGAGGCCCTGGGTTTAGTACTGTAAGATGTATGCCAGCTATATGATGGGTTTTATGTTTTGATAATATAAATTTGTTCCCCCTGTTATGCCACATTAAATTCTTTTTTTAATTTTTTATTGTATTGTATGGGCTTGTTGTTCCTTGCCATTTTCTATTATCTTTGAACCAACAAACTATCGCTAATTGTGAATCAAAATAGGTTTCCTAAACTTCTCCAGCAATATAGAAGAAAGCAATCTTTAATCTATTTTAGATTAAAAGATTCACAATCCTTTCCCATTGGCTTCACTGACTGCAAGGGGACTGAAGTCCAAAATATCTTTAAAATACCAAGTTATCTAATCTATTATTTTCTACTACACATGGCTAAAAGTTTTATTAACTTTTTGTATAGTATTCATTCATTCTATAATTCCCTGTCTTATAGGTTAGAGATAACATTAAGAACTTCTGATTTGATCTACACGAGGTTGGGAATAATAAAATGTTTTGATATGTTACTCAGGCATTAATAGCTATTTGGATTTAGTTCAAATGCAAACATGATTAATTGGTTCATAATCAAAACTACATATCCATCTATTATTATATGGATCTGAAGTATAGGCAAAGATTTCCTCTTTCCAGTTATGTCCGACTCTAGAGGGTGGTGTTTATTTTCATTTTTTAGCTGAGGGAGCCAGCACTGTCCAAAGACATTTCTATGGTCATGTGTCCAGCATGACTATACACCGAGACTCACAGAATGCTGTAACCTTCCTACCAAAGAGGTACCTATTTATCTACTCCCATTTGCATACTTTCAAACTGCAAGGTGGGCAGGAACTGGGGCAATTAACAGGAGCTTACCCCATCACAGGACACTCAGGTCTCAAATCCAGGCTGTCAGCCTTCCAGCTGACAAACGCAGTGACTTTAATTGCTGAATCATCTCGCCCCCCCTATATAGATCTAGTGATAGTAATCAAAAAATTGTGCCATGGGGGAAAAAATGGCAGGCTTTTGGCTTTATTTTACTAAGCTTTTGGCTTAGTATTTTTCTCATATTGTCTAAAATCAGACTTCTATCAAAAGACACCCCCCCAAAAAAAATATCCATTGGGTTAAGGTTATACAATAGTTAATTATATTTGAAGAAGAAATTTTGACATTAATAAAAATGAAACACAGGCTTGATATAATAAAGTCCTCCAAATAAATACAAAAAAGACATAAACCTGAAAAAAACAGCATTCATAGAAATATTCCTACAAGAGAAAATGCAGTTTTGGGGTAAAAAAAAAAAAAGGCCACATCTCCTGCAACTTCCATAAATAATTCACTGTCAGCTTGTAAACAATAGAAATGCGCAGTATGAATGCCAAAGAGGACCTTTATATGTCATAAAGCCACTCAAAAGTGCACTTGCTGCAGCAAGGCTGACTGTGAGCTTTGATGTGCAGGAAAAGAAACTGCTAAGCTGAGGTCATCACTTAGTAGAAAACAATTTCCCTCATACAGAGAAGCAGACTCACTGCTGTGCTTCTGAGACAGAAAGAATGGGTTTAAGAAACAAGACTGCATAATGTGGGCTTTGAAGGGGGAAAGAAATCTTGTGCACACCTTGAGAATGACCTGAAGTGGGCATAAAATAAATGACTTAGCTTGGAATAGCCAGAGGAAATTGACATGCCTCAGGGTCAAGGTTCAGATTTGGGGCTATTTATACTTTTAATAAGCAACTGATAAAATGCTTCCCTTTTCTTTAACTGAACTATTACCACGGAATCTTGATGCTCCTTTTATGAACTGTCATGGATAAAATGGATTTGGAAATATAGATACAGAGACAGAGACACTTAGGATACTGCAACCAAACTGCTAATCTCCCATGGTGGTCCCAGCTGTTTCTTAAGCGAACTTCAAAGAATGTAGTCTAGATTGCAGTAGGTTGCCAATGAGGCTGGGCAGTGGGCTGATGCTCAGTTTTGACCAGTGTTTCTCAACCTTGGCAGGTTTAAGAGAGGTGGACTTCAACTCCCAGAATTCCTCAGCCACCACGCTGAAGTCTACTCCTCTTAAACTTGCCATGGTTGAGAAACACTGGTTTAAACTATTATAGTCACTGATTGGTCATTGTCTTTTTTCCTGCTTTTTCCATCTATGCACAGCAGGCAAGTCACATTGCTTCTGTGGGGACAAGCCTATGTATGTCTGTCTTTTTTTCTTGGGGGAATTGTTTTCTTCTCATTACCTCCAGATGTTTACACACTTCACCTCCATCCTTCTCTATATATCTCTTTGATTCTAACTCAGATCTTTTTTCCTTTTGTACTACCATCGTTCTCAAAATGCAATAATCAAAGCAATAGTGAATACATTATTCTTTCATTGCTGTGTTCCTCTGAAAGTCCATTAGAACCTCCCCATAGAAGGTTGACTTTATTACATTCCTACCAAAAATAAAAAAGTTCTTTTTTATTATATGTTATTGTATTTCTTCTAACGTGTCATAGAACATGTGTTTACGTGAAATTATTTTACAATGCCTGCAATGTAAGGTTTTAGGATATGGTTCCTGCAGTGAGGCATATAAGAATCGCCAAATCTTCCCGAGGATTTCCATACTATGTCATCCAATTGTTTCTCTAAAGCTGGCTCCCAAACTTGTTTCACATCTGGTAGATTATCTATTGTAATAGTTATTCCCAATAGATATAAGTAAATCATGGGGAAAAAATTTAGATTGTGTAAAATAATTAACAATCAATTTCTCAAAATTTGAGCCATTAATAAGTTCCTTTATCCTCTTCATTCATAAAAACGGGTTTACCTGAAGCCAAAGTAGTCACAATAACCTATCGCCTAGTTTTTTTTCCTACCTATTTCTTGCTATACATAACCAAATTTTTATAATCTCTTTTGTTATAATTTGTGAGCTATTTTACCCTAATTCTAAACCCTAGAAATCATAAATTATAAAAAATAATAAAGGCAGGATGTAAATAAGTATATAAAATGTAGTTAATTGAGAAATATTTGGTAAAGAAGACAAGTACCTTATGATTGCTCATCATTAATTTTCATTAATACAGCCTTTATTTTTAGAGGAAGCCAATAGAGTTTACATATATATCCACATATTGAATATTTTATATTTGTGTCTATTGTTTTATCTAAGTAGAATAATAAATGGAATGATAGTGTAGCGAGCCCTCCCCCAAAAGACAAAATCAGCTGGGGGACAGTTTCTCCAAAATAGGAAGAAGGCTTCCATGAAATAAAAACCAACTTGTGTTGTCTCACTAACAGGGGAATTGCCTGAAGCAGCTTTTGCAATGATCCAAGTGTTTGTGAATAAAATGTTTTAGATCCATTCACAAAGGCAGAGCATTCCTTGTGAATGGATATTTAGTATCTGGACAGCCCCATTTATAAGCAAAGTGCTGCGGGCTGCAGCCTTCACAGGTAACCAAAACTGAACAGATTAAGAATACAAAGACATTTGTATGTATATTTCCCCACCCAACTCCAAGGACAGTACATCCCAGCCACAATAGGAATCATCCTACCACAATTAGACTATTAAAAGACACACATTTAAATCTATTGCATAACGAACCTAGTTATCTCAATCACAAAGCCCCAAAATCATATAAAAATCCTTCTACTCTGGAGACCAGGTTGTCAGCTGTCCCAGAACCGATTGTTGTATGTCACTTCACTTCTGAATCAATAAAGGGACATCCTTTCCAGCTTCACATCCTCACTTGACTGAGGAGGCACTCCCTCGCATTCGTTCTCTCAGCTGGAGAAGCGAGCCTGATTTCTTCCAACAATATATCCTAATTATGCTGTGTATCTTAGCTTTCTGCAGGTCTCTATATAAAAAAATAGATTGCAATTATTTAAAACAAAACCTTCCAATTTTTACTGCTTAATTTTTTTAACTTCATCCATCATTGAGAAATAAATAGGTCACTTTGGAAAGACCTAGTATTTTAACTTATTCAGTTAGTTTTAAGATATTGAATGAAGTTTTACTCCAGAATACATACTTATTTTCATACTGGACAATAGTTAATATTAAATAGCTTTTAAATCTGATCATGATAAAAAACATCTGGCTCTAATCACTACAGATAATACTGTTTAGGATTAAACTTTTCATTATAAAGCCACTTTCAAATTCATAACAGTTTGGGGAATATCAATTAAATGCACCAACTAATTTTATTTTTATTTCTCTTTTTAAAGCATTTGCATGTTGCATTGCTTCATTTCACAGAATAATTTAACCATATATTGTACATCTGCCTTGATTCAGCTTTAGTGAATGACCTTGAGTTTTAACTTATTTCTGTTCAGTTCTTCCACACTGAAATGTTACACTCCTGTCAGAAGGGAAGAGATAGACTGACTGATAGAAGAAATATGTGGGAAGCCTAAAACCTGGCATTTAATCCTTTTAAATTAAGTTTCTCTAACAGATTTTTAGCATATTTACTCAGGATCCTATGCAGTTTTTAAGCAAACATATCCAGGGTTATAGTTTTATTTGCATAAACTGTAAATAGTGAAGAAAAATATCTGTGGTATTTCTGACAAATAATATATTCTACTATAATTTTTTTTCCTTGGTATTCAGGTTATTTGTTCACTTCTGCACATTTTAAAACCATCATTTGGCTTTCTCCCTTTTATATTATAGACCTGTGTTTTTTTATTTATTTCATTCATTCTCAACGCATAAATTCCCTTTCCATGTCATGCAAGTTCATCACAAGCCACATTAAGCAACAGATACCTGAGCATAGCAGATACCATTTAGTATATTCCTTTGCCATCTTTCATTTATCCACATTAAACAGTCACGCAAACAAGAATTGAATCATCATAGTATATCCATTCATTCCCTTATGTCATTTTACTTTCAGTATTCCTTGTCTTCATTCATGTTATTCTTTTTCAAAGATGCAGATAAAGCATATATTTCGTGCATAGATAATTCACATTATTGTTATTTATTTATTACATTTATGCCACTACATTTAATAGATTCTAATGTTGTTGTTGTTGTTAATTGCGAAGTCGTGTCCGACCCATCGCGACCCCATGGACAATGTTCTTCCAGGCCTTCCTGTCCTCTACCATCTTCTGGAGTCCATTTAAATTCACACCTACTGCTTCAGTGACTCCATACAGCCATCTCATTCTCTGTCATCCCCTTCTTCTATTGGCCTCAATCTTTCCCAGCATTAGGCCCTTCTCCAGTGAGTCCTTCCTTCTCATTAGGTGGCCAAAGTATTTGAGTTTCAACTTCAGGATCTGGCCTTCTAAAGAGCAGTCGGGGTTGATCTCTTCTAGGACTGACCGGTTTGAACGCCTTGCAGTCCAAGGGACTCGCAGGAGTCTTCTCCAGCACCATAGTTCAAAGGCCTCAATTCTTTGGCGCTCAGCCTTTCTTATGGTCCAACTTTCACAGCCATAAATTGCAACTGGGAAAACCATGGCCTGGACTATACGCACTTTTGTTGGCAGGGTGATGTCTCTGCTTTTTAGTATGCTGTCTAGATTTGCCATAGCTTTCCTCCCCAGGAGCAAGCGTCTTTTAATTTCTTGGCTGCAGTCCCCATCTGAGGTGATCTTGGAGCCCAGAAAAATAAAATCTGTCACTACCTCCATTTCTTCCCCATCTATTTGCCAGGAATTGAGAGGGCGGATGCCATGATTTTGGTTTTCTTAATGTTGAGTTTCAAGCCAACTTTTGCACTCTCCTTCTTCACCCGCATCAAGAGGCTCTTTAGTTCTTCTTCACTTTCTGCCATTAGAGTGGTATCATCTGCATATCTTAGGTTGTTGATATTTCTCCGGCAATCTTAATTCCAACTTTTGATTCATCTAGCCCTGCCTTTCTCATGATGTGCTCTGCATATAAGTTAAATAGGCAGGGCGACAGTATACAGCCTTGCCGGACTCCTTTTCCAATTTTGAACCAATCAGTGGTTCCGTGTCCAGTTCTCACTGTTGCTTCTTGACCCGCATATAGGTTTCTCAAGAGACAAATGAGATGGTCTGGTACTCCCATCTCTTTAAGAACTTGCCACAATTTGTTGTGATCCACACAATCAAAGGCTTTTAGCATAGTCAATGAAGCAGAAGTAGATGTTTTTCTGGAACTCCCTAGCTTTCTCCATGATCCAGCGTATGTTGGCAATTTGATCTCTAGTTCCTCTGCCTCTTCGAAATCCTGCCTGTACTTCTGGAAGTTCTCGATCCACATACTGCTGGAGTCTAGCTTGTAGGATTTTAAGCATAACTTTACTTGCATGTGAAATGAGTGCAATGGTGCGATAGTTTGAACATTCTTTGGCATTGCCTTTCTTTGGAATTGGAATGTAAACTGACCTTTTCCAATCCTGTGGCCACTGTTGAGTTTTCCAAATTTGCTGGCAAATTGAGTGTAGCACTTTTACTGCATCGTCTTTTAAGATTTTGAATAGCTCAGCTGGAATACTGTCACCTCCACTAGCTTTGTTGTTGCTCAGATTTTCTAAGGCCCATTTCACTTCACATTCTAGGATGTCTGGTTCGAGGTCAGTGACCATCTCATTGTGGTTATCTGGAATGTTAAGCTCATTCTTGTATAGTTCTTCTGTGTAGTTTTGCCATCTCTTCTTAATCTCTTCTGCCTCTGTTAGGTCTCTGCCATTTGGTCCTTTATCATGCCCATCTTTGCATGAAACGTTCCCTTCATATCTCCAATTTTCTTGAAGAGATCTCTGGTCCTCCCTATTCTGTTGTTTTCTTCTATTTCTTTGCACTGTTCATTTAAGAAGGCATTCTTATCTCTTCTAGCTACTCTCTGGAATTCTGCATTCAATTGGGTGTATCTTTCTCTTTCTCCTTTGCCTTTCGCTTCCCTTCTTTCCTCAGCTATTTGCAAAACTTCCTCAGACAGCCATTTTGCTTTCTGCATTTCTTTTTCTTTGGGATGATTTTAGTTGCTACCTCTTGTACAATGTTGCGAACTTCCATCCATAATTCTTCAGGCACTCTGTCTATCAGATCTAATTTTTTAAATCTATTTGTCACCTCTACTGTATATTCATCAGGAATATGATTTAGTTCATACCTGAGTGGCCTATTGCTTTTCCCTACTTTTTTCAATTTAAGCCTAAATTTTGCAACAAGAAGCTCATGATCTGAGCCACAGTCAGCTCCTGGTCTTGTTTTTACTGACTGTATAGAGCTTCTCCATCTTTGGCTGCAGAGCACATAGTCAATCTGATTTCTATGTTGACCGTCTGGTGATGTCCATGTGTAGAGCCGTCTCTTGGGTTGTTGGAAAAGAGTGTTTGTTATGACCATCGTATTCTCTTGACAAAATTCTATTAGCCTGTGCCCTGCTTCATTTTGTACTCCAAGGCCAAACTTGCCTGTTATTCCGGTTATCTTTTGGCTTCCTACCTTAGCATTCCAATCCCCCATGATGATAAGGACATCATTTTTTGGTGTTAATTCTATAAGGTGCTGTAGGGCTTCATAGAACTGGTCAATTTCATCCTCTTCAGCACCAGTGGTTGGGGCATAGATTTGGACTACTGTGATATTGAATGGTTTGCCTTGGATTCGAATTGAGATCATTCTGTCATTTTGGGGATTGTATCCCAGTATTGCTTTTCCTATTCTTTTATTGACTATGAAGGCTACTCCATTTCTTCTGAGGGATTCTTGCCCACAGTAGTATACCTGATGGTCATCTGAGTTAAATTCACCCATTCCTGTCCATTTTAGTTCACTGATTCCTAAGATGTCGATGTTCAGTCTTGTCATCTCTTTTTTGACTACGTCTAGCTTGCCTTGATTCATGGATCTTACATTCCAGGTTCCTATGGAGAAAAAATCTTTACAGCATCGGACTTTCCTTTCACCACCAGATATATCCACAGCTGAGCGTCCTTTCGGCTTTGGCCCAGTCGCTTCATTCTTTCTGGTGCTACTAGTACTAGCCCTCTGCTCTTCCCCAGTAGCATATTGGACACCTTCCGACCTGAGGGGCTCATCTTCCAGCGTCATATCTTTTTGCCTTTTAGTACTGTCCATGGGGTTTTCATGGCAAAGATACTGGAGTGGTTTGCCATTTCCTTCTCCAGTGGATCACATTTTGTCAGAACTCTCTGCTATAACCTGTCCATCTTGGGTGGTCCTGCACGGCATAGCTTATAGCTTCATTGAGTTACGCAAGCCCCTTCACCACGACAAGGCAGTAATCCATAAAGGGGAATAGATTCTAATAGCTCACATTAAATGCCAATCTGAAATAAAATCTACTCACTTTTCCAAACAGAAAAGTTTCTACGCCAACTATGGAGGTCACAGGACTAATTGCTCCTTTCCTTCATTTGAAGGTAATAGATAGTCTTCTGAGTTCCATTTGTAGGTCTACAAAGTTTCCTCTGCTTGGGAAAAAAAAAATTCTTTAAAACTCAAGACTTTTGGTCTATCATAAGAGGATATTAATTCCATATATCAGAGTTGGCACAAATCACCAGTACCTTGTTAATCTTAATAATGTAGTCCAGTTTTTAACAAAAATAAACTGTAGGCTTAGAATATTCTAAACTACTTTCCAATAAAATTAATTACATACTTTCAGAAGCTGCTATAACAACAAATCCATGTTGCAAAATCAAACCCTGTTTTAATTGTATATGTTGACAATTTGCAATTTTAAACTACAATGCAACAAATGTACTGAAGAAGGGATTAAGAATAAACTGATCTAAACTCTTAATACCTTTTCCTGCCAAGTACCAAAAACTTTATGAATTTTTTAGATTGGAATTATCCCAAATTGCTAATTTGTCATGTGATTAAGAATCAAATTTAAAATGCCTTCCTCAGAATATACCAAATACATCTAATGGCTTTTAATTCTGGAAAAATCAATTCAATGTTAACTAAAGAAACAGGGGAATCGCATAATAGCTTTTACATATGCCCATTACTGGGTTTTGGAATAAATAATTTGAATGCCACCAAAAGAAAAAAGAAAAAAATATATATGCCCAATGCAAGTTAAATATGAAAGAAGTAAAGGATACCCTTGAAGGATTCTGTAAGAATCCTGATGGTTGAAGAAACTATTCCATTTGTAATAATGCTGAAATGTTTAAATGCTGCATTTCTTCAAATAAAATCCAAACAAAATCCATTTTTATCAAAATAATTTGTATCATAGTGAAACACTTCCCCCATTCTAACAAAGGTACCATTGTCAATTCAAATTTTCTCCAATTAAATTTCTAAAATATCTATTAACAGTTTAATATTATCCAAAGTTTGTTGCTTTTTTATGAAGCCACATTGTGCAGGATAAATTATTAAATCAATATGATTTTCAGTGTTTGCACCAAAATTATTGTCAACATTAAATCAATATTTAATTAAGAATTAAACAATATTTTGAACCATTCACTGAAATCTGTTGTTTACTTGGCTTAACTGTTATAAAAAAGAAAACTTCATTCACCAAAGTTTATACAGAGTATCTCAAGCAGTAGTGGGGGTAGGAAAACATTAGTTTTCTATCATTTATGGCTTATGAAAACCATCTGGATCAGAATCTGCCCAGTTTTATGGCTTTATTAGTACATATTCTTTTGGTAACAATAGCAGTACCACAAAATCAGCATGTTGCAGCCTCTGTGTATGGAACACTTTGTCTCCTGACAGGTGGGCTACCTTTTTTATAGCTTTATGAAAGACTACCTTGTTTGCATTGGTTGCTTGCTAGACATCGTGGTTGATGGGATATGATGAGCTACTTATTTTTATTACATTAGCTTTCTTTTTTTTTAATTTTAAATCCACCATGAGTCTTGGTGTAGGCTAGTATATAAATGTTGGCACAAATAAGAGGAAAGTTGGGAAATGAAATGGTGAAGTCACTGGGAGAACATAGAAAAGAAACAGAGATAAAATCTAGATCTGTTTATTTATTATTTGTAGGATTTATATAGCTGTCTATCTCATACAATGTTGCTAGTCAGCTCACAACAATCCACATGACCTAGTTAAAAACAAGGCACAAGACCAAAATCCTCACATCTCAAGCACCATCCTAATCCAAGACTTGGTATATGAGTCAGGTCTTCACAGCCCTCAAAAGACTAAAAAGGTAGGGGTCTTTCTGATGTCTGATGGGAGGGCTGGAGTGGCTACAAAAAGAATACCTCCAAGGTCCTATCAGAGGGCAACATTTAAGGGACGGCACTTGGAGCTTACCCATTCTTTCTAACAGAGTAGGAAAGGGGGATACCCTCAAGGAGATACCCTCAAGGAGAGGCAGTCCCACAAATAACTTGACCCTATGCCATGTAGGGCTTTATAAGTTAATAACCAGCATCTTGAATTGTACTTGGAAAGCAATTAGAAGCATGTGCAACTCAGGCAGCAGTGGTGTTGCACAGGTGAACCAAAGATCACCCAAAAATGCACATAGCACTGCATTCTAAGCCAATTACAGCTTCTGGGTGGTCTTCAAGGGTAGCCCCATGTAGAGCTCATTGCAAATGGAAGGTGACTAATGCATGGGTGACTGTGGCCAAAGCCTTCCATCCAGAAATGAGCATAATTGGCACACAAGAAGAAATTGTACAAGCCCCCCTCCCCCAGCCATAGTTGCCAAATGCTCTTCCAGCAGGACCAGTAAGTTTCAGAGGAACCCCAAATGCAAACGAAATGTGCTGCCTAACCCTTACCTTCTAAGTACTTGATAGGCTGGTAGTAAATCAGCACTCCTGATGACATTCCATTCATACCATAGCTTGCCAAACTCTAAATTACATGTGTACATATTTGGATGTACATGTGTGGCAACCTATACCCCATTCAACATCACAACTAGATGGAATACATGGACAATATTAAATGCATGTTTCCTACTGTTTATTAAACTGTACCAATTAGTTAATTTCACTTGAAGTAGCATGGAAGTAAAATATTTGATGCATTTATATTTCCTCATACACAATTGTCATGATTTAGCAGTCAAATGTCTGGATATAGACTTGGAAGCTCCTAAGTATCTCTTTCAGGAGAAGTGAGTGCAGCCTTTATATTGGAAACCTACATCAGATCATATGTCTGTCACCTTGATTTATTTGTAGAAATAATAAAGGTGAGATACAAATAAATAAATACATATTTTGTGGTTGTCAAGAATATGAAGCAATATATGGACATAGTTGAGGAAAGAGTGCTTTGCATACACCAAAAGGAAATAGTGTGTTGTGTGCCTAAGTTTGTGTGTATGGGAAAGGCACACCAATGAAACACAATACTTCATAGCAAATGTGCCTCATATTAATTTTTGTCATTAGAAATGAACAATATTGATTTGGAGAGTACTTAAAAGTATTGAATGGAATAATAGATTTAAACCTGGGCAGAATGAGTATAATTATGCAGCTGCAAATGGTGTAATTCAGAATTTTTCTATAAAAACTGACTACCTTTCTTTATATAGAGATTTAAATATGCAATAAGAACTGTCTTGCAAGATTTTTCAATGAAGATTTGGGTTTGATTTCATTTAAAAAGAAGATATAATGGTTTAATATCTACTTTACCTTTATACTAGCTAGCCTTCATAATGAGGATTTACTTTTGCATTTATTCATCAGATAGATAATAAGTGCATCCTTTTTCTCTTGTCAGGAGCATTCAGCACAGAAAAAAACATTGCATTATGGCAGATTATTTTACATCCATTTTAATAATGTTTAAATAAAGATTCAAATATCTTTATATATTGTCTGCATCCAGCCATCCCTGAAGGTTATTGAGCTAGCAGCTATAGTTTCAAGGACGTTTTATTTTGTGTTGTGAGAGTTTTCTTTGTTGCCCTGTCCTTTGACATCACAGCATGCTCTAGTTCATGTGTTTATCTTTCTTGGATTCTCTCCATGCATATTTGTAGCTAATATGGTTGAATGATTACAAACCGACTGTAACTCCTAGTTCAAGGACAAATCCCACAATCCCCTTCCATTTATCCTTCCATTATTTATGACTTCAGTTTCTATCATACTGCAACTGTTTGTGACATACAACAGCTTTGTGAACTTATGTATTTTAGAGGAACTTATTCAGAAATGCATTATAAAACTGTCGATAATCTGAAAAAGAGTTTCTCTAATGTCCTTTACTTTCTCAGAAGAAGTTTCAAAAGAAAAAGGGTTTGGATATTATAAGAAAAAAAACTTCTAATTAATTTAAATGTCAAGCATCTTGATATTAGTTGTATATATGCAGATTCCATCACTTTACAGTTTTATTTAGAAGGATTATATTCTAGCTGTTATGTCCCGAGCCTTGCAAACAGCTCGGGCGTTTGCAGGCAGTCCCGGGCAGGTGCAAAGCTGCCCGGGACCAGACAGGCTGTCGCCAGCGCCGTGCGCATGCGCGGGTGCTGGCGCGGGAAAAGTAACCCATTTACCCGGGAGTTGCCTATATAAGAGGCTGCGAGGCGTTTGGGCGAGGCTGAAGCCATCTTCCTGTAAGCTGAACGCTGAATAAAAGAAACTGAGAACTCCAGCTGCTTCTCGTGTCTGTTTCCCGCCACGGACTCAACACTGGCGACGAAGGTGGGATTGCCTTGCACTACCTGGAAAGGAAGAAGTGTAAGCTTACCCAAGGAGTCCTGAGCGGCGGAAGAGGAACGGCGTCGACTCGGCAGCTGCCCGCCAATCCGGTGCGCATTCGGGGGTAGGCTGGCTGATAGACCCGTCTCCTGAAAATCCGAAGATGGCGAAAATCGGAAGGCTTTCGGAATTCGACGTCTCACATCCAGAGCGGTGGGAGTCCTACGTATCCAGAATGGAGAACTACTTCAAGGCAAACCAAGTGAGGGAAGATAGCTTGAAGGCTGCCACCCTGCTTTGCGTTTGCGGCCAAGACGCCTTCGAAATCGCAGAAAACCTTGCAGCACCTGTCCCAGTAGAGTCTGTAAGCTACGCAGACCTGAAGAAGCTGCTGAAGGAGCACTTCCACCCCAAGG
The DNA here is from genome assembly GCF_016545835.1 of Crotalus tigris. Lineage (NCBI taxonomy): Eukaryota > Metazoa > Chordata > Lepidosauria > Squamata > Viperidae > Crotalus > Crotalus tigris. The sequence goes on along the minus strand of NW_024096495.1, from coordinate 1,675,646 downwards.
TGTCCGTTATCTCATGGCGCCACACCTTCGAACAGAGGGATCAACGGTCCGGTGAGTCAGCCAAGGAATACATCGCCGCGTTACGGAAGGCCGCCAAGCCCTGCGAGTTCAAGGACCTCGAGGAACGACTGAGGGACCGATTCGTGTGCGGGTTAAGGCATCGAGAGCTACAACAGAGACTTTTTGCTAAGGAAGAATTATCCTTCCAAGACGCCTTAAGGGAAGTCACCGCAGAAGAAGCAGCAGGCGGCGCCGTCAAGAACATGCGGCCGATCAGAAGCAGTGCAGAGGGTGCGTCCGTGCACCAGGAAGACGTCCGACGAAACTCCGAGGAGGATCCGGACGAGGAAGTCGACCGTCTACACCCCGCGAAGGAAGAAAACCAGAAGGGAAGCTCTTCGGCTCCGCTCAAGTGCATCGGCTGTGGAGGTCGCCACAGGAGAACCGACTGCAAGTTCCGCTCCGCTACCTGCCGGGCATGCGGCAAACAAGGGCAATTGCAGCTGTGTGTCTGGGCCGACGAAAGGCACAACCCCAAGAAGAACGCCTGAAGGGTACCAGACTCCCCAGCCAGAATAGGGTAGGTTTTTGCGCTTCGCGAAGAAGCATCTGTAGGACAGGCACACACAAGCCCATGAAGAAAAAGCTGTCACTCAACGTGAAGCTACAAGGGGTTCCATTATCTATGGAACTAGACACAGGGTCTGCCCTTTCCATCATTTCATTGCATACATTTAGGAAGATTTGTTCCAGTAGTGGGACTAAGGCCAAGTTAAGGCCTTCTGATATTGTATTAACAGATTTTCAGAACTCAAGAGTGTGTGTTAAGGGGGAGGCCATCCTTAACGTGCAATACAAGAGTTTTGAAGGTCCACTAGACTTATTAGTAGTAGGGGGTGAACGAACGAGTCTCATAGGACTCGATTGGTTTGAGGCCCTGGGGATACACGTCACAGGACTCAACAGCTTACAAACACTCGACCTACAGGAAGTCTGCAAAGAATTTGCAGATGTTTTCAGCCCCCAGCTGGGCACATTCAAAGGACCACCTGTGTCCTTAAAGCTGACCCCGCGCCAGCTGTCAACATTCTATCAATCCAAGCCTTGCCCGAGCTCCCTCTTAGTGCCAGGGATGTTACCGCTGAAACAGGTACAGATCACACACTTTCACGTGTCCGCTCCTGGGTCCTGTCCGGGTGGCCTGAGCACTGCCCTAGTCCTGAGTTTCAGAGTTTCTGGTCCAAAAGGAACGAACTGTCCCTTTCTCAGGGTTGTCTGCTTTGGGGAAACAGAGTTGTCATTCCCACCTCAATGAGGACTAGGGTCTTAGAATCCCTCCACGAGGGTCATCCTGGCATTGTTCGTATGAAGGCTCTTGCACGAAGCCACTTGTGGTGGCCTGGTTTAGATAAAGGTATTGAGGCTAAGGTACACGCATGCCACCTGTGCCAACGATCTCGCCCAGAGATGCCCCAAGCTCCTGTGCATAGATGGGAGGAAACACAGTCCCCATGGTCTAGGGTGCACATTGACTACGCTGGGCCCTTTCAGGGCCAGTTCTTCTTGGTCCTTGTTGACAGCCATTCAAAATGGCTTGAGGTTGTGCCTGTCTCATCCACCACCACTGCAAAGACTATTCAGGTACTGAGGGGGATTTTTGCTGCACACGGGCTGCCAGATGTCATTGTGTCCGACAACGGCCCTCAATTCACCTCCTCCGAATTCCAAGCTTTCTTACAGGCAAACCTGATTCGTCATGCCACGTCTGCGCCTTTTCACCCGTCCACCAACGGTATGGCTGAACGCATGGTGCACATCGCAAAGGACGCCTTGAAGAGACTCACCTACGGGGACTGGCATCACAGGTTGGCTGACTTCTCCTTTCTTATCGCACCACACCGTCCACTTCTACAGGGAGAAGTCCAGCTGAACTTCGTTGGGGGCGCCAACTTACTACTAGACTTGACCGGTTGCATCCGGACAGACTGCCTTCATCTACCTCACATCCTAGGGCACCTAGACAACTACTTTGGGTGCCCCGGTTTGGGCTCGCAATTACGGGCCTGGTCATACATGGGTCCCCGCTTCTGTGTCCAGGATCACAGGTCCTCTCTCCTACGAGGTTGCCCTGGACAACGGTCGTGTCCTGCGTCGGCACATCGACCAACTCCGCTCTAGGCGGGACTTTTCTGATGAGACTCCTGGGTCTTTTCCAGGGGGGGAGGGGGACCCTTTGGAGCAAAGGGAAGGGCAAGAGATACTGCCCATCTCCACTGAGGGAGCCACAAACGGCACATCCCAAGATTCCGCAATTGCTCCGAAAAGGAAGTCATGGAGCTTACCCACACAACAGGCACTCACACCTACTCCAGCCAGGGAGTCACCCCGGGGGCATACTCACTCTCCACACACATCACACAGCACTCCAGTAACGGAGGATACCCGGGGGCATCCCAACAAATCATTCCCCGCAAGAGAGCTGGCACACAATGCCCAAGGTTGGCCTGACCTTACCCCAAATCCTACAGGGGGTCAAACATACACAGAGCTAGTCGAGGAACCAAGTCCCGACTACAACACCCCTAGCACAAATCAGGGAACACCTGAGTTTTGGGAAAGTACAGAAACCCACACGAGCCCAAGCACAGAATGGGGTTCAGGGAATGGACAGCCTCCTGACAGGTCTTGGACTGACCTAGGAGGTTCTACAGAGACGCCCAGCAGTGGCTATCACTTCAAGGGGCCTGAGGGTCTACAGCTAGGTAGGACAACCAGGTCACAAAGCAACAGAAGCCCTGGCCTGACGAGCCCGGTGGGCAAGCAAGCAGGCCAGGCATCGGGGCACAGTCCTTGGAAGACACCAGGGCACAATAGAGAGAACAGGCTCACGCCTCCCTCCAGTCAGGGAACTTATGCCAGTAACCCAGAGCTAAGAAGGTCACAGAGAGCAAAGAAATCTCCTAAGTACCTAGAAGATTACATAACATTGCTGGCAAGGCAAAAGCCAGTAAACAGTGGGAGCACTGGGGAGCAAATGTCGTATAAAATAAATGTTGTATGTTGGTAGTAGTTTTAGCCCGGGGGAAAGGGGTGTTATGTCCCGAGCCTTGCAAACGGCTCGGGCGTTTGCAGGCAGTCCCGGGCAGGTGCAAAGCTGCCCGGGACCAGACAGGCTGTCGCCAGCGCCGTGCGCATGCGCGGGTGCTGGCGCGGGAAAAGTAACCCATTTACCCGGGAGTTGCCTATATAAGAGGCTGCGAGGCGTTTGGGCGAGGCTGAAGCCATCTTCCTGTAAGCTGAACGCTGAATAAAAGAAACTGAGAACTCCAGCTGCTTCTCGTGTCTGTTTCCCGCCACGGACTCAACACTAGCCAATAGTCTGGCAAGTATAAATTTAGGCAATTTAGAAAAGCCAAAAATAGCAGATTGTAGTTTATTATAAATTGGTCATGCTCTATTCCTCAAAATGGGACAAATTCAGTGGTGGGATTCAGCAGGTTCCCACCGGTTTGGTAGAACCGGTAGCTAAATTTTGCTGCATTCGAAAAACCAGCTGGCTTCCAGAAGTCCAGTCTAGGCCTTGGAGGCCTGAAGAAGGCCTCATAGGCCTAGAACGGCCCACCGGAAGTGCATGGATGCCACTTCCAGAAGTCCGTTCTAGGCCTCGGAGGCCCAGGCCTGCATCAAATAAGAGAATTGGTTGTTCAGGTATTTGAATTCCACCACTGGACAAATTCCATACAGATCCATTGCCAACCAAAGACCCACTGATAATGAAACTCACTATTGGTTCTTTCCTCATTGTATCCCTGATATTCATGCTGTAATTATGGCTTGTGAAGTGGGAAAGTTATGGACACTGACTTTTATATAGTATCATTCTAGAGGTTCCATGGAGTTCTGGGAGATATTTTTCGCCTGAAGATTCTCCAGTTCAGAATTTAACATAAAATTAATATGATCTACATTTCTTCTCCTCTGTACTTTTAACATTCAGCCTGGAATTCTGAAGAACTGTAGCATGACTTTATGACATTTCAATTGGTACTTCTCAAAAAATTGCTTACTATGGCTTTTGAGATTTCTTTCCATATGTCAAACAAGACCTGAAATATCTTTTAGTTTCTAAAGTGAAGTGATGTTCAGACATATTGTGCTTGAATAAAGACTCCACAACATGAATTTTAATACTATAAAACTCTTTTAAATATAAGATAAATATAATAGGCTTGTTATTTATGCATTATGGTAACTCTGGTGGGGAAAAAAGAGAATCTAAACTGAAAATCTCTCTAAATCTGTCACTCCATTCTCACTGAAATTTTCTATTTATTTAACATAATGGATGAAATTATAATATAGCTCCCTGCTGTTCACTTATCAAAATTATTTGTTTTTGAAGTACATCTGTTCTATTGCTAGAGATAGTCAGATAAAAATAAAAAATCATCATATTTTAGGTAATGCAGGCCCAAATTGTATTTGGCTATGATTCCATGCTGTAGTATGAAACATAAATTACTAACATGGCAGCTTATCTGAAAAAATGTTTTTTATCTGTAAGGTAGAAACTTTCTAAAAACAAATTGTTTTATTCTTAAAAGTTAATCTCAGTTACTTCCTAGGTACCAGCAATGTTAAGCAATGTCAATATTATTTATAAAATGCCCCAGATATCCATGTCTTAGTTTCCTAGGGCTTGAATATTGTAACACACATTATACATAACAGCATTTGATAAGTTTTTAGAAGATAAAACTAGTGCAAAAAAGCCCCCAAAGCTTTTTAGTGACTGTTTTCTGTCTGTCCTATACAATCCAGAAGAGAAAGGATATGGCAGGAATCCACCCATAGAGATTTCAAGGGATATATGTACTTGGAAATCAATATTCTTAGAGGCAGATCTCTCAGTTTGGAACATTTTACTCCCTGAAATAAAGTTAATCCTTACCCATTTATCCCATATCAAACAGGTAACAAGCATCCTCTTCTTCTTGCCTTTAGATGAGAAAGTATTAATGGAAAAAAGCAGATTTTTAATGATTACAATATGTATAGATTTTTATACAATTTTATTAAGAATGCTTATTATAACAGGACTTTTCAACCTTTTCACCCATTGTACCACTTTTAGGATATGGCAACATCCGAGTACCACCAGTCACCTAGCAAGGTGTCAAAAACTTGATGACCCAAAAAAAAAAAAAAGGAAAAAAGTGATAAAGTACAGGTAGTCCTCGACATACAATAGTTCACTTAGTGACTGTTCGAAGTTACAATGGCACTGAAAAAAGTGCCGAGCAAGACACTTGCCTGCCCGCACGGCGGCGCTCTTCCTCCTGTCCGAGGTTTTCATTGTTGTGAGCATTTCTGTTGAGGATTGGCAGTGAGGGTGGGGTGGGGGTGTTTGGTTTTTATTCCCCCCATCTGCTGGGTGGTTGCAGCAGGTCTTGGTCACTTCACATGACCCTGGGACACACTGACCATCATAAATATGAATCAGTTGTCAAGCATCTGAATATAAATCACAAGACCCTGGAGATGCTGCAACATTCCAGCTGATCAGCGCTTCTTCTGGGCTCAGCAGAAGCACCAGGATCAGTGCTGCTTTCCAGCTGATCGGTGCTTCTTCAGGCTTAGCAGAAGCACCAGGATCAGTGCTGCTTTCCAGCTGATCGGTGCTTCTTCAGGCTTAGCAGAAGCACCAGGCTCAGCACCGAGCTCCAGCTGGAGCTGGGCGCTGATCCTAGCACTTCCACTGAGCCCTGACAGTCCCAAAGAAGTGCCGATCAGCTGGAAAGTAGCAATGATCCTGGTGTTTCCACTGAGCCCGACAGCCCTGCAGCTCCAGCCATCTCTCGCTCAGGTTTGTGCGGTGCTGCCACCGGTTCAGCTCATTCCCCTCCCCCACTACCACTTTTCTAGGATGGTCACATACCACCTGCCAGGTGCCAATGTACCACAGGTGGTACCCGTACTACTGGTTGAAAAGCCTTGCTTATTATAATAGTAAAAACTAATACAAACTAAACTTAAAGAAAGAAAAGGAATAGAAAAAGTGAGAAAAGTGCAATGAAAACAGAAAGAAACAATATAATAAAGAGAAAATAAATATATAGTGACTTCCAATCTTCATCACACATATAAACAAATTTAATGACTTCTCACTCCCTCTAAGATTGTAATTATCTCTTCATCTCATACCACATTCCTTTTCTATAAGCAAATCTATAAAATATCAGCTCTTACATTCTGGTATCAGCAGAAAGTCCCTAAAGGGTTGCCAGATGTAACAACCTGTCTTATCTTAACCTTGATCAAATAGAGTAATTTTATATTCTTTCCTTTTACTTCCAACAGTCTTAATCTTTAGCTCATTCAAATATTGTTATAAAATTTTATTTCTCTTCATTTTTTCTTCCCATCACACAAAGTTCTTCATAAATTCAATAGGAAAAACATTATCCAGTTTACTCTTTTGGTTTATAGTGTCTATTTCCCTTTTGAATTTAAAAATATGAATCAATTTCTTTTGTGGATCCAAGTCATTGTCTTTGTAAATCTATGTTCAATACCAACTTGATCTTGTCAGCTAAAATTTGTTTTACAGCACTCATTTCTTCAATAATATCTTTGGACATAGTCTATTCACAGAAACAGACATTATTTGTGACATTATTGATACTATGGCTTCTAATTTCTGACTCCATTCTTCAAAAGTCTCCTTCATTATTTTCATTTTGAATGTTATAGGTTTGTATTTTTTTTCACTACCTAAATTTTTATTTCCCTCTGATGTCCTGTTTTCCTTTCAAGGAAACAAATAGGCCAAAACACCTCTTTGCCAGCAATGAATGAATGAATGAATGAATATAATCATCATCATCATCATCATCATCATCATCATCTGTATGGAAAAACATCATCTGAAATAGAATCGCTGCTTAACACTGTCCGTATATATAGCCAAGATATTATTATGGAGTTTGGCTTGGACAAATGTGCCACACTTATTATCAAACAAGGAAAAGTAGTGAAAACTGAAGGAATCAAGATGCCCCATGAAAATAACATTAAGAGTCTGTATGAGGAAGATTACTACAAATACTTGGGTATCCTTCAAGCTGACAACATCAAGCACACTGAAGTCAAGAAAAAGATTAGAGGTGAATACAACCAAGAGAGTGAAGAAGATCTTAAAGTCCAAACTCAATGGAGGAAATACCATAAAGGCAATCAACACCTGGGCAATTCCAGTCATTAAGTACACAGCTGGAATAGTGGACTGGACTAAAACAGAACTAAAAGCAATGGATAGGAAGACCAGAAAAATAATGACAATGAATCATGCCCTTCATCCACGCAGTGACATTGACAGACTTTATCTACCAAGGCAAATAGATGGGCGTGGAATGCTACAAGTACATCAGATGGTTGAAGAAGAAAAAATGGCTTTGGAAGAATATCTGAAGAACAATGAAGAAGATGCACTGAAATTAGTATATCAGGAAGGCATACTGACTACTGGAGAGACCAAACTGGCCTACAAGAAAGACCAAATGAAGAACAGAATAGAGGCATGGGAAGACAAAGCACTACATGGCCAATACATTAAAAAAATAGCTGGGAAAGCAGATAATAATAAAACCTGGCAATGGCTAAGAGCAGGAAAATTGAAGAAAGAGACCGAGGGACTAATTCTGGCTGCACAAGACCAAGCCTTAAGGACAAATGCATATAAAGTCAAAATTGAGAAGACAGCAACAGACAGTAAGTGCTGCCTATGCAAAGAAGCTGAAGAAACAGGGACCACCTGGTAAGCTGTTGCAAGAAGATTGCACAGACTGACTACAAGCAGCGGCATGACAAAGTAGCAACAATGGTGCATTGGAAGATCTGCAAAAAATATCATTTGCCTGTAAGCAAAAACTGGTGGGATCATAAAATAGAGAAAGTCATAGAAAATGATAAAATTAAACTGCTCTGGGACTTCAGAATTCAAACAGACAAGCACCTGCAACATAACACCCCAGACTTAACAATTGTCGATAAGAAAGACAAAAAAGTCTGGATAGTGGACGTGGCAGTGCCTGGAGACAGCAGAATAGATGAGAAAGAACTGGAGAAGGATAACAAAATACAAAGACCTACAAATAGAAATAGAAAGACTGTGGCAAAAGCAAGCAAGAGTAGTACCAATAATAATAGGCTCCTTGGGTGCAATCCCAAAACAACTGCAGCACCACTTAAACACCATTGGCATTGACAAATTCGCTATTAGTCAATTGCAAAAGGCGGCCTTACTAGGAACTGCTTCCATCCTGCGACGATACCTGTAATACCATCAAACATCCACATCTGCCTATCCCAGGTCCTGGGTAAGGACTCGATAGTAGACAAAATGCCAAATCCAGTCTGAACATCTGGCTGACTGTGCGATGATCCATAATAATAAATAATAATAATAAAGTTGGAAGGGACCTTGGAGGTCATCTAGTCCAACCCCCTGCTCAGGCAGGAAACCCTACACCATTTCAGACAAATGGCTGTCCAGTCTCTTCTTAAAAACTTCCAGTGTTGGAGCATTCAATGCTTCTGGAGGCAGGTTGTTCCATTGGTTAATTGTTCTAATTGTCAGGAAGTTTCTCCTTAGTTCTAAGTTGCTTCTCTCCTTGATCAGTTTCCATCCGTTGCTTCTCGTCCTGCCTTCAGGCGCCTTGGAGAATAGCTTGACTCCCTCTTTTTGTGGCAGCCCCTGAGATATTGGAACACTGCTATCATGTCCCCCTCGTCTTTCTCTTCGTTAAACTAGACATACCCAATTCCAGCAACCGTTCCTTATATGTTTTAGCCTCCAGTCCCCTAATCATCTTTGTTGCTCTTCTCTGTACTCTTTCTAGAGTCTCAACATCTTTTTTATATCATGGTGACCAAAACTGGATGCAGTATTCCAAGCGTGGCCTTACCAAGGCATTAATATTTCACGTGATCTTGATTCTATCCCTCTGTTAATGCAGCCCAGCACTATGTTGGCTTTTTTGGTAGCTGCAGCACACTACTGGCTCATATTTAAGTGATTATCTACTAGGACTCCGAGATTCCTCTCACAGTTACTACTATTGAGCAAGGTACCCCTTATACTATACCTGTACATTTGGTGTTTCTTGCCGAAATGTAGAACCTTACATTTTTCACCATTGAATTTCATTTTGTTAGATAGCACCCAGTGTTTAAGTCTGTCCAGATCCTCCTGTATCTTAAGCCTGTCTTCTGGAGTGTTGGCTATTCCTGCCAGCTTAGTGTCATCCGCAAATTTGATGAGTTCCCCATCTATCCCCTCGTCCAAATCATTGATGAAGATGTTGAAGAGCACTGGGCCCAGAACAGAGCCCTGGGGCACCCACTACACACTTCCCTCCATATAGATGCAGTTCCATTGAGGACCACATCGCTGAGTACGGCCGGTCAGCCAGCTACGGATCCATCTGGTGGTGATGCTGTCTAACCCACATTTTTCTATCTTATCGAGTAGTAGGTTGTGATCTACTTTATCAAATGCCTTACTGAAGTCCAAGTAAATTATATCCACAGCATTCCTCTGATCCACTAATTGTCACTTGGTCAAAGAATGCAATAAGATTTGTCTGGCATGATCTGTTTTTGACAAACCCATGTTGGCTTTTAGTAATGATTTTGTTTGCCTCTAGGTGTTCACTGATTCGTTGTTTGATTATCTTTTCCAGAATCTTCCCAGGTATTGAAGTCAGGCTGATAGGTCTGTAATTTCCTGGATCCATTTTTTTTCCTTTTTTGAAGATGGGAACTACATCAGCTCTTTTCCAGTCCTCTGGTAGTTCTCCTGTGCTCCAAGATCTTTGAAAAATATAGTTCAGTGGTTCTGAGATTACATCTGCCAGTTCCTTGAGAACCTTGGGGTGTAATCCATCTGGTCCTGATGATTTGAACTTGTCTAGGCTGGAGAGGTGCTCACAGGTGCTCACTTATCATTTTCTTGCATATCTTAACTTGTGTTTCTATACTATTTTTTATGGCACTATTTTTGATAGGTTGGTCTGTTTTTTCCCTTTGTGTAAAAACAGATGCAAAAAAACAAGTTAAATAGTTCTGCTTTCTCCCTATTGCTAATCACCTTCTTACCACTTTCACCCACTAATGGACCAATCGTTTCCTTCACTTTTTTCTTGTTTTTTACATGTTGAAAGAAGCTTTTTTTGTTATTTTTGACTTTGGTCGCAAGCCTTAATTCATTTTGAGCCTTGGCTTTCCTCACTTCATCTTTGCAGGCTTGGGCTATTTGTTGATATTCTGATTTAGTTATGTGCCCCTCTTTCCACTTTCTATACTTGTCCTTTTTATCTTTCAATTTGTCAGACAGTTCTTTATGCAGCCATGCTGGTTTCTTTTGAGAGCTGTTATTTTTCCTCTTTGTTGGTATTGAGTTAGACTGGGCTTCTATTATCTTGCTTTTCAAAATTTCCCAAGCTTCTTGCGTTGTTTTCCCCTGGAGGATTCTCATCCATGGAATCCTTCCCAAGCCCTCTCTAAGTTTATTGAAATTAGCTCTCTTGAAGTCCAAGATTCTAGTTTGACTATGTTCTATTGCTTGTGCTTCCATAATGTTGAATTCCAATATTGCATGATCACTACCTCCCAAGGTTCCTGTGGCTTCAAGACCTTCTATCATTTCATCTCTTAGTGAGAATTAGATCCAAAATGGCTAATCCCCTAGTTCCCTTCTCTATTTTTTGGGAGACAAAGGTGTCTGCTAGGTTTGTCAGGAATCTGTTTGATCTTCCACTTGGTGCAGAGTTTGTCTCCCAGTTGATGTCAGGGTAATTAAAGTCCCCCATTACTATGGTGATGTGTTTCCTACATACCTTAGTTAGCTGACTAGCAAAAAGTTCATCTATTTCCTCTGTTTGGTTGGGTGGCCTATAGTATACACCTATGACAATGTCATTTTTTTCTCCCTTTTATATTGACCCAAATGCATTCAAGTTGACCCAAATGCATTCAAGGTGAATGAATGAATACCTGAATTTTCACTGAAACAAAATATAAAGAATGTATTATCTTGAGTTTGAAAGACTTGCTTTGGTTTTTAATCTGTTTTTTTCCTAATTCAAAGTGCTGTTTATTTGGTGCATTTACAGCTTGAATGGTCAAATATTCTAAAATATTTCTGAAATATCTGCTTTTGTGATCTATCATAGAAGTCCTGCTTTGCAGTACAGCCTCTCACTGTTTTAGATATAGTGTGGAATTATGTAGAGCACTGCATTTTCCATAAGAGTTCAAAAGCTTTGAATCTGCGTCCCTGCTTAAAAAAAAAAAAAAAAAGTAGGATCTTAGCTTGTAGTTTACAGAAGTGCAGACTTCATTCTTTCTTTGCTTGTCGAATATATATGTGATATAAGGTAATAACTGTTGCAGTACTCTATCCAAAAACATTAACATACAGTAGTAGAGTAAAAACATTAATCTGTAAATTCCAGGGTTTGGCCAGCACAAAAAGGAGAGCCCACTGTGTCCTTGTCCAAATAAAACTTTGCTTGTAAGGAGTTATGTTTTATTAATGTAACATCAAACATCTGAAAATCCTAAACAAGTAGTGCTGAAGAACATCTATTTAAAAATGCAAATTATTTTAGATTTTTCCAGTGTGAAAGAGTTTTGAAAGCAATAACAAATTCAGAAGCAATGCTTCAGGGCTTTATTTGATGAGAGAGCATTCCAGTGTCTTTGCAACCTATTTAAAAATATGCAAGCAGAAAGTATTGGAAGAAAGCAGACTTAGAAATGCTAAGTCTATATATATGCATTTGGTAACAAGATTTTTAATCACGTAACTATGACTTACTTCCTGTTTTCTGCTCCCCTCAAAGAAGCAGTAGTGTTCTTTTAAACACATGAAAATAAATCTTAGATATGGAATCTTAGAATCATAAGACCGGAAGGGACATTGGAGGTCCAAACCCCTGCACAAGACAGGAAAACTTATTGCATCCCAGATAAATGGTTGTCCAGTCATTTCTTAAAGACCTGAAATGATGGGGCACCTCTGGGAGGCAAGTGGTTTCATTGATTAATTGTTCTTCCTGTGAAAAAATTTCTTCTTAGTTGGCATCCCTCTGATGAGCTTTTATCCATTGTGTCTTGTCCTGCCCTCAGGTGCTTTGGAGAATAAATCAACCCCTCTTTCCTATGATAGCCTTACAAATGCAGGTAATCCTTGAGTTACAACTGAGCCCAAAATTTCTGTTGTTAAGTGAAACAGTTAAGTGAGTTTTACCTCATTTTATGACCTTTCTTGCCACAGTTGTTAAGTGAGTCACTGCAGTTATTAAGTTAGTAACAAGATTGTTAAGTGAATCTGAATTCCACATTGGCTTTACTTGTTAGAAGGTTGCAAAAAGTGATCACATGACTCCAGGACACTGCAATCATCATAAATATGAGTCAGTTGCCATGCATCTGAATTTTGATCACATTATTATGAGGATGCTTCAAAGATCGTGTGAAAAATGGTCATAAGTCACTTTTTTCAGTGCCGTGGTAACTTTGAATGGTTGATAAATGGACTGTTGTAAGTCAAGGACTACCTGTATTAGAATAGAGCTATCATGTTATCCCTAAACCTTCTTTTCATTAGGTTATCCTCTCATAGGCACTACTGTTGAGCCAAATATTGCCTAAATTATACATGTACATTTGGTTTTCCTGCCTATCTGCAGGACCTTATTTTTCTCACCACTGAACGGCATCTTGTTGGACAGGGTGATGAACACCCATTCAGTCCCCTTTTATGAAAATGTTGAATAGCACTGGGCCCAAGACATAATTTTGAGGTATTTCTTTGTCTTCTCAGTCTTTTGTAAGCAATGCCCTGATATTGATATGTAGTTTCTAGAACCTGACGTATTCGCACATATAAAAATAGAAGATATCTTATTTGGATCTGGCTGTTGTTGCGGTTAGTTGCGAAGTCGTGTCCTCCGACCCATCACGACCCCATGGACAAGGTTCCTCCAGGCCTTCCTGTCCTCTACCATCTTCTGGAGTCTATTTAAGCTCACACCTACTGCTTCAGTGAGTCCATTCAGTCACCTCATTCTCTGTCGTCCCCTTCTTCTATTTCCCTCAATCTTTCCCAGCATTAGGCCCTTCTCCAGTGAGTCCTTCCTTCTCATTAGGTGGCCCAAGCATTTGAGTTTCAACTTCAGGATCTGGCCTTTTAAAGAGCAGTCAGGGTTGATCTCCTCTAGGACTGACCGATTTGATCGCTTTGCAGTCCAGGGGACTCAAAGGAGTCTTCTCCAGCACCGTAGTTCAAAGTCCTCAATTCTTTTGCACTCAGCCTTTCTTATGGTCCAACTTTCACAGCCATACCTTGCAACTGGGAAAACCATGGCCTTGACTATACGTACTTTTGTTGGCAAGGTGATGTCTGTGCTTTTTAGTATGCTGTCTAGATTTGCCATAGCTTTCCACCCCAGGAGCAAGTGTCTTTTAATTTCTTGGCTGCAGTCCACATCTGCGGTGATCTTGGACCCCAGGAAGATAAAATCTGTCACTACCTCCATTTCTTCCCCATTTATTTGCCAGGAATTGAGAGGGCCGGATGCCATGATCTTGGTTTTCTTAATGTTGAGTTTCAAGCCAACTTTTGTACTCTCCTTCTTCACCCACATCAAGACACTCTTTAGTTCCTCTTCACTTTCTGCCATTAGAGTGGTATCATCTGCATATCTTAGGTTTTTGGTTTTTCTCCCGGCAATCTTAATTCCAGCTTTTGATTCATCTAGCCCTGCCTTTCTCATGATGTGCTCTGCATATAAGTTAAATAGGCAGGGCAACAGAATATAGCCTTGCCAGACTCCTTTCCCAATTTTGAACCAATCAGTGGTTCTGTATCCAGTTCTCACTGTTGCTTCTTCACCCGCATATAGGTTTCTCAAAAGACAAATAAGATGGTCTGGTACTCCCATCTCTTTAAGAACTTGCCACAATTTGTTATGATCCACATAATCAAAGGCTTTAGCAAGTCAATGAAGCAGAAGTAGATGTTTTTCTGGAACTCCCTAGCTTTCTCCATGTTCCAGCGTATGTTGGCAATTTGATCTCTAGTTCCTCTGCCTCTTCGAAATCCTCCCTGTACTTCTGGAAGTTCTTGATCCACATACTGCTGGAGTCTAACTTGTAGGATTTTAAGCATAACTTTACTTGCATGTGAAATGAGTGCAACGGTGCGATAGTTTGAACATTCTTTGGCATTGGCCTTTCTTTGGAATTGGAATGTAAACTGACCTTTTCCAATCCTGTGGCCACTGTTGAGTTTTCCAAATTTGTTGCAAATTGCGTGTAGCACTTTTACTGCATCCTCTTTTAAGATTTTGAATAGCTCAGTGGAATACTGTCACCTCCACTATCATTGTTGTTGCTCAGCTTTCCTAAGGCCCATTTCACTTCACATTCTAGGATGTCTGGCTTTAGGTCAGTGACTACCTCATCATGGTTATCAAGGATGCTAAGCTCATTCTTGTATAGTTCTTCTGTGTAATTTTGTCACCTCTTCTTAATCTCTTCTGCTCTAATTTTCCCACAACCAAGGTTAGTTAGAACAGGCAGACCCATCACACGATCAATGGGTAAAGCACGGAGTCAACTGGGTTTATATGCAAACTCCCCACCCCAAACACTTACTCTGATGATGCTGACAGTGGACCAGCAAAAGCTAAGACAGCCAAGTTTAAGGTTTGTAAATAGTTATTTTTATTGTTTTTATTGTTTTAACAATAAACAGGTGTTTTAAATCCATCCCAGAGTTCGAGGACTTTATATCCAGGCCCAGAACAGACTTCCGGAAGCGACATCCACACAGAGAACCGGTTGTTCACATATTTGAATCCCACTTTCCACTTATTAGAGTTCTTTATGGTTTCCAAGCCTTTCATTTATGTGAATTGTCAACCATTTTATATTATTCCTAAAACTATTATTACTTTTCTGACATTTCTGCATCTTTCTGCACTCTAAGATTGGATATGCATTAAAGCTGTTTTTGTATATATGTCCCTGTAGCAGTTAGCTACATATTTATTTTTTATGTCAAAATTCCCCACCACCACCACCCTGAGGCCGCTTGCTTTGAAATAAGTTTAAATGTGCTTTCCCATTGTAGCCTCATTTTGCAAAATCATGGTAATATGTAATGAAAAAAAAGTGCAGAAGATTACAAAACAATGTAATCAAGTGCAATAATGAATATTTCAACAGGCCAACATTTCAAAGTTTTAATTAAAATTACTAGTGCTATTGATATTGTAATGTATTTGAGTAACATAAGAGACGAGTCATCACCTCCCAAATGGACTTCATTACACATGCAATTAATTATAGATATTGCTGCTGAGAATAGCTTGGGATGTCTGAGATTTAAAGCAAATGCTCCAACATTTAACTACAGAACATTTTTCTGCTAGCATTGCCAGCAGATTTACTGTTGCTATATATAAACCAGATACTATATTCCTGGACTAAAATGCATATCTTTTTTTTTCTATTTTTCTATCCAACTAATTCAGTATTGTTTCTGCAACCGTCAGATGAAACCTTTTTAAAGTGTCTCTCTGTGAGTGACTCATACATACAGTGAGACACACAAGCTAATACAAATGCAGAATATTTCTTTTGGGCAGCTGTCTGAGCTAGAAAGCAAAAGCATTTTAATCACAGAATGCTGTTGTACTGGTTTTCCTTCTCCCTTTGACACTCTCCCTGCACTACCCCCAGTCTCTTCTAATGATGTCTTAGCAGCTGTGTGATATTGTTCTAAAGCAGTTTGGACTAAAATTAGTATTTTTCCTCCTCTTAAATCTAGACAGGGAAAAAAGAGTGTCTTCTTCAGCAAAATAAAAGAAAATTTGGACCTTTTCACTTTCAAACAAGCCCCATTTGCTTTTTGACATTGATGATAGCAATGTTCTATACATATATTAAATTAAAATGGGTCCTCCCTTTACTATTTACACATTGTTTTTTAAAACAGCTTCCAGCCCACTGCTCTGGTTCTCACATTAAATTAAAGGAAGTCAAAACTATAATCAAAGACTTCTTACGTATGGTTGTTAAGAAGTCAAAGTCATTCTGGGATCAAACTTATTTTAGAAAAAATGAAAGAGTAAAAGTAAAGTTTTCTTATAACCTTTGCTCTTTTTTACTGGATGAATTTACACTTTCTACCTGTTGATAGCACCCTTTCTTTCTAACAAATATTTAATCTATGCAGAAAGTTACCTTGCTAAATCCAAAAATATGGACTCAATTTTGATGCCAATATTAACTCAATAATATTTCCCCAATTAAGATTAGGAAGAGCTAAATCTTTAGAAACTGATTTAGCATGTAACTTGGTGCAATCCATAACACACACACACAAACACACCCAGTGGCACCTATCCTAAGTAAATGTGCATTAATTAGTGGTCTCAACCTCACATTTCAGCAAGAGGAAAAGAATGAGATATTAGATGATATTGCTTCTTTTTGAATAAAATAATGCAAACTAATCACAGTCTTCTTACCACCTTAAGAGTATATGGTATACAACCCATCTCATCTGGTATTCTAGTTGAACAGTAACAGCACCCAAACAGTATAAAATTAATATTTGGGCTTCTACAATTGTAATAGAGATGTTGTGATATAGCCTGCCCCATCTCTAGTTTGTAATGCAAAATATAACACCTAGATGGATCTTTACAGATTGCTCCTGAAGATTTTTTTATCATCTTGAAATAGTTACGTTCTCTTTATTCCATCCAATTTCTATAATGCCTACTTCAGCAATGAAATCCCAAACTTTTCCTAATCTATTGTTTCAGTTAAAGGTATGAAAGGGAATGGAAGTAAAGCACTTCATCCTCCAACATCCTTGATATTTGTTGTGTGATCTAACTGGGCATGATTTAGCAAAGCAAAGTCTGTTATATGGTCAGCAGACCTCCAAGTGCAACATAATAGTATAAAATGCATTTATAGGCAAAGCTAGTAAATTTCACTACTCAACATAATTCAAAGCAGAACAATGGAGGTACATAAGTAATTAATTTAACCTAATCTTATAGGTAATCAGAAAAGGAATCTGGATACTTCTTCAATAGTGGATTTATCTTGCTTAGAGAAGAGATAGGATACAGACAACTCAAATGCTCTTACACAATAAGAATATTTCCATATTTAAAAGCATTGACTGATCAGGGAAGTTGCCTGCTCCATGGCATCACTTTCCAATTTATGGAAAGAACGTATTATATGGTGTTTGCCAATACACTCCTTCTATCTCTCACATGACGTGGTAGAAAATTACTGAAGAAGACAGTTGTCAATCTTCACTTCAAGACAAGGCAGTAAGTCTTAGGTCTTAACTATCTAACAGCAGAAATGACAAGAATTTGACATTTAACATTAAAGTTATTTTATTGCAGAAAAGTGATAAATATATCTAAGATCTACCGACTTCAGAATACAAATCAAGCCCTATATATGCTGTAGGTCATCCCAGACTTTAAATTCTAGGACTTTTCCTTCTGGCTTTTCTGGGCAATGGATTCTTAGCAGTGCTTTTCCCCAACTTGAGCACTGGATAAATCTGATCCAAGTTAATATAATTATTCTGTCCTGTTTCTACCTGATCAGACTCAACCTTTCATTAATGAAAACTTACTGTTCAGGATATATATCCTTCATAAACCAAACTGCCTAGTTCTCTAGTGTCCAAACAACCATTACCATAAATCACCCATCATGAGGTATATTCTCCGCATAAAAGGCTATCTGTTCTGATCTAAAAGAATGATCCCTTAAACATAATAGTTTCCCTTTTCTTTTTTATTAGTTTATAATATAAAATACAAAAATATAAAAAATGTAACAACAACCTTCTTCCCTGAAATTCTTTTTCTCCTAACTGCAGAGGGACTGTCACTCTGGAGATAATCATTTACCTTGCCACAGCACAAAATGGCCCCAAGCATCTCAGCTGGACCTGCCCAGTCAGAATCTATACTGAAGTAGACCCAAACAACTTTATCCACCAAATAGTCTGAATATATTATTCACAGCAGTTCTGTAAATCAGGGGTGGCCCATGGGCTGGATGCATCACATGTAGACCACACCCACACCGGCTCCACAAAGGCAAAAAATGTCACAATATGTCACGATACATAACATGACATGATTGAGTTTGACACCTGTGCTATAGATGATCTTGGGATCCTTCCTGCCCAGCAGGGAATATGACATCCTAAACAGGTTGCTGACTGGCTATACCAAAAGACATGATAAGGACAGAGAAATGGGTTGTTTTGCTATCTATATAGCCATGAGATAATCTCTAATTGGAGTTCTCACCATGTTTAATCGCACTTGCTTCAATTCTTCCTTCAATAGCACTCCAAGTGGCTTTTCAGGACCATCTCCTGGAGCTTCTCAGTAAACCAAAGTGCACCTTGGGTTCACAACATGGGGGGAGGCTGAATATAGTGGCAAACTGATCCAAGATTCCAGCCACCTGCCCATTCCAGGCACTAAATAAGACATCGTCCAAGCTGCTCAGTACATTCCCCAAGAGGAGAAGTAATATGTAATACAATACTTAGAACTTAAACAAAATATTTGGAATCTATAGTGTAAATTCTGACCTTTACATACTTAGACTCAGTGCCTTTTTTGTAAGAAAAAAGGTGCCAGAACTTAGCACACGCCCCCCCCCCGGGCAGGCCATTCCTTGATCAGTGACCTTTCACTCCCCTCCTGAGCCAGACTGCCATGGTACAGCGGATGGGATAGGCGGGGTAGGCCTGGTCCCCCTCCGCTGTTTCAGAACCAGGGGGAAGTGACAGTGAATGGCTCCACTGCTGCTGTGTGCCGCTGGAAGGGCTTTCTTTAAGCTTTTCCCCGCAGATCACCTGTTCAGCGCTTCCCTCTGCCAGTCCTTTGTTGCCTGTTTCACAGAGAACGGAGAACTTAGCAGCTCTGCACAGGGAGAACAGCATTTGCTTGCTGCCCTGCATTGCCCCACATCTCCCTTTTCCCTTCTGGAAATGGCAGCCCTGTTTCCTGCTGCTTCTCCTCCCAGCGCAGCTCCTCCCTCTTCCCAAAAGCATTTCTTTGCTAGCCTGCTTTCCAGCTCTTGCATGTTTCTCTTCTGCTGCAGGGAAATGGAATTTGTGGGACTAAAAAAAGTTCAGTCAGACCTTCCAATTCCTTGTGAGATTTTTTTTTTTTTTTCACAAGAAGTTGGAAGGTCTGACTGAACATTTTTTAGTTCCACAAATTCCGTTGAAAAAAGATGCCAGAACACCGTTCCGTGCATTCTATGACAAAAAAAAAGCCCTGCTTAGACTCATCCAACATCTTGCCCCACCAACCTCCTCAGAGCAAGCCAAACATGCCTGATGACCAAGCTACCCCAAGCACTTCCAGAATCAAATTGATCTCTTTATTGTTTTGCCAAGAAACTGAAGTATCTCTCACTCACCCCATTTTGTTAATATCTGGCATTCTTAATGTTCAACCAGAATCACCATTTACGTCAATACTGTTCTAAAGTACAACAGTGTAAAAGATTTATTATTTCTGTTGTGTTATGAGTACAACATATAACTAAGTTTAATTAAACTTAATTTAATAATGATTTCAATTATTTTAATTTAATAGATCATTTAATTAATTATTAATAGAGACTGATCCATACATTTTGTAAAACATAGAAAGACCTACAGACCCTACTAAGGTTTAACCACAATTACTGCAAGATATCTTGGTTATAAATCAGGCGATTTCACAATACTAAAGCAAACCTTAAGGAATATGATAAAGGCTTTGAGAAAATTATATTTTAAAGCTTCCCATTTAATACTAAATGATTCTGCTTCTTTACTAAAGATGAAAAATCTGCATGTTTTTCAGTGGCAGGGAAAGAGATTTTTCTATGAAAAGTTCAAAATGAATGTAGTTGATGTCTTCTTTAAAGTCTCTCAGACAGAAAGCAAAATACAGATAGTTATTGTGCAATCACATTCATTTGCATAAACTCAGAAGACTTGCTGAATAGAGAATTTAGAAAGTTAGTTACTTATCAGACTTGCTTTAAAATATACTGTTTCTGCTATGTATTTCTGAGAGATTTAACTAAATAAATGAATGAAATGGAATTCAGAACTTTGAAAATAACCTCAAAATTATATATTATATATATAATTATATATCCATTTATACACACATGCTTTTCTCAATGAGTTTTAATTACAGTTTAGAACAGCTTTTTAACTACCATGAATTTGTTCCACACTCATTTAAATCCAATTAAGACATTTTCAGCAACTACTATGTTGCAAAGGTGCAATGGGTATTCTCTTGAATAAAAGTCACAGATCAATGTCTGGGGACAGAAGAATAGCAAATGATATTTATGTTTGATGTCTTATTTTTCTTTAACTACAATATTACTAGCATAGTTACAATGCCTTAAGTACTTATACTTAAGGTCTTTTCTTTGAAAAGTTAATCTTCACTACTGCAAAATAGTGAAAGATGGGATCCAAAACTATGCACGTAGCATTGTCTGCAAGCAGAAACATACAAGTCTAAAAGGTCAGCTCCCTGCATTGGTGATCAGAAGTACTCCAGAATTGTAAAACATGAGTTTGGAAGCCATATGCAAATAGCTTCTCCTTACTGCACCACGTTCATTGAGTTCATGGCTTTTCATGACTATTTTCCTGAAATACCATCTTAAAGATAAAATCCTTCAGAGGAATCAGATTGACCAAGTCTATGAGCTTCATGATTGAATGCGAACTATCTTTCACTCTCCAATTCTTCTCTGGTACTCTGTCACATGTTCATTTGTTGTTTCACATTTATATGTGTGTATGTGTGTGGAGAGAGAAGGTACGTTATATTTTACTCAACTTCCACCCCAGCTTTTTAAATATTTCAAATCAAAAGCATATTTCAAGAGTGAAAAAAAGACTGATCCAAAAAGTTGAAATAATACTTTTAGCAGATAAATCTAAACCTCACTACAGGAAACAATTTTATGCACACATGTATAATAATGTGTACATTTATTTACAGTTTCAAACATAAAAACACAAGCCTTAATATACTGCCTTCATAAAAAGTAGGCCAAAGTCAATCTGTTTTATTGGCAAATGTCCCTACTGTCAGACTGTTTAAATATGCCAAATTGTTTGGTTGCTAGGCATTCTCCTTTTTGCCAACACCATTGCTCCAATCTGCTGTTATTGAACTAAAAATTCTAGAGATTTCAAAACAGATGAATTTCCCAAACAGATAATCTTGCAAACATAGAGTACTGACTCATTGCCAGAACAAACTGACAGTCTAATCTCATTACTTTAAAGGGAGCTGAATCAGTGACAGTCATTCAATAATAGTGAAAAATAGAATCAGAGAGCAGAAAACAAGTAATAAAACAAAAACACATTTTTACAGTGAGTATAGAGTGTGCTAAAATATAAGTGAGTTTATACTGCAGCTTGTAGTAGAAGAATAATCCATACCCTGTGAAAGATTAGGTAAAATAAAACATGGTAAGATAATGAACTTTGCTGGCTATTATTATGTTCTCACTAATTTAAAACTGTTGAGAAAGATTATTGATCGTTGTCAAGATTTACATTATGCTAGTCATAAGGATGCTGTGTAAAATGATTTCAGTATTTTCTGTTTGGCCATACACCCTCTAGTACTGAGTGTCTGTTGCCACTGAGCTGCCATCAGGCAGAGGCAAAATTATGTACTTAGCCATGACAAAATGGAAAACCTCTCTGAGAGAGTATGGAGTGATGAGATCCATTACATGCTTGTTTAACCCTTAAATCAGCCAGCCCCCAGGGAGGAGATCTTTGATGTAGAATAGGCCTCTGTATACTTAAAAGAGGCCCACCCTTGATCCAGATGACCTTTCTCCTTATAATCCTGTCTGGTGATAAAGAAAATGATGGCTTCTCAATGAATTGGAACCACTTCAATCAGGGCTTCATCCACAATATATTTGTGGGTCATCATGGTGGTCATGTGACCCATCATCTGGGTCATCATGGTGAATCAAACCAGATCTTGATTACAGTCACAGACCAGCAGAAACCAGGATGAAAGGCCTTGCTGGGAACTAAGAGTGCAACCCCGTTAGTCTTCTTGGATATTTCAGTGGCATTCAATATCAGCTATGGTGTCTTTCTGGATTGTTTGACACAGTTTTGCCTTCAGAGCACTATTTTGCAATTATTCTGATCTCTCCTGAAAGGACATGGCAAGAACAAAAAACCAGCAGAAGCCAAAAACAAAATACCAGATTTGAAAATAGGTTATATTCATCCTAGGACTGAAGAAAGATAAAGTTGGAGAGGGGGAGATCAGATGTTACAAATACAACTTTTTAAGTTTTTGTTTCCTTTAAACTTATAAGCATGAAAAAATAAGGCTGGAATAAATATCAGGGAGCAGTGCAGAGCACTGTGTTCATAAAAAACACAAGGGTATGTGGTTTTCTCTAGCTTTCATGAGCTCATACCCCAACAGTTGTAATTTGATCACTGGAGATACAGCATTAATTGTAGCAACCAATGAAAATGCTTGCTATTTTAAGAATTACCTGAGCAGTCTTCCTCAGTCTGATGTTGTCATGTTTCCAAATAAATAAATGATCCTAGATGGCTGCTGATGCTTAGAATTGTACTTCACCAGATATGATAAGCACTGGACTGTGAAACTCATATCAGAGCTTATATCAAAATATATGAATGTAGTTAGTTAGTTAGTTAGTTAGTTAGTTAGTTAGTTAGTTAGTTAGTTAGTTATCTTCCATAGACTCTTATACCCGCTCCCAACCTTCACAGATAACTTTTCTTGGAAAATAATTCTTCCTGATAATGCAATGCAACAGATACTGACTCTGGTTTGCAACCACTTCCTACACAAAAAGGAGCATTTTATTTTTACATAAATTTGTTGAACTTTTCACATAATCCAAGGGCAACCCACCATTTGATGCCACAAATAATCCTCCGGCCCCAAAATGAAATCCCAGAATATCCCCAAATCATCTGCTAAAATTCAGAAGTAAGACTGCCCATATCTAACAAATTAATTCTGTTTCCATGAGATGTAATGCACCTGTGGGGTGTAGCAATAACATGTAGTAACATATATTAATATGTACTAATCCTACATATTAGTATTATTATGTAATCAAACAGATCCTTTTTACATTACATGTTAAAAGGAAATTTATTTAAATAATGTGTGACCTCAGATTGAAAGGCCTGTCCAACCTGATTTAAGCAAACAGAATGTTAAAATAATACATATTCAGTACACCTTATATCAGTACAAGTATACAATTTAAGGCTATTGGATTGCTTATTGGAACATTTCCAAAAGCTGCCATTGAATTATGATTGTTAATGTGACAGAAGGAAAAATTAAGCACTTTGAAATAATCTATTAACTGTGATGAAATAAATTTTAATTGAATTTCAGTTATGTTAAATCCTTTTCTCTCTTTTCTCTCTCTCTCTCTCTCTCTCTCTCCCTTCTTCCCTTTTTCCCTTCATCTTCTCCCATCTTCTCTCTCTCTCTCTCTCTCTCTCTCTCTCTCTCTCTCTCTCTCTCTCTCTCCTCCTTTTTGGAATAAAATAATGGAATGTCACTGAAATGTTGTGTTGCCTTCTGGCTTTTAAGTAGATAAAAGTTTTGAACCTACTGTCTGCAGGATTGATCATACAGTTTTCAAAAAATGATAGATGAAAATGTATTTTTAAAATATTTTATTACTACTTATGTTTTTCATGTGAAATATTTACTTTGGTGCCCTATAGGTCAAAGTTAACAATTAGAGGTGCAAAGTTAATTGTGTGCCACATTCTCTTTCAAAGGTTAGAAATAAGATTCTGATGGCATGAGGGTTGAGTAGCAGCTTTTTCTTCCTATTCTTTTGCCAGACTGTATATACGGAAAGACTGTCAATACAGAATGACAGTATGTCATTCAGTATGTAAGGAATGTCAGTATGGAAGGACTGAATGGAAGAACATATTATGGAAAGCTCTTTGGGGGTGTGTCCAGTCTGGGCTGGTGCTAGAGCAACTTCAAAGGAATTTAAGCTTCTTCCTCCATTGCACCCCATTCACAGCCTTTTTCATGAAACTTTTAATGATGAAAATGCAAAAGGACAGAGAGAAAGCCCTCCTCAAATTTATTTCGGGTTTGTCAGATTTCAGGAAAAACAGCATTTGGATCATCAATGTCTTCGGAGATTCTCAGTCATCCAGGTCATGGTTGTCCCAAAGGTGCTTTTTCAAGAGGCAATTGGACTTTCTTGTTTTTCTTTGAAGGTGTTTTGCTTTTCATCCAAAAAGCTTCTTCAGTTCTGACTTGAAGCCAGATGGTCATTTGCATTCTTTTAGAGAGTCATTGAAGTCACTTGAAAATTTATCTGTGTGCTCAAGGTCACTGGAGTGGTGCAAATAGGTGTGGAGCCTTCTTGGAACTGCTGAAAGGACTGTGTTGTAGACTGGAGATAGATGATGTCATATCCCTCTCCTTCTATTGAACAGCCCTCTCTCAACAGATAAACCTCCAGGTAGCCTCAACAAGTCTCTAAAACAGGGGTGTCAAACTGCCGGCCCGCGGGCCGGACACGTCATGATGAAACCGTGCCCACCCCATTGCTGGCAATGGGGAAAAAGCTCTGATACATTGCATAACATCACATCAATGCAAATGACCAGCTGTCTGCAAGGAGTATAAATCTTTCCATTCCCCACCATCCAGTCAGAGCTGAAGAAGCTTCTTGGATGAGAAGCAAAATGTCTTCAAAGAAAAACAAGAAAGTCCAGTTGCCTCTTGAAAAAGCACCTTTGAGATAGCATTTGGATCAGTTGAAGTGCTCCAACACTGAACCACTTAGAGCACAAAGTGACTTTTTATGCCATTATACTCAACGGAATAAGGAAGCATATGTCAACCTATTATTAGAGGGGGAAATGTATTTTTCATCCTTACTCATTGTATTCATTGGAAGTAAGAACATTTTGTTATGCTATATTTATCAAGAAGCCACAACTATCTATGGGATATGTTATTCTATATAATACCACACCATTATGATGTATCATAATTAAATAGTACTTCAGCAAGAATTTCAGAAACATTAAGAATTATTTACTTTTTGATCTAGTAATAGCTTAACATGACCTAATTTAATACAAGAAAACCTCAGAAATAAGTATAGATTTATTATTATTCTCAGACAGTTAATTACAAATAAAAGTAACCAGAATTTGAATTTATATTGTTTTGGAACAAGGTGGAAAATAATGAGATATTTTATGATATAAAGAAAAACTTGCAAAGCAGAAAGCAGACCATTTATTTGTCACCCTAACTGTAACATTAATGCTCACAGATAATAATTTCTGGAAGACTGAAGACAGCTCCACAAAAAGTGGAGTCAAGAACCTCAGTGAAGAAGGAAACAACTAAAACAAGAGGATGAGAGATCATCCACAAATGCTCCAGATAGTTGCTCCTCATAAGGAGGCCACAAGACAGCAGTTTCCAGCAGGTTTTCAGCACGGGAATAGGAGAGAATAGTTATTTTGCACAAGCCATAATTAGTATCTTCCAAAAAAAACTGAATTTGCAAATTTCTAATCACATTTGGGAAATTGCTTATTAACTACTTTTCAACTATTAGAAACCTTTGGATCAAAACAGCTGAAAATACCAGATAGGTCTGCCTTCACTCCTTAATGAAAGAAAATTTTAACTACAAGCTAAAAAGCTAAAAATTAATAAATAAACAGCAAAGGGTTAAGAGTTTGATTTTAGAAAGTTACAGAAAGACTAAGGGCCAGATAAATTTGAAATAAGATTTGGAATTAAAAATAAAAGATACATCTGATGGGGAAATGCTCTTGTTTTAAATTAAAAAATAATAAAATTTTAAAAATTGGACACTAGATGGAACTAAAAATTTTAAGTAAAGAAGAAGAATACATAAATTTGATTTACAGTTACAGAATGGTGCAAAACATTCTAACACCGGAAATGCTGGTAGATTTCTTTAAAAAAACTGAAGTCAGAAGTTAATATTAACAACACCAACAGCAATATCTGGATCTATGAATAAACTGTATCTAAAATAAGTTATCGAAGAGGAACAGGTCTTACCTGATAAGGTACTAATTTAGTTGAAAGTGGATTTATAAATGATAGGCTACAAGAATAACATTTTAAAAGGTGTTATACTGGATATACAAAATAATCTAGTTGATGTTTTAATAATTAAAAGGAAAGACAAAAAATAAACCAAAAAACTGGATAGTTTTTTCTATATTAGATCTATAAAAGAGACATGTTAAAGTTTTGAAGAATCTTGTGAGAAGGACAAAGAAGAAATGGAAATTCATCTTCATATATTTCTGCTGGGTTTTTTTTAATTATACTCCTATTTTTCTTTCTTTTTTTTCTTTTATATTCCTAGTTTTTCTCCTTTGTGCCTTTTATTCTTTTTTTATCTTTCTTTTAGTTGGTATTAGTTTTTACTATTATAATTATAATCTTTAATAAAATCACTTTAAATGATAAAATGAACACAGATTATTAAAATTTTTGTTTGGAAATATGTATACATTAGTGTATGTATGTGTGTATATATGCTTGTATGTTTGTATTTTTATAACTTGTAAGCCACTCAGAATTATCTTATAGGGGAAATGAGCATCATTACACACAAACACACACATACACACACACACATAATATATATAATAAACATATATTAGATATAGCATATATAATGTTCAAATAACATATATAATACATATTGCATATTGCATATGATAAAAATATATTATAGAACAGGTTATGTTTATAGATATGACAATGATGCACATTTTCAAATTATGCTTGATATTGAGATGATTTGTTAACTACAGCTTAGTTAACTACAATGCATGCAAGATACAGTACAGTATCATTAATTGTCCTTGGCTTGCAATGTGGGAGACTTCCCAAGATAACTTATTCTTCTGTTTAGGTATTAAATGTTTCCACTTAGCTTTTTTTAAAAAAAATGAACAGTATCTGAAACAATATCAATGTCATGTCTTCTTCACTTTAAACCTTTTGTTCTAATTAACAGAGCTTAGATGGCAAGGATATTGTCTGTATAATTTATGGCCTTAAATGCATTTCCTTGTTCTTTAAGTTTGCTAAGACCAAATATCCTTCCCCTAATTGTATTTCAAAGACTTCATTCTGCCAAATTTGTCAATAACTGCATCTGTCACTGTCAAGCTTGCTGATTTCCATACAAGTCAAGCTATTGTCCCTTTGCTCTGCCTCCAGGGACTTTGACTCAGCTCATATGAAACACATGCTGAGATTCAACATGCAGGGGCATTTGCTACTGGCTCGCTACTTTCTCTCGCCTGCTGTTTCTGCCATCCAGTAGTGAGAATGGTTTGATCTAATAAATATTGTACATTTGCTAGGAGTAAAACAATTTAAACACTACTCTTTTTAACAGAAAGGCATCTGGATAATGAAGCAGATATTTAAGCCACCTATAAGAAAACACTGATAGTGGAGTGGAACAGGAAGGAATGGAACAGAACAGCTACAAAACTCGAAAACCCTTTCAAATGATAATTATTATTTATATAACTATAATATGACATAAAGGTTTTTAGTAACCCAATTTATTTTTAGCTTGGTTAATGGCTCAAACTCTAAATGGAAGCCTCATCTATGCAATGAGGAATAGATAACAGTAAAATTGCCTGCTGCACAATCAATCAAGATTCATAGGACAACTGTGCATTCAAAATTACCAGACAGTTATTAGACTACAGGTCAATTAATAATAGACAAAACTAGAGCTACAAGTTTGGGGCTACAGAAATCTAGAATACTATAAGTAAGCAGATACATCAAACTCTTTACTCTTTGCTTCCATGTAGTGGTCCTCTGAATTATTGCAGCCCAGACTTAGATCTAATTTAGAAACATATTTGAAATGACTTCAATGTCTCTGTAAAATCACAAATATTTTAAATAAAATTTTAAAAGATAATTTAAAGGTCTTGCTAATGTGGGTTAGTTGCAAGAGGTTTGGAATAAAAGGTTAGAATATTCCATATTAACAAAGCAATGGGTAAAGAAAATAAGAGCAATTTAATTTATTTTTAAAAGAATATTAAATATGCTTTTTGTATTTATTGTATACCTTACAATATTTTAAAAGCTTTGACATTAAAAAAGGCACAAGACAGGGATGTCCATTATCCCCTTTGCTATTCATCTTAACACTGGAAGTACTGGCTAGAAATATTAGGCAGGACACGGAAATAAAAGGATTGGAGATAAAAGACCAAAAATATAAATTACAAGCTTTTGCAAATGATTTGATTTTCATCTTGGAGGAGCCACTAGAAACAGCTACTAAACTGTTGCAGAAAATAGAAAAATTTGGAGAAGTGGCTGGTTTGAAAATAAACAGAGAAAAGACTAAGGTCTTAACAAAAAACCTAACAGACAAACAGAAAACTTACCCAAAAGACAAATCTGCAAATAGTCAAAAAAGTGAAATATCTAGGCATTTATTTAACATCAAGATGTACAACACTAAAAGACGATAACTATGAAAGACTGTTGAAACAAATAAAATTAGATTTGGAAAACCTCCAACTATCACTGCTAGGAAGACTAGCGACAGTGAAGATGAATGTCCTATCGAAACTACTCTTCTTATTCCAAACAATTCCCTTAAAATTGGGAAATTATATTTTTGATGATTTAAATGCAATAATATTAAGATTCATATGGCAAGGGAAAAAAGCACTGTTAGAGAATTTTAATTTCTCTGTTGGTGAAAAATAAATCAGAAGCTCTCACAGTTGACTGCATTTAGCTGATTCAAATAACCTTTTATATTCATATCAAAATATTTACAATACCATACATTCTTCTTTACAGAAACATAGCTCAATTGAAGACTTCTTACAGAGAGATACAGAGACAAACCTGAGACTGAAAATTCAGCTTTTAACTCAATACCCTTTTGCACAGACTCAGTAGCACTTTCTTCACATTGGCTGACTCAGTTACCACATGATTCTTCCTGCTCATGAATATTCCAACAAGCACGAATTAAAGTTAAAATGTTACAAGAAGCTAAAGATAATGGAGAATTTGGACTCCCGGATTGGAGACTTTATTATCAAGCAGCCATCTTACCATGGCTTAAAGAATGGATAACCTTGATAAATAAAAGACTTCTCTATCTAGAGGGGCATGACCTACAATTGGGTTGGCATGCCTTTCTGTGGTACGGGAAAAATAAAATACACAGATATTTTCAAAACCATGCTATAAGGAATGTACTGCTTCTAGAGTGGGAAAGAATAAAACAAAAAAAATATATTAAAATACCAGAGTGGCTTTCAACAATGGAAGCTTTTGCTTACCCAAATGTAATTAATTACGACAAAGTTGTTATTTATAAAGACATTTTGGACAAGGATGGAAAACTTAAAGACAGGCAAGACCTACAACAACAAAGTATTGACTTAGTATGGTGGCCTTACCTACAAATCCAAACAAGATATGAGAAAGATGTAAAGACAATGGGATTTTATAAGAACGGATAGAATTTAACCAAATACTCTTGAAAACAGATGAAAATTTGATTAAAAACTTTACAGATTTCTGCTAAATTGGAAGATGGAAGAAGAACAAGTAAAAGAGACAATGATAGTTTGGGCAAAAAAATTTGGATACTCTATAGACTTAGAAGACTGGCAAAAGTTATGGAATAGAAAGATTAAACTGACTAAAGTAGCTTCGTATAAAGAAAACGTATCTAAAATGTTTTACAGATGGCACATGACACCAGTAAGGTTAGTAAAAATGCTTTAAAATGTTTCAAATAATTGTTGGAAATGTAAACGAAAGCCAGGTACTTATTACCATAGCTGGTGAGTATGTCCTAGTGCAAAAAAAATTTGATCTAAGATTCATACATGGCTGGAAAAGATGACTAAAATACAGACAGAATTTAAGACAGAACTGTTTTTGTTAGGAATACCAGGATCTAACTATGGGAAAGAGAATGAGTATTTAATATAAAATGAGTATTTTATATTGATAGCTGTGAGAATAGCATTTGCCCAATATTAGAAAAATGAAAATATACCATCTGATGAGATCATAATTAGGAAAATTCTAGAATGTGCAGAAATGGACAGACTAACCCTAGAGATTAAAGAGAAAGAAGACTCAGTCTATTTTAAAACATGGGAAAACTTTTACCAATGGTTAGCAAAACAAGTTAGCGAGAAATGATTGTGAAATTTAATAAGATGAATGATATCTGCTGATTAATCAATATACTTTATGATTATTGTTACTTTTGTTAACTACAGCTATTTATTATCATATTAACTATTCTTATTGAATATCTGTATCCGGACAATAGTCTGCTTGCTAAAGCTTGGAAATATTATTGGGGGCAACCCCATTGTTGTACCTACCCCTATCCCAACCCACTACCTATATCGATCCTATTTTTCCCTCACCCTTATAAAACCTAATAAAATATTGTTAAAAAAATATTTTAAAAGCGTTCCTTATAAACTTAATTAGACTGGAACTCTAAAATGATGGAATGACCGACCCTTCACATATGATATAGGCTTCCTCTATATTGTTCTGTTTTGGTTAAATGTCCATATATTTTTAAGTACAACAGTACTATGGTATAAATAAGTGATTTTGAAATTTCAAAACAAATCTATGAAGAATTTTTACTAAGATATAGTAAGAAAACAAAAGACTATTCTATTGCAATGGAAAAACAGTACCACCCTGACATACAACCTTAGACTGATTACACGTGCTTGAACTCTCCTTATGAACTAGCTGCCTGATTAATATTTCTTCACTTTAATGCTGCATTAAATATGGGTGTGACTGAGTGGATTACACAGACCTGCATGCAAATTCCAGGCAATAGTAAACTGAAGTTGATACAACCATTACATTGTAGATAATGAAACATGACATATTTCTGAAAAAAACTGAGTGTCTACTTACAAACTATAATAATAATAATAGTAAAGTTGGAAGGGACCTTGGAGGTCATCTAGTCCAACCCCCTGCTCGGGCAGGAAACCCTACACCATTTCGGACAAATGGCTGTCCAGTCTCTTCTTAAAAACTTCCAGTGTTGGAGCATTTACTGCTTCTGGAGGCAAGCTGTTCCACTGATTAATTGTTCTCACTGTCAGGAAGTTTCTCCTTAGTTCTAGGTTGCTTCTCTCCTTGATTAGTTTCCACCCGTTGCTTCTTGTCCTGCCTTCAGGTGCTTTGGAAAATAGCTTAATTCCCTCTTCTTTATGGCAGCCCCTGAGATATTGGAATACTGCTATCATGTCCCCCCTTGTCCTTCTCTTCGTTAAACTAGACATACCGAATTCTCGCAACCGTTCCTTATATGTTTTAGCCTCCAGTCCCCTAATCATCTTTGTTGCTCTTCTCTGTACTCTTTCTAGAGTCTCAACATCTTTTTTACATCGTGGTGACCAAAACTGGATGCAGTATTCCAAGTGTGGCCTTACCAAGGCATTGTAAGAGTGGTATTAATACTTCACGTGATCTTGATTCTATCCCTCTGTTAATGCAGCCTAGCACTGTGTTGGCCTTTTTGGCAGCTGCAGCACACTGCTGGCTCATATTTAGGTGATTGTCTACTAGGACTCCGAGGTCCCTCTCACAGTTACTACTATTGAGCATGGTGCCACCTATGCTGTACTTGTGCATTTGGTTTTTCTTGCCTAAATGTAGAACCTTGCTTTTTTCACCATTGAATTTCATTTTGTTAGTTAGTGCCCAGTGTTCAAGTCTGTCCAGATCCTTCTGTATCTTAAGCCTGTCTTCTGGAGTGTTGGCTATTCCTGCCAGCTTGGTGTCGTCTGCAAATTTGATGAGTTCCCCATCTATCCCTTCATCCAAATCGTTGATGAAGATGTTGAAGAGTACTGGGCCCAGAACAGAGCCCTGGGGCACCCCACTACACACTTCCCTCCATATAGATGCAGTTCCATTGAGGACCACTCGCTGAGTACGGCCGGTCAGCCAGCTACGGATCCATCTGGTGGTGGTTCTGTCTACCCCACATTTTTCTGTCTTGTCAAGTAGCAATTGTTAACAGATTCAACATAAGGCAATATTGAACATGACAGATCTACAGCTGGGAGTGGGTATAGGTGTAGGTTTGGGTTTCTTTTCTTACAATCGTAGAATCATGCAGTTAGGAAGGAGGTCTTCTATTCCAAATCTCTTGCTCTGTGCAAGAAGCACTATACCTCTGGTCCCAGTGACCGATTCAGTTTGAATCCTGCAATCCCCACACCATTCTGGGTAAATGGCTTGTAAGGATTCTTTGTTTTCTAGGGATTGAACATGCCACAGTGTAGCATATAACTGTATAAAATACTTTTTATATCACATCTTTTCCTAACAATAGGTTGTTGCCATAGGTTAACTCCTCTTTCCTAGATTTTACAAGTTAATGCAACCACATAAATAAGTCTTTGAGGGTGAAGGTTCTTTCTCTAAGCTTGTGGATTGGTTTCCAGAAGTTTCATTACCAGGCTTGGTAACATCTTCAGCGAAGTTTAAGGGGTGTCAGTGTCAGTCTTCTGTTTATAAGGGCTTCAGGTGTGGGTGTGTCAAGTGAGGGTCTTGTGATGGGTCAGGTATGAGTCATCAGTAAGAGGCTTGTGATGGGTCTTGTGATGGAAAGGTTACATCAGGTCAGGGTCTTTGGGAGGTGAACTACTGGTGGGAAGGGGAGTGCTTGGGTGTGTTGGTTGAGGGTTGGTGCTGTCTCCGGTTGGTTGTGTGGTTGATTTGGATTCTGAGGGGTTCATAGGCTGGTTGTAGGTAATATGTCTGTTGATGGAATTGCTTGTGGAGTGTCAGTATGGGCACACATTAAGGATTTGGGATCATGGCATTAGAGTGCCAGCCGGTGCTTGTGGATCCTGGTTTTTAATTGGCACGATGTTTCTGCCACATAGAATTGGTTGCAATTATTACAGTTGATTTTGTAGATTACATTGTTTCTTTCATCCCTCTGTATCTTGTCTTTGGTTTTGGACAATTCCTGGCAGAGTGTGGTGTGGGTTTGTGGGCTATTGCTATTCCTATGGGTTGGAAAATTCTGGCTGTTATTTCCAACACCCCTTTTGTGTATGTTAGGGTTAGGTTTTTTTGTGCTGGTTGGCTGTGTGGTGTGTTGTGGTTTGGGTGCTGTGTGTCAGAATACAATGTTTTTTGGATAACCATTACGGAGAAAGATGTCAAGTAGCCATTTCTCTTCTGCTTTTCTTAGTGTTGTGATGCTGCAGTGTGTCTTGGCCCTTCTGAAAAGGGTCTGGACACAGCTTCTTTTGTGTATAGTGGGGTGGTGGCTTGTGAAGCTGACGATCTGGTCTGTGTGCATAAGTTTGCAATTGATACAGATTTTCAGTTCTCCATTTTCCAGTCTCCTTATGTCGATGTTGAGGAATGGGAATCTGTTGTCTGTCTCCTCTTCACGTATAAACTTGATTCCAGGGAATATGTTATTAAGTAGGTGGTATGTTTCTTTACCACTGATGATGAAAAGACCCTCCTCATACATGTCGTCAATTTCAACTACAAAGATTCTGACCCAATTGAATTCCTTGTCAATCTCAAATCCATTGTAAAAACACACCATCTGGACCAAGAAACACAAGAAGACATCAGACAAAGAATCATCCCCAATGTACAATGCAACAGACAAGACAAAACACTCAGCCAAAAGGAGAAGAGAGCACTAAAGACACAGAAACAAGATGAAAGCATCATCATACTACTGGCAGAGAAAGGCAGACTGACAGTAGTAATGGACAAAGCTGACTATATCCACAAAGCTGAAAACCATCTCAATGACACCAACACCTATCAAATAATCCACAATGATCCTACAAAACAGCTAGAGGATAAAATAAAAAATACTCCAAGAAAAATGGAAAAAGAAAAACAGTTACTACTACTAGAAAT
Source organism: Crotalus tigris (assembly GCF_016545835.1). Classification (NCBI taxonomy): domain Eukaryota; kingdom Metazoa; phylum Chordata; class Lepidosauria; order Squamata; family Viperidae; genus Crotalus; species Crotalus tigris. Next base: position 1,641,435 of record NW_024096495.1, on the reverse strand, counting down.
AAAGCACATGCAACCACAGGATTCCTCCTCACCTAGGTTCCCCAAAATACACAAGAATGGGATCTCCTTATGCCCAAGTATGTTTCTACCTGGAACACTGATGTACAAACTAACAATAAGCCTGCAGAGGAAACTCAGACACCCACTTAATAAACTCCCCAGAACAATTTCTCCAATGCATCAAATACAGCAAGATCAACAAGAAAGAAATTATGGTCTCCTTCGATGTCACTGCCCTCTTCACCTTGATTGATATTGATCTGGCTAAACAAACCATACACCGTCTACTCACTAAACACCCTATCCAGAAAGATGATGCCACTACAGAACATGTCCACAGAAATCATCATGAAACTCCTGAACCTATGCCTCAACAGTTCAATGGGAAAATGTACAAGCAAGTACAAGGTACCCCAATGGGTTCACCCATATCAGGCCTAATAGCAGAAGCAGTCATGCTTCTGCAAATCCATAGCTCTAGTCACCATCCTGGATACGCTGTCAGTGACACCTTTATCAACATCAAACGCTCCCAAATTGGAGAAACATGCCACCTACTTAATAACATATTCTCTGGGATCAAGTTTATATGCAAAGAGGAACCAGACAACAGATTCCCATTCCTCAACATCGACATTAGGAGACTGGAAAATGGAGAACTGGAAACCTGCATTTATTGCAAACTTATATACACAGACCAGATCCTCAGCTTCACAAGCAACCATCCCACCGTACACAAAAGAAACTATGTCCAGATCCTCTTCAGAAGGGCTAAAACGCACTACAGCACCACAACACTGAAAAAAAAAACAAAAGATAAATGGCTGCTTGACATCTTTCTCCATAATGGCTATCCAAAAAACTTTGCATTTTGACACATAGCACCCAAACCACAACACACCACACAGCCAATCACCACACAAAAACTAACCATACCATACACAAAAGAGGTGTCAGAAATAACAGCCAGAATTTTCCAACCCCTAGGAATAGCAATGGCCCACAAATTCACAGCCACACTCTGCCAGGAATTATCCAAAACCAAAGACAAGATACAGAGGGATGAAAGAAACAATGTAAACTAGAAAATCAACTGTAACAATTTCAACCAAATCTACATGGGCCAAAATCACATCAATTAAAAAATAGAATCCACAAACACCAGCTAGCAGTCAAATGCCACAATCCCAAAGCCTTAATCTCTGCCCACATTGACACCAGACAACACCAGTTCGATTGGAGCAACACTAAAATCATCAGCTAACACTAACACCCATTACACTTGTGAGTTCATCTAAGTCTGGCATTCCACAAGCAATTCTGTCAACAGACACATTGACCTATAATCAGCCTATGAACCCCTCAGAATCCAAATCAACCATGCAGCCAACCAGAAATAGCACTGACCCTCAACTAACCCACGAAGGCCTTCTCCTCCTCCCATCAACAGCTCACCTCCCAACGACCCTGACCTGATGTAACCTCTCCATCACAAGACCTATCTCTCTGATGACTCACAGCTGACCCATCCCCCTCCCACCAGCAGTTTGCCTCTCAATGACCTTGACCTGATGTAACTTCCCTATCGCAAGACCCATCACAAGCTTCTCACTTGACACACCCACACCTGAAGCCCTTATAAACAGAAGACTGACACTGACATCTCCTAAACTCTGCTGAAGATGTTATCTAGCCTGGTAATGAAATGTTCAGAAACCAACCCACAAGCTCGAAGAATGAACCTTCACCCTCATCCTACATCCGAGCTACAGATATTCACCCCTATTGCAAGTCTTTGATTATCATTCCTTATAAAAGTCTTAAGTGTGTCAAGTAACATACAACCTTTGCTTCTCTCCCATATTCAAACATTCTCACACCAGTTTGGATTAGGTGCTACCTCAATATACACTTGGTCCTTTTCTGATTGCTACCAGGATAGACATGCTCTATGTCTCATCAGCCAAGTAATGTCAGGAGGCATGCCTTTTCTGCCCCAATGCCTGCCCTCTGAAACATCCTCCCTCCTGAGATTAGGATGGCCCAACCCTGCTGGCCTTTCAGAAGTCCTTGAAGACCTGGCTATGTGCCAAGAGTTGGGGTCTCAAGCAAAGGAAGGGCCCCATTTCCTTGTTATGTTGTCACTGACAGATTACAATACCTTGGCTACTATTTCTTTTTTGTATTGTGTTTTTACTGTTCTGTTTCTATGATTGTTTACTGCCTGGAATCACTGACTTCAGATGGGCAGCTATACAAATTGAATAAATAAATACTAACATAAACTAATAACAGTAAAAGCAAAACAGAATAAAGAAAAAAATGCAGAGGGAATAAAAACAAATAGAAAAAAGCTAGAGAAGATCCTTTCTGAGCTTATTTCTTCACCCATTATGCACCCATTATCTGCCCTCTTTTTTCTGATCATTCCCTAAGTAGCAACTCTTCGCCCCATTTCTCAAGGTCTTTCTCACATACTGTCACGCTTATTGAAGTCTAAGAATACTATATCCACAGCATTCCCTTGGTCCTCTAATCTAGTCACCTCATCAAAGAAAGCACTAAGATTTGTCTGGCACAACCTGTTTTTAACAAATCCATGATGATTTCCAGTAATCACACAAATTGTTTCAAAGTGCTTGCAAACCCATTGCTTAATTATCTTTTCTAGAATTTTCCCAGTTACAATGTCCCATTTTCCTTCCCTTTCTCCTTCTTCCTTATACTATATTAAGGCAATTTTTAAAAAAATCACTAAGGATATCTACCCAGGAATGTCTTCTTTGTTGCTCCGAAAGGCAATGCCTTCCTATTATGATAACGGCTCTTTTGGGGGACTTTTTGGGCATCACTAATTTATGTTTTTAAAAACCTGAAAAGTTGCAGATGTGAAAATGTGTTTCCAAGCCTGCCAAATATTAATGAAATAACTTCAATATAACTGAGCCATATGAGGTCTTTTCGAGAAAACTTTTTAGCTGTCTTCATTTTTATATTTGTGGAGTGGGAGTGGGGCAAACCACACATTTGCCAAGCAGCTGTTAGTGTTGCAAAGGGCCAAGGGAGCATGAAAACAAGACAGCTAAATTGCTGCATCTCACAATTCAGTTCTACAACTCAAAGAAAGATGAAGTCTCATAGGAGTATGTTTAAAATTGGGATTTATATTTGTCCTTGGTGTGAAACCAATCTTTTAGGAGAGCACATACTGTGATATTTCAGAGATATCAGTACATAATACAAAAGTGACAACCTTGACCAAGATGAGTTTTTTCAGATTGCATTTGAAATAGTGCCTTTATTTTAAAATCTACAGTTTTACATTCCTACATATAGATGTTTTACAGTTCGATTATATTTATTAAGTCAAAATTATATGATCACTATATTTATTTACTCTCAAACCACAGAATCCAATAATATACACTCATGCTGGCTCTAAGGTTTAGAAAATTTAGATACTTTAAGAAGCAGGAGTATAGAACCTTAAAGTATGGGTGCAACGTCAATAATGAAAAAGAGTCAGAAGGTCAGGTGAAGAATCAAGCCAGAATCAATAGACAGTGTAACTTCTAGGCAAAGACAGAAGTATAAGTTGCAGCAGATTGGCAATAGATGGCAAACATCTATTTAAAAAGCATCATGCTCATCTTTAACAGCTTCCACTCAGAAAAGATACTTTTACTAAAGTTGTTTTTCCTTATTATAATCAGTTAATATAGGCAATAAAAAACCCAACTTTTTAAAAGCTCAGTTCCACCAGCCAAATGATCTAGCATAAGAAAAGAATGATGGAGTTGGAAGCTGGCCAACATGATTTTCTACATATTACTAAAATCACAAAACTCTGAAATCCTAATCCTTACTGATACCACCTTGGAAAAATCTATCATCCATTCATCCATCCATCCGTCTATTTCTATCTATCTATCTATCTATCTATCTATCTATCTATCCATCCATCCATCCATCTATCTATTCATCTATCTCTACCTAGATATCTATCTGGAATCTATTTTATGAATCTATTTTAGGGTGGATGTCATAATTTAACATGCTCTCCTTTTTATCCAGATGCACCTTCTTCTGCAAAAAAGGCACTAAAATAAATCAGTGGGGATAATCATTGAATCATACTTCTATGCTTTATGTCAGGGGTCTTCAAACTTGGCCCTTTTATGACTTGTGGACTTCAACTCCCAGAATTCCTCAGTCAGGCACGCTGGCTGAGGAATTCTGGGAGTTGAAGTCCACAAGTCATAAAAGGGCCAAGTTTGAAGACCCCTGCTTTATGCTTTTAAAGTTAGAGATTTATTGTTTTGGAGTAAGAGAGACAGAGAAAATGGTTTGAATATAGATCAAGATGGCTAAAACTATAAGAGAATTATACACACAATATATGGCAGGCATTGACATGGCTGGGTGAGGTGGGGAACAATCAAAGAGGAAGCAGGTCAAACAACAAGTGGGCCTCAGCATTAGTGGCAGAAAATGGATTGGCCTGCAGGATGGAAATGACCTGAAGAGAAGTTTTTAAGAAGAGACTAGACAGCCATTTGCCTGAAATGGTATATGGTTTCCTGCCTGAGCAGGGGGTTGGACTAGATGACCTCTAAGGTCCCTTCCAACTTTATTATTATTATTATTATATCAAATAATTTATTTAGTGATATAAGGACATTCTGCTAAGTTTCTACTCTCACTTCAGTATTTTTACTTGGTTACACTAAAAGAACAATGACAAGCAAATTGCAATATTAGTATGAACAAAATAGCCAGTTCTAGGGTTGCAAAAATCAAATATCCTTAGTTATCAAGCATGATGGTTAACAGAACATTTATGGAAGGAAAAACACAATCCTAATTCATGTTTACTTGGAAGTAAATCCCACTATATAGCAATAGGTACTTCAGATTAAACAGGTTGTTGAAATCTAGTACCAAATAACATTGGAAATGTATACCGTTTTAAATATGGAATATGTAGGGGAATAAACAACTTATTGATGTTCAATAACTGATTATTTATTAGATTATTGCATGCAGCAAACATTCATTGACAGAAGTGTTTTGGAATATTTCAAACACATAGAAGCTCTATGCCAGTGGTTCTCAACTTGTGGTCCACAAGCCCCTGGGAAGCTGTTGTCATAGAGGGGTCTGTGAAGGCTTCAAGAAATGTTATGATTTAAATCTTGAGTTAAGTCTTCAGGGTGCGTGGTGAAGAAAATGTTGAGAAACATTGCTCTATGCCATTTGTTAAAGCAGAGATCTTTCTTTTGAGTTTTCCAGGCAAGCCTGTTAAAAGCTTCTGTTGCTTTAATAAAATCATTAAAGCTGCATGTCTTTAATACAGCTCCTAAAGCGTCTATATTTTTTTTTCAGGCTGATGTTATTGTGCATGTTTTAATAAATAACACAGAAGCAGAAAGGTGCTGTGTTTGCACAAAGCCAAGAGCATTTCTTCCAAATAGTTTTTATAAGTGTGCCTAGCCCTATTAGATATAAATATGCATATCTGAAATAAAATTGAGCTTACCTGATTTGTTGGGGCTGCAGAATATGTAGATGGAGTGAAAAGATTATAAAAAATATTCTTGTCCAGAAGATTTATTGTGCCACTAAATAAAAACTCAGTTTAGGGCAAGATATTCACCACATTCTAAAATATGCTACTAAACTAGCACAGCAGGTATTAGAGGCAATTGTGCAATGCAGATATTATATGGGGCACTGAATGTAAGTTTCTGTGTTATGTTATGTGCAAAATGATAACTTGCAGAACACATGCTGTAGAGCTCTAAATTTTTTAAGAGCTAGGCAGTCCTTTTCTCAGGTTCACATTATATGAGGTTTTTATTTGAGATTCATTGTTAAGTACAAGTTAGGTAACCTACAGAGTTTGATTTCAGTGCTTTATTGTTGAATATACTGAACTAAGCTATTACTCTTGACAATGGAATATTAACTGAATGATGTGCAAGGAAAGACTGCCACTTACTGGTTCATCATTAATGTCAATTTGATTCAGCTGTAAAAATTCTAAATAATTTCATCTAAATTTACTTTCCATTTAATATCTTCTTGCTATAGCAACTGTGTCCAGTATGCTTCATATTCATTTGGATGTCTGCTGAATTTGCCAATACACAGTATGCAATTTTCTCATTCAATGACATTTCTGCAATTACTAAGAAGTCAATAGAATGATAGAAGAATATGAACCATTCCACTGTTTTCAAAGGAGATATTACCACTGAAGAGTGTTTATTATAATTCCTCAACAATTGCACCATACATGGCTTTTTTATTATTAATAGTAGACTAGACAATTTAACAAATAACAATCATACTACATCATGTTCCGGATATGATTAATACTGGATGGAAACATATTCTTAGGCTTGTCTTACTGACTTGAAAGGTTCACACACTGGGCTAAATCCTGGTTTAGTTTAATCATATTTCTTGAACAAACCACAGTAAAAGGTTCCAAGCAGCATGCTGAGTGAAATCCTTACAAAGACACTACAACTTAACCGAAAGAATGAAGTAGACATAAATCCCAACTTTTTTTAAAAAAAAAAAGGCTTTAGGAGACCCGTTCTAAAGATAGCAGCATTCATAATAGCCATAAGATGCCAAAATGATGACATATAGAAAATTATATAACTCTGCAAATGCTGTAAGATATCTGCAGGACTTAACCTAAGCAGCAGCATAATTACATATCATGTGTACATTATAATTCCTTCCATTACATGTCTGAAAATGCTTTTGATTTCAGAGATCCATTTAATACAGTGGCCCCCAACCTTTTGGGCACCAGGGACTAGTTCTGTGGAGAGAAGTTTTTCCATGGACCGGAAAGGGCCGTGGTTTTGTGTGCTGCCTGCATCCCACAGATGGGGCTTCACTTGTTTACGTGGCCCGGTTTCTGGCATGCCGCAGATCAGCACTAATCCATGGACCGAGGGTTGGGGACCTCCAATATAATAGATGTGTAGGGTAGTCTTCAGCTGCACTCCTCTCAAGCTGCAGAATATGTTCCTCCAAACATTATGTTTGGCCCTACTGTCTCTTTCATTAAAAAAGTCATACCATATTTCTCTTGCTAAGATTTGAATTATTGATCATTTTCTCAGTGATTTTAAAACAATGTGTCTGTATTTGGGAGTACTTATATATTTTAATAATTGTTATATGCTTCAAAAATTCAACTTAGAAATAGCAGGGATACACATTTTTAAAAAAATTAAAACGTAGTTGTTGGGAGCTAAGGTAATTATATCATTTAAAGATATTCTTGTGTTCTATTGCAAACTCTAAAATTAGTGGATGTACTACACAACGTTTAAATCACTGGAATTCCACATAGCTTTCTTTGTACCATGGTATCTCACATAGCAGTATTCTAAATAAATTTTCTTTAATCTTTGGAATGCACAAAGATTTATTATAAATTCATAAAACCAAAAGATTGTAATTAAAATCCAATTGTTGTGATTATTAACAAAGATTATATACTTGACACTTCTGATTAATGCTAAATTACTGGAAGCCATCTAATTTTAATAATGTCCATATTAAATTAAAGTAAATACGGAGTTTTAGAAACTCACTCCACCCTGTTCAAGAATTCTGAACCTGAATAAAATGTTTGTTGGCAGCATCTGCATAATCTCATTACTTTCTCAAAATGAGGAAAATAGTGCCATGTTGCAAACTCTGACACTTTGGGGCATATATGCACCATTGAAGCACATGTAGAAAAAGTGGAAGGCTTACATCATAGTGCCATGATGCCAATTTCAACTCTCTGATACCCTTCAGCCTCCACCCCTCCTCCCCCGTACATACCACTGGTGCTAACCCTGGCATTGAATGTGAATATGTCAGAACTCAGGCTGTCCTGCTCATGTGGAAATTGGGGGGGGTAGCGGGGTGTTCATTCGATAGATAATAAATTAAGTCTACACATCTTTCTGGGTCTACTTTATCCAGCTCATCTCTTTGGTTTAGTCACTTTACAGGCCTAGAGTACAGATTTCATGATTTATATATGTTGCAGTTATAGGCTGATTTTATTGTGGAAAAACCACAATACTTACATCAGAAGACAAGACCACGAAGGGTTGGAGAAAACAGGCTTTATTTATGCACAATGGTTCAGAGCATTCGCATGACAAATTCTGAACCCTGAGTTACTCCCAGGGTGTCATTTTTATACAGCTTGCTGCCCATGCTTAACCTAATGGATGACTTCTTATCTACCTTTAACATACTAAAACAGAGAAGTTTATATCTTGAGGCTACACAAGGAAAAAGGAGAAGTTCACACAAACGGTTGTCTTACCACACCTCTCTACACGGGTAATATCTTACACCATCTGTGACTTTCAGTTGACACTTCTTGTAAAAATGTTTCTTCATAGAATTACACACAGGTCATCACACTCAGCCAGTTTATAGTATTAGTTAATGCTTTCAAAACATCACCTCTGTTAATTAAAATATAATTCAAAAGTACTTTATCATTTCTCTTAATGGCAATTTTCCATCTACCTCATTTCCCCCCTTTGAAACTTCACTTAAATCTTGAGATTATTGGGGAGTTTCATATATTGGGGGGTCTCCATCTGGAGCACTCAGTTTTACATACTCCCCCCTTATCCCACAAGGCCATAACCTGGGCTATGGCTAACAGGGAATTAATGACAATACTAATCAGCAACACTACAACTACCCAAATAGTTGGCATGATCCCCTTTCTAATATAAGCAGTTTCCCTCATCCTTTGGCTGGGTTCCATGGTTAGAGAAGCCTAATACTAGTGACGCGATTGCAGCTTCCAGGGCAGGGGATTTTTGTTGCCCATGCGATGGGTGTTAGCTTCTGGAGTAACACCTGCAGGGGTTTTCTTCACCTCTCCCGTTCACAGGGGGACAGCTTCCGGAGTGTCACCAGAAGAGGAGAGGCTCCTTCTTCTACGATGCAGGGTAAGCTTAAGAGGTTGAGTTGGATCACTAATCACTTTCCACTGGGCGGCCAATTTAACTCGGGACCAATGGATCCACAATTTGATTTCAGCCACCTTAATAGCAAGGGGAGAACACATAACAACAGTATACAGCCCTTTCCACTTTGGGCTTAAGACTTCCCTCTTCCAATCCTTTACCCAGACCTCCTGTCCTGGTTGTATGTCATGTGTGGGTGTGACTAAGACATGGGGTCTTTGGGTTAGAACATATCGTTGTAGCTGCTGGACTATAGTGTTAAGAGCCTGCAGCTGTTCTAATTTAACAGTATCTGCCACTTGTCCAGAGTTCTGGTCACCTGGTTTGAGTAAGTTGGGGACTCTGCCATACAATAATTCAAAGGGAGACACGAACAGCCCTCTTTGTGGGGCACACCTTACCGCAACCAGGACCATATTTAAAGCATCTGGCCACTTAAGCTGAGTTTCCTGACATATTTTTGCCAATCTTTCCTTAATGGTTCTATTCATTCTCTCCACCCTTCCTCCCAATTGAGCATGGAAACTACAGTCAAGCTTCCATGTTATTCCTAGCATAGCTGCTATCTTTTGGGTAGCTCTATGGATAAATTCAGGACCATTATCTAAAGAGATTCTAGATGGCAACCCATACCTGGGAATAATAATATGAAGCAAGGCTTTTGCGACCTCAGTTGCTTTTTTTTCTTCTTCCTTGTAGGGATGCAATCCAGCCATCCAGTGTATGTACATACTATGACTAGCATTGCTTTATAGGGACCTAAACATAGCATGTTAGTGAAATCAATCATCAAGGAATTGAAGGGATAATTTCCTCTGGGCTGATGTCCTTGAGGCAGTTGGGGTCCTTGTCTTGGGTTGTTGGCTGCACAGATCTCACATCTAACACAAACATTTGCTGCAATACTGTGTGTTTTGTCAATATAGACTTCTCTCTTCAGGGCATTTGCCAGCTCTGTCTTTCCCAGGTGCAGTTGCTTATGAACCTGTTGCACTGCATCCCATGCCATATATCCTGAGATAAAGACTCGCTGGTCTGGCAAAATCCATCAACCATCTTCCTGCCTTGCTTCCAGCACCTCAATTTGTTTCAAGTCTTCCTGAGAGCTTCCCAGTCTGCCTTATTATTTCCTAATTGAATATCTGATGCTCCCTTTTGATGCCCTTTGCAATGCATTACAGCTACTTCTTTAGGCTCCCACACACTATTCAGCAGACGCAATATCTGTGGTCCATACTTAACATCCTTTCCCCCTGAAGTTATAAGTCCCCTTTCTTTGTATAAGGCTCTGTGGCCTTGCACTGTTAGGAATGCATACTTAGAGTCTGTGTAAATATTAATGCACTTTCCTTTTGCCAACTCCAAAGCTCTAGTTAATGCATGCAGTTCAGCTAGCTGAGCACTTATACCGGGCGGAAGTGGCTCAGCTTCCCAGACTTCCTCCAAAGTCACCACAGCATATCCTGCCTTTCGAATATCTTCTTGCATAAAACTAGTTCCACCCGTATATATTGTAAAGTCTGGATCAAGCAGGGGGACATCTCTCATGTCTGGGGCAGCTAGCGTAAGTTTCTTCAATGGCTTGTATGCAACTATGTGTGGTTTCCAAGTCTGGTTCAGGCAGCAGCGTGGCTGGATTCAGTGAGTTTCATTGAATTAATGTAACCATTGGATTATGTATTATTAGGGCTTGATACTTTAGCATGCGTGGGTTGGTCAGCCACAAATGTCCTTTTGCTTCCAAAACAGCTTTAAGGGTGTGCAGTGTGTGGATATCTAATTTCTGGGTGAGAACTCCTACTGCCACATTTTGCTTTGTATCTACAAACAGTTGAAATAACTTTTCCAAGTCTAGTAGACCTAAACTAGGGGTGCACATTAGAGCCTCCTTGAGAGCAGTGAAGCTGTTATTTTCTTGCTGTTCCTATCGCAATGGTTCTTTATCTCCCCCCTTTGTGGCCTCATGTAGGGATTTTGCTATTAAACTAAAGGTAGGGATCCATATTCGGCAGAAGCCAGCAGCAACTCAAAATCCTCTTAACTCTTTCCTATTCTTCAGTACAGGTGGCTGGCAGATAGTGGATGATGCCTTGCAAAACCAGGGGGGTTGTCCTCTGCCCACAAATATGGTACATCAAATTCTTCCCAACTGGCATTTTTCTCTATCATTTGTGCCAGCATCACCATTCTCCATTCCTCTGCACAGGGTACTTCCATCATCACCTTTCCATATTTTATGACCATTGTGCCATCCTCTTCAAAGGAGATCTGCGCCCTTAGTTTACAAAGCAGATCCCTTCCCAATAGAGGAATTGGCATATATACAAACTGATGGGTTATAGTTTTTCCTCCCATAGTGCAACTTAAGGGCTCCAAAAAGGGTCGCTGCAATATTTTTCCTGTTGCTCCTTGTATGTTGATAGAGTGAGGGGAGGCTTGGCTTAGGGGTTGGGTTAGGACTGATGCGGTGGCTCCAGTATCCACAAGGAAGGGAATAGGTTTGCCTCCTACTGTTAAACAGGTTCTGGGAGGCTGGCTGAACCCAGTCGGTCTCAGTCCCACTCCTCTGCTTCTGCCAGGCCTATGAGGGGAGTTCTTGAAAATCCTCTTCTTCATCTCCCTCCCTGGCTTCTTCTTGGGTCACCTCTGAAACTTCTTACAAACCTTGCAAATCTTCCTCTTCCCTTTCTCTTTCTGGACATTCACCCCTCCAGTGTCCTTCCTTCTTACATATGGCACACTGGTTTCATCCTAACACCATTCCCCGTCCTCTACCTCTGCCACCTCCCCTTGACACCCCTATCATAGCAACTGCCAGCAATTCAGCTTTCCTTTGCATTTTCTGAGTCTTTTTCTTTTCCTCCTCCTTCTCTCTATTCACAAAAGTCTTTCGGGCCACTTTGCGAGATAAAGGCCATGGCAAGCATCCGAGCATTGTCAGGTTCTGTTGGATCAATAGGTCTACACATTTGGTAGGCTTCAAACAACTAAGCATAAAATGCTTCCAGACTCTCTGTGGCTTCCTGTACTACCAGGGATGGTTTAGACATATTAACAGATGGTTTTCCTGCTGCACGAACTGCCTGCACCGCTAACTGTTGATAAGCCTGCAAATCCCCGAGGTCATGATATGGATTCCATGAAGGATCTTTGGAAGGGAAGTTTCTCTCAATGTGTTCCTCAAGAGAACGAAGCAGTGGGAGAGAGGGCTTTACTATTTTTATCACTGCCATCCTAATCTTTTCCCTTTCTTCTGGATTAAACAAGGTCCCCATAAGTTGCTGTAGATCCATCCAGGTGAGGTTGTGGGTATCGACAATAGTCTTCACCAGGTCTGCTACTTCATTTGGTTTTTCACTAAAAGGCCATAATGAAATTTTCCAATTAAGAAGGTCTGATGTAGTAAAAGGCATATGTTGGAATAGAGGAGCTATGGCTGTTTCTGCTGGATCATCCTTACTGACAACCAATTGATCTACTTGTCTAAGGGGAGCATTCAAAGACGCTTCCTCAGTCTTTGCCCTCGTTTGTTCGGCTATCAGTCCTCCCACTTCTCTGTCTTCTGTTTGCAGTCCCATCCATTCCTCCTCTGCCTTGGACCCCCTCAGCACCTCTTGCTGAAGGTCCAGCTTGGGTCCCTTGATCCTGGACATCTGGTTGGATTATGGCTTGTCCCCAGCTTTTTCTATCTTCAAAACTTTTTAACATAGGGGACAGTTTTGCATTTCTGGATCCATGGTGGAGGTTTTTGCAACAAGCCAAGCCACACATCAATATAGGGTGCCTGGTCTGGGTGCCCTAACATGGGGTGGAACACTAGCTGATGTACTTTTAGAGCAATGAATGGATCTAGCGTCCCTGTGCTTCGCCAGCCTATGTTAAACCTGGGCCAATCTACCTCACAAAAGGTCCTCAACTTATGCCTGCTCCACTTAATACCATAATCCTGAGCCCCATAGGCAGACTTAAAATGCTTTAACATACACCCCAACAGAGTAAGGGGTACACTTTCACCACTCCCATGAGCCTCCCAGGGCACCAGACAAGACAAATGAGGAAAGGGGATGAGAGGAAGGTAAGGGGTCCTTCCACTTGGGATTACACTGGGGTTTTTCACTTATACACACTAGACCCAGGGAGCCGGACACTCACGGTCTCCGATGGGAAATTCGAGCACCACTTACTCACTGCAAACACACACAACAATCCTCCCACCTTATTCCAAAGAGAGGGTGATCAGTCCTCTCCTCCGTCCCTGTTTACAGGGAGGGATTCCTTATTTCCCTCAATACTTGCCTGCAGGCAAATCCTTTGTCCTCTAGCCGGCTGGAAAGTTGCCTGGTCTCCTTACCCTTCATCTGTGGCTCTTGGAGTGGCCGACCGCTGATGCTGGAGCCCTGTGTCACAGGGAAGTCCCTCGGAATAAAAGGTCCGATGGTGCCTGGAATGTTCCCCCTAACACTACAGGCCCCTGGCACCAGGGTGTGCCCTCCAGAGAGCCCCAAGACTCCTTGCCGTCCTGCCGCGGTTGCCAGATAATTGTTGTGGAAAAACCACAATACTTACATCAGAAGACAAGACCACGAAGGGCTGGAGAAAACAGGCTTTATTTGTGCACAATGGTTCAGAGCATTCGCATGACAAATTCTGAACCCTGAGTTACTCCCAAGGTGTCATTTTTATACAGCTTGCCGCCCACGCTTAACCTAATGGATGACTTCTTATCTACCTTTAACACACTAAAACAGAGAAGTTTATATCTTGAGGCTACACAGGAAAAAGGAGAAGTTCACACAAACAGTTGTCTTACCACACCTCTCTACACGGGTAATATCTTACACCATCTGTGACTTTCAGTTGACACTTCTTGTAAAAATGTTTCTTCATAGAATTACACACAGGTCATCACACTCAGCCAGTTTATAGTATTAGTTAATGCTTTCAAAACATCACCTCTGTTAATTAAAATATAATTCAAAAGTACTTTATCATTTTTCTTAATGGCAATTTTCTATCTACCTCATTTTTACTTTTTCTTAGAATAAAATTTGAATTTATGAAATAGAAAAATATCATTACAAAAACTAAGGCAAATTAGCAATATTTCTCTTATTAAAGGACAGAGATGAAGAAAATAAATGCAGGAAGGAAGATTAAGCCATTTACCCAAGGAGCATTCACCCAATTCCTTTTGAAATCTGAAGGAGAGAACTGCATACTAATATTTTCTGTGTTGGCTCAGTAAATATGCATTACATTATGCAAGTAACACTTTTCCTTCCTTATTGAACAAAAAACATATTTTTTCTACCTTTACCACAGGGGAAGCTTACCTGAGAAATCAAATATTTATTATATCTCTGCTATATCTCCCTCTAACATAAACAGAAAGCAGTTGTTTGAAACATATTAATCCTGCATATGCCTTTTCTTTTAAATTATGCCTAACAAACTGCAGCAAAGCAGCTTGTAACAGGAGAACAAAACTTATGCACAGTAATAGTGACCTCCAGTGGTAATAGTAAGGAAATGAAGAACTCTCTTTTTTTAATAACTTGTATGGAGAAATATTTCTGTTTCAGCAGATTAAAACAGAGTGCAAAATTGATATTGAGCTTCATTTGGTCAGACTGCTAAACTACCTCACATTTTCCCTGTTTAATCTTCCTAATTTCAACATACAAAAAATCTCCAGGATTGAATATACACATTACTGCAAACCATAATGCAGGTTAGTTTGTTTTGGCTCAGTATGAAAGGCAAACCCAATCTCTTTTTGAGATTAGCTGCCATTCCAGGTTAGCTTGGCATTGTAGTAGGAAAGAACCCTTTGTGGTTTGTTAATCATGGATTGTGTCCACTCACACCTCTAATGCAAGAGCATCAGATTTTCCAGTTGAAGATCAATCTTTGAGTTGTGGTAAAGAGCACACTCCAAAAAACAATAGGGTAGCTAAGGCAAAAAATAAAATATTAACTTTAGTTAAGCAAAAAAAATTTTCATGAAAACCTTGAACAGTTTCCTCCCTTCTGGTAATTTTAATGTTACAGTTTGATAATAACTTTTGCAGGTCCCTAAGGACTGCCTACTAAGTTTTGGTGAAAAGTCAACAGTGCTTAAAAGGGAAAGAAAAGGACCAAATTAATCTGGAATTATTTAAGACTGAACCTGATTTGATTTCGTGCTTAAAATTTCTCTCAATACAAATTAGTGAAATTCCCATGCCAAATCTCCTCCAACTCATCATGAATCCCACTAAAAAAAAGTAGCAACATCTTTACTCCTTTCAAAGATATCAGAGAAGGAATTAGATTCATTTCTGATCTCTTCTTACTAGTTCAAGCCTGCTAGAATTTTAAGTGCTTCTGCTAAAATAAAAATGGCAGTTTTCTTCTGCTCATTTGTTTTCTGAACTGTAGCCAAGACACTGGGGGGAAACTGCAATTCAAATTGTGGTCAGCTACAAGATAAGAAGGCATTATATAAACATGATCCCCCTTTTAAAACATCTCTTTATGGCAGAACTCTAACCTGACCTATTTGGAGTTACAGAATTGTCCTTGCCTTAGTAAAGGAGGAAAGAAGGTGGAATTGATCTTTTACCACTCAATTTTTGTCCAATAGTGTGGATCAACAAAATAGAATATAGATACATATTCTTAAACTTTCTAATATCTTAATCATTTGAAAAATCCATTTGTAACTCCCATCAGTGTTCTGGTCAGGTTATCAGCAGATATGGAAGCACCTTGGTTGTGAATAGCTTAAAATAGCTTATTCCTAATTGAGATGCCACAGACATTAGATCATCTACTATGGTGATTTTGTTCTTCTTAAATTATTGCTTCTGCCATTTGAAACAAAACTTTCTCTAATGCTTTGCCTTTTTTATTATTTTTAAAAATATTTTAATACATTTTATTGCTTTTAAAATAATAATATAAAAATAAAAAGCAATAAAATAAAACATTAATATAGTTTATTAAAAAATACCTAGCAAGTGTTTCTCTATGCCTATGCCTTGACTCTGGGTTTCCTTCTACAGGAAAAATGTCTTGTTTTGTTCCATTCTGTGATTTTTCAGGCACATTAAGAGCGTTTTCCTATAATATGCGTTAGGATTTCAGGAGCAGAATTTTATCATTAACTTTGCAAGACCTGATTTTTTTATTGTCTTGTTTCGGGGGAGGCAATTCTGGATCTCTTGTGGCTGCACAAGGATTCCACACTTGAGGTCTCCCCATTGCCAGGCTGTGTGTTTCCCAACAAACAAATTATTATGTTTTATTTAAATGTATTACTTGTTAGATATATTAAAAGTTATAAGGAATAAATATTTTAATTTTAATGAATGGACTGAACATAATTTTTTCCTGAGAATGTGAATCATCCCAAATTTATTGTGAATCATTTGTTCAGTTCAACAAATAAAATTAATTCCATTTGAGTGTCAAGTCACTTTGATGACTTGAGCCAGATCACTTGAGTTAACTCAGATTGTCAGTTCAATACGATAAAAGGTGTTATGGATGCACATGAAAATACATACTTGTGTAAAGGAATTATTCAATTGACTCACCTTCATATCAAAGCTTCAAATACTCTGTTCTGTTTCCATTCAAATGCATACCCGCATTAAAAGTAGGAGTATACAAAATATCCCATCTTTGGAAAGCCCTCCTTTCTATTTAGCAGGCATTTACATTTCAAATCTTTATTCTGTTGACTACTCCGAGGAGCAGTCAGTAGCATACTTAGTGCTCCCTCTTCTCATTTTTCCCAAGAGGTGAACTATACAGAATAGATTCCTGTCTAGAGGACACATATGGCCCTTAAAGGAATTTTGTAATCTTTTTTTAAAATTGGAAACTGCAATACAATATTTGGGAGAATGTAATTTTCAGAGAATAACTGAGTTCAGTTCATGTATTGGTTTAAACGTGCAAAACTAGATAAATGTTTAAAATATTTTATCATTCCTTCACCACATTTATAAAATGCAATGAGTATAAATGATTTACTGTATCCACAACTGCACACTTAAAACCAAATGAAATTAAACCTACCATGCTGAAACAGGAATAGCATTTGAGTTTTATGCTGGATGCTTCTTTTTCTTGATTACCTTCAGTTTTGTGTTTCACATTTATCTGTTTCTACTTTGAGCCATTAGAAAAATGATATGAAAAGAGAATATAAGCCCTTCTTTCTATTTAGCAGGCATTTACATTTCAAATTTTATTATCCAAATATGACATTATGTCAATATGGTTAGCATACATTTCTTCTGATATTAATAGAGGTATTTGCAAGATACTTGATATGAGTAACTTTTGAAGTTGTTTGTGCAGAAGAACCCCAATCTCTCCCCACCTCCTAAAAAAGATATCTCAGTTGCTGAACATTAAACAAAAAAAGTTGTTATATCAGCAGTTAATAAATATTGTTAGCTAAATTATTTCCAAGCATAAACTGTAAAAAGCATGTTATATCATTCATTAAAAAGAGCTTAACCATATAATTCAAACACTGTCATACACAGACAGATTCTCTCCACTATAATGAAAGCATTTGAACTAAAATATTATTATTATAATGTATGTTTCTTTCATTTACTGATTGCTGTTTAAAATGTACAACTTGAATGGCATTGCTTCCTGTGAAGAAATTTAATTCTTTTTCCATTAGCTGCTGTATTATGGGTAAATGGAACTGTTATTCTTAATATACCACAATAATCAAGCAGATAAAGACATTAGCTACATCAAACAAAGCAAATGAACTGCCACATTTCAAATTTATGGACTGCACATTTGTTCATATTGGTGAAGTCTACATTCATATGGTTGTTAATCTCCACTTATTTCCTACCCAAATGACATTCTACATGGCAGTCTTGATTTGGTTGAAACCATTGTAAGTGTTTAAAATTGCAAACTGATAGAAGAGAGAGGGGATGAGAGAGAGGGAGGGAGAGAGAGGGATGGAGGGAGAGAGAGAGAGTTAACAAAGTAAGAGGGAGAGGGAGAGGGAGAGGGAGGGAGGGAGAGAGAGAGGGAGAGAGAGAGAGAGATAACAAAGTAAGGCATTTGACAAAATAGACCATACTTTACTTCTTTGTAAACTAGACAGAACCATCACCAGATAAATTTTCAGTTGGCTCACCAACTACACTCAGTGTGTAGTCCTTAATGGAACTACATCTCCATGGAGCATGCAGTGGGGCACCTCAAGGTTCTGTCTTGGGTCCAGTGCTCTTCAACATCTTTATAAATAATCTAGATGAGAGGATAGAAAGAGAACTTATCAAATTTGCAGAGAAAACCAAACTCCCAATACTTTGGAAGATGCATTCATGATTCAGAAGTACTCTTGGCAGACTTGAGCATTGGGCCCCATTCCAAAAAGTAGTGAGAAAATCAAAGTTCTGCACTTAGGCAGGAAAAATCAAATGCACAGGTATAGAACAGGCAGTATCTGGCTCAGCAGTAGTAACTCTAAGAAGGATCTTATGTCATAGCAAACCATCACTTAAGTATAAGCCAGCAGTGTGCTGCAGCTGCCAAAAAAGCCAAGGCAATCTTAGGTTGCATCAACAGAGAAATAGCATAAAGATCATGAGATGTGATAGTACAAGTCTATACTGCACTTATGAGACCACACTTGTAATACTGCATCCAGTTCTGGCCATCCCAATATAAAACAGATGCTCAGACCGTAGAAAGAGTACAGAGAAGAACAACAAAGCTTAGGTGGCGCAGCAGTTAGGGTGCAGTACTGCAGGCCACTTTAGCTGACTGTGTTCAGCAGGTCAGCGGTTCAAATCTCACCGGCTCAAGGTTGACTCAGCCTTCCATCCTTCCGGGGTAGGTAAAATGAGGACCCAGATTGTTGGGGGCAATGTATATATATATATATATATACATTGCTTATGGTGTACACCGCTTAGAGAGTGCTCGCACTTAAGTCTCATAAATAAATAAATAAACAAAGGTGATAAGGGGATAAGAGGGTAAATGCATGATGAGCAGTTAGGTAACCTAGGCATGGCTAGCCTAAGGAAGAGAAGGATTAGATGTGACACAACTGTCTTCTGGTATTTGAGGGGCAAAGATATGGGGGTTGACTTATTCTCCAAAGCACCTGATGGAAGGATATGAAGCTATGAGTGAAGTTCTTTAAAGAGACAATCTGAAACTAAAGAAAACTTTTCTGACAGTGAGAACAATTAATCAGAGGAACATTTTGCCTCCCAGAGTTGTGAGTGCTGCATTGTTGCAAGTTTTCTAGAAAGGACTGAACACTATTTATCCAGGATGATATAAGGTCTCCTGCCTTGGGCAGGTGTTGTACCAGAAGACCTTCAGGGTCCCTTCCAGACCCATGAGTCTATTAAATTGTTATATCATTGTATTGTCCGGGAGGAAAAATGTTATTAAAATATATATTTAGAATATCTTTAATATTTAGTTGCATGTATGTATGTGTATATAGATGATAGATAGATAGATAGATAGATAGATAGATAGATAGATAGATAGATAGATAGATAATTTCCCATCTTTCTTTATTAATTCCCTTTGTTAAACGCAGGAAAGCCTTTGTGCCAATAGAAGGCATTTTAAAAATGTAGATGGCACATCTACATTTACAAGTGTGTAAATTCCAGCAATGATGCCTACTCTGTATTTTTTTAAAATAAAAAAAAAGAACATATGGTGTTTCTGAGGTACCTGCTACAGCTGTGCTTAGATATAGCACAAAATACATGCTGGGGCAGAAAGGTCCATTGTACCTCTAATTACAAAAACAGCATGGTTTGGGGAGGTCCCCCACTGACAAAGTATGATGTTCCCAGCCACCTGGACATCTCAGCTTGGCTACACATTCATGTAGAACAAGGTTAAACATTAGGAGAACCGGATAAATGCTTATAATTAGAAACAACCAAATGGTACTTTATGAATACTCTGTGATGAATTAGCATTAGTATATTTTTCAAAGAAAATTAATTTTCCCATAGGCATTTTAAAAAGAGAAGTGAATTTCTTATGTGTGTTTTTTTAAAATGCATGTGAATAAAAAGGGCTAGGTCATGGATCTGCAAAGGAGAAAATGCACAAGGATGAAATGTTACTGGAAAGAGCTGGCAAAGACTTGTGTCTTTTTTACACACGGGGAAAATAGCTTAGATGATCTCCAAGACATACCACTTGAAATTAACTTTCCTGTCCTCTCCTCTCCTTTTTGCACCCTAATCAATCTCTAATTCCCTTCTTCAGTGCCTCTGCTCAGTCTTGAATCTCTCTTTTCCTTATACTCTCAGAATTAAAAGAAGAGGTCTGGGGATTGACTATACTAAACTTTGGTGTCATCTGTTTTCTCCTGAATATCAAGGATCTCAGCTTAATGATCAGATCTGTATCCCTTTTACAGTTACCCCCTACCTCCCCAGCTGAATTTTTCACCTTTAAGTGGTTCCTTAAATATAATCTTGTTTTGCAACTCTAATTCCTTTAGACTTGGCAACTAACATCTAATCCAGGTTAATCCCAAAATTTAGATGTTATCTGAACAATATTGAACATAGTATCTTTCTCTGATGGATACTACTGTTTTAACAAATGTCTAGAATGTAGACCCTTTATTTAGATGCAGTTTGGCTGAAAATAGATGATACAATACTCTATCTGCTTGAGGAGAAAAGAGATTATGCATTCATAATTAATAGCAAGTGGCATTCACTTCTGGAATATCAATTTTTGCATGTATTCCAGATTTTAAATACTGTATCATTCAAAAGACTATATACCATATCGATCCCAGGACTGAAACACTGAGACATTCAGCTGAAGTCCATTTCCGTGGTGAAAGAAGTTTTCCTGTCTCTTAAAATGTTTTGGGAACTGGGTTGTTTTTAAAATTATTTTTTACTGTATTCTCCCATGATTCACTTTTACTTTCTGACAATTTTAGTAATATATCAAAGTGTGTTAGACTTCAAGAAAAAAACATAATCAATACAGTGTTGTGCTTTTGTAACTAAAGAAAAATAGTTGCAAAAGATGAATAAAATATTCTATGTGGAATCTGCTTGCGCAGTTGAGAGAATGCAACATTTGTTGAACTAACTGCACGAGGCCCATCTTCCTCCAAAATCTGATTGTTGATTTCAACTTTAAAATCACCTCAAACAAGATCTGTTTTTCTCTTCATCTATTTCATTTAGGTATTTATATTTCACAAACAATTATAAAGTCTAAAATTCAAAACATGACAGTAACAATAATAAAAAGAAATATCTTCATCTGAGCTAAAAGCAATTAGGAGTATTAAAGCTGTGCCATACGTCAATGGTAGGAAAGCTTTTCCACTGGATGTGTTGGACTAACCTCCTATTCTAAGCTAGACTGACTGAGATTTCTAAAAGTTATAACCAGAACTTCAAGAGCATACAAGTTTGCCTATCGCTGACCTAAACAAATTAAACTTTCCATTGAAAAGGCTGCTACTTTCTTTACCTGCTAGATAGCAGACCTCTAAGTTTAATATCTTATGATACTGGGTAGGATGGGCCAGAAGTCCTTGCAGCCTAATATTATATTTTTAAGAATTCTCTATCAAGTGTTTATTTAATGTATTCAAGCAGAGTATGTTAGAAATGTCATTCTTCAGTGGCTGGTCCTTCCTGCCTTCCAAGAATGTTGATTTCATTTTGATAGCATGACTAATACTGTCCAATAAATTTATCATTCATATGGCTGAAAAATTCAGCTGAGTTCTAATTTAAAATCTTCCCTTTCCCTTCACTGGATAGATTAGATAGACATTCCTGTTTCTTTACAACTATAATATAATAATCATTTATTTTGCAATTAATGCCAATAGGTTTTGCCAAGTAAGTTTGCTTTTTATTATTTTGAGGGAAAAAGCTATCTTCTACCACATTGTTCTCATCCTCTTTTTTCACTAATAAAAATAGAACAGTACCAAAAACTATTATAGATCATGCACAGAGAAATTAATAATAAGAATTATTTATATAATACCGACTAAGTACAGGTCATCTGTTGGCCTACAACAGAGTAGCCATAAGTCAACAGAAAGATTTAGATCTGAATCAAAGTTATTCTGAAGAACTTCAAAGAAGGAAAATTTTATGCCTTCTTCTCCCAACAAGCCATCTAGCAGTGATTGTACAAGGAATACTGTTTTTGAATAGTGAGATTAGATATGTAGCATTATTATAGATACTATATGGTGGCAAGGATCTTTGTTTATATATTAGAAAAGAAATAAATTATGTAATTTTCTATATGAGTTCACATGTGGCTTAGTCTTATTCTACATACATTATCACTATCCTTTATAACTATACATTTATAATTTTACTAATTTCAGTTGAGAGTATCTCAACTGAAACTCTTCTGATACTTTAACTTGACATTTTAATCTAATATGCAAATGCTTTTGAAGGATCTAAGCCTTACTTCGGTGGGGCTAATTTCTAAACCAGTGATGGCGAACCTATGACACGCGTGTCAGTGCTGACACGCGTAGCCATTTGGGGTGACACGCGCAGGATGAACTGCCTGAGTTCTCCTCACCGCCTCTTTCCTTGGGTGCCTTTCTGTTCCATTCGGGACAGCCAAACCAGAACTCCTTTCTAGGAATTAACGATCTATGGTCTTTCCTTCCTCTCTCCGTTTATCTTAAGGTTTTGCGGGTTCTGTTACCACCATCTGGAGGTCTCGTGGCTGAGGGGAGCTAATAAGTGCATCTCCCCTGCCCTGCTGGATTTTTTCTCTGGCTTTCCCAGAATTCCGCCCAGCCTCCGCGTTCTTTTCGCCGCCGCCACCTCCTCCTCCTCCGCAACCCGTCCCATCCCTTGCAGCACCCTTCCACCCTGGAGGTTCTCTTGGATCAGCATCTATTCTCTCCTGACCCATCTCTCCCTCTCCTCTTTCTCCTCCACTTTCCATGATGCTGACGAAGGAATGGCAAGAAACAGGAGAAGGGGATTAAATGAAAAGCCTCAGTTGTTACTTCTCCCGACAAGCTAAGAGTCGATGTAAGTAACAGAATAGAAGAGGAAGGGGCCGCCCCGCTGCTTTTATATCACATCTCACTCCTCTCAGGCTGGAGGGGGAAGCTGGCCTTACATGTATTTAGTATAATGAACTCATTACGCGGTTGCCATTGGGCCAACCTCCACGTCCATCTGTGAGCTCATAATCAGTGATTGGCTGAGACCAATGACCCTCCTTTTGCTATGGGAAACAGGAGATTTTTGGTGGAAGAGAAAAAAATTGCGCAGCTAAGGCGGCAAAGTAATCCGTTCTTCAGAAAGCAGAAAGCAGAAACCAGAAAGCAACCCAGCAAAGTCTTAAGCGAAAGATTTTTATGTAACATTCAACTCTCATTGAAAAGCCTTTCAGGAACGAGCTAGAGTAGTTCAAGGATAAGGTATAAAAATTTTAATATATATTTTTTAAAACGCTTAAATAAGAAACGTTCAATAATAAAACGCCCATATTTTAACCAACTCTGGAGACGAATCCAAAGAGATGAATCTCTTGTTCCTTCGGGCAATTTTAACGTGGTAAATCAAGAAAGATACACGTAACTCTTGGGGCAGAAGCAAAGTCTAAGCCACCATTTGTACAGGAAGAAGCGCAGAGAAATAAACTAGGTCACCAGGTTATTGTGGGTAACTTTTTCCAGTCAGGCCGCAATTAGTGCCACACAGTAAGGGGGAGGAAAGTTGGGAAATTATTAGCAATAATGCGACTTAGGTTTGGGGTCTGCTGCAGAGGCTGTATAAGAGCATGCTGGGAGGTGCAGTTAGTAACTACAATGCTCAGCATGCCCTCATACAGCCTATGGCTCTGCAGCAGTGCAGCTGAGCCAAAACTACAACTCCCAGCATGTTGCACCATAACCTATACTACTATATAGTCAAGTGCAACATGCTGGGAGTTGTAGCAACTAACTACAACTTCCAGCATTCCCTGACATAAATTTGAGCATATAAAATATAATAATGTATGTGCCACAGAAACAAGAAGCTTATTGTGCCACCAATTACATTACACTGATCAATACTTTGCTATAGCACAGCATTGATCAGTGTATGTAATTGAATGATTACATGTAATAGTCCCCCATAGGGAGTAAATATAGTGAATAAAATCTTTAAAAAAAATGAATGTCAATAAGCCCCTTCAATAATAAAAATTTCAATCTCCTTTTATCTGTAGGCCTGAACTCCAGGCACAGAGAGTCTACTCCTGGGGTGCCATGGACTTGTAATTGCCCACAATAACTGAGATAAGTGAGGGGGAGGCTGTGTTAGGCTAGTTAACCCCTAATTGGCTAACAAGCTATCTATAATTCTATCTGCTGTCACTGGCCCACTGATGGAGCACCCAAAAAGTAAAAAACAAAGGTTAAGTAAAGGGAGTGGTAGTAGCAGTGGCCGACCCTTTCAGGAGACATGGAGCGAGATGTATGGTATTATAGAAAAAAATGGCAGATCATTTTGCATTCTATGTACTGAAACGGTAGTAAGCAGAACGTGGAATATAAATAGACATTTTGAAACTAATCATTCCCAGCTCTTGGAAAAAAGTGAGGATGAAAGGAAGGAATACATTTCCAGGAAGCTACACCTTTATAAGAGCCAATCTAACTCCATCCTTAAATTTATAAAAGGCTGTACAAATTTAACATCTGCAAGTTTGAGCATTGCTCACTCCATAGCTCAGCATGCAAAAGCACTTAATGAGGGAGAATTTATTAAAGAAACTCTCCTAAGATGTGCGCCACTTCTATTTCACGATATGCAGAATAAAGATGCAATTATTAAGAGAATATCTGAGTTACCATTCAGTAGAAATATCATAAAAGACCGAATAATGAGACTGAACACAAACGTACAACATCAATTAAAGAGAGACATAAGGAATTGTAAATATTTTTCCATCTGTCTTGATGAAACTACTGATGTCATGTCACATGCTCAGTTGGCCATTATTGGTCGATATTCTGATAGTCACACAATGAGAGAAGAGTTGATAAAGTTAGTATCAGTTCCAACAAGTACATCAGGAAGCGAAATATGTAAGGTTGTTATGCAAACATTCTGTGACCTAAGCATTGATATCTCTAAAGTTGTGTCAGTGACGACAGATGGTGCCCCAAACATGGTGGGGAAAAAAGTTGGATTTGTGAAATTGTTTACAGAAGCTATTGGACATCCAATTGTGCCTTTTTCATTGTATTATCCATCAGGAGGCTTTATGTGCCAAGGCAGGATTCACTGACTTAAATGACTTAATGTCAGTTGTTACAAAAATAGTTAATTTAATAGCTGCTCGCCCCCTTCACAAGCGAGAATTTTCAGCACTTTTACTGGAGGTTGATTCCACCTACAGTGGACTGCTGATGTACAATAATGTAAGATGGCTAAGCAGAGGCAAGGTTCTTGAGCGCTTTGTGGAGTGCTTTGAAGAAATTAAGGTATTTCTTGAAGATAAGGATCTGGGAAACTTTCCTCAGCTCAATGATGATAAGTGGGTCAACACCCTGATGTTTTTTACAGATCTCTCTGTTCATGTTAATGAACTGAACTTAAAGTTACAAGGTTTTGGCAAAAGTATTGATGTTATGTTTGGATACATAAAAGCTTTTGAAAGTAAAGTAAAAATTTTCAAGCGAGATGTAGAAACTAAAACGTATAAGTATTTTCCTCGAGTACAAAAGCATTTTGAGAAGGCCAGTGCAGCTGTACGAAATGAAGTGGAACTCTTGCATATGAAGTGCCAGCATGTTTTAGACTCGTTACTTGACCAGTTTACTGATAGATTTAGTCAATTTAGAAGCCTAGAACAGACCATGAGAATAATTAAGTATCCTGATGTAGTAGTCTACAATAGTTTGGAATTAAATGGTTTCCAATGGATGCAAATAGATGATTTGGAGATGCAGCCTGCAGAATTTCAAGACAGCATCTGGGCTCAGGTGTTTGCCGACTTGAGGTCAAAGCTTGAGAATCTGGAAAGGGGCCGCTTGGAGAATCAAGATGAGTGCCACTACGAACAGGAAATTTGGAGTGCCTGGAACAGACTACCAGACACTTTTAGCACCCTGAAAAATATAGCAACAGCTTTACTCACAATTTTTCCTTCTACGTACTTTTGTGAGACCTTATTCTCAGCATTAAATAATATCAAAACCAACAAAAGAAACAGATTGACAGATGAGGTTAGTAGCGCTTGCTTGGGCCTGAAGTGTACAAAATACCAACCTTCAATTGAAGATTTAGCCAATGAAATTCAGCAACAAAAAAGTCACTAATATGCAGGTTAGTTAAAGAATTCGCCCTCCCCCTCACTTATCTCAGTTCACGGCACCCCAAACAAGTTCAATAATATCAAGGGCAACATACGAAATCGACAGATTGATGAACAAAGAAGTTACTAAGCAGGTATGTTAAATAATTTGTTAATTATAATAATTATAATAATTATATATTGCAATTATACATTTTTGTAGTTTAAACTATAAATTGCGCAAAATTATGTTTTTTTTGTTGAAGTGACACACCACACGAGTTATGCTCGATTTTTTGCCGAATTTTGACACACCACGCCGAAAAGGTTGCCCATCACTGTTCTAAACCTACTAGCTGTATCAACTTAGCCTAAGCACACACACACTGGGACACAAAGTCCTATAAACATTAAGTGATTTTAAGGTTTGATGGATTATGTTATATTAAGAATCTTTTAAAGCTCTCCAAGTGAAATCAAAAGGATTTTAATGTTTCCAGTCATTCAATCATACTCTATATGCGATGCATTCATTTTTGTCTTTGTAGACAACATATAAACAAAGCAAGATTATGTCTGGTGATGGTCAATATCTCTTTCTCATACAACATACCCAAGACTTCATCTTAATAGCAGCAGAAAAATAATGATTTGATAGAGATTGATGTGAAGGAAGCCCAAGTTAAAACAAACAAGACTCAGACGTTCTGGGATGCTAAGAGGGCCAGTGCTACTCTTTGATAAAGCAATACATTATGTCAAAAGGAGGATGGCAACAAATATTGGGTGTATTCCTTTTGATCTGTGTCCATATCCTGTGAGGAACTAGGAAGCTGTTTAAAGGTACTCATAAAAATTTTTGATTCTTTGCAAGTATTGCAACAAAATTCAGCCACATGTCCCACAACATTTGAGTTTTGTACTACTACAGTTGTTTAAAGCAAGTATCACAAATCAATAGTAAATTAAAGCAAATTTATATCACATACAAAATTAATTTATTTTTAAGTTAACTAAACAACTAATTTGCTAGTAGATAACATTTAATAAAAATAACCAAATTTCTTTCTTTGCTTATTTGTTTTGTTCCTTCTACTAAGTATTCTTTCTTTAGACCAAATATCACCTTCAGCTCAGATATATATCCAATATAGCATTGAGCACAGAAATCTCCTATTTGAACTCTAATAAATTGAGAAAAAAGCCAAGGATTTAAAATATTGAATATATGTTTTTTAACACTGGCATCCCTTTCGTGTCGCAGTGTATATTTCTGTGAACTGTTTGTGTGAAAATTTAATGGAGCCAATAGGTTTCCTCTAAGAGCAGATCTTAACCTTGCAGTTCAACAACTGAAAAATTATAATTGTCCTCTTGGTTTTGCTCTGAAAAGCAAAAGGATGCTTTTTCATTTGGCTTGCTATGCAAAGAAATTAATCTTCTGATAGGATTGCTTTTCTGTCCCTTTTCAAAGTAGTACTTAAAACCCTGACTAATCATGTATGCATATCAAACATTTATTATTACTGTTTTAAACAGTAGCAGTGTAACACTGAATCAGCTTCGACTTCCTGTGATTGATTTATTTTCTTGTCAAATAAGCTCTTTAATAGTTTGCATTTTATAGGGTTGACTCTTTCAATAAAATCAATTTAATTAACTATCAAGTTCTGACAGAGCCCACTTAAGTACTGTCATTCATTGCAACTGAACAATAATTTCCATCAAATAGAACACATCAACTATTTTAATGAGCTATTTCAACCTTAGCAGGGTTTCATCTTAATAATAAAAAATAAATCTCAGGTTTCTATCAAACTGTGATTACTAACCACTTCTCATTAATATTGTGATAGACTGTCACTACTTATTCACCAAATGATTGGTGCTTAGAACTAATCTTTAAGTGATTATGCAAATCAAAGAAAGATGAAGGGAATTGGCCAATAATATTAACCTTAATTTGTTTATCAGTACCTTAGAACTTCACTGTTACATTATTACAGTCAAAATGTATAAGAGGGTAAAGTCTTACAAGGTTTCACCAGATGCCATAGCCAAAAAATGCACTACATGCATTTCAAGTTGAATTCCAATATCTCCTAAGGATACTAGAGAGCTGAAAGTATTTTGTCTGAAAACTTAGATTGCTATTTTCAATTATGGAACTTAATTGTCCACAAAAAAAGACATATTAATGTAAAATGAGCAAAAGATGATAATTATTTATTTACTTTATTATTAATTGATTGATTGAATGAATGAATGAATGTATATGCCAACTGACTGAACAATTCTGGGTAGCTCATAACAATCAAACAAAGGAAATTTTAAAACAATGAAAATATAAAGATAAAAGATGACTTAATTTAAGGGGAGTTAAAGGTTAAGTATGATTTTTTTTCTTTTTTCTTTCTTCTTTTCTTTTTGTTATTATTGTTAACTTTCTTATTAATAACCCTGTACTCTGTTCTGGGAAGTGAGGGGGGGGAGGGTTGAGGGTGGGTGGGTGGGTGAGTGGGTGGGTGGGTAATGATAATATAGTCAGGGTAAATGCTTGGGCATTTCCCCTTTGCTGCGTTCATGTGTGTGAGAGGGATGAGTGGGGAGGAAGGAGTAGGGAGGAAGTAGGATGGTTAGTGTAGAAGGGGAGGGGAAGAGAGTAGGAGGGGAAGAGAGAAAGAGGAGGGAAGTAGGGAAGGATTAGAGAGGGTGGACGCAGCCTGGGGGGAATGGGCAGGCGGTACCAATGGTTAGGAATTTATTTTATTTTGTATGAATAAATGGAAAATAAAAACTTTTTAATAAAAAAAAAAGATAAAAGATGGCAGAATAAAATATTGGACCAAGTTAGATATTTTTGCTAATTCTTTAAAGGAATCAAAAGCCAGTCATTTTTTTTGTTCACTATATAGAAAATTAATTGCAGATTTTAGCTGTTTTAGACTGGGTAATTAGTAACTTATTACAAGATTGGGGATGGGGAGGACCTATTATTTCAAGACCTATCATTTTATCAGTATTAGCTCCATTATGCCAGTTTCTGTAAGGCTTGAATAGTTACACGATATTTATGCATAGGTTTGGGGGCAATTGTTTTCAATTTTATATTCATAGCATAAATTAAAATATGAAGAACTATACTTTAAATTGTGAGTCATGCTATGAAATCTTTAAAAAGGCAATGAAAACAGAATACTGCAATAAACTGCAGTTATATAGGTTACTTTCCCATTGAAAATATACATTTGCAATTTCTTTTTAAAAATTCTAATCTGTCAATTAATTTGTTTTTAATAATTGTATTTAAATACTATTTTCAAAGCAAATAAATCTACAAAGAAGTTTAGTAAGATATACCACATAATTTATTGCCTTAATTTTTAGGAAAAAGAGACTCATGGCCTCATGTTAATGTGCTTTATCAGAGGAAGAGCATCTCTCATTATAAAAACTTGCTTCCAACCTAATGACTCTTGATGTGATAGCTGTCATCTCCCCCAAACCCTATCAAACAAGATCTAAGAGCTAACTAGGTTTGGAAATTTAATTACGGAATTAGGTTTAGAACAGCTAAATTTGTATCTATGCAAGGTGAATTATGAAGAAAGTCTGATCAAAAGGATCAATAGATAAATACTGTATTAAAGGAAATCACTGAGACATTTTCATTTTCAAATGTTCACTTTAGGACAAATCTCAAATGGAAAGAAAGAGGGCAATGTTCATAATGTTCATAAAATTTATGTAGGAAACAATTGGCCTCTACTGGGGTGCAAATCCCACTGCCTCAAGATGACATGATTAATGACATGTGGCCTCTGAATGATAAGGATCGTGGTCTGATGTAGATTATCAGGAAAGACAATCGCTCAAACTCTAATAAGGAACAACAACGCTGAAAATAAAATTCTATAGTTTACAAAATAAATTAGTAAAAATTCAACGAGTGAGGGAACAATAACCAAATGGAAACAAATAGTCATTATATGAGAAGATTATAAAGTCAGTGACTGAATAAAGTTCACAATTCAGTTGGAAAAGACCATTTTCATTCTTAGAGTTTACAAATAGCCATGTAGATCTACAATTGAATAAAATTTCCCACAATACCTTTTTTTATTAATACAAGTTTTATTAAGTTTTTCAGTTTTTACAACAAAGCGCTTAGGAAACAGCGTGGTGATGGAGTAATCAATTATCCAAAAACCAACACATTTATGTATAATTCAAATTAACTCATTAAAAAATCCCTCTCTAGTTCCCTCCAATCATGTAACATATTCAGATTAATACATTTCTAGTACAAATCCATCAATCAACAAAATTTATGAAAAGCCATTAATTGTAAAAATCCCAATCCTGTATTTAAGCTTTACAAAATTCCAATTAACATATTTCAATTAGCCATTACTAAACTTATTATTTAAACTTTGGGTATCCGTAATTTCCCTCTATTCATAACATAATAATTATAATATCTAAAAAAGAGGGGGAAAAGCATATTATTCCCACAATTACATTCTTATATTTCCTAAACATATTCTATTCTTGTTCTAATATCTCCTCATTTACTAATACCATATCTTCTATTAACACAATCCATTTTCTTATTCTCTTTCCAATACAAAATAATTATCATACATAAAGTAGACACATTAATTCAAAAAATACAGTCTATATCTCAGATATATATTCTACTAACCAAAAATTTTCCTCCCACTTATAATTCTAAATCTTAAACCTTAAGTCAATCCATGTCTAAAAAGCCTTTTTAACCCATTGCATACAATTTTAGGTCACACTCTTAAGTCTTATTCTAGCTTTCTTTTTGTGTCAAGCAGGTTTCCATAACAGAGCCTCTATATCAACAAATAAATCTCTCTTTATTCCTTGTGGTATCATTTGAGTAAAAAAAAAAAAGTCCCATCCTCTGTTTTAGGAACCTGACTCCTTTGTAATTGATCCCTTGTTGCTTTAAAAACTCAAATCTCGACATTTGATTCTGCTGAGTAAGACATTCAATTATGTCTAATTTTGTGGTTAGTAGTTGGTTTTCAAAATTGTTATAGTTCTCAATAAATTGTATTTGCTTGTCCATTCCTGTTACGTTTGAAATTGTATATGGTTTAGTTAAAGTCACTTTTTGATCATCAGGATCAATAGGTTGTATATAGAATGGCATAGAATCTTCTTTAGTATTGATTGATTCCTCTTCTCTTTTTTTTTGGTCTGTAGAATAGTCAAATGAGGTCTGGAGGTCAGTTTGTAAATTCAAAGCAGAGTTTCTGTTTTCTATTTCTGTAGCAATCTCTTTTATTTTAACGCATACTTTCTCAGTGGCTTCTTAGATATTTTCCAATATAAGTTTACAGTTGAGTTGTAAATAGGGTTTCTCCATTTCAGTAGTAACTAGAGACAATCCTGTTATCTTTTAGTGGAGGTTATATTTAATAACAGTTAGCCAGTGTCCACCCCCACAGATTTAACAGCTGTTGAACTTCTTTGTCTTTTCCCTTTTATGATGATCTGAAGGTCAAAACCAACCTCAGCATCAAACAAGAAAAAAAAAGTTGCAGTTTTAAATTTCTCCACAAGGTGTTCTCAGTAGATTATAAAATTTCTTCCCAGACACCAAAAATAACATTAAGAAAATCAGGAAAAAATAGTATTCTTCACATATAAACTAAATCCAGTAATGAAATTCAATAATAAGAATTTTTTCAAGACCCCAAAGTAAATAGAAGTAAAAATTAGTCAATGAAATTAATTTTATTTCTTTTTGCAAAGCTTCTCTTCCCACATTGACAAACGCCACTCTCTCAAAGAAGAGAAATAATTCCAAAAATGCTTTTTACAGGAAAAAAAGGGCTAAGAGAGGAAAGAAAAGGTCTCACCCGGATCAACCATGGTGGTTCTTTATGCTTAGGTGTTCTTCTGGCCGATCTTTTCTCCGTTGGTCCTAAGGAGCAATCTTGGACCGCGGAAGGAGCTGCCACCCTTCCACAGTCGAAGAGGGCCTCCTCAATGGTAGTTGCCCCTCCAGGGCGACTTTTTGACCCGATTAAGGGTCTACTGGCAGAGGGAAAGCAGCCAGCGAAGAGAGGAGTTTCTCTGAGCGACTGCCCATGCTGCAATCCGGAACCGGAAGTCCCACAATACCTTTCGAGGCTACCAAACTAAGGACATTTCCTATACAAATGTATAGCATTTTTCAACTGTAAAATCTCAATCTGAGTTTATCTCCTGGTGACCATATGGATATGACCATGTAGTTGTCTTGGCAATGATATGGAGCCTTTTTCATAAGGGTCTTTCTATTTCTTATTTGTCTCCTTTCCAACTATTAATCAATTCCAAACTTGCTTAAATATTTTGACTTCAGCCAAGGCCGGCTAGGTGTAGCCACTTATTATAATTTCATGACTGTAAAATAACAACAAAATTCTTATAATAATAATCTAAACATATTAGCTAATCTCTTAATCAGGTTTGAAATGCAGTTCAGTCCTGCCTACTTGGACTTAAATATTATTCATTAAAAAACCAGTTTGAATGCTAACTTTCTATTTCTGAGTCAGCATCAAAAGGATTGTAACCTTTCACCAAGAATAACCCCAGGCACACAGTACGCAGCTCACAATAAAGCAGAAGTTACTATTTATCTGTGCAGTAAAATGATCAAAGCAATGATACCTTCTACAATCATGGCAGATCTCCCTATTATTTCTCCCTCACTTTTTTTTTTCTTAAGCAATTAGAAATCTGTTGAGAACAAAAATTGGAACTGCTGTACAAAGTGATTTTCTTTTTCTTTTTTTCTTTCTTTTTTTTTGAATGAGAGAAATAGAAATCATCTGTCTAGAAGCATACCTTGTAAGGTTAGAAATGTAACCACTAACAACTTCTGCTTCTGGATTATGGCACCTTCAACCATACAAGGAGCTGTCACTCTTCGTTGGCTGTTTTCTCTCTACTGGTAGAACCTTATACGGGTCTTAAATCACCCTGGAGGGGTGACCACCGTCGAGGAGGCTTTAGCTCAGCTGCAGTGGATTGGCGGCTCCCCCTACAGTCCGAGCTAACTCTGTAGGGCCGATGGAGAAGAGGATCGGTCAGTAAAATAGCCGATCACTTCGCTGTGCTAGCTGAAGTCAGAAAATCATCTAAGCATAAAGAACCACTGGGGTGAATCTGGGTGAGACCTTTCCTCCCTCTCTCCATTCTGAACTATTTTTCCTGCAAAGAGCTTGCTTTTTGGATGACTTCCCTGTTCTAAGAAAGCAGCTTCTGTCTGTTTGGGGGGGAAAATACTTTAAACAAAACTACAGATTAGCACTTATTATATTTTGAATATTGGGCATCTCTGGAAAGATTCCTAATTTAGAGCATTATTTTACTTACTATATTGAAGATATTTGCTTTTTTCTGTCTCCTTCGTTGTCTTTCTTAATGAGATAAAGGCTTTTAATGTACAAAGAAAAAGCTTTCTATAGCTTACTGAGACCATCTTGTGGCGAAAATATTTACTGCAATTCTAATGTCTTTGGTGTTTGGAGAACACTACTTCAGGAATTAATAAGAGGAAAAGATAAAGGCTTGGAAACAGCTGTGGGTTGTGTTTCTGATTTAAAAATTGTGGAGGCGAATGTATATGGACTCTTAATAAATATAGTTTCCACAAAAAGATTAAAAGACTCTTTTACTATGGAAATAGAAGACTTTTACCCACAGCTTGACTATGAGCTGATATTGGAAAAAATATTGGAAATGACAGAGGAGATGAAGTTATGGAGAAAAACTAAAGGTTATTTTGCAGAACCACAAGCTGAGCCTCAAACTTTAAAAGATCAACCTATAGGCCAAGAAGAAGCCTATATGCAACAGTATACACAATCTGAGATGGAAGAAGAAGTTACTGATCAATTGAATTCTGGACTGGATTATGAGCTGATATTGGAAAAAATATTGGAAATGACAGAGGAGATGAAGACATGGAGAAAAACTAAAGACCATCTTCTAGAATCACAAGCTAAGCCCCAAATCTTAAAAGACCAATCTACAGGCCAAGAAGAAGCTTATATGTAATAGTGTACATAATTTGAGATGGAAGAACTCACTGAGCAATTGAACTTTAGAAAAATTCTGGACCCCAAATCCCAGATTGAGACTTTAAATAAGTACTCTATAAATCAACTAACTACTACAGAGGAGGATATTTCACAAATCTATGTACAAATCCAGAACTTTGAAGATCAAAAAATGACTATAAGTGAAGTTTTCCCATTGTCAAAATTAACAGGAATTGATAGCCAGACGCGATCAATTGAAAGTTATGACAACTTGGATAAGCAAGCTGAAATTATAATATGGAATAAAATGGACTACATTGCTTATATGATACTGGAAGAAGGGGAAAACAATTTTGATCAGATTGATTTGTTGATAAACATTAGTACTCAAATACTGAGATTTGATGACATAGATGCGGCATTACAGAAACCAGCTTGGTATAGAAAAAAGCCAGAGTTAGATTTAAAAATGTGATTTAAAATTTTAATTATTTGGTCAAAAAGGCTTTAGAAATTTGGACTGATTTGACAATCTAAAAGCAGTAAGATAATAATTGGTGTAATAATATGTTTGTCTTAGATACGATAGTTAATTTGGTTGAGAGTTAAATTTTACTTAACAGGTAGAAATGATTCTTTTTTGTTTTTTTTACTCTGTTTATATAGAAAACTATTTTGTAATAGCAGAAGAATTAGAGAGATCTATGATAAGAGAAGAAAGGGTATTAATTAATGATGTATTAAATTAAGAGATGGAATATATGTGAAAATATTAGAATGTTATTCTTGGAATATTATGTGTGTTGTAGAAGGAGTACCCAAAATTTTATTAATATGTTTGTTTAAGAGCAATTGGAATATTTTAATTGAAATTAGTGGAGCTTAAAAGCAGGAGTGATTTATGTAGATGTAATAGTAGGGATGATTCTGTGGATTGATTGAATTTTAAGAAGAAATAGATTAAACTAAATTTGTTATATCATGTGAGGAAATAGAGGGGGGAATTTTTAAGTTATTAATTTTAATTATATATATATGACTTGTTTTGCTATGATTGAGTACCCTTTCACCATGATGTTTTTCTGAGCACTTCGATGTTAAAATTTAAAAAACCAATAAAATGTGTATAAAAAAAAGAAATGTAACCACTAACGACATCCATTACCAATGGAATTTGCCAACCAACATTTCAGTGCCCACTTCTAAAGTTAATCAAAATCACTAATTTCTGAAGAGTTAAGCTAATCAACAATGTGCACAAAGTTGCCACATTTTGAAAAAGGATATAATAGAGCTGAAAACAAGTCCAGAAATAGGCAACCAAAAGGACCAGGGATCTAGAACAGAGCTTTTCAACCGGTGATACACTACCACTAGTAGTACTTCGGCATGTGGTGTGTAACCCTCTAGACAAGTGTAGCGGTGGAAGGGAATGAGCTGAAGTGACCCAAGTCTGAGGGAGAGGCAGCTGGAGCTGCAGGGCTCGAAGCCCCAGAAGCTCCACAGGGCTGAGCTGATTGGCATTTCCAGAAGCAGCACATAGCTGGAGATGAACTGAAGAGAAAAGGAGGGGAGAGGAGAGGATATAAAAGGAGGTGGTTTTGGTGGGAAAGGGGATGGAGAAGAAGCTGTGAAAGGAGAACTTAGCAGGCAGGGAGGAAAAAGAGACAGGGAAGAAAAGGTCCCCTGGTTCATTTTCTCCATCCAGAAGAATGCAATCAGCGCTGATGAAATAAAAAGCCAGGAGACAAGCATGTCAGAAAGGAGGTTGGTTTATTTTGGAAGCCAGTGGGTTCCAGATCAGCTGGCAGCTTGAATGGATTACCATATGGATTTTTATACAGTTTTTACAGCATTTTGTAATTCAGAGGCTCAGTTTGTGTGCTTTGGTTATTGGAATATTTTAATCTGTTTCACAAAGGCTAGCAATGAGTCCAAAGTGTTGGCTTCCATGGGTTTAAACATCCCTTTAAATGAATGTAATTAGTTTTATCCCATTATCTTGAGTCTGTCTATGGCTTTTAGCAAGTTTTCTTTGTAGGTAAACAGGCTTAATTTAAGGTTACTGCTTTTGGCAATTGCCGGAGCCTTTCAGGCTCCGGTTGCAACTTTGTAACATATCTGAGGCAGCTTAAAGGGAAAAAAATGGAGTTTAGTGTTTCTTTATTCTGGGAGGCTTTTGTGAGCCTTTCTTGCTTTGTGCTTGATTTCTGTGTCTTTAAGGGTACAGTGAAGGGACTGGGGGGGTTGCATTCTTACCACATTGTGGCAGAAGATCCCAGAAGGCAGGGAGGAGGAAGAGAAGAGGAAAAGAGAAAGAATGGCTGACCAGCCAGCTGATAGTGGTGCATATTAATAAATATGAGAGAGAGAGAGAGAGAGAGAGAGAGAGAGAGATATTATGGGAAAACAGATTACCTGACAACTCTACAGTGTTATCCCTGTTTTTAGTTTGGAATATAGTGCAGCTTTGCCAAAATAAATCAACTCAGCTACCAAACACAAGCCATAGTTGAATGAAGAGTCTCCTAGGTAAGGTATTAAAAGAAGTTTGAGAATGACTCCCATGGCTTCTTATCTGCTTGCTAAATTCACTGGTTCTAATTATGTGGATACCATGTCCATTAGATTTCTTCAGAAATCTGTCCCACTTATATAGCCTTAGCTACTTCTTCTTACTTGCTACTGTAGCATCAACTAAAGAGATGTGAAAGCCGATTTTTCTGTTTTTTATTCAATCCTCTGCCAACTGTACATTTTTAGCCACAATCACATATTACATATCATATATTTTTCATAGGAAAAAGAAAAGGATTCTAAAAACTACTTAAGACTTCCTGTGTAGGAATAAGTATTCGGTCTTTCTCTAGGGCAGGAAGAAAAAAGGAAAGGAAATATAGTTTATCTGCATCAAGGAATAAAGGTCAGCTTCTTTCTTCCTCCTCCTCAGTTTCTGTCAGTCATTTTTGCAGTTCAATGGCTGCTGCTTCAGAGATTTCTCATTAGTTTGACAGTTTTAGTTATTTCAAAAACCCCTTAACATTAGTAGATAGCCCCAAAACATCTAGGAATGGTGATGGTGATGATGATGGTGTTGGTGATGGTGGTGGTGGTGATATCAGTCATGTCCAAGTCTTGGCAATTCTATGGGCCAGGTCTTTCTACATCTTCCAATCTTACCCTACTTCTTTGACCTGGCTTAAAAACAGTAACTATGAGAGGGACCTTGGAGTCCTAGTGGATGATCACTTAACCATGAATCAGCAATGTGCAGCAGCAGCCAGAAAAGCTAATACAATCCTTGGTTGTATAAACAGAGGCATAGAATCAGATCACATGAAGTATTAGTACTGCTTTATAAAACCCTAGTAAGACCACATCTGGAATACTGCAGCCAATTTTGGTCACTATATCACAAAAAAGATGTTGAGAGTTTGGAAAAAATTCAGAGAAGAGGAACTAAGATGCCCAAAGGCCTGGAGATTAAAACATATGAAGAACGACTGCAGGACTTGGGTTTGGCTAGTCTAAAGAAAAGAAG
Source organism: Crotalus tigris (assembly GCF_016545835.1). NCBI lineage: Eukaryota > Metazoa > Chordata > Lepidosauria > Squamata > Viperidae > Crotalus > Crotalus tigris. The sequence goes on along the minus strand of NW_024096495.1, from coordinate 1,603,471 downwards.
AAATAGGGGAGACATGATAGCAGAATTCCAGTATTTAAGGGACCGCCACAAAGAAGAGGGGGGCACGTTATTCACCAAAGCACCAGAGGGCAGGACAAGAAACAATGGATGGAAATTGATCAAAGAGAGAAGCAACCTGGAATTAAGGAGAAACTTCCTGACAGTGAGGACAATTAACCAGTGGAATAGCTTGCCCCCAGAAATTGTGAGTGCTCCATTACTGGAGATTTTTAAAAAGAGGCTAGACAGTGGCTTGTCTGAGATGGTATAGGTTCTCCTGCTTGAGCAGGGGGCTGGACTAAAAGACCTCCAGGGTCCCTTCCAACTCTTTTATTTTTATTATTATTTTAATGTTTCTATCCTATTCTATTCTATTCTATTAAATTAAGTTGTTGTATCTGGGCATATTCCATCCTAACCTGGTTCATTTGTATTTTTCTTGTTTCCTTGATATTCCAATTAATTATTCCTCCCTCTTCTTTCATTAGGTATCCACCCCACTCTTATGGTTCATAATGTATAGTTAACCTCTGTTTTCTTTTGTGTGTGCATGTGCCTTTAAATCAGTGTTGATTGCTGTTGATTGCTGTACAAATACCTGCAATTTTCTTGGCAAGTTTTGAGAACTGGTTTCCAATTGCCTCCACTTAAGGATGAGAGAGAGTGACTGGCCCAAGGACATCCAGCTGAATTTGTAAGACAGAAATATAATTTAAGATTTCCCAGTTTTTACCCTGATGCTTTAACCACTACATCAAACTGGTTTTCTTACCTATTAGCTTCTGTAATATTCTGTATCAACCAATAAGTAAATCCATGCCCTTGTGTGGAATCAGCATCAAACTCCCTGCTTTAAACAATTGCCATTTCAATCTTCCTCTACCAAACTATTTTTATCTATTATACCTATGGATGTCAGTGACCAGTGTGGTGGCCTAGAGGTGAAGACAATCACCTCACACTCCTGAGGTTGGGAGGCAGCAATGGATGTTTCTCTATCAGGGCACAAAGAGAAAATATCTGCTGCAAACTCCACATAGGTGTCAGAACAGGCATCTGGCTAGTAAATGCTCAGCTCCATTTAGTCACCCCGATCCACCTTGACAAAAGGGATTACAGAATCATAAAAAGAAGAAACAATATCTATGGATGTCAATAATAACTATGATGACATCTTCAGGATTATAACATCAGAAAATAATGTCATCTGTGATTATGTATTTGCATCATGATGTCAGATGCAAATATGTAGGTGATGGTATCATGACACACATTTTATGTGTTCCTTTCCCTTCCTATAGACATCCTTGTTTTCACCTAGGTCTGCCTCAAGGAAACTACAGCTACTAAACATACAAACTAATTGTACAAACTGATTTTAGCTTCTCCTCTCCCAGAAATGTCTTCTTCTTCATCATTCTAAGCTGATCATCATAAGAGCTGAGGTGGTGTAGTGGTTAGAATGCAATACTGCAGTTACTTCTGCTGATTGCTGATTTGTGTTTCACTGGCTCAGGGTTGACTCAGCTTTCCATCCTTCTGAGGTTGGTAAAATGAGGACCCAGATTGTTGGGGGCAATATGTTGCCTCTGTAAACTGCTTAGGGAGAGCTGTAAAGCACTGTGAAGTGATATATAAGTCTAAGTGCTACTTAGACTGCTATTGCTATTCTACCTGTCAATGTAAAAATATCCATGTGATTTTATGTTTAATAAATATTTATGAAACATTTGTGGTAACAATGGTAATAACTGTCCTATTTGCCTAGTCTGATTTCACCTTGTTGCACTTTGTACATTATTTTCTTATAAAATTCTAGTTCCTGATATTTCAAATATCAGCAAGCTTCTGGAGATAATTGCAGTTTAATGGGGAGACTGAATTTTAGCAAACAAATATTTCATTAGAAGATGTTTGGAAGTCAAATATCTGCTTATATCATCATATTCTTCAAGAACATCAGAAGCTATTTCCCTTTTAATTTTCCCAGAATTCTGTAACATTATGTTTTCCAAATCATAATAAAGCAAATTATTCTCCCCACCCACCAGCACACTGACCGGTAGACACATACACATGCATACATAAAACTAAATTTTATTTTGTAAGCTGCCCAGAAGCAGTGGGAGTCAGATGGCATCAAAACTGAATTAAATAAATAAAATCATCAAGTTTATATTTCAATTAACAAAAAGGACATATAGTGGTTAGGATGTGTATATTTTAATTAAAACATATATGACTTTGCTGATTTTATAATTAAGCTCAAAAGACTATGTTTTGGAAACCCTATTATTATTAGATAATAATCACCTAACATATTCCTAGATGATAGGACTAGATCTATAGTGTGAAAGATACTTTAAATTGCTTTTCTTTCCAAGAAATATTAACTGCTTTTATCCTTCAGGTTTACAAGTTGATTATTTGTTGCTTAAGAATTTTCCCCAATTATATACTTAATTAGCTTCTTCCTGTCTTGCAAATGAATTTGACTATTGCAGTGTATTTCTTTCTCCCTGCCAACAAAAATTCCTGTTATCATTTATGAGAAATCAATGCATTTCATGTTGTTCGGTAAAAGAATGCTGTTCTGTTCAATAGCTGCAAATGAGAGAACATTTAAGGTACAAATCTTTGTCACTCAAGCATGAAAACAGCATTGGTGTTCCTGCTGGCAAACAGCATGGTTTCTTATGGATGAAGTTACCTCGTTGCAGGTCCACACCAAATTATTTACCTGGGGGGAAAACCATGAATACCATAACACAGAGGGGGAAAAAACTTTTCATGTAACTTCTTAAAATCACAGTATGGAAAGAAAATAATGATATTAATTGTATTTATTGGCATTAGCAATAGCTTGGTTTAAAAAGGATATTACTTTTTTTTCAATTTAAGCTTTTTTTATTAAAGAATACTTTAATTGCATTATTTTGATTTATCTACAATTAATGAAGTATATGATATCATGTAGTTCTATACCTTTTGTTGTGTAGGTGCCAATTTTATTGGCTACATAAATAGACTTTCTCTGATGATCTACCCCCAATTCATCTCTTCAGGTCTACTAAGAATGCACTCATTATCATGGTACCATCCTTCATTTAACTATATATTACAAATTGAAAGAACAAAGAAGTGAGGGGGAGAAGAAGGAAAGCTGTTCCAAAAGCTAGAAACTTGAGAGTTATGAAGTGATGTTAAATAGCTGTCTTTTCAAAGTGAGAAACACTACACAACATCCAAAGATCCCTGAACAGCTAACTTGAAATATATTTTTATCCAATTATTCTGTAACTGTTTAATAAGTTTAATATATTTGTAAATAATTAATTTAAGTGTTGTAGTTTGTTAAACTAAAATAATGTAGGTGTAGTCATAAGAGGGCAACATAAAATTAAAATTAATATGTCTTTAATAGATAAGTTTTGAATAAAAATCCCATCTCTCTCTATATATATATATGTGTGTGTGTGTGTGTGTGTGTGTGTGTGTGTGTGTGTGTGTTTTCTGAGGTTATATATATGAGGTATATATATGTTTTCTAATATATATATATATATATATATATATATATATATATATATATATATATATGTTTTCTGAGGTTTTCGCGGGTGTTTGTATGTAGGTCTTTGGTTGTTTGGGTTTTCTCCCACGTAAAATTGGAAGGGTCTTGGGAACTCCCAACATTGTCAGGGCTAAAAGCCAGTTAACAACGATGACTCAAATAGGTTTGGCTGACATTTGCACCCGGCTCCTGGACCGCGTCACTGGCCCTGGCCGGTCAATTTGTGTTCCAGATATTTCTTTGTTACTCCCATTGTGTTTCCTTCTATTATTCTTCCAGATCACCCCTCCTACTATTTCATTGCTAACACTCAAATTTGTTAACACCCTTTCGTCCTCCTTCCTTCTAATGGTATTAACTCCCACCTCATTCTTCTTTCTACTATCTACTTCGGGGGTATCTGGTTCTCTTCTAACACTGCCATCAATCTCACTGGGGTTCCAGTTGTTTCTTCGCACCCCCTTTGACTGTGGATCGATGTTTTTCCTCTGTTCTATGCCCTCTTTTCTCTCCTCCTTACTCCTATGGATAGTATTTATACAGACATTGTATGCTCAGGCACCCATACTCCCATCCCCCACCCTGGCATTCCCTATGTCCACTGTCTTCCGCTGTTCTATCTGCTGATCACTGTCATCCCTACCCAAGATGGGTTTTGGACACCCGTCCTGGGGAGAATTCAGCTGGAACCCCAGTTCCTCCCCTGTTTCTTCCCTCCCTAACACAGCTGGCAAAAGTGAGACAGAGCCTGTGGCCTAGAGGTTAATACAGCTGCCTAACACGCAGGCAGCCCAGGTTCGAATCTCAGAAGTGTATGTCTGGTTGAAAAGAGCTAAAGAGTTTGAAATAGCTATTCCAGTTCTCCCTTATTTCTTTGCTGGCAATCCAAATTTTTTGCGGGTGTTTATATGTAGGTCTTTGGTTATTCGGATTTTCTCCCATGTCAAATTGGAAGTGTCTTGGTGACGTTTCGATGAAGTCTCATTCGTCATCTTCAGACTGGTGTTTTCGGCTTCGTGCTTCTAGTAGCAATGTGTGATCGTAGCTGTTTCATCCTTTTAACTGCCAGAGGGGATATGAATTCATATCCTGAAGATGACGAATAAGACTTCATTGAAACGTCACCAAGACACTTCCAATTTGACGTGGGAGAAAACCCGAATAACCAAAGACATACATATATATATATATATATATATATATATATATATATATATATATATATGTAGGTCTTTGGTTGTTCGGGTTTTCTCCCGCGTAAAATTGGAAGTGTCTTGGTGACGTTTTAATGAAGTCCCATTCGTCATCTTCAGGCTGAAAACACCAGCCTGAAGATGACGAATGGGACTTCGTCGAAACGTCGCCAAGACACTTCCAATTTTACGTGGGAGAAAACCCGAACAACCAAAGACCTACATACAAACACCCGCGAAAACCTCAGAAAACATATATATATACACATTTTTTAGATTGCTAACAAAGAATAAAGGGAGAAGTGGGATAACTATTTCGAGTTTCTTAACTCTCTTCAGCCAGACTTACCCTTCTGAGATTTGAATCTGGACTGTGTGCATGTTAGGCAGCTGTATTAACCTCTAGACCACAGGCTCTTTCTCACTTTGTCAGCTGTATCAGGGAGGGAAGAGACAGGAGAAGGAGATTTACCTTGAGTGTTTCTTGATGCACCCTGTCGGCCCAAATATGGGAGAAAGAAATCTTCTTTCTTTATATATATGTCTTTGGTTATTCGGGTTTTCTCACGAATAACATATACATATGTATACATATACATATGTATATGTACATATATATGTATACATATACATATACATATATGTATACATATACATATATATGTGTGTATGTATGTATGTATACACATATATACATATGTTTTCTGAGGTTTTCGCGGGTGTTTGTATGTAGGTCTTTGGTTATTCGGGTTTTCTCCCGCGTAAAATTGGAAGTGTCTTGGCGACGTTTCTTGGCGAATGGAGGATTACCAGAGGATAATTTAATAGAATGTATCAATTTATCACTGAGAAAACAGCTGAGATTCACATGTCAGGTACTTTCTATCCACCAATAAAATATTTAAATGTTTTAATTTAGCTAGTCATTAACAACATAAAGTGTTTTTTGAATATGCAGTATGCTTATATGTAATTGGGACTCTGGAAAATATCAACTTACTATGGAAAGGACCAACTTAACTAAATAAAATATAGGTCACAATACAGCAAGGCATACAAAATACATTAGAACCTTGAAAATGAAAATAACTAAGATTACAGGGTTTTTAGATAGTTCTTTTTACGTATTGGGGTTCATGGCATTGAAGTGAGACACAAGTTGTTAACCAAGTTCTTTCTTTGTTCATTCCACCGTACCACTCAGGAAGCAAACAGGCACGCAGGCCTTTTATAGTCTCCCAAACCCAACCAATCACAAACACCTTTTTTCGTGCCTTGTGCATGCGCACAAGACTGGCAACAACCAGTCTGGTCCCGGGCAGCTTTTAGGTTGCCCGGGACCATTTGCAACATTTCTGGGCCTGCTGAATTGCCTCAGCAGGCCCAGGACACAACACTTCCCCCCCTGGATAAAGCACACATAACTATACACACAATACATTTGTTCAAGGGCAGAAAATAGTGGAATTACTCTGGCCTGCACACAGGCAGAGTATTTTTATAAAATAATGGGTTTAACTTAAACAAATGCTCCCCAAAAATCATAAATAGTATATATTACGCTATACCGAGTGTTAGTCAACATCATCCTGTTACAGACTGGCAAGGTTCCCTCTGCAATGACAGAAACCTCACATAGTCTCCCAGATGCTTGGGAGGGCCCTTAGCCCTTTGTGACCTTTGCAAGGTCAGGGAGGGTGCCTGGTCTGCCAGTTCACCTGCCAGGCTAGGCAGACCAGGACGGCTACTTAATGGTGCCTGACCTACCTGCCCGTATGATGGGCTAGATAGACCAGGACTTAGATGCCTCAACATTCTAGGTGACTCACCCTGCTGCTGGCTGGCTGGATCCTCTGAATTCCAACCAGTTCCCCTCAGAAGGGTGGAGATCCCCAAGCCCCATGATGGAGTGGGCTCTCCCAGTCCACAATGGACTCTTCTTGGGAACACTGTCCCTCAAGCCTGCGACCGGCAATGGATGTGTCCTGTGATGCAGAAGTGCCCCAGTAGCCCCAGTTCCCCATAGAAGGGCCCAAGGTGCCAGAGTCAGGAGCCGCCTCCATGGCAAACCCCTTGTCTTGTGTATTCCTGTTTGGCACACTTGCTGATGCGCAAGCTGCCCCCTGGGGAACTCCCTGTTCGGAGCAATAGCTGAACCTTGAGGATGCCCCTGCTCATCCATGGGACATGTACAGCAGCCTGCGAAAATCCACTGGCACTGTAAGACTGTTGCCCAGGAGTTTGACCTGAAGTGTGAGCTTGTTCATGGTCCCCCTCCTCCCCGAGAGCAGAACCAAGAGCGGAGACGTGGTTGGACAGTCGCCAACGCAGTTGGTCAATGTGGCGCTGAAGGACGTGGCCATTTCCCAAAGTCACTTTGTATGATAGCGGCCCCGAGACCTTGCAGACAACAGCAGTGACCCAAAGATGACCCGGGCCGTAGTTTCTTGCTCAGACCGGATCACCCACCTGAAGTCTCCTATGTGCCTGTGGCTGTGACACCTGTGAAGCCACCCGGTCTGGGTGCAGTCTGTCCAACTTTGTGATGAGGCAGCGACCCCAGCAAAGTTCCGCTGGGCTCTTCCCTGTGGCAGTGCATGGTGTGGTGCGGTATGCAAGAACGAAATCTGCTAACCTGTGATGCCAGCTACCATGCGTGAGTCTTTTGAGTGCGTCCTTCATTGTGCGTACCATCCTTTCTGCTTGCCCATTGGTGGAAGGGTGGAAGGGTGCTGACATTGCATGCCTGATCAAGTTGGCCTGTAAGAAAGCCTGGAACTCAAGAGAAGTGAATTGAGGCCCATTGTCAGAGACGAGGACCTCAGAAAGTCCATGAGTAGCGAAAATTCCTCTCAACACCTGGATGGTCTGAGCAGTAGTAGTGGAGGAGACAGGGACAACCTCTAGCCACTTAGAGAGGCTATCAACCTTTCATGCGCACAATGCCCAGATGTCCCTCATGCAGAGAGGACAAGGCTCTAGACCTCAGTGAGGCTGGGATAACTACTCTACTACTCCATAACAGGCACCCATTAAATATAGACAGTTTGTGTCTTCTTTGCTAGAAGCTTTGAAACGCAGCATCTGGACATGTGTCAGGCCATCCTGACAACACCTATGTCAGCACACGTGTAAGCGTGTGATCAATGGCAGTTTCTGCAGCCATGTCCCTAGCATTGAGAGGAGATTCAGGCAGCTCCTGAATAGAAAGAATATTAACAGCAGGGGCAGGATCTGCCTCCATGTGTGTGAGAGGTAGCCCATGGCCCATGGCCCATTTCTTTCCCAGGTTGGTGAATAAGTGTGTAGTCATATGCTGACAGGAAAATGGACCATCTCAGCATACATGGGGAAATGATGTGTGGGGTTTGTTTGTTAGTAGTAAACAAACCCAGCAGTGGCTTATGGTCTGTATAGACCATGAAGTGGCAGCCATATAAGAAATCATGAAATTTCTTTATACCAGCCACTATGGCCAAGGCCTCTCTGTCAATCTGAGCATAATTACGCTTTGCAGATGACAAAGTCCTTGAATAGTAGGCTATAGGGACTTGTGTCCCGTCAGCCTTCAGGTGACTCAGTACTGCTCCCACCCCATAAGGGGATGCATCACATGCAATGCACACAGGCAGTTGCTCATTAAAATGTGCTAATATGGCATTTGATGAGAGCAAGGCCTTGACCTCATTAAAACTCTTGTCATGGACTTTATGGGGTGTTTCATAGAGCTTGCTTATCTAAGAGCCAGTGTAACGGGTCACTATTGTTTGGGCCTCCGCAGTTGCTTCGTCAACAGGTAACTGTTGATAGGCCTGTGCTAAATCAAGCTTTGCAAACAACTTTCCCCCTTTGATGGAGGCCAGAATATGACTCACTACCAGTACAGGATATGCATGTTGTTGCAAAGCTGTGTTCAGGGTGCATTTGTAGTTCGCGCAAATTTGGACTTCCCCGTTAGCTTTTAAAGGCATCACAATGGGGGTTTCCCATGGACTTGAGTCCACCAGTGCCAAGATGCCCTGCTGGAGCAGCTTGTCCAGCTCTGCATCAGTCTTGCCCTTTAAGGCGAATGACACCCTCCTGGGCTTGATTCTAACGGGTGTGATGGCTGGGTTTAATCGCAGGGAAATGGGAGGCTCCTTGTAGGTCCCAAGCTCTGGGCTAAACACATCTGCAAACTCGTTGAAGACTATTTATGCCAGTTACTTGGATTCCTAAGGCCTCGAACCAATCAAGTCCAATTAGACTCATACGTTTACTCCCAACAACCACATCTAATAGACCCTGGAAAGCCTTACACTGCACCTTGAGCGTAGTTTCTCCAAGTACTTTAACCCTTGAATTTTGAAAATCCATGAGGATTAAGTTTGATGGCCTGAGTTTGACTCTAAGGCCACTACTGCTACAAATCATTTTAAAGGTATTATGTTAAATGATTGATAGAGTGGACCCAGTGTCCAGCTCCATCGATAAGGGAACCTCTTGTAGCTTCACATCAACATGAAGCTTCTTCTTAAGGGGCTTGTGTGTCCCTGTCTGCAAAATGCTTCTGCGTGATGCACAGAAACCCACCCTGTGTTGGCTGGGGACCCTGGTACCTTTCTGAAGGAAAGCTTGATGTCATGGTTCCGAAGAGTACCTAAATTGCAGTACCTAATACAATGGAAGGGATACCCGTTTTCTGAAACCACCTGGGTGAAATCGAGTGAAGTGAAAGCTGACAGATTGGTCAAAAGGTTTCATGTGAAACACCCCAACAAACCAAAAGATAACCCTTAACATATGCTTTTGTTTACTTTACAGGATCTGTCCTTCTTGTAAGGGGGGGGGCAGATGTCAATGCTGCAAATGTTGTATATTCTTGCTTTGACAATATGCAGAACTGTCTGGTATTTTGGGGGTTAATACAGAGCAGAAGGGGGTGGGGGTAAAGCCCGGGAGAGAAAGAGGAAGGAAACCTTTGACCTTCGCACTAATTGGATAATGTGATATATGACAGCTAATTTAGGGAGGGAACATGCTGATAATTTAACTGCTCAGAGGAAGAGAACTTAGATCTTAGCATAAACTTCATTATGCCTGTGCCGACATTTTGAAGCAATAAAAGATATTAGGGAAATCAATGCCTGGAAGTTCTTTGAAGTATTTCATTAGCCGGAGCCATAACACTGAGGTTGCACCTGCTGGTGACCCAAACAGACAATGGTAATGTGGCCTTGCTTACTACATGCCCAGCAAATGGCAGAGCGGAACCGGCAGTCTGAGCGCTTGTGGCGTCCTCCACATCCAAGACACTGAAGGGCTGCCAGGGTCTTGACTGGCTTCTCTCGTGGCCTTTGTACTGCAGGCTGGTGAAGTTTGCCCACCTCTTCTTCTGGATCTGGGTCCTGCACTTCTTGAGCGACCTCTTGATGGACGGACGTGACTGCTGGAGTGCTTCTGGCGAGTTGCAAGGCCTTCACAGCATCGTCTGCTGCTTCGTCAGCTGCAATTTCACATAAGACATCTTGGAATGTGACTTCAGCTTTAGCAAAGATTTTTTGTTTCAGTTCTCTACTTCTAAGGCCGCAGACAAAATGGTCTCGTAAGCGTTCTTCCAGGTCCTTGAACTCACAAGGCCTGGCAGCTTGTCTCAAGGCAGCGATGAATTCTGCAGCAGACTCACCAGGCTTCTGGTCCCTCTGCTCAAAAGCATGCCTCCAAGCAATTACAGATAGCTTCGGATGAAAATGGTCCTTCAGCATAGTCTTCAAGTCTGCGTACATTACAGACTCAAGCGGCGCAGGAGCTACTAAATTTTTGGCCACATCAAAAGTGTCCTGCCCACAGACGCACAGCAGGGTTGCTGCCTTCAAACCGTCTTCTCAAACCTGGTTAACTCATAGGTAGTTTTCCACCCAGGCCACGTAAGAGTTCCAGCGCTCTGGATGAGACACGTTGAATTCTGACAACCAGCTGATCTTTGACATTGCTAGCTTCTCTTAGCCTCATTGCAACTCTGGCTGGGAAGAGGCCTGTTTGCCAAGCCCACCTCCAGTGTTTGCGTATTGGCAGGTGAATGCAGATCTGGGCGCCAACTTCCCGGCTTCCAGCTCTTTTTGTAGAGGCTAGGTTCTTCGGGTTGTCTTCTTTGCAGCAATCCCACCTTTATCACCACTTTTATGTATTGGGGTTCGCGGCATTGAAACAAGGCACAAGTTGTTAACCAAGTTCTTTCTTTATTCGTTCCACTGTACCACTCAGCAAGCAAACAGGTGCGCAGGCCTTTTATAGTCTCCCAAACCCAACCAATCACAAACACCCTTTTTCGTGCCTTGCGCATGCGCACAAGACCAGCACCAACCAGTCTGGTCCCGGGCAGCTTTTAGGTTGCCCAGGACCATTTGCAACATTTCTGGGCCTGTGAATTGCCTCAGCAGGCCCAGGACACAACAGTTCCCATCAGCTGAATTATGAACTATAATGTATCTTGTCCAATCCCTGGAATTTTGCCTGAGATGAATTTATGAGGTTGTGTTAGTGGTTGTTATCATAATGTATCAATGTGGAATGCAAAAGTGAAGCTGAGCAAACAAATTATCTCTACTTTTGCTGCTTTCCTTAGGAAGGTCAGAAAGAGTTAAACATTAAGAAGAAAAATTCTAATTTGTAAAATTGTAAAAAAAAAGTAATAATTACAAAATCATATTTTATGTTATATTGTTTGTGGAACCCTCTCATTTCCAAGTGAGATGTTGTCCAGATATTTTAAGCCACAGTGTCTAGAACATTACTGCCAACATGGAAATTGCAGCATATTGTTAGAGTCATACATTGAAGCTTATTCAATTTATTCTAGCTTTAAATGTCAACATCACAGACAGATATTTTGCATCACAAAGCTTTGTCGTATAATAAATTCTGAAATATGCTTGATTACCATACAATATAGTGCTATGACTATTGTCTATTATCATGTGCTAGCACTATTATTATTGCTGTATGCACCTTTTTATTTGCTTTTTTTGCCAACAACTTTACTGTTAAATAAAGTTATAGACATAATATCTTAGGCAGGTCCTCTCTTTCCGTGTTTGATTTCTAAGAATGGTTATTCAGAAAAAAGTAACACATTCATTCATTGACAGAGCTTAGCTACTCCAATCACAAACCAATCCTGAGTGGTATACAATTCTCTTTTTCTAAATAAGGTTAAAGCAAAAAACAAAATCTACCATATGAATCCATAAAATAACCCTTATAAAACCCTAGGAATGTACCACAATCAAGCACAATTAAACTATTGCCACTGTAGTGGGATAATCATAATTTAACTCCCAGGACCTGTTGAATAACTATATTGTAGATTCTCTGAACACCGGATCCAAAGTGGGCTTTAGTTGTTTAGTGGGATGCTGTTCCAAAGAACAGAAGGCAGATGGCAATTTCTGAGTGAGGGGAAACAAGAGTCTACCCTGCTCAATCTTATTGAGTGGCAGATATTATTGGAATTTGATTTCTATATGGCTTTTTCTTTTTGAAAAGCAGAACTTGGTCATCTGCAGAGCTCCATATTTCATGGACAGAACCTACTTATCTAAAGTTGTTCATTTTTTCAGCTGTTTAATTTATTTCTCTCTTATAGAATCATGCAGAATAGAAAAAAATGTCCAATACTGAAGGCACAAAATGTCGGAAAAAACATGACTCCATCGGATGGTATAATGTTTTCCAGTTGCCTCCAAAATTGTAAGAAAAGAAAATGTTGGTTTCTCCTAATAATAATTTTAATAACAACCCTCAATGAACTGACATGGTTGTGGGTTTGCATGCTCCAAGGAGGATGAGACTTTTCTCAGAGGTTCAACCATATTGGATGGGTCTCATCAGAGAAGCCAAACAAGGAGTATCTCTCCCATAAATAATAGGTGAAATGGTATTTACAGAAACACATACTATATTGATCATAGCCTAGGTCAACAAGGACTGTGCTAGATGTTGAAATTCCTGGACATCTGGTGACAAAAGGGCTACAGAACTCAGGACTGTTGGCTGAGCAACTGGGCTCAAGGAAAAATTGCTTATCCCTTGAAAATAGCCAAAGGCTGAAAACAAAGAAATAATTATTTGTTTCTAATTGAAGATGTTATCTGAAAGAATGCACCAGTTATGGAAAGAACAACATCCAGAATCAGAAATAACAGAATGGAGGCTAGCAGAACAATGTTGATTTATAATACAAAATAAAAAAAAACACAAAAGTACAACTGCAATCACAGCATTGCAAGAAGTAACTAAGACTATAGAGAAAAATCAGGGGGAGTAAGAAGCCAGTATACTGTAGCTGTTGAACCATTTTCAAACCAGACACCTCTCCTCTGCTTCCCCTTAGAAAGAACAAAGCCCTCTAACTAAAAATGAGAAGTATTGACACTGTTATGAACCAGGTGGTCAAGGCAAGGCAGGCCTCTAGAGAGCTCTTTATTTCTCTTAGCAAATGTTCCAGCCAATGGCCCTCCAACAACCGGTAAGGCTCCATCCTCATGCTACCTCAGACTCCCAAACACAGTCCACAGCGCAAAATCCAGGGTTCCAAGTCCACCCAGCAGGATCTAGGCACAAAACAAGGGCAGCCCTCAGGACAAGATAACAGGTCTCGGGCAAGAAGCAGTTCCAAAGCAAAGACCAAACATAGCCACAAGAGATAGGTTCAAAACAAAATGCGAAGAGCAATCTTCCAAGTGAGGCAAGGCAAACAGCAACAGGCATGACTAAAAGCCGGGGAGAATGTAAGCCAAAGTAAACAATTGTTCCTGGCAAAGACTCACAGCTTCTCCTTAAGTTACTCCCCTCCAGATGTTCCTTGTGAGAAGGGAACATGATCATAAACAGCATGATTGAACTGGGTAAGAATACTGATTCTCTCTCTTCTACCTGATTGATTTATTGAAGAAGAAAAAAACAGAAGTAAAAATCCTCCGAAAGTGAGTGGGCGTTCTGCTCCACCCTCTTCTAAACGGGAGTGGCAAATTAAATTTATGGGAAATAGAATTATACCAAAATGAAATCAATATAAGACTTAAACTTGGAAAGTGTGAAATCGATGGATTATGTTAAGATTCTCCTGGCAAAAGATTATTGATGGAAATAAATGGTAATTATTTGTTTTGAAAACTGAAAAATGAACTGATGCTGACATCTAGTGGTGGATGAAAATACTGCCCTAAATATACAGCCCAGAAAAGACTTGTTATTGTGACCTTCAAAGCTTTAACAAAACAAAGAACAGCTGCAATAAAAGAAAAGAAAAAATGTGGACTGTCTACAAAGTGACACCTAGAAAACCTAGAAAAAAAATTGATCTTCCTGGATTATAAATACTTTTTAAACTGTGACTTTAAAGTGGTTGTCAGAGAAAGAAAAACTTTGATTTTTGGTCATTATGGAGCATCAGAGGTCTGCAGAAAGAACATATCAAGAAAAAATAAATACTTCCCAGGAGAAAATGTATGTTATGTTACAACAAATACAAATGACATTAATTTCAAACCATGAGGAAATTAAAAATAAATTTGAAAACTTAAATGAATACATTCTCAATTTAACGTCACAACAAACAAATGATCAGAAAACAAAAAGAGAGAGAGATCAAGTAAAGGAGATAACTGAACATAAACTAGTGGAAAGAAACTTAGAGAATGGAATTTAATAATGGAAGGAACTGTGATGTAATCCAGATGGAGAAAAGGTTCCAGGAAATACTGGACATGCAAAAGATAACCTATACGTGAAGATTCCAAGAACTTGAGAAAAAAAAGGTGATGGGAGAAACTAAGAGAGAGAAAAAGAAAAAGATCTCTGAGGAATATTCCCACAAAAACACTCTAATTGACTTTTCTTTTGTACTGACAACAACATCTAGAAAACCATGGGAAGATCTTGGGGTTCAATGTAACATACTGATTGGGAAAAATGTTTGGCCAAAAAAAGGGCTAAAGCCAGAATTAAGAAATTAGATGACGGGTCTTGTTTGATGGAATACTTAAAGACTAAGCACTTGTTTGAATACGGTTAAAGAAATAAAATTTTGAATACAAATGAATCTTAGCTTAGGAGGAATAGTCTCCTTAAGCAATACAGTATTTTTTGCCTATGATATGAGAAATACAAAAATGTTTCGGATTGGCTTCTGGTGGCTGCACCAGTGCCGATGGCCGCTGTTTGACAGCTGCCCGTCCCGGGAAATCGTAAAAGCCGGCAAAACAGCGACGATCAGCTGTTTTGCGGCTTGAAACTTTCCTCCCAGGTGAAGAGAGGGAGGTGAGCTTCTGCCTGCATAGAAGTAGAGCCTCACAACTTTCCCAGTTTTTTTTCTGGGAGATGAAGTGAGAGCTCCCTCGGAGTCTGGGTGTTGCCCCGTTTCCTTTGTTCTCCGAAGAGAAAGAAGCTAGACACTGCCTCCACTGCTGCTATCTGATGGGAACAGTAAGTTAACTCAAAAGCAGACAGAGCAGTCAGGAAGAGAAGAATTGATGATTTTACTTTAAATCTAACTCAGTTTGAATTAACATCTACTCCTGTTACTATTCTAATTGGAGTGAAGAAATATGGCGGAGGAATCCTTTGTTCTTTGTTTGAGAACTTTCACTTTCTATTTTTTACTTATTATTTTTAAACTGGCAACAAAGTTTTAACAATGTAATAGACTTGGTTCATTTTAAAGGGGAAAAATTCTTATTCCCTTTTTTTAAGGGGGAATTGCTTTTTCTTCTCCTTTGTTCTTATATTACTATTTTTTGAAAAAGGGAAGGGGGGGAAACCCCTCCCTTTTTTAAAATGGCTTCAAAACATCCTGGACTTTCTTCTCTTTTTAAAACTTCAACTGCCTCTCCAGTAACTCAGACTGTACAACAACCCAAACCTAAACCTTCTCCACCTTCGCCCCCACCTCAGGCACTTACACTTCAGGATTTACAAGATGCTTTAGATAAGACTTTGGAAAAGTCACTAGAAAAAACAGCAGAGCTTCTGGCTCAAGAAAGTAATGAGCTCAGGAAAGATATTGTTTTGGCACTCCAAGGGCTTGCTGGCCTTGTGGAAAAGATTGACGACAGGGTGGATGAAGTGGTCGGTAATGTTGAAATATTACAAGATGGAGTTGAAAAAATAGAAGAAATTGTGAATGTTACACAGAACGAAATTATAATGTCACAATACAGAGAAATGGATTATGCTTTGAGAATAAGGGGCCTGAAGGAAAATATTAAGGCGAACTTGAGAGCAGAACTGGCCTCTATTTTGGAAATTGATCCCGAAGAAATGTTGAAAGATATAGAAAAGATTTTTAGAGTTAATTCATGGGTTGCAAAACAGAGGAAATTACCAAGAGATGTGGTGGTCTATTTTGCGAGAAAATCACTTCGTAATGAAATTATACAGGCCTTCTATAAACAAAGAATTATACAGGCCTTCTATAAACAAAGATTTCAGATTGCAGCTGATGTGATAGTTTTAAAGGAAATACCTTCTAAAATTCTTAGAAAAAGAAAAGACTTTGCTTTTTTGGCTGAAGAACTTAAGAAGCGACAAATTCAATTTAGATGGGACATACCTGTGGGGATAGTGGTGACTTACGCTGGTACACGATACCGTCTTAATACAGTTTCAAAAGCAAGAGATTTTTATGTTACTATTTTAAAAGCAAGTCCACCACCATCTCCAAGATCAAAGAAAGATGAGAGCAAGGCAGAAGCACAGTTGTCTGTAGGTTCAATGCCATCTTTGGGAGAAGAATTGTTGGTTGAAGCTATGCAACAGAATTTTCAAATAACAGAAGACCCAAGGGAACAGAGAATTACATGTGCTGCTTATAAACGTAGAGAAAAACAACAACAACAACAGCAACAACAACAAAAGGCAGATGATGGAAGTTTACCACAGTCTATTTCGGAGCCAGTGGGAGGAATAAGGCCAAAGAGATCATCGACTGTAAATCTAGAGGCTTTGTTCCAAAGGCTTCATCCTGCCAAGGATGGCAAAGCTTCTAACCTGGAATATTAATGGGCTTAACTCATCACAGAAGAGAAAGAAAATCTTTCATTATTTGAAACAACACAGAAATGATATTATTTGTTTACAAGAGACTCATATTATTTCTAAAGATCAAAAATATTTGTTTAATCCCCGGCTGGGGATACATTTTATAGCTCCTGCTTTGCAGAAAAAAGGAGGAGTAGTTATCTATGTGAGAAAGGAGCTTTCACCGAAGTTAATTGATTTTGACTTACAAGGAAGATATGTTATTATTGATTTACTAATAAATGATAAGAGAACTCTTCTTGTTGGTTTATATGCTCCCAATCAACAACAAAAACATTTTTATAAGTTCATTCACCAGAAATTAACTTCTTTGGATTATAAGTCAGTTATTATGATGGGAGATTGGAATGGTGTTTTAGACTCAAGTAAAGATAAGAAGGGTCCCTTTAAAGTTTCTAACCATGCAAGACTTCCTAAAGTTTTTTTTTACTTAAAGGATGATTTGGAACTTAGAGATATTTGGAGAGAATGGAATACTGAGGAAAAAGACTTTATTTTTTTTCGGATAGACACCAATCTTATTCTAGAATTTATTTTTTCTTGGTTACTAATGATTTCCTTTCTAGGGTGAAGAATATCAAGATATTTCCTAGAATAATTTCAGACCACAGTCCGGTATAGTTGGAAATTTCATCGGAAGAAAGAACTAGAAGGTCTTGGAGGTTGAATGAGAATTTATTTAGATATGAAGAGAATATACAGCGATGTAAAGGTTATTTAAAGGAATGTTTTGCTTGCAATATGAATAAGGGTACTTCGATGCCAATGGTATGGGATTCTTGTAAAGCATATGTGAGAGGGGTTTTGATTTCCTTTTTTTTTGTTATGTTTGGGTTTTATTGCATTGATTGTATTTTTTTTATTGTAAATATTTATTAAGTTTTTAAAATTTTACAAAAACAAAACAACCCATCCCCAAACCTCCCCAACCCTCCCATTCCCTCCCCCGACCTTCCCAGAGCTGAACATAGGCTTAATTAAAATTTCTTCAAATAATCTAAAAGAAAATATAAACCATGAATAAATCTAAA
The DNA here is from genome assembly GCF_016545835.1 of Crotalus tigris. NCBI lineage: Eukaryota > Metazoa > Chordata > Lepidosauria > Squamata > Viperidae > Crotalus > Crotalus tigris. The sequence continues at coordinate 1,585,595 of NW_024096495.1, read as the reverse complement.
TACTAAATACATTAATTAAACAAACTATAAAATAATTAACAATAATATATGTATTAAAAAACATAAATACCAGAAGAATAATACTTGAAAGAAAAAAGAATAAAGAAAAAGAAAAAAGAAGATAAGAGAAAGTATAATAAAAATAAAAAATAAAAATAAAAAAGGGAATAAAATCTATAAAATATTTTAAATTTTAAATATAAGTTATTGAAAAACTAAATAGTATTTTTTAATACCCAACTTATATTGTATAAAATCTATCCATTTTTTCCATACCGCAAAATACTTCTCCTGCGATTGATCCTTCAAGAAAGCCGAAATCTTTGCCATTTCCGCCAAATAAGAAACTTTTAAAAACCACTCTTGCAAAGTAGGCAAAGATTCCTTCTTCCAACATTGCCCTACTAGCAGCCTTGTGGCTGTAATTAAATTTAACATCAATGTGGTCTCTTTAATATCACAATCAGTAACAATACCTAATAAAAACAATTGTGGGGTAAATTTTACCCTCCTTCTAAAAATTCTTTGAATATTCCACCATATCTTAATCCAAAAGGCTTTTATATTTTTACACGACCACCAAATATGATAGTAAGTAGCATCCAAACAACCACATCTCCAACATTTGGCTGTAAGTCAAGATACATACGAGACATTTTTTGTGGATCAAGGTGCCATCTGTAAAACATTTTATAAAAATTCTCCCTTAAATTCTGGGCTTGTGTAAATTTGACATTCCTCACCCAAATAATTTCCCAGGTATCTAGTAGAACTGGCTCACCAAAATTTTGTGCCCATTTGATCATACATTCTTTAATTAATTCTGCCTCTGAATCCAATTCTACTAGCACCCCATAAATTCTCTTAATATGAGTTCATCTTTGGTCTTTTACTTGTTTAAGAAAATTTTCATCTTCTCTAAGTAAACCCACATTACAATCTAACTTCCATCTATCCACTATTTGTCTATACTGAAACCATGAATATATAATATTTTCTTGTGCTAGATTTTCCAAAGATTTTAACTGCCAATTTTTACCATCCCATCTAAGTAATTGTGCATAAGAAACACCATCCATCTTAACTCCTCTCCTTATCCCCTCTATCGCATGCCAAGGTATAGCCCATAATGGGATTTTAAAATCACTTCTATAATATTTCCTCCAAACCCGAAATAAAGAAATCCTTATAAGATGAGATTTAAAAACCCTATTAAAAATTAAATAGGCATGCCATCCAAAAAGTAAATCCCAACCCTCCAAGAGGAGTATTTCTACATTTGTTAAATTAACCCAATCACTAATTAATGTTAAAACCACCGCATCATAGTACAATTTCAAATTCGGTACCTTGAGTCCACCTCTCTCACGAGTGTCTTGTATTATTTTAAGCTTTACTCTTGGTTTTTTCCCCGCCCAAATAAATTTATTGATACCTTTCTGCCATTCATTTAAATTAATCTCATTCTTTAAGATAGGTATCATTTGAAATAAAAAAAGGAACTTTGGCAGAACATTCATTTTAATCACCGCAATTCTTCCCAAAAGGGATAATTGCAATTTCTCCCAATTTTTCAAATCTCTTTGTATCCTGACCCATAACATTTCATAATTATTTTTGTACAATTTTACATTAGAAACAGATAAAGTAACCCCCAAATATTTTACCTTATCAACAACCTCAAAATCTGTCAACTTAACCAAAGTCTGCTTATCCAAATTGGTCATATTTTTAGGTAATATTTTAGTCTTGTTGTTATTAATTTTAAAACCCGAAAGCCGTCCATATTGGTATATCAATTGTAATAACTCTACTACAGAATAAGTAGGTTGGGAAAGGGTAACCACCAAGTCATCTGCAAAAGCTCTTAATTTATATTCTTTTTTATTAACTTCTATTCCTTTTATTTCCTGTGATTCTCGAATTTTAATCAACAATATTTCCAAAGTTAAAACAAACAGCAGTGGTGACAATGGACATCCCTGTCTAGTCCCCTTTTCTACTTTAAAAACCTCTGATAAACCCCCATTAACAATAAGTTGTGCCGTTTGTTTTTGATAAATAACACCAAGAGCTTGTAAAACTTTTTCTCCAAAGTTCATTTTCTCAATTAATCTTAACATAAATTGCCAATTCAGTTGATCAAAAGCTTTTTCAGCATCTAGAAATATCAATCCTGCAGGAACTTGATTATTTTTGTCTAAATATTCTAATGTTAATAATTTGTCTGACATTATTCTTCATGTACCTTCCAGTTATAAAACCCGTTTGATCCTTATGTATAACCTGATGCAAAACCCTCATAAGCCTATTAGCCAAGATTTTTGCAAAAATCTTATAATCTACATTTAAAAGAGATATAGGTCTATAATTCTTTGGTAAAGTAAGATCTTGATCTTCTTTTGGGATTAAAGATATAAAAGCTCTACCCCATGACGGGGGAATCTCTAAACCCTGTAGTATATTATTAAAAAGCTCTCTTAAAGGTTGAATCATCTCTTGTACCAAAGTTTTATAATAAATAGATGTCAGACCATCCGTACCCGGTGCTTTACCTAATTTTAATTCTTTAATCACTGTCTCAATTTCCTCACTAGTAATTAAACCATTAATTTCTTGTTTCTGATCTTCTGTTAATTTAGGGAAGTTGGCTTCATTTAAATAATTATCTATATCTAAAACCTGTATTTTAGTACTCTTATATAATTTTTGATAATAATCTAAAAAAGATTTCTTAATCAAATCCTTATGATATACCAATTTACCATTATAATTTATTTTATCTATAATTCTCTGTCTCTGTTTCTTTCTTAATTGATAAGCCAACCATCTCCCTGGTTTATTAGCATTGCAAAATGTATTTTGTTTCATATACAATAAGTTAGTTGCAGTTTGATCAGCCATCAACATATTAAATTGTGTTTTAAGCAATTTTATAGATTCTTTAACCTTTTCATCTGTGGGATTTGAGATCAAAATTTTTTCTTTTAATTTAATCTCATCTTCCAATTCCTTACGTTTCTGAATCTGCTTTTGTCTATGAGCATTATTCATTTGTATCAAAATCCCACGCATGAAGGCTTTACCTGCATCCCATACCATTGACATTGAAGTTCCCTTGTGCATATTTAAAACAAAATAATCCTTTAAGTGCTCCTTTAATTTTTGAACATTCTTTTCTTGTCTAAATAAATTTTCATTCATCCTCCACGATCTCCTCTCCTCTCTTTCATCAACCAACTCCATCCAGACTGGACTATGATCCGTCAATGTCCTAGGAAAAATTTTAACATTCTTTACCCCAAAATATAAATCAGTTGTAATTAAAAAAAAGTCAATTCTTGAAAAGGATTGATGTCTATCTGAAAAGAAAGTAAAGTCTCTCTCCTCCTGATTGCGTTCACGCCAGTAGTCTCGTAGCTCCCAGTCCTCTTTCAAATCAAAAAAAGCTTTAGGTAATTTAGCCTGTTTAAAAGAAATAGAAGACCCTTTTTTGTCTCTTTGTGTATCCAACACACCATTCCAGTCACCCATTAATATCACAGATCTATAGTCCAACAAAGTTAATTTCTGATGTAACTATCTATAAAATTGTTCCTGTTGTTGGTTTGGTGCGTACAGTCCCACTATAAGTATTTTCTTACCATATAAGCCAACTTCAATCATAACACATCTCCCTTGAAGATCAGATTCTACCAAACAGGCTGATAAGTTTTGCTTAACATAAATAACTACGCCCCCTTTTTTCCCAGGAGCAGAAGATACAAAATGAGATCCCAAATGAGCATTGACTAAATATTTTTGATCTTTGGCTATAATATGTGTTTCCTGCAAACAAATAATATCATTATTATGTTGCTTTAAATAATGAAAGATTTTCTTTCTCTTCTGAGGGGAATTAAGGCCATTAGCATTCCAAGTCAGGAGCTTTACCATCTCCCTTAACCAGAAGCCTGGAGAAGACTGCTTGAAGATCTGCCATTGAAGAATGTGCCGCAGAACTCTTAGGTCTTGCTCCTCCCACCGGCAACAAAGCACTTTCTTGAAGAGATTCTTTAACTTCTTTCCTCTGTTGTTCCTTTTCCTTGCGTCTATGCGCTGCATGGGTCATTCTTTGCTCTTTAATCTCTGCTTGTCGGGACCACTCCAACTGTAACTCTCCAGCCGCCATCACACCTAGTCCTTCAGACTGCTGTTCCACCTCTTTGCCATCCAGAACTTTCTGCATCATAGATGATGGTGAGCCTGCTCCCAGGACTGAACTGTAAAACTCCTTTGCTTTAGTGACTGTATTAAGTCTATAGCGCGTCCCCGCATGGCTCAGAACAATACCCATCAGAATCTCCCATCTGAATGGCATCATTCTTTTTTTAAGTTCATTAGCTAAGAAAGCAAAATCTTTTCTCTTTCTTAGAATTTTAGATGGGATCTCCTTTAAAACAATAACATCTTGAGCAGCAATCTGAAATCTCTTATTATAAAAAGCTTGTATAATTTCATTGCGCAGAGATCTCTTTCCAAAATAAATCACCACATCTCTTGGTAAATTTCTCTGTTTTGCAATCCAGGAATTAACTCTAAATAATTTTTCAACCTCTCTGCGTATTTCCTCTTTCTCTCTATTCAAAATAACAGCAAAGTCATTTACCACAATCTCTCTGAGATCTTGCTGCATATCTTCTTTCAGACCCCTGATTCTTAAAGCATATTCCATCTCTCTGTACTGAGACATAACAATGTCATCCTGTGAAATTTCCATCTTTTTTTCCATGCCTTCAAACTTATCTTCCAAGATATCAACCTTATCTGCAACCTCTTCGACTCTAGAGTCAAGCTTCTCAACCACAGAAGCAAGTCCTGATAGAGCCATAACTATATCTTGTCTCAAAATAGTGTTATTCTGCTCCAACAGGTTCTTCACTTCCCCTCTAATTTCAGTTTTATTCTGATCTAGAAGCCCCTTCATTTCCCCTCTGATTTGAGTTACTGCATTTCCCATTATATCTTTCATGTCTTGTACAGATATTACTGGCAGAGGAGGAGAAGATGGTGGTGTAGCTTTAGGTTGTTGTACCGGTAAAATCGCAGGAGAAGAAGCCACCTTAGGAACTGTAGAAGCTGCTTGCCTTTTTGAAGCCATTTTAAAAAAAAAAAAATTCTTATTTCCTCTTTATAAAAAAAATCCTCAAAGAATAAAAAAAACAAAGGAGAGTTTAAAAGATATTTCAAAAACACAAAACCACCTTCAGAAAAAGAGGAAAAGTTTAAAAAGTTTAAAAAGAAAAAGCTATATAGTCCATAACATTCCGTTTGACTCACTTTTTTTCCCCGAAAAAAAAAAACTTTCAAATCGCCATTTTACTTTCACTCTCCACACAAACAAAAAAACAAAAAGAAAAAGATCAACCTAAACTAAAAAGCAAATAAAACTCAATAAATCCAATCCTTTATCCAGCTCTGTCTGCTTTATTAAAAAAAATCACTCACCCGATCCCTTTAAACGAGGAGATGGTAGCGGCGTTTCACTTTGTTCCCAGAGGAAACAAAGACAGCTGGGAGGTGGAGGCAACCCGAACTCCGAGGGAGCTCTCTTTCTACCCCCCCAAAAAAAATCCTTGGGGGGTTTGAGATGCTCTACCTCTATTCGGGTGGTTCTCTCCCCCCTCCCTTCGCCCGGGAGGGAGATTTTGAGCCGCGGGACAGCTGGTGACTGCTGTACTCCATGGTTCTCACGCTGTCCCAGGAGGACGGCTATAATGTAGCCGCCATCATCGACACTAACCACTGGAAGTCTCTCAGAGGGGTTTTGATTTCTATGAACAATGCTCACAGATGTAAACAGACCCAGAAATGTAAAGATCTTGAAGATGAGATTAAATGTAAGGAAAAGATTTTAATATCAAATCCAATGGACAATAAGTTAAAAGTTTCTATTATTTTGCTGAAGGAGCAATTTAATATGTTATTAGCAGATCAAATGGCAACTAATTTGAGGTATTTGAGACATAATACATTTTGTAATGCAAATAAACCTGGTAGATGGTTGGCTTATCAATTACGTAAGAAACAGAAATCAAGGATTATAGATAAAATAATTTATAAAGGTAAAGAAGTCTACCAACAAAATTTGATTAAAAAGTCTTTTTTAGATTTTTATTCTAAATTATATGTTAGTGAAAGTATACAAACTTCAGATATAGAAAAATATTTACAGGGAGCACATTTTCCTAGACTTATGAGTGATCAATGTGATGGGATTAATGGTTTAATTACTTCTGAAGATATTATTTTTGCAATTAAACAATTGAAGGTTGGTAAGACTCCAGGTACTGATGAGTTAACAGCGATTTATTACAAGATGTTATCTGAAGAAATGATAGAACCATTAAAGGTACTTTTTAATGATATTTTATCTGGAGCAGAATTACCTCCATATTGGAGAACGGCCTTCATATCATTAATTCCAGACCAGGATCTGTCCCAACCTAGAAATTATAGGCCTATATCTCTTTTAAATACAGATTATAAGATTTTTGCAAAGATATTGGCAAATAGATTAATGCAGGTTTTGAAACAATTGATTCATACTTACCAATCTGGATTTATAATGGGGAGATATATGAAAAACAATGTAAGACAAATTGTTAATTTAATAGAGTATTTGGATAAGAACAACCAAATCCCTGCTGCTTTAATATTTATAGATGCTGAGAAAGCTTTTGATCAATTAGATTGGAATTTTCTATTGAAAGTTGTAGAGGAAATGAATTTTGGAGATAAAGTTTTGTCTGCTCTCAAGGCCATTTATCAACAACAATTGGCACAAATTATAATTAATGGGGAATTAACAGACGTATTTAAAATAGGAAAAGGTACAAGACAGGGTTGTCCTTTATCCCCCTTGCTATTTGTATTAACAATGGAGATTTTACTTATTAAAATTCGAGATTCATCTAGATTAAAAGGAATAAAAATAAGTAAGATTGATTATAGGCTGAGAGCTTTTGCTGATGATTTGGTTGTGACATTATCCCATCCAACAGATTCAGTCAAAGATTTGGTTGAAATTTTAGCACAGTATGGACAGGTCTCTGGTTTTAAGGTAAATAAGAGTAAAACTAAAATATTATTGAAAAATATGTCTAGGAAGGGAAAAGATTTTATAGCTGAAACAACCGGTTATGAAATAGTTAATAAGGCTAAGTATTTAGGAGTTTATATTACAACATCTAATGGAAAATTGTATAAGAATAATTATGAATGCTTATGGGTTAAAGTTTAAAAAGATTTAAATGATTGGCAAAAGCTACAACTATCGTTATTGGGGAGAATTTCAGTAGTGAAGATGAATGTTCTACCAAAGTTTCTTTTTTTGTTTCAGATGATACCCATTTTAAAGAAGGATGCTAATTTGGATGAGTGGCAGAAGGGTATTAATAAATTTATTTGGGGTGGGAAGAAATCAAGGGTAAAGTTTAAGATTTTACAAGATGCTCGAGAAAGAGGTGGACTTAAAGCACCAAATTTGAAATTATATTATGATGCGGCCACTTTAACTTTAGTAAGTGACTGGCTCAATTTAACAAATAGAGATATTCTTGTTCTTGAAGGGTGGGATTTATTATATGGTTGGCATGCATATTTAATTTTTGATAAGAAAGTAGATTCGGTCTTTAAGTCACATATTTTAAGATATGCTTTACTTCGAGTTTGGAAAAAATATTATTATAAGTTAAATTATAAAATACCTATTTGGGGGATCCCTGGACAAGCAATCCAGGGGGTTTCCAAGGGGGTGAATTTTGACAACATTTTGTATAAAGAGTTACTTATTTGGTCGGGTACTGATTGGCAATTAAAGTCTTCTGATGTGTTAAGGCAAGAAAACATTTTACAATCGTGGTTTCAATATTTGCAAATCGTGCAGAGATGGATTTTGGATAAGAAAGTGGGAATTACTTTAGTAGATGAAAATTTGGTAATTCAGATCAAGGATCAGAAATGTGCCCATATTAAAAGAATTTATAATGAGTTAATAAAATTGGATTCAGAAACAGAGTTAGTTAAAGATTGTATGATTAAATGGGCCCAGAATATTCAAGAACCGATCTGTTGGACTTATGGGAGGTAATTTGGACTAGAAATGTTAAATTTACGCAGGCCCAGAATTTGAGGGAAAATTTTTTATAAAATGTTTTATAGATGGCATCTGGATCCTAAAAAGCTGTCCTGTATGTACCCGAACCTGCAACCTAAATGTTGGAGATGTGGTTGCTTGGATGCAACCTATTTTCATGTTTGGTGGACTTGTAAAGTTATTAAAGCCTTCTGGATTATGATTTGGTGGAACATTCAAAAGGTTTTTAAAAGGAAGATTAAGTTGACTCCCCAACTGTTTCTTTTGGGAATTTTTGTGGACTTTAATGTTAAAGAAATTATTTTAATGTTGAATTTAATAACAGCAGCAAGATTACTGGTGGATCAATATTGGAAGAAGGATACTCTGCCTTCTTTAGAAGAATGGGTATTTAAGGTTTCTAATTTAGCAGAAATGGCTAAAATTTCTGCTTATTTAAAGGACCATTCACAAGAGAGATATTTTAACGTATGGAGAAGATGGATAGAATATGTTCAGAAGAAATATGGAACTACAAAGTTTCACTTATTCTATGAGTAATGATTTTGTTTATAAACTTATGATGTTAAAGTTTGAAGAGAGTTAAGGGTTTTTATGATTTTGTTCATTGTATAATTAGTAAACTTAAATAGATTATGTTTAATATGTTTGCATAATCCTGTATTTTGCTCTGGGAAGTCAGGGGAGAGGGGGGGGATGGGTTGAAGTTTAAGTAGTTCAGATAAAGTAGAAATAGTCTTATTGTATATAATATTAATGTTTTAATTTTGAGAGAGGAACTGCTCGGGCATTTCCCCTGGACCGCATCAAGAGGGAGGAGAAGAAGGTGAGAAGTAAGTAGGAAGGTTGAGGTGAAGGAGGAGAGGGGGTGAGTGAAGAAAAAGAGGGAAAGAAGTAAGTTGGTTTGAGGTGGGATGCGGTTTGGGGGGAAATGGGCGGGCAAGACCGAATGTGGTGTGTATCAATTTGTTTTATTTTTTATCTGAAGTATTTGTAAGATTGTTATGTATTGTAAAGTTGAAAATAAAATTTTTTACAAAAAAAAAAAGTTTTGGATTATTTATATGAGGGAAATGTACTAAATATACTTAAATATAATGGATTTTGAAGACTTGAATATGCTTTTAAAAAAATGAAACATTGATTATAAAAATATTCTGGTTTAAGAGGGATATGGGAGGGTTTTTTTAGACAATGTATTATTTCTGTCCTTTCTGAAAAATGTAAGTGTTGGGATGGTTCATATCAGGAAAAAGTCTTCAATATATAAGTGTAATTAACTTTAAGAAAATTTTAACAAGTAAAAATGTTTTCTTATGAATATTGAGGGGAAAATAAATTTAAATGAGAAATCTAAAAACCGGATCTATGATAAGGTGATCTAGATGATTAATTAGAAAAGAAGCTTAATAATGAGGTGGAGGATATTCGATATTTCCTTATTAACTTCTAAAACTATCAAGAAATATACAAATTTAAGGTTGATAAAAGAGAATATTATTGGAAGAAGAGAAAATCAAAGAAGGCTACTATGTGTAATATGGAAGAAGAAGAAGAAGAAGAAGAAGAAGAAGAAGAAGAAGAAGAAGAAGAAGAAGAAGAAGAAGAAGAAGAAGAAGAAGAAGAAGAAGAAGAATAAGAAGAAGAAGAAGAAGAAGAAGAAGAAGAAGAAGAAGAAGAAGAAGAAGAAGAAGAAGAAGAAGAAGAAGAAGAAGAAGAAGAAGAAGAAGAAGAAGAAGAAGAAGAAGAAATCCAGAATCAGAAATAACAGAAGAGAGGCTAGCAGATCAACATAGATTTATAATACAAAATAAAGTATTCACAGCAGCAGAATTGGAAGAACTGCAAAGGTTTATCCTGGGCAAAGAAATCAAAGCCTTGCCAGAAGTAACTCAGAATGAAGAGGCAAACCAGGGAGAGTTGGCCTAACAAACATCTAATCTTGATATCTGCAGATTCCATTAATCATCTTTACCATGATTGAAAGGACAAATATTTCCTTTTTGAACTCCTCTCAATGCTAAATAAAAATGGTCCTTGAAATAAGTTAGTCTATTTATCCTGTATTTTATCTGAGCATCATTTTCTCCACCTATTTTTGGCAAAAATAATTATTTTTGTGTCACCCAGAGCTTGTCTAAGCTAAGGGGTAGCAATATACTATCTAAACCTAAAGTGCATAATATTTGTTGCCCAAAACAGTGTAATTCAAAAACCCCAAAATGATTACCAGTCAGAACCACGAGAAAAGCTGGAATTGTCAAGCTGCAAAGCCTACTGTCTTTAGGACCATTGCGTGCTTCTAACTTGCCAATAATGCAGGAGGGGGAAAAGGGAACCTTTTGAATCCACAGGTGCTTCTTATCATCATGAGAGCTGAAGAGTTGTTTTGGTGAACTAAAGTTTCTTCTCACATTGGACAATGTGACCTGAATTGTCACAGAGGGAAAGGAGAATTTTACTCTTTTAATTATCTGTTTCCCACCATTGCTTCAGAGCTAACTTCCTTTCAAACTTTCCGGAATGTTTATTGCCTAATAAAGTTAACATTGGAGTGTTTTGCTTGGTTGGGCTTATTCAGCCAGAACATGACACTAAGCTAGCTTTCAAAAAAATTCCTAAATTAATTAAGGGTCCTGAGCCCCTACGCCTTTCTGGAAGCCTTTCATAACCCCATCATCCTCAACCTGTCCTAAGGAGCAAGTTGAACACGAGGAGCCGACCCCAGCCCTGATATGGATGGGTGAGGCAGCAACATTCAACCAGCCCAAGTTGGAGAAGTGGCAAGAGGAGTTTGGCAGCTAAATTTGTGATGTACTGCCCTCAACCCCAGTGTGGTAGAGAACTGGAATGGCAGGAGCAAAGGCCCCCCAAGTAACACTACCTGCCCAGGTGTGGCAGCCAGTCGGTGGAGCAGCTGAGGTAGAAGTTTAGCAGCCTAGAGGTTCATGAAGGAAAGCCAGTTCCACAGCTGGATCCAAAACTCTGAAGAGGCTTGGCTCCGCTCTTGGAATTGGCACCAGTCTTCTTGCCTCAGCATGCAGCAGGAGCAGCAGCCATGGTGACCATGAGAGGCACCAGCCAACTACCAGGGCTACCTCATCAGCCTGGCCCCAGTCCAGGGCAGAGAGCCACAGTCCACTACTGGTGCCTGCTTTCCAGCCTGGGAGGGCAGACTGGAGACCACCCCCAGGTCCCAGGTATGGGGTTCATCTATGGATGTACCCATATAGTGGTGGCTGGATGCTGAGATGCAAGCCAATGCCAAGGCCACCTTCACCCCCACTGCTGAGAGCTACATTTGATGGAAACCCCAAGAAGCTGGCATTCTTCCTCAATCAAGTCTGGACCCACCTCGACCAATGGAGAAAGCTACCCTGATGACAAAGCCTGTGTGAATGTCATAGTGGCCAACCTTGAAGAGGAAGCAGCAGAATGGGTGACAATTCTTCACCATGAAGGTCCCCCTGAATTGTAGACCCAGAAACATTTCTCGCTAGGCTCAGAGACCAGTTTGAAGACCCCATACAAACTCAATGGGCAGAGGTGGAGGTTCAAAAGGTCAAGTAGGAAAGAAGACCAGTAGCCAGATACATTAGAAAATTCAGGAGGATCACAGGGGGGCTGAGGCACTGGCCACAGCAGCTCTTGACCTAATACTTCCAAGAGGGGCTGAGCTGCAACCTCTTCCATATATGACTACTCTGAGGGATCCCAAATCGACTTAATGACTGATACCAACTAGTCATCACCATAGAGATAGACCTGGTGGTGTATAAGGACCATGGGAGCCATGGACTGCGGCAGAAGAAGAAAGGCATGCATTAGGGAGAAAATCACCACCAGCAGCACCCCACTGTAGCCAAGAGGGCCATTGGGCAGCAATGTGCCCAGTACCGACCCCTCAGATATCTTCCACAGTGCAACCCTGAAGAAGGGGAAGGAGAAATCCTGAGCAGCAACCCAGATCATTGAGATCTCCCCTCCAGAGCATGGGAGGGATGGAACTCTGACTGAAAAGGGCCGTCAATGACCCTTTATGACAGCAAGAATGAGGGAGAAGATGTCCCAAGGGTGAGTGGAACAGTCAACCATCTTGAAGTTAGGGTGGACATCAAAGCACCCCAATCAGGGGCAAAGGGGGTGGTTAAGGCTCTCATAGACTTTAGCTGCTCCTGTTGCCTAATTAGTCAAGCTCAGTGGTTCTCAACCTGTGGGTCGGGACCCCATTTGGGGTCAAACGACCATTTCACGGGGGTCGCCAAACAATGCAGTCCGCCATTTTTTTCCCCTTTTCCTTGGCTCTGCTACTCCCTTTTAATCTATTGGCTTTTGAAAGCCAATAGAATAGACTCTCTTGAATAGAGTCTAATTCTATTGGCTTTCAAAAGCCAATAGGAATTGTCCAGGCTGCCTCTGCCCTGCTGAGCCTGCCAAAAGTCCCATTCTGCAAATGGTGCTGCAAGTTGTCTGCAGGGAAGGCGAGCTGTCTGGAAGTTTCCACCCCTCCCTGCTGAGCAACTATTAAAAATGTAAGTAAAAGAGGGCCAGGGGTGGGAGGTGGGAGGCCGGCAGGCGCAGGGATGGTTGCTGGCACACGTGGGGCCCGGCAGGTGCCTTACCTCCCTTGGGCTGGGCCAGCTGGTGGCCCAGCCAATGGTTGGCCTGCTCCATCTCTGCCGCTTGCCAGCTACACCTCGGCCAGCACAGGGAGCGGCACCACACATGCGCAGCGCTCCCGGGCAGGGAAAGTCCTCGACTTACAACCGGTTGGATAGTCCTCGACTTACGACCGGTTGGGGTCACGGCATTAAAAAGGTTGAGAACCACTGGCTGCTGTGCAGAGGCTAGGACTACACATAAGGAAGCTTAGGAGACCTGTGAAGTTTGAGCAGGTCAATGTCTCACTGATAGGAAGCAAAGCTGCTTCACATCTGATGGAACCGATGCAGCTAGAGTTGAGGGACCACCAAAAGACTATTCATTTTATGGTCACCCCAAAGATGGCAGAGGACATCCTGGGTCTAGTTTGGTTAGCCAAGTGGGGGCCTTGGATCAATTGGGAGAGAGCCTCAAAGTGATTGAATATGAGGAAGTGAGCCCCAAGCCCTCCTGACAAGGTTAAGAGAAGCCTGAGAAGGAAGATGAGGTGACGAAGACCCCTGAGTGCAGCAAGGGAGCATTAGAGAAGAGGAAGGAGCAACCATCCATCCTGAAAGAGTACTGGGACCTCATGGAGGCATTTAGTGAGAAAGAGTGTGATGTCTTGCCTTCTCACCGCTCTGCAAACTATGCCATAGAGATCCTGCATGGGGCAAAGCTTCCCAAGCCATAGATATATTCCATGACTCCGAAGGAGATGAAGGAGCTGAGGGAGTACATTGATAAGAATTTAGCAAGGGGGTTCATCCAAGCAGCCAAGTCCTAAGTGGCAGCCCCAGTACTATTTAAGGAGAAGAAAGATGGTCGCTGCAATTGTGTATGGATTTCCGTGGGATTAACGGCGTGTGCATGGAGAACATGTACCCCTCCCACTCATGAAGGACATGCTAGGCCATTTGGATAAAGGAAAGATCTTCATGAAGTTAGACCTCAGGAAGGCATTCTACCAGGTGAGGATTAAAGAAGGTCATGAATGGAAGACTACCTTCAATTGTCCCCTTGGTAGCTACTAGTTTAAAGTTATGCCCTTTGGACTACAAGGAGCCCCTGCTATATTCATGCAACTCATAAACAAGATGCTGCATGAGCATCTTTATAAGGGGGTCCTTGTATATTTTGATGACATCCTCATTTACACTGAGACTATGGATAAGCACATGAAACTTGTGCAACAGGTGCTGAGAAAGCTATTGGATGCTAAGCTGTATGCCAAGCTGTCAAAATGGGAATTTCACAAATCTAGGCTGGACTATTTGGGCTACTGTGTGTTGTGTGAGGGGATAGAGATGGACCCAGTGAATGTGAAGTCCATCCTGGAATAGCAGGTCCCTCACACCTGCAAGCAGCTGCAGAGCTTCCTGTGGTTTGCACATTTCTACGGGCAATTTATCTCTTCTTTTGTCACAACTGCCTTGCCAATCACTGAACTGTTGAAAACTAGAAAAGGGCGGGGAGAAACCCTGGGAAAATCAGCCCTTAAACTGAACGATGAAATGCCAGATGGTATTTGAAAAGTTGAAGGGGCTATTCTCTGCTGAACCAGTGTTAAAACACCCAAACCCTGAAAAGCCTTTTGTGATCCAGGCAGATGCCAGCGATTTGGCTGTGAGAGTTGTCCTCCTCCAGCAAAATGGGGAGGGGAACTTACAGCCATGTGCATACATGTCTCTCAAGCTAAATAAGATGGATCCACGATGGGTAGTGTGGGAGAAAGAGGCTTTGCAGTGTGGTGGGCGCTACTAACTTGGACATAGTTCCTGAAGGGAAGCAAGGTCCCCTTTGAAGTGTGGACTGACCATAAGAATTTAGAAGCCTTAAAAACTCCCCACAAACTTTCTCCTAAGCAAGTCCAATGGGCGCAGTATTTTAAAAGATTTGACTTTGAACTAAAATACATCCCAGGGGGGAAGAACTTCCTGGCTGATGTCCTGCCCTGCATGCCCTAATACAAAACCACCTGGCAGGAGGTGGTGAGATTATCCCCAATAAATAGCAAGCGGTGCAGGCTATGACCAGATGACAGGAGAAAAAGAGAAGCTCACCTCCCATCAATGTGGTTGCACAACAATTAAAGCAAGATCTGCAAACCAGTGCGTGGTTTGTGGCTCATCAGAAAGAGTTAACCATGAGGGAGGGGTTGGTGTGGAAAGGGGACAAATTGTATGTCCCAGACTGCCTGCGACTGCAAGTCCTACATCAAAACCATGATGCTAAGCAAGCAGGCCACTTTAGATTCCTGAAAACACTGCATCTCGTTAATCATCAATTCTGGTGGCCAAATATCAAGAAAGATCTTGACAGCTATCTGGGGAGCTGGGGTGTCTGCGTGGCCAGCAAAAAACTACCAGAGAAGAGTCTGGGACTGTTGCAACAGGTGGCTGACCCGACCAGACCCAGGGAAGATTTAGCTTTATAGTGGAGCTGCCAGAAAGTGTGGGAAGCACTGTGATCTGGACTGTGTTCAATTTATTTTCCAAGCAAGCCTGTGCTGGTCTCCCCTCAGCCCAGAAACTAGTGAAGATACTTTTACAGCACATCTAAGCGCATCGTCTCAGATCAGGGGGGTCCAATTTACTGCTAAGTTCTGGAGGGAGTTTGTGAAAATGATTGGGTCTTTCCGGGGCCTAAGTTCTGCTTTTCATCCGAATACTAATAGATTGACGGAATGAGCTAATGCAATATGGAACAGTACCTGCATTGCTATGTCAACTATCAGCAAAAAAAATGGTCAGAAGTGGCATATAATAATGCAGTGCACAGTGTACTGGTTTCACTCCATATAGGTTAGCTACGGGGGTGGAATTTGTGCCCATTCCTGAGTGCCCTCAGAAGACTCCATCCTCAACCACCCTAAGTGACTGGGTCGGTTCTTTTCAAAAGTTTTGGAGCAATGCAAACAAGGCCTTAGCTAAGGCAGCCGAGAGTCAGAAAAAACAGGCAGACAAGAAACGAGCTCCCCAGGAGACTCCCATGTGAGTTATAAAGTGTATCTTCTACAAAGTATCTTAAACTGAAACAAAGTTGCCAGAGGTTAAGGCTGAAGTACATAGGTCCTTTACCCATAGTGAAAGTCATTAACCCAGTGACCGTACAGCTAAGACTACAAAGATTGTTGGGTAAAATGCACACAGTTTTCCATTGCAGCTTACTGAAGCCATACAAGGAATCCACAATAAGACCAGTAGGGATGGCAGTCCCTGTCCCAATACTGGTAGAAGGGGAAATGCATTATGAAGTTAAACAAATCATTGATTCCAGAATGTACAAGGGGAAGTTGCAGTACTTAATCCAATGGAAGGGTTACCTGATGTCAAAATCTAGATGGGTAGAAGCTCAGCACATAAAAGCAGATCATTTGGTGAAATGATTCCACACAAAGTACTCCCAGAAGCCGGGGCTAGTACAGGGAAAATATTAGCAAGTATTTAAGTGTGTTTGTTTGTTTTCCCAGGTTTCTTTTTTCCTCTGGGGGGGGGCAACCTGTCAAGTTGCAAAGCCTACTATCTTTAGGACTACTGCATGCTTCTAACTTTCCAACAGTGCAGGAAGGGAAGAGGGAAACTGTTGTGTAGTGGGAACAGCAAGGCATTGAAGACACAGGGTTGAAGTAACAGCTCATTTATTCAGTTCACACAGAAGCATCTCTAACAGCCGCTTGACTCATATTTATACAGACCACCACTAGGCGGCAGCCAATGATTTTAAAATATACATTTCCACCCAAAACAAAGGCTTACAGTATATACAGACAATCAAGGATTCAAATTAAACAATTAGCTAACCATTTTTATAACACACCTTATGAAATTGCTTTGATACATAACACCCCTTCCCTCTAGATAATCACATATCCATAAAATGTACATAGTCTTTTAGATAGGCAGGCAGCTTTCGCGATCGTTCTGATCACCGCATTTCTGCCGGAGGTTCCTCAGCTGGCTATGGGTAAACTGGAGTGTATTTGACTGCTTGGGCCAGGTAGACCTGTCTCTCTTTGACTTCTCTGGCCGGGTAGACCGGTATGCTTTCGGCTGGTCTGTCCAGGTAGACCAGTACACATGTCTGTAAGTGAAGCAGTTCTGGAATTGCTGGGAAACAAATCCACAAGCAAGTTCTGTTCTGAAGGCAATGTTCCTCCAGATAGTGGTGACTCAACCAAGATTGAGTCATCCTGCATGTCTCTTGATCGAAGGCCAGGGTCAATTAGCCTGCTGCCAACATAGCTGATCAATTTGTATGACAGTGGTCCTGACACCTTGCAAACCACAGCTACCACCCACAGTGCCCCTTGACCATAGTTTCTTGCCCAAACTCGGTTGCTGACTTGCAAATTCCTCGGGAGCTTGGGCTGCGCTGTCTCAGTTGCCACTCAGTCCAGATGGAGACAGTCCAGCTTCGTAGTCAGCCGACGTCCCCATCTGAGTTCCGCTGAGCTATGGCCCGTTGAAGTGCACAGAGTTGTGCATTGGCAGAGCAAAAAGTCTGCCAACCTGTGATGCCAATTGCCCTTTGTAATTCTTTTAAGTGCTTCCTTGGTCGTCCTGACCATCCTTTCTGCTTGACCATTAGAGGCCAGATGAAATGGGGCAGAGGTGGCATGTCTAATCATATTAGACCTTAGAAATGACTGAAATTCAGCAGCAGTAAATTGTGCCCCATTATCTGATACAATTACATTAGGTAAGCCATGTGTGGCAAAGATCCTGCACAGTTACTGGATGGTCCTGGCAGTAGTCATAGTAGGACAGGTGCTACATCGAGCCACTTGGAGTGACTGTCCACTACAATTAGGAATACCTAATTGTAGCTTCTCCCGAGTGCCTTCATCCTGACTATTCCAGGATGTCCCTCATGCAGAGATTCTAAGACACTTTCCCTTAATGTGTGTGGAACTATAACCCTACTCTCCCATAGAATATTTCCTTTGTATGCAGACAGCTCATCTTGTCTTCTGAAGGAACTCTGAAATTCTGTCCCAGGACTGGTTCCTGGCCACCCCCTCAGCACCCAGTTCAAGACACTACTGAACATTTTGTCAGTGGCTATCTCAGCAGCCACATCTCCTGCGTGAAGGGGAGATTCTGGCAGATCCTGAATTGACAGGATGCGTGCAGCAGGTGTTGGTTCTGAATTAGGCAGGGGCAACCTGCTGAGTGCATCAGCATGGCCCATTTCCTTGCCAGGCTTATGGATTAGCCTGTAATTGTAGGCTGCCATAAAGATTGACCACCTCAGCATCCTTGGAGAAAGGATCTGAAGGGTTTGCTTGTCTGCAGTAAACAGACCTAGAAGAGGCTTGTGGTCTGTAAATGGGCGACCATAAAGGAAATCATAGAATTTCTTTATTCCAGCTACTATGGCTAATGCCTCCTTATCTATTTGAGTGTAATTTCTTTCCGCGGGGGAAAGTGTCCTTGAGTAATAAGCTATGGGTGCTTGCTGCCCATTTGCCATTATATGGCTCAGAACTGCTTCTATCCTATATGATGAAGCATCACATGCAATACTGATAGGCAGTTTTTTGTTAAAGTGTGTGTTAACACAGAGTCTAAAGACAGCAGTGATTTGACTGCTTTGAAACTATTTTTGTGGGCACTAGTCCACTGCCACAGTGCCCTTTTATCTAGCAGCCTGTGTAGATGCTCTGTTAATGCAGTCTTGTGAGGAAGAAAGACGTGGTAAAAATTAAGTAACCCCAGAAATGCCTGCAGCTCCCCCTTTGACTTAGGTCGGGGAGCATGCAAAATAGCTTTAAGCTTTGAATCAACAGGGTGTATTCAGGCAGCATCGATCCGGAAACCGAGGAACTCTGTGGAGTTCACTCTTATCTGATATTTTTCTCTTTTGAACTTCAGCCCCACTTCGCGGAAGCACTGAAGTACAGCCCTTAGACATTCTGCAAGTATTTCTGCTGATTCCCCAGCAATTAGAACGTCGTCAAAATAAGGACACACACCTGGAATGTTTTTTAGCATGCGTTCCATCATGCTCTGAAAGAGCCCTGGGGCTACACTGACCCCAAACTGCAGGCGACGAACCTTGAATGCCCCTGCATGGGTAACTATTGTTTGTGCCTCAGCAGAGGCATCATTCACAGGCAGTTGTTGATAAGCCTGTGCCAGGTCCAGCTTTGTGAATAAGCAACCTCCCTGTAAGGATGCCAGGATGTGGCTAATATAGGTACCGGATACGCATGCTGCTGAAGTGCCTTATTAATAGTGCACTTATAATCAGTGCAGATGCACACCGCTCCATTAGGCTTAACCGGTGTGACTATGGGAGTTTCCCACCTAGTGCTGTCAACAGGTTGCAACACTCCCTGTTGAACGAGCTTGTCTAACTCTGCATCAATCTTGGGCTTAAGGGCAAAAGGCACTCTACGAGGCTTTACTCTGATTGGGGCTACAGTTGGATCAAGGTGAAGAGCAATTGGTGTTCCTTTGTATTTTCCTAAGTTGAATACATCAGCAAACTCCTGGCAGACAGCTGCCAAATCCGCTGTTTGGGTTCTGTTGATGCCAATCACATGTATGCCCAGGGCATCAAACCAGTCTGGGCCAGTCAGGCTTGTTCACTGGCCTTCCACCACCACAATGTTAAGGGGACCCTCAAACTCTTTGAACTTTACTTTTAATGTAGCTTCACCTTTAACCATTACGTGGGAATTTTGAAAACCTGTCAAGATTAAATCTGATGGCTTGAGTCTGGCTCATTTCCTGCCATTTCTGCAGACATAGTTAAAAGTCCTGTAAGACATTATAGAAACAGCTGACCCAGTGTCCAGTTCCATGGAGTATGGAACTCCTTGTAGCTTGACTCTTTTCTTTTAGGGGGTGATGTGCTCCAGTTCTGAGAATGCTCCTCCTTCTGGAGCAATATCATACTCTATTCTGCCCCAGGGCCCCATTACCTCTCCTGGGGAAGTCTTTGGGTGGAGATTCCCTCTGGTGACCTTTTACAGATGATAGCGATGTGGCCTGTTTGCCAGATGCCACAGCCATTCGAAACCTGCATTCTGAGCACAGGTGCCATCCTCCACAGCCAGGGCATCTAGGGAAGAAGGCTGTCTTGTCAAGCGGCTGCTGTCTTCTTCCTGGGATCTTCTGCACCCAGTCGATCTCAATGTCACCGTCTGGGTCTTCTGTTCTCTCCAACTCTTCATGATGCACAGACATCTGGCTGGGGAAATTCTTTGAGGGACATAAAGCCTTGACGGCTCCACCTGCGGCCTCTTCTGCCCTCACTTCTTTCAGTGTGTCCTGAATGTCAGGGTCTCTTTAGCAAACAGCCTCTGCTGTACGTCTCTGCTTCTCAGGCCACATACCATCCTCTAAATCAGGGAATTCACACAGCCTAGACACCTGTCACAGGGCAGCCACAAATTCAGCAGCAGACTCCCCTGGCTGCTGTTCTCTCTGCTCGAACACAGGTCTCCATGCGATGTTGGGCAGTCTTGGTTCGAAGTGTTCTTTGAGTCTTGGTTTCAAGTCAGCAAAGGTAACTGACTCCAAAGTAGCAGGAGAGACAAGATTCTCTGCTATATCAAAAGTAGCTTGGCCACACACTCACAACAAGGTTGCAGCTTTTAAACTATCTTCTCTGACCTGGTTCACTCTAAGGTAGTTTTTGACCCTGGAGACATACTAACTCCACTGTTCTGGGTGCGTTATGTCGAACTTGGATAGTTTGCTGACTTTGGCCATGGCTGGCTGTTACTGCATCTCCAATGCCTTATGCTGCTAGGGCTTCTGTGAGAATCTTAGGGACGGATCCCTTAGGATAGTGATACCTCCAGCATTTGCGTATTGGCAGGCAGAAGGGGGGAATGCTATTCCAACCAGGGCCCTGATGTCTGGTCTTACCCCTTAGCGACTCTTAGCTCTTAGACTTCCAGCTCTTTTCTTCCTAGCAGCATATCCCACCTTCGTCACCACTGTTGTGTACTGGGAACATTGAAGACACAGAGTGGAAGTAACAGCTCATTTATTCAGTTCACACAGAAGCAGCTCTAGCAGCTGCTTGACTCATATTTATACGGACCGCCACTAGGCGGCAGCCAGTGATTTTAAAGTATACATTCCTGCCCAAAACAAAGGCTTACAGTATATACAGACAGATAGTCGAGGATTCAAATTAAACAATTAGCTAATCGTTTTTATAAGAGAACTTATGAAATTGCTTTAATACATAACAGGAACCATCTGAATCCACAGGTGCTTCTTATCACTGTGAGAGCTGAAGAGTTATCTTGGCTAACTAAAGTTTCTTCTCATAACAATTATTACAAGATGTATTGGACAATGTAACCTGAACTGTCAGAGAGGAGAGGGAGAGTTTTCCTCTTTTAATTATCTGTTTCCTGCCATTGCTTCAGAGCTAGCGTCCTTTCAGACTTGCTGGAATGTTTATTACCTAATAAAGTTAACATTGGAGTTCATCATGTCTTTAATGTTTTGCTTGGTTTGGCTTATTCAGCAGGAACATGACAGAAATTGTTTCTGGAGTGCTTATTTATTTGAAATAGTTTTAGATAATTATCAGAAATAATATATCAATCTGCGTCCAATAATAAAACAAAAAGTATAAATGTATAATACTAGCATAAATTAAAACAACAATCCATTCAGGTTGCTACTGAACTCAAGCAGTCAACAGAAATGCCAGTATAATTTCTTTTTTATTACATTTGTTGTTGTTAATTGCAAAGTCATGTCCGACCAATCGCAACCCCATGAACAATGTTCCTCCAGGTTTTCCTATCCTCTACCATCTTCTGGAGTCCATTTAAGCTCACGCCTACTGCTTCAGTGACTCCATCCAGCCACTTCATTCTCTGTCATCCCCTTCTTCTATTGCCCTCAATCTTTCCCAGCATTAGGCCCTTCTCCAGTGAGTCTTTCCTTCTCATTAGGTGGCCAAAGTATTTGAGTTTTAACTTCAGGATCTGGTCTTCTAAAGAGCAGTCAGGGTTGATCTCTTCTAGGACTGACTGGTTTGAATGCCTTGCAGTCCAAGGGACTCACAGGAGTCTTCTCCAGGACCATAATTCAAAGGCCTCAAATCTTTTGCGCTCAGCCTTTCTTATGGTCCAACTTTCACATCCATACATTGCAACTGGGAAAACCATGGCCTTGACTATACGCACTTTTGTTGGCAGGGTGATGTCTCTGCTTTTAGTATGCTGTCTAGATTTGCCATAGCTTTCCTCCCTAGGAGCAAGCGTCTTTTAATTTCTTGGCTGCAGTCCCCATCTGCGGTGATCTTGGAGCCTAGGAAAATAAAATCTGTCACTACCTCTATCTATTTGCCAGGAATTGAGAGAGCCGGATGCCATGATTTTGGGTTTTTTAATGTTGAGTTTCAAGCTAACTTTTGTACTCTCCTTCTTCACCCACATCAAAAGGCTCTTTAGTTCCTCTTCATTTTCTGCCATTAGAATGGTATCATCTGCATATCTTAGGTTGTTGATATTTCTCCCGGCAATCATCTAGCCCTGCCTTTCTCATGATGTGTTCTGCATATAAGTTAAATAGGCAGGGTGACAGTATACAGCCTTGCCGGACCCCTTTCCCAATTTCGAACCATTCAGTAGTTCCATTTCCAGTTCTCACTGTTGCTTCTTGACCCGCATATAGGTTTCTCAAGAGACAAATAAGATGGTCTGGTACTCCCATCACTTTAAGAACTTGCCACAATTTGTTGTGATCCACACAATCAAAGGCTTTTGCATAGTCAATGAAATAGAAGTAGACGTTTTTCTGGAATTCCCTAGCTTTCTCCACGATCCAGCGTATGTTGGCAATTTGATCTCTAGTTCCTCTGCCTCTTCAAAATCCTGCCTGTACTTCTGGTAGTTCTTGATCCACATACTGTTGGAATCTAGCCTGTAGGATTTTAAGCATAACTTTACTAGAATGTGAAATGAGTGCAATGGTATAATAGTTTGAACATCCTTTGGCATTGCCTTTCTTTGGAATTGGAATGTAAACTGACCTTTTCCAATCCTGTGGCCACTGTTGAGTTTTCCAAAGTTGCTGGCAAATTGAGTGTAGCACTTTTACTGCATCATCTTTTAAGATTTTGAATAGCTCAGCTGGAATACTGTCACCTCCACTAGCTTTGTTGTTGCTCAGATTTCCTAAGGCCCATTTCACTTCACATTCTAGGATGTCTGGTTCAGGGTCAGTGACCACCCCATCATGGTTATCTGGGACGTTAAGCTCGTTCTTGTATAGTTCTTCTGTGTAATTTTACCACCTCTTCTTAATCTCTTCTGCCTCTGTTAGGTCTCTGCCATTTTGGTCCTTTATCTTGCCCATCTTTGCGTGAAACATTCCCTTCATATCTCCAATTTTCTTGAAGAGATCTCTGGTCTTCCCTATTCTATTGTTTTCTTCTATTTCTTTGCACTATTTATTTAAGAAGGTATTCTTATCTCTTTTAGCTATTCTCTGGAATTCTGCATTCAATTGGGTGTATCTTTCT
This sequence comes from Crotalus tigris, assembly GCF_016545835.1. Taxonomy (NCBI): domain Eukaryota; kingdom Metazoa; phylum Chordata; class Lepidosauria; order Squamata; family Viperidae; genus Crotalus; species Crotalus tigris. The sequence goes on along the minus strand of NW_024096495.1, from coordinate 1,562,311 downwards.
CTTTCTCCTTTGCCTTTCGCTTCCCTTCTTTCCTCAGCTATTTGCAAAGTTTCCTCAGACAGCCATTTTGCTTTGTTGAATTTATTTTTCTTTGGGATGGTTTTAGTTGCTACCTTTTGTACAATGTTGTGAACCTCCGTCCATAGTTCTTCAGGAACTCTGTCTATCAGATCTAATTCCTTAAATCTATTTGTCATCTCTACTGTATATTCATCAGGAATATGATTTAATTCATATCTGAGTGGCCTAGTGCTTTTCCCTACTTTTTTCAATTTAAGCCTAAATTTTGCAACGAGAAGCTCATGATCTGAGCCACAGTCAGCTCCTGGTCTTGTTTTTACTGATTGTATAGAGCTTCTCCATCTTTGGCTGCAGAGCACATAGTCAATCTGATTTCTGTGTTGACCGTCTGGTGATGTCCACGTGTAGAGCCATCTCTTGGGTTGTTGGAAAAGAGTGTTTGTTGTGACCATCGTATTCTCTTGACAAAATTCTATCAGCCTGTGCCCTGCTTCATTTTGTACTCCAAGGCCAAACTTGCCTGTTATTCCGGTTATCTTTTGGCTTCCTACTTTAGCATTCCAATCCCCCATGATGATAAGGACATCATTTTGGGGCGTTAATTCTATAAGGTTCTGTAGGGCTTCATAGAACCGGTCAATTTCATCCTCTTCAGCACCAGTGGTTGGGGCATATATTTGGACTACTGTGATGTTGAATGGTTTGCCTTGGATTCAAACTGAGATCATTCTGTCATTTTGGGGATTGTATCCCAGTATTGCTTTACCTACTCTTTTATTGATTATGAAGGCTACTCCATTTCTTCTGAAGGATTCTTGCCCACAGTAGTATACTTGATGGTCATCTGAGTTAAATTCACCCATTCCTGTCCATTTTAGTTCACTGATTCCTAAGATGTCGATGTTCAGTCTTGTCATCTCTTGTTTGATTACGTCTAGCTTGCCTTGATTCATGGATCTTATATTACAGGTTCCTATGGAGAAAAGATCTTTACAGCATCGGACTTTCCTTTCACCACCAGATGCATCCACAGCTGAGCGTCCTTTCGGCTTTGGCCCAGTCGCTTCATTCTTTCTGGCACTACTAGTACTAGCCCTCTGCTCTTCCCCATATTGGACACCTTCTGACCTGAGGGGCTCATCTTCCAGCATCATATCTTTTTGCCTTTTGGTACTGTCCATGGAGTTTCCGTGGCAAAGATACTGGAGTGGTTTGCCATTTCCTTCTCCAGTGGATCACATTTTATCAGAACTTTCTGCTATGACCTGTCTGTCTTGGGTGGCCCTGCACGGCATAGCTCATAGCTTCATTGAGTTACGCAAGCCCCTTCGCCACAACAAGGCAGTAATCTGTGAAGGAGTTTTATTACATAATGAAGAGCAAAACAAAGTTGTCATCAGCTTATTGATGATATCATACTGCAAAGTCTTGAATGACCTCTCCTAAAATTATAATATAGACATCAACAATACAAATACAAAAAGTATTAAGTGCCTGGTATGTCACCATTGGCCTATCCAATGCTAGTGATTATAACCTAACAGAAAAGATCAGAAACCCTCCAATAGAGTGATTGGGACCTGCTAGAAAACTACTGCAAATAGATTACTAGAAATATATTAACATACAAGTGAGGAGACATTTATTAGTCCATGTACTATATATATAGTCTGTTATCTTTAGTGACATCACACAGAGCCTCCAACAACATAGAAAACAGTGAAGTATTCAAAAATGTATGAAGCCTTAAAAAGGAAGTTACCCTTTGCTATAGAACTTCACAACTGAATATTTCACAACTGAATATTTCACAAGGCTTCAGCATATTTCTATGTTTTCTAAACAGCTGAACATTCAAGAAGCCAGATAGCATCACTTCAAAGCAGCAGTTTCCTGGAGCAAGAAGACATTACAAAAGGAAATTATAAAATACATTTGGGAGGCAAACAAAAAATGTTGTCCTTATCAGCACAGCACGTCAATTTTTTTCAGCTATATGGAAAATCCTAATGAAATTGCATTTCTGACAACTAAATTGTGAATTTTGAATCTTTCTTATGATTGGGTCATCATGTGTAGTTCAAGGACATAATAATTCATTACTGATTTATATCTTCCTGAAATATGGATAAAATTCTAGTATCTTTAAAGTAGTGATATAGAAATACAACTTTCTTTTGAGCAGAAAATTTCCACTTTGTGAAAATAGTGCAATACATTTCAGAAACAGTTATAAAGATGAGGTGATGCATTGTCTTTGCCTTTCAGGGCCATTTGTGCAAACACAGATGATTTCTGCATGCAAATTTTGACAGATTGCTATAAAGATACTGTATAGTAGGAGTACTCAGTTGTATTACTACTTTGTAAAGTGGATAGATAAATAAAGTGAAGATTCAGCTGAAGATGGGAATTGATTCTCAGACAAGGAGTGGAAAGTACAGCAGTCAGCCACTTAAAATATTCCCATGTGGTCTTGAAGAAATTTGAAAGCACTTCAAGTACAACTTAATGAAGAGTTAAGAATAGAGGGGAAAAAACGAAATAGGTAGTTATATAACCACCACCACCATTGATAGCTATGGAGTCATGAAAGCAGGAAATCATAATGTTGAAAGTAAGGAGGCCTCAAAACTGTTACCTGGTAAAACCTTAGCCATCTCTGCAAATAGCGAACAGATAAAATCATATTTTAATTCCTGTTGATCAATATCTATTAAAACCTTTGGAATGTTGTGAGGGGACATTCAAGGGCAACTTATGAAAGAATGTTCAGAGAAACAAGAATGATCCACTTAGAAGAACAGAAGAAACTTTAGACAATCAGTATCTTATCATTGTTCTAAACAAGGATCACACTAATATATCCAATCACATTATCCCTATAAAAATGGAAGAACCAAAAGAGTTTTGTTATAATGTGAATAAAATGATCACAACATTTGCTGGAGGGCAAATAAAGCACACCTCAGAACATCACCAGCTCAAGGTTGACTCAGCCTTCCATCCTTTTGGGGTAGGTAAAATGAGGACCCAGATTGTTGGGGGCAATGTAAATATATATTTACATTGCTTACTGGTGTACACCGCTTAGAGAGTGCTTGCACTTAAAGCGGTATATAAGTCTCATAAATAAATAAATCTCTGTACATTAGAAAACATCAACTAAAATGTTTTAAAAGTGACAACTGTATTGTGTTTAAGGGTTACAAATGCAGGCAAGGATTAATTAGTAGAATATAGCTATTAGTATTTAAATGCATAAAAATACAACAGAAGCTCCTTTCAAAATGCAAAAATAATCATTTTCTATTAAGGTTCCATTTACGAGGACAATTAGATCAGGCATAAGTACAGTAGATTATATATCTGTCAGAATCACTGTTTCTATATATGGTCAATTATAGGATGAAATGTGAAGAGTCTATTGAGTGGAGCACACGAAAATATAGATTTATCAATCATATGTGAAACTTCTATTGAAAAAGTGAAGAGGTGAAAATTATTTTAGACATTACTAACAGTGTGAGAAGTACTTTTTAAAAACAAAAGAATGATATTGTCAATTTAATTTACAATAATTATGTTGAAAAACATTAATGTGTTATAAAAATTGTTGCTATTTCACCCATATGCAATTAGTCCACATGTATTCATTCACTTATTGTTGATCAAATCTACATTTACAGTTAATCCAAACCTATATTTCATATTCTTATTGTTCATCAATTGCACATTTTATCTTTTCAATACCAATTTAACATATGGGATTTTTGAGCTGATATAATCTAAATATTATAGGCTCAGTTGTATTTGTTCTCTGTTACAAAAGAGGAAAATCAGAAATGATCATTCTGTTTTTAAAAGACCAAGACCAAAACTTGAAAATTCCCAATTTGTCAAATTGAAGGAGGCAATGAATGAAATGAAACTAGAGATTGCTCTGTACTAATGAAAGCTCAGGTACTGGTGCTGAAAAATCTGAGCTCTAAGATAAAATTATTATATTAGGGCACAATTTTTCAACTAGGGATCCAGGATCCTGAACATATAACAAAAAACAATACATTTTAATTATTAAAATTAAATTAATGAATGCATTAAATTAAAGCAAAATGTCAGTAGAAATTGAAATAATAATAATATATGGCTTCTGTAAAAAAAGACAGAAAGAAAAATGGGGCTTATCCTTTTTAAGATGTGTGTGTGTGTGTGTGTGGGTGGGTGGGTGGGTGGGTGTGTTTTCTGAGGTTTTCGCAGGTGTTTGTATGTAGGTCTTTGGTTGTTCGGGTTTTCTCCCACGTAAAATTGGAAGTGTCTTGGCGACGTTTCGATGAAATCCCATTCGTCATCTTCAGGCTGGTGTTTTCAGCTTCGTGCTTCGAGGAGCACGTGCTTCTGCTCCTCGAAGCATGAAGCTGAAAATACCAGCCTGAAGATGACGAATGGGACTTTGTCGAAACGTCGCCAAGACACTTCCAATTTTATGCGGGAGAAAACCCGAACAACCAAAGACATATATAAAATAAATAATACACGATCACCGGGAGAGTTTTAAGTAAAAATACTTTACTAAAAAATACTTTACTAAAAAGGTTGCCAAGCTTTCGTTGGGGAACTCCCAACATCATCAGGGCTAAAAGGCCATTCTAACAAAGATGGTTTAAATGGGTTTGTTCGACATTTGCACATGGCTCTTAGACCGTGTCACTGGCCCCAGCTGATCAGCAGGTGTTCGGAATACATCTCTGACGTTATGTCCTTATGGACGCCTACCCCTTAGATTTTATAGCTGCACTGGAGCCTGTCATGTACCATATGGGGACAGATGAAGACACCAGGAGTTCTATAAGACAACAGATCACAGGGCTACTTACTAGCCACAGGTACCATCACAGCTTGTCTAGGGAAGAAATTGAAACTCTTACACAACTTAAAAGAGACGATACCATCGTCATACTTCCCGCAAACAAAGGTAGGGTGACTGTCGTTATGGACAGAGTGCTATATACAACTAAAGCCCTAGAACTCCTGAGTGATAGGACAGCCTATAGAGTAATTGAAAAAGAACCCTCAACAACACTCAGAAACAAAATTAATAAATTGCTAGACAGCTTTAAGCATAGTAAGAAGATCAGAGATGATACCCTGAGGAGGATACAACCTTGTGATATGGCTCTTGCCCGATTTTACGGATTACCAAAGATCCACAAGGAATGTATCCCTCTTTGCCCCATTGTATCATTCAGGGGCGCACCCACCTCGGGACTAGCCAAATGGCTTAGTACCCACATTAGCCATCTTGTGGATGGCAGTACCACGATGGTCAGATCTGCAGAGGAGTTCCTAGCTAAAATTAAGACTCTTAGAGTGGAAGACGATGAGATGATGGTGTCATTTGACGTCACCTCTCTCTTCACCTCCATTCCCCAGGACTTGGCCATCTCAGTCCTGAGAGACTGACTGACGCATATGGGAGGAGGTCATCATCAGGACTCCCTGCAGACAGAGGACCTCGTGAAACTGATAGAAATATGTCTTAAGACTTATTTCACATTCCAGGGTACCATCCATGAACAGATTAAGGGGACTCCTATGGGCTCCCCCATCTCCAGTATTGTAGCTGAGGTAGTCCTTCAACAACTTGAACATAAGACAATGACCCTATACCGACCCAAATTTTGGGTCCGGTACGTGGACGACACGTTCACTGTTGTTAAAAAACAACATGTAGCTGTATTTATGGAAATACTGAATTCAATCTACTCTGATATAAAATTTACTGTAGAGGAGGAAAAACAAAATTCCCTTGCTTTCTTAGACATATCCATCCATCGTCAACCAGATGGATCTCTACATACGAAAGTATTCCGTAAATCGACTCATATGGATAGGATCCTCCATTACCAGAGCAACCACCTAGTTCCCCATAAAATCAGCTGCATTAAAGCATTATTTAAGCGCGTTGACTCCCACTGCAGCACGGATGAGTATAAGAATGAGGAGAGGAAGCACCTCTTTCGTATATGCCAGTATAACAGCTACCCAATACGATTTGTCAGACAATATAGCGTAACATCCCACCTTTGGGATATCCAAAGAAGAGAAGAATCCCCCCTACAAAAAACACGTATCTCCCTCCCCTACATTAGTAACATCTCGGAGGCCACGGCCAGACTGCTAGCCCCCCATTGAATAGAAGTGGCCCACAAACCTAATCAAACCCTACGATCCAAGGTCATGCACCCAAAAGATCCCCTACCCATTATGGAAAAATCAGCAGTTGTCTATAAAATCAATTGTAAAAACTGCCAGGACAACTATCTGGGGGAAATGGCCAAACGACTGAAGACTCGTCTTCACGAACACAAACTGGCCATAAAACAAGGCGAACAGCATTCACAACTCTGGATGCATATGGCACAGCAGGGCCACCAGTTTGACTTTGCTAACACATGTATCATAGCTAGCGATGCCACGAAGGGAGGCCGGCTATTGAAGGAGGCTTGGTTCTCGAATAATAACTCAATTAATCGCCATATTGACCTATATCCAGTGCAACAAGCGCTGAGGAAATGGGACTCAAATCACCATCCCATATGTTACGAGCGATCAAATCAACATCCACAATGCTACAGACAAAGAACTGTACCTTCTCCCTGCCAGGAACGACTGCACGGGATTGTGACTGACCACTGACATCCCATTGACATCTCTCCACCACGTGATCAGTGCCAGCTCACATAGCAGAGGAATTCTCCACCATAGCGCGTGAATGCAAGCGCACAGACAGTGAACCCCCCACCGACAGAAGAAGGGAAAACTCACCAGATAGACAACCCAGGCACCTCCCAACAACATCGGGACAAACTCATACCCTTTGGGGGGAGAGGAAGCAACAATAATAATATTGAGATGCCTGAAGGATCTAACAGCAAAATCCCTAAGTTTGACACTGTCCACAATGACGAAGAGGAACATCTAATACAGGAGGGGGAGAGGACACACAGAATGACAACCCATTCGCTTAGCAAAAGGGAAAGCAATACAGGCAAAAAACACGCCCAAATACTATTAAATTCTGCTCGGCAGGAATGTGAAGGATCTAGTTTGAATACCAGACAATGAAAGGAGACGGACATTGGAAACACCGTGGCGGAGGATGGAAATACGAATGTTAAAATATGTAATATCCAGATAGAGGCTATTCATATGATCAAGGAGGAGGGGAGTACACAACAAAAAGGGAACATTGGCTTGCAGCCAAGAAAGATCCAGCCCCTTAACAGGATACAGGGAAACATTGGACTAAATCCCCCCGATACGATAAGAACGAGCACCACCAAAGGTGAGGGGGGTGTAAGATTATTAACAAACCCAAAAACCAACAATAGAAGATAGATAAGGGAACCTGAAAGAACGACGAGAAAGAACATAACGTCAGAGATGTATTCTGAACACCGGCTGATCAGCTGGGGCCAGTGATGCGGTCTAAGAGCCATGTGCAAACGTCGACCAAACCCATTTAAACCATCTTTGTTAGAACGGCCTTTTAGCCCTAATGATGTTGGGAGTTCCCCAACGAAAGCTTGGCAACCTTTTTAGTAAAGTATTTTTTAGTAAAGTATTTTTACTTAAAACTCTCCCGGTGATCGTGTATTATTTGTTTTATTTATAACTGTGCCCGGGAGTCGCATTTTTACTAGCATTTTTGAACATTATATATATATATATATATATATATATATATATATATATATATATATATATATATATGTCTTTGGTTGTTCGGGTTTTCTCCCGCGTAAAATTGGAAGTGTCTTGGCGACATTTCGACGAAGTCCCATTCGTCATCTTCAGGCTGGTGTTTTCAGCTTCGTGCTTTGAGCAGCCATGTGTGGTCTTAGCTGTTTCTTCCTTTTAACTGCCAGTGGGGGTATGAACTGATTGGGTGGGAGCTTGGCTGTGTTCTGATTGGGTGGAGGTGTGTTCTGAATGGTTAGGGGCTTGGCTGTGCTCTGATTGGCTGGGGGAGTGTTCTGTTTGGTTGTGCTCAGGTTAGTCTGAGTTGAGTTGGATTTTAGTGGGGGTTTCTTTTTGGATTAGGTTTGTAATCTTATTTCTATGGAATCCATTGGATGTTAGTACATTGGTGAGAGTGTGTAGTTCGGGTTTTAGGTGTTGTTCGTCAGCTAAGCGTTTTGTTCTGGAGATGAGTGTCTTGGCTACAGAGTTGATCTGTGCTGGGTGGTGGTGTGAGAGAGCGTGCAGATAGGTCGCTGGGCTGTAAGTTTTGTTTTTTTATGATCTCTATAAACTGGAATGAGTTTTTTACGTCTGAGGTGATAGATTCTGCATAGGGCTGTAGTTGTTTGGCGAGAAATTTGGCTAGGTTTTGTAGAAACCTCTACAAAACCTAGCCAAATTTGTAGAAACCTCTACAAAACCTAGCCAAATTTCTCGCCAAACAACTACAGCCCTTTGCAGAATCTATCACCTCAGGAAGCATGACCACGAACGCGAAGCCAAAACATAGCAAGGCAGCCCAAAATCTTAAACCCCTCTTCAACTCAGACTAACCTGAGCACAACCAAACAGAACACTCCCCCAGCCAATCAGAGCACAGCCAAGCCCCTAACCATTCAGAACACACCTCCACCCAATCAGAACACAGCCAAGCTCCCACCCAATCAGTTCATACCCCCACTGGCAGTTAAAAGGAAGAAACAGCTAAGACCACACATTGCTGCTCAAAGCACGAAGCTGAAAACACCAGCCTGAAGATGACGAATGGGACTTCATCGAAACGTCGCCAAGACACTTCCAATTTTACGCGGGAGAAAACCCGAACAACCAAAGACCTACATACAAATACCCGCGAAAACCTCAGAAAACAAATATCGAACCTCTACGGGGAGGAAATCCACCATCTGACCAGGACCTATGAAAAACTTGAAGTCCAAAGAGCTTCCATTTTATGTGACCTCGCATTCCTACGCAACTGCCGAGATCAAAATCTAATCCCCACATGTTTCCAACTGAAATTCCACTCCAACTCTGCAGCCACCAAACGGATCCTGAAAAGAACAGAATTGGCCCTAATCAGAAATGAACTTCACACAAAAAGATTCCTCCTAGACCGAATTAACAAAGATCTCCTCACACTCCACCTCAAACTCAGCAACAAGATCCACCCCGCACTTTGGGACAAATCCAAACAACTCGCCGTCTGGAGAGCCGAAACACAGACCACCCTCAAGACAGATACACACACCAACAAACTCCGAAGACTACAAGAACGCCAGAAACAAACCCCTCCTTCCTCACAGCCACACATGAAACAAACAGTGCATAACATCTCAGATAGGATCCTCACCAAAGCCGAAACCAATGTCCTTTTCCAAAGGATTCAACTTTGCAGTCGCTCCAAACACATCCCCACTGAAACCATTATATGTGGAGTTGAAACCAGCCTGACCAAAATCAACCCCGACGACGCTAACAGAATCAGACTCGAAATCACCAACATCCTCTGCACCAGCAAGCCACCCAAAAGCAACTTACCCAAAGAGGAACAGACAGCACTACGTAACCTGAAAGAAGACACCAGCATAATAATCCTACCAGCAGACAAGGGCAATGCCACGGTGGTTATGAACACATCTGACTACCAAACCAAATTAACCAACCTACTCCAAGACTCCACATACAAAACCCTAAATACAGATCCCACCACCTACCTGGAAAAAACCACCAGAGCCAAAATAAAAGCCTCCCCCATTAGCGAAGAGATCCAGCAAAGAATCATTCCCAGAGAGAAATCATACAGATGCCCCAAACTCTATGGTCTCCCCAAGATACACAAAGAAGGAACCCCACTCAGACCTATAGTCAGCTCCATAGGCTCACCTCTACAAAACCTAGCCAAATTTCTCACCAAACAACTACAGCCCTATGCAGAATCCATCACCTCACATGTAAAAAACTCCTTCCAGTTTATAGAGATCATAAAGAAACAAAACTTACAGACCAGCAACCTACTAGTGAGCTTCGATGTCATATCCCTCTTCACCCAAGTGCCTATCAAAGAAGCCTTGACAGCCATTCAAAACAAATATAACCCCCCCAAACACATCTTAGATCTGACCAACCACTGCCTATCCAACACATACTTCATCTATAATGGACAAAAATACAAACAAACAGAAGGAGCACCATGGGATCACCCCTCTCACCTGTCATTGCAAACCTCTACATGGAACACTTTGAAACCCAAGCTCTAGAAAAATCGGATCACAAACCCAAACTCTGGCTCAGATACGTAGACGACACCTTCATAATCTGGCCACATGGGAAAGAAAAACTGGACAACTTCCTCACACACCTCAACAGCCTACACCCCAAAATACAGTTCACCATGGAAACAGAAACTAACAACCAACTTCCCTTCCTGGATGTCTTAGTCTACAAGAAATCCAATGGCTCCCTAGGACACACCATCTACCAGAAGAAAACACACACAAACCGCTATCTGCACGCTCTCTCACACCACCACCCAGCACAGATCAACTCTGTAGCCAAGACACTCATCTCCAGAACAAAACGCTTAGCTGACGAACAACACCTAAAACCGAACTACACAACTCTCACCAATGTACTAACATCCAATGGATTCCATAGAAATAAGATTACAAACCTAATCCAAAAAGAAACCCTCACTAAAATCCAAGACAAAGAACAAGAAAACGGCAAAGCCCTCCTCCCATACATAAAAGGCACCACAGACAGAATCAGTAAGATCCTCCATAAACACAACATCAAAACAGCGTTCTGCACAAACAGAAAAATATCCACCATCCTTAGAAACCCCAAGATAAAATTGAATTAGAAAATCAAGGAGTATACGAAATCCCATGCACCACTTGTCCCACCACATACATCGGACAAACCAACAGAAGAATAAGTGCACGCATTGAAGAACATAAGAACTCAGTCAAAAAGAGGAACCAACATCTTCCCTGGTCCAACACCTTAAAGCCACAGGACATGAAATTGACTTTAAAAATACCAGAACCATTGCCAAAAGTGAACATTTGAATAACAGAATAATCAGAGAAGCCATCGAGACAGAAAAACGCCCACACAGCATGAACAAGCGAGATGATACCTCCCGCCTACCAGCCATTTGGAAACCCGCCCTTATTGACAAACGACTCCCTAACACTAAAAATGATACCAGACCCACACTCACAAAAACCACACAGGAATGTCACCACCACACATCCACGCAAAAAACAAACCCAAAGCCACACCGATGACGAGGCACGACCACAAACCAGAAGCCAGACCACAGCTGCATCATTATCCACTTTAAACCCCTCCAATCCATACATGAAGCAAACTGACACCCTCCATGAAGAGGAGGCACGACCACGAACGCGAAGCCAAAAAATAGCAAGGCAGCCCAAAATCTTAAACCCCTCTGCAACTCAGACTAACCTGAGCACAACCAAACAGAACATTCCCCCAGCCAATCAGAGCACAGCCAAGCCCCTAACCAATCAGAACACACCTCCACCCAATCAGAACACAGCCAAGCTCCCACCCAATCAGTTCATACCCCCACTGGCAGTTAAAAGGAAGAAACAGCTAAGACCACACATTGCTCCTCGAAGCACGAAGCTGAAAACACCAGCCTGAAGATGACGAATGGGACTTCGTCGAAACGTCGCCAAGACACTTCCAATTTTACGCGGGAGAAAACCCGAACAACCAAAGACCTACATATTTATTTATATATATATATATATATATATATATCCCCTTTATGGATTACTGCCTTGTCGTGGTGAAGGGGCTTGCGTAACTCAATGAAGCTATAAGCTATGCCGTGCAGGGCCACCCAAGACGGACAGGTTATAGCAGAGAGTTCTGACAAAATGTGATCCACTGGAGAAGGAAATGGCAAACCACTCCAGTATCTTTGCCATGAAAACCCCATGGACAGTACTAAAAGGAAAAAAGATATGACGCTGGAAGATGAGCCCCTCAGGTCGGAAGGTGTCCAATATGCTACTGGGGAAGAGCAGAGGGCTAGTACTAGTAGCGCCAGAAAGAATGAAGCGAGTGGGCCAAAGCCGAAAGGATGCTCAGCTGTGGATATATCTGATGGTGAAAGGAAAGTCCGATGCTGTAAAGATTTTTTCTCCATAGGAACCTGGAATGTAAGATCCATGAATCAAGGCAAGCTAGACGTAGTCAAAAAAGAGATGACAAGACTGAACATCGACATCTTAGGAATCAGCGAACTAAAATGGACAGGAATGGGTGAATTTAACTCAGATGACCATCAGGTATACTACTGTGGGCAAGAATCCCTCAGAAGAAATGGAGTAGCCTTCATAGTCAATAAAAGAATAGGAAAAGCAATACTGGGATACAATCCCCAAAATGACAGAATGATCTCAATTCGAATCCAAGGCAAACCATTCAATATCACAGTAGTCCAAATCTATGCCCCAACCACTGGTGCTGAAGAGGATGAAATTGACCGGTTCTATGAAGCCCTACAGCACCTTATAGAATTAACACCAAAAAATGATGTCCTTATCATCATGGGGGATTGGAATGCTAAGGTAGGAAGCCAAAAGATAACCGGAATAACAGGCAAGTTTGGCCTTGGAGTACAAAATGAAGCAGGGCACAGGCTAATAGAATTTTGTCAAGAGAATACGATGGTCATAACAAACACTCTTTTCCAACAACCCAAGAGACGGCTCTACACATGGACATCACCAGACGGTCAACATAGAAATCAGATTGACTATGTGCTCTGCAGCCAAAGATGGAGAAGCTCTATACAGTCAGTAAAAATAAGACCAGGAGCTTCTCATTGCAAAATTTAGGCTTAAATTGAAAAAAGTAGGGAAAAGCACTAGGCCACTCAGATATGAACTAAATCATATTCCTGATGAATATACAGTAGAGGTGACAAATAGATTTAAGGAATTAGATCTGATAGACAGAGTGCCTGAAGAACTATGGATGGAAGTTCGCAACATTGTACAAGAGGTAGCAACTAAAACCATCCCAAAGAAAAAGAAATGCAAGAAAGCAAAATGGCTGTCTGAGGAAGCTTTGCAAATAGCTGAGGAAAGAAGGGAAGCGAAAGGCAAAGGAGAAAGAGAAAGATACACCCAATTGAATGCAGAATTCCAGAGAGTAGCTAGAAGAGATAAGAATGACTTCTTAAATGAACAGTGCAAAGAAATAGAAGAAAACAATAGAATAGGGAGGACCAGAGATCTCTTCAAGAAAATTGGAGATATGAAGGGAACATTTCATGCAAAGATGGGCATGATAAAGGACCAAAATGGCAGAGACCTAAAAGAGGCAGAAGAGATTAAGAAGAGATGGCAAAACTACACAGAAGAACTATACAAGAATGAGCTTAACATCCCAGATAACCACAATGAGATGGTCATTGACCTCGAACCAGACATCCTAGAATGTGAAGTGAAATGGGCCTTAGAAAATCTGAGCAACAACAAAGCTAGTGGAGGTGACAGTATTCCAGCTGAGCTATTCAAAATCTTAAAAGACGATGCAGTAAAAGTGCTACACTCAATTTGCCAGCAAATTTGGAAAACTCAACAGTGGCCACAGGATTGGAAAAGGTCAGTTTACATTCCAATTCCAAAGAAAGGCAATGCCAAAGAATGTTCAAACTATCGCACCATTGCACTCATTTCACATTCTAGTAAAGTTATGCTTAAAATCCTACAAGCTAGACTCCAGCAGTATGTGGATCGAGAACTACCAGAAGTACAGGCAGGATTTCGAAGAGGCAGAGGAACTAGAGATCAAATTGCCAACATACGCTGGATCATGGAGAAAGCTAGGGAGTTCCAGAAAAACATCTACTTCTGCTTCATTGACTATGCAAAAGCCTTTGATTGTGTGGATCACAACAAATTGTGGCAAGTTCTTAAAGAGATGGGAGTACCAGACCATCTCACTTGTCTCTTTAGAAACCTATATGCGGGTCAAGAAGCAACAGTGAGAACCGAACACGGAACCACTGATTGGTTCAAAATTGGAAAAGGAGTCCGGCAAGGCTGTATACTGTCGCCCTGCCTATTTAACTTATATGCAGAGCACATCATGAGAAAGGCAGGGCTAGATGAATCAAAAGTTGGAATTAAGATTGCCGGGAGAAATATCAACAACCTAAGATATGCAGATGATACCACTCTAATGGCAGAAAGTGAAGAGGAACTAAAGAGCCTCTTGATGCGGGTGAAGAAGGAGAGTGCAAAAGTTGGCTTGAAACTCAACATTAAGAAAACCAAAATCATGGCATCCGGCCCTCTCAATTCCTGGCAAATAGATGGGGAAGAAATGGAGGTAGTGACAGATTTTATTTTTCTGGGCTCCAAGATCACCTCAGATGGGGACTGCAGCCAAGAAATTAAAAGACGCTTGCTCCTGGGGAGGAAAGCTATGGCAAATCTAGACAGCATACTAAAAAGCAGAGACATCACCCTGCCAACAAAAGTGCGTATAGTCCAGGCCATGGTTTTCCCAGTTGCAATGTATGGCTGTGAAAGTTGGACCATAAGAAAGGCTGAGCGCAAAAGAATTGAGGCCTTTGAACTATGGTGCTGGAGAAGACTCCTGCGAGTCCCTTGGACTGCAAGGCGTTCAAACCGGTCAGTCCTAGAAGAGATCAACCCCGACTGCTCTTTAGAAGGCCAGATCCTGAAGTTGAAACTCAAATACTTTGGCCACCTAATGAGAAGGAAGGACTCACTGGAGAAGGGCCTAATGCTGGGAAAGATTGAGGGCAATAGAAGAAGGGGACGACAGAGAATGAGATGGCTGGATGGAGTCACTGAAGCAGTAGGTGTGAACTTAAATGGACTCCAGAAGATGGTAGAGGACAGGAAGACCTGGAGGAACGTTGTCCATGGGGGTTGCGATGGGTCGGACACGACTTCGCAATTAACAACATAACAACAAATATATATATATATATATATATATATATATATATATATATATATATATATATATATATATATATATATATGTGGTGGTGACATCCTGTGGGTCTGGTGTCATTCTTTGTGTATATATATATGTATATATATACACAAAGAATGACACCAGACCCGCACTCACTAAAACCACACAGGATGTCACTACCACACATCCACGCAAAACGCAAACCCAAAGCCACACCAATGATGAGGCATGACCACAAACTGACTGGGAAGGTCACAAACGGCGAACACATGACCACAGAACACTGAAACCATTGTAAATACATGCTGGTTGCCAATTGTGATCATGTGACCATGGGGACACTGAAACAGTTGTAAGTGCGAGGACTAGTTGTATGTCACTTTTTTCATCACCGTAATAACTTTGTCTGATAGCTAAATGAAGGATTATAAGTCAAAGACTACATGTATAGAGTCACATTGCTATAAGAGACTCAGCAGCGTAAATCTGAATACAGTGAAAATAATGTCACTCTCTCTATTTTCTCCAGACTATTGTTCCAAATCCTATATACTTCATTCCACCAACTTGTAGGGAAAGGATAGGAAAAAAAAGAGATGTAAATAGATGGTATTATATGTGTGTATGAAATAATATGGTGAATAAAGTTTGTTAAAGGAAGCTAAACTACTTTCTTATTTAAGCACACAGATTAGTACCCCACTATTCAGCCATTTTAATGGTGAGGTATAGTCCTCAACCATTTCAAAAAGCAGAATCAGAAGGACTAACACTCTTAGATTAATAGCAAACAAAATGCTTCCCGTTTAAATGCTTTCGCACATATGATTGGCAATACCAGTTGTACAGAGATAAATTAAGTGTTACACACTATTGTACATCACAGTATGATAAAGCAGAAGTCTTCCTTCAAAGTTCAAGGATGCAGATCCCTGAGAGCATGAACAAAGACTTTAGGCACACACTACACTTCACAAAGAAATAGAAAGGGAGAGAAATCCAAGCACATAACATATAGAAGTTGACAGTGTCTTGACAAATTAACTCAGTGCCTCCTTCAACTTCTACTCTTCTGCCAAATCCCCATTTAATTCAGAGGAAGGCACTGTGAGATGTTGTGCTGTTAAAAATAAATTTTAAAAAACAGCCTAAGTCTCTACACTAGTTGCCAATAACATATAATTTACAATTAATTACTTTTGTTTTAGTTTAGAGAACTGTGCATGCAATTTATTTTGTACAAATAAATTATCACATGTACCCACTCTCAACTAGGCAAGGAAGATTGCTTTGCACCAAAAAAAGTAAAATAAAAAAACCCTCATAAGTTCCAGGGAGTCTGTTGAAATTTTTTAACAGTACTGATGTTTCAAATATATATATATATATATTAGTTTCCTGTCAAGTTCTGCATGCTTTGTAGATATCTTATTTTTTGTTGGGATACACTTTAGGAATTTACCTTAATTCAGAACACTGATAAAAGGAGGCTTCCCAAATATTAAACTAATAGGAAAAACAATTCCTCCAAATTAACTGTAACAATAAAAACTAATAGGAAAAACACTTGTTAAATTTATTTTTTATGAAAATGAAATTAAAATCTAAGCAAAGTACCTGACACAATAAAAATCAGTGAATCTGTGAACATAATTATATTCTTTAACATCTATTTAAAAGAGGAATTTCATGATTTTATTCATGATTTATAGAGCTATAGAAATAAGTCCTTATCTAATCTATTTCAGTTTTTTTCTGTAAATGTCTGTCCTATTAACTTGCCACATCTTTCTGCTTTTGCTTTCCAAATAATGCAACAAAATCTCAATTTCTCTTATGCATATTTTTCCTAATATTTGCATTTAACATACAAGTTCTTTGAAAGGCAAATGCTGTTTTATAATTTACCACTTGAAAACTCCATTATAAATGTGTAAAAGTAAAGAAGGATAATTGGTTTTGTGGTCATATTACAAAGATCCTGGAACTAAATTAGACCTATAATTAACTGTGCTTAGGAAAGATTTAAAAATGCAGACCAAACAAGTTTTTCCTATGCCCCTTGCTATTTATTAATATTTTAATGTATACATGATTGCTAAACTCACAAGCTTATTTTAGATTCAGCTCAGTCTTACGAAAATTATACATCACAATACAAATATAACTCAGCAATGGAAGGAAGGAAGGAAGGAAGGAAGGAAGGAAGGAAGGAAGGAAGGAAGGAAGGAAGGAAGGAAGAAAGAAAGAAAGAAAGAAAGAAAGAAAGAAAGAAAGAAAGAAAGAAAGAAAGAAAGACAATTCTTTTTTTCAAAATGCATAACAGAATAAAATATATTTACACATTTCCTAAAAAGCAAAACAAAAGATTGGCAAATGTTTCTGGAGGAATATAAATGTCAGAAAGTTTCAGCATGTGCCAAGAAATTGCATGACCACACTAATTTCTCCTTGACTTGCCAAAGCAATTATAAATAAATCAAACTGCATTTAAATTCCTGACTGATCATACTGCAGAGAGTACTAATTCAAATCATATAAAGAAAAATACATTTGCAGTGTAATAGGCTGGAAAAAATGTTTGATATATAAAAAAGAGAAGCTGAAACTTTGAAAATTAATTCAAACCCAAAGCAGATGTTCACTTGCTCAGTTTTAGCACTAAAGGAAGATTCAGTCTATTTGTACAAACACAACATTCACCAATTTTCAGACTTCTCAAATGGTTATAACATAAATATGAAATAATAATATAATGGCTTTATTTCTTTTGAAAATGAATAGAACTCAAAGAATAAATTTTAATTTCTAAATTATACATATTAAATAAAACCATATCATTTACCTAATCTATAGATAAACTGAGTGAGGGGATAACTTTTTATTGATACTTCTAAAACAAAAAGAAGAGAGTTAATGTGAATTTCATAAAGGCAATGTTTGTGGAAAGAAGCTGACAATATTTGATTAATGCTAAGTTAAACTTAAAATTGTTCCCTTTTCCTATAACATATATTCTGCTTTGTCTTCAAAGAACTGAAGTATACAGAAAAAGTCTCCTCACCGCATCTTTATTTTATCCTCATAAATAATCCTGGCATATAAATCAGAATAAGAGAATAAATGGATCATCTTGGGATCTAAAAGAAAAATCCCTAATCCTTTCCCAGTAATTTAACCAAATTCACTTCCAACCATCTCATTTACTCAACTGGACGATCCCACTTTGCTTTGACATGACAAAGATATATCAACCTGGCTTGTGTTCTTTGAAAATTAGTTTGCAGAAAGTAAACTTTTTAAAAGGGAATAAAGAAAAATCAAACAACACAAATTCTTGTTGGGTTCATTGACTGATTGATTGTACCATTAAGTCATATTTTATCATAACCCATTGTTTACGCACCACAAAATGGCTGGACTTGCACAACAGATTAAATCAAAACTAAGCAAGCCACATTAGCTATGTATATGCTACTGGATGTTTCTCTACCTAGAATTTGTTTTTTACAGAAAACTTGTACAACTTGTGAGTTTTTAAAAAATATATCAAATCAAGCAAAAATATATCAAATACGCTTAGGTCAGTGGTGGCAAACCTATGGCATGTGTGCCAAAGGGGGCACTCAGAGCCCTCTCTGTGGGCACGTGAGCTGTCATGCCAGCCCCACCTCCCCTCGCAGGCCCCTCACCAGCAGCCCCCCGGAGGAGAGTCATCCCTGGGCGCAGCCCATGCAGAGCAGCTTAGCCAAGGACATGGCAGCTGAGTAGTGAAGTCTTGCACCCCATCGCTTGTAGATGATGCTGTGGGGTGCAGAAGGAGGACGTGGCTGCCATGACGCTGCTGGGCCACCTGGGCAATCAGCTGTGGTGGGCCATGGAGGTGGTGGGTGGCCCTGTGGGCAGATGGGAGCAGGGCGGGGGTGGTTTTGGGGCACTCAGTCTCTAAAAGGTTAGCCATCACTGCCCTGGGTCAATTTAAAGTATTGTGGTTCTCACTGATCTAATTTCTAGGTGAGTCTTTTTTAAATAAGAAACAGTCTAATTTTCCAAGATGAGCTGCTTTTATCTCTGCTCCTTCACTCTAGTCAGTGAACAATGGCTAGTTTTTTATCATACAGATGTATCTAGTATGTCTCATGTCATCAAAATTTCATATGAATGATAATCACCTGAGATGATTTCTATAATTTTGGATAAACTCATCTTTATTAGTGTATAATAAATATGCAAAATATGAAATTTCTAAAAACCTGCTTGGGTTGCATATACCTTGAAGTCATGCTAAATGATAGTGCCCACTGATCTGTTTATTGGGGATAGAAAATAGAATAATAAAAAACATTTTCATTAGGGCAGGAGCTAAAAAAAACCACTGTAATTGATTCCATCCAAATTACAATATTTCCTTACTCTTCTATTTAACTATGCACATGGAGTATCCTATTTGCATTGCAAAACTTCATTTTTGTAAATGCCCTACCCTACTCTAACCCATCTATCTTCTTCCCCTCCCCCCAATGAAATTACAAAACATTTTTGGCACTTTGAAGGTAGGCATTTGCATCTATAATTTAACATAGCTACAAAATTGCATCTGCAAACATGGAGGGTTTTTAGAAAGCCTATTATGCTAGGCTTTTTACTTCTTATTATGTACAGTTTTTCAACCCTTTTCTTCTCTTTTGCTCCCTAAGGAATTATGCAAACAAATCACTAACTGCTTTTTTTTAAAAAAAAGAAATTATTCCCCTTTTTTTCTTTTGGGTGTTTAATATGACTAAATCCAATAGTGCTTTCATTCCCAACATGCTTATTCATTTAAGTGTGGGAAGTTATAGCATGCTAGCATAAAATAGTTAGGAACAAGCATGCCTTGAGGTTTTATTAATACATGCAAAAGTGACGCTCAGAAACCAAATGTAGTCTTTTTATTATAAAAATTCTGTAATGTACTGTCTTCCTCCCCCTTGAAATAATACCAATAGGGGACAAGTTGTTTAGTCAAACAACATTTTGATATTCTAAAGCACAAAATGAGTATGTGAATTATACTAATATACCCAGTAATCACTATTCAAACACTTCTGCTTGAACAAAGAACTGTGCCAAAGAAAATCATTCAGGAATGGCAGACTGTTATATTCTTAAAATGAATTAATAGTATTTATTCAGGCCTGAAAGTCTTGGTCAGTGAAAGCATCCTCCTCACAGGGCCATCAAATCTTGTTGTCTTTATTCTGTAATACCTCATTAAAACTATGAATATACACACAAACAAGGATAAACCCCACAATCTCTGCTCCTCCTCCCTTCCTCTCTCTCCACCTCTCTCTGAGTTGTCTCTATTATTCAGAAAGGGACAATAAGAGATAGTCTTTTCCCACTTTGTTCTTCATAAGATGTGTGCTGGTATATCAAGAAAAGTTGTCAATGAAGGTTCTGAAGCTTGGGGAATGATGTCTATATTGATCTGTAGAAGTTACAAAATTTGTCCAATAAAAGAATTTTATTATTCAAATGCTAAGAAAGATTTGTCTTTTCTGCTACACTCAATTTCGTTATCCAGCCCTTTGCTACTGTTCATGTGTTGATGATCTGCTACTCTAAGTCACTATGAAGTAACTCCTCTATTCCTTTATTGCTTGTTCTTTGCTCTTTTTGGATTTTCTGAGTCTCTGTCTACTTGATTAGGCATGATTAAGTGTATTTTAGACATTCAGCTTAATAAAATAAATCTTATTTCTGTCCTCTGCTGTGTGATTAGTGCTTTTTTGAAAAAGAAGAAGAAGAAGAAGAAGAAGAAGAAGAAGAAGAAGAAGAAGAAGAAGAAGAAGAAGAAGAAGAAGAAGAAGAAGAAGAAGAAGAAGAAGAGTAACAATGATTTTGTAAGATTCCTCCAGCCTTTTGATTTTTTTAAGTAGGAATACACAACATAGACCGAGAGGTACAATAATTCAGAGTAGTTTCCCCAAAAAAATCCACCTCAAATTAAATTGCAATTTTGTATCTGATTTCCACTGGTTCCTACATTGTTCTATATTTCTGCATTTCCAATTTCACTTTCCTGGGAGTTGGAGTACTACTACAAGTCTACAGAAAAAAAATGTTCCTATGAGAAAATATATTACAAAGAAAAAATGGAGTTTCCCTGGTGTTAGAGAAGTGCATGAAAAGTTGTATCTTGAACAACTAATAGGAACCTTATTGCTTTGATTTCTCTGTAGACAAATGACTTAGACCAATAAACAATTCTTCTTAACATGAGAAAAAGGTAGAAACTTCATCTACCATATGGATACTTCATCTTGTTATTCTACTCCAGGAACTTAATTTCAGATCTACTGGCCAGACTCAGGCCAATCACATGGAAGGGCAAAACTCTTTTCCTTGGAGGCCTTATAAAGTTTCAAAGACAGAGGAGTTCAATATCTGCCACACATCTCTAGTAGGTGTTTTTAAGTGGGACGTCCCAAACCTTTGAGCCAAGTTATCCTTCCTGTTATTGCCCTTTCCATTTGGTACTGTGACAGTATATTTGAAATCTATAATTAACAATGAGGCTTAACACACATAGTTTGTTTCCATTCTTAAACTTCTCTCCCAAGGCCTGAAGAATCCTTTTTCTGTTTTCCTTATTTGCAAATTAATATACTAATAGACTGATTCTGTTATTCCATAATTCTATACCCAGGTTTTTTCCTGTAAGAATCAGTAGAAGAATTTTCAAATAAATCCTTCAAATAAATTTGAAACAACTTGAACCGTAATGGATAACATTATTTAAATATTTTTCAGATATAATTATCCCTTTTCATCTCATTCCTTGTTAGTCATCCTTTTCTGCATTCTGTATCAAAGAACAACTGAAATCTATCATCTATTATACAATGACTTAATGAAAGATGGTGCTTTCTCAGTTCTGAATATATCTTTTTCTGTAATTATTTCTGTTTCCATTTCCCAGCATACATTAATTTATTAATTTTATCTCTCCCTATTTTTGAAAGAGGTTGTATTGTCCTGTATTTTTCTTATTAAAGCAATGTTGAGTTTATCCAACTCAAATATCTAAGATTATCATGCAGCTATTAAAATACTGGTATGATTTTCAGTTTGTAAAACCTATATTTTACAACACAATACAATTCATGCTTACTTAGACATAAATGTTATTCTGTTTAGTGGGGCTTATTCTCTAGAAAGTATATTTAAGATTGAAGAAAATATACTTAACATTATAGATTATCTATTCCAGTTGAAAGTAGAGTATATTTATATTAGGATATGAATAATATCCATGGCAACAAAGCCTTTATCTGTTTCAATTAAAACATATTAACCTATGCAATTGTAGCTATACAGATGCATATCTAGACTGGGTTTCAATGGGAATCAATCAAGATCTTAAATCCTAACCCACATGTTAAAATTCCTGTCAAGATTGGATCTTTACACCTAATCAGATAGGATAAAAATACATACAGGTTACACATACTGAGTGGAGGAGAAATGTGGTCTTTTCTTTTGGTGATAAAACTCCAGAATCATAGGGTGGGGGGGTTGCACCTTTTACCTAATCAACTATACTTAAAGAACAGAGAGATAAGATAGCAAGCAAAAGACACCTTCTTTGAGCCTGCCTTTGCACTGCTCTACTTTCTTTTATCATAGAACTAATACTTAGGCTCTTACGTGGGGCAAAAAAGTATTTAGTCAGCCACCAATTGTGCAAGTTCTCCCACTTAAAAAGATGAGAGAGGCCTGTAATTGTCATCATAGGTAGACCTCAACTATGAGAGACAAAATGAGAAAACAAATCCAGACAATCACATTGTCTGATTTGGAAAGAATTTATTTGCAAATTATGGTGGAAAATAAGTATTTGGTCACCTACAAACAAGCAAGATTTCTGGCTCTCACAGACCTGTAACTTCTTCTTTAAGAGGCTCCTCTGTCCTCCACTCATTACCTGTATTAATGGCACCTGTTTGAACTTGTTATCAGTATAAAAGACACCTGTCCACAACCTCAAACAGTCACACTCCAAACTCCACTATGGTGAAGACCAAAGAGCTGTCGAAGGACACCAGAAACAAAATTGTAGACCTGCACCAGGCTGAGAAGACTGAATCTGCAATAGGCAAGCAGCTTGGTGTGAAGAAATCAACTGTGGGAGCAATAATTAGAAAATGGAAGACATACGAGACCATTGATAATCTTCCTTGATCTGGGGCTCCACGCAAGATCTCACCCCATTGGGTCAATATGATCACAAGAACAGTGAGCAAAAATCCCAGAACCACACGGGGGGACCTAGTGAATGACCTGCAGAGAGCTGGGACCAACATAACAAAGGCAACCATCAGTAACACACTACGCCGCCAGGGACTCATATCATGCAGTGCCAGACGTGTCCCCCTGCTTAAGCCAGTACATGTCCGGACCCATCTGAAGTTTGCTAGAGAGCATTTGGATGATCCAGAAGAGGATTGGGAGAATGTCCTATGGTCAGATGAAACCAAAGTAGAACTGTCTGGTAGAAATACAACTCGTCATGTTTGGAGGAGAGAGAATGCTGAGTTGCATCCAAAGAACATCATACCTACTGTGAAGCATGGGGCTGGCAACATCATGCTTTGGGACTGTTTCTCTGCAAAGGGACCAGGACGACTGATCCGTGTACAGGAAAGAATGAATGGGGCCATGTATCATGAGATTTTGAGTGCAAACCTCCTTCCATCAGCAAAGGCATTGAAGATGAAATGTGGCTGGGTCTTTCAGCATGACAATGATCCCAAACACACCGCCTGGGCAATGAAGGAGTGGATTCATAAGAAGCATTTCAAGGTCCTGGAATGGCCTAGCCAGTCTCCAGATCTCAACCCCATAGAAAACCTTTGGAGGGAGTTGAAAGTCCGTGTTGCCCAGCGACAGCCCCAAAACATCACTGCTCTAGAAGAGATCTGCATGGAGGAATGGGCCAACATACCAGCAACAGTGTGTGCCAACCTTGTGAAGACTTACAGAAAACGTTTGACCTCTGTCATTGCCAACAAAGGATATATAACAAAGTATTGGGATGAACTTTTGATATTGACCAAATATTTATTTTCCACCATAATTTGCAAATAAATTCTTTCCAAATCAGACAATGTGATTGTCTGGATTTGTTTTCTCATTTTGTCTCTCATAGTTGAGGTCTACCTATGATGACAATTACAGGCTTCTCTCATCTTTTTAAGTGGGAGAACTTGCACAATTGGTGGCTGACTAAATACTTTTTTGCCCCACTGTAACTCCAGCCTGCTCCCATTTTTACCCTTTCCCACCATGAGGGAGAAAGTTGAGAGATGCAAACTTTTTACTGGAATTTGTAAATCTTCCAATAAATCTTATGTATCATTAAACATCTAGGTTCAATAGGCTTGGTTTTATTCACACATGTTCCCCTAAATATAATTCCCAATGACAGAACTGGAGAATTGCAACCAAAGTTTCTTCTATGCATTTCATATACATTTCAATTTCCTTTGATGTTCCCAAACCATTGCATTTTTTTATTTTGTCAGTAACATTGTTGATTGCAACATTCTTAATAGTTTATTATTCTGTGTATCCAGTGTAACCAGTGAATTTTGAAAACTTCAAGTATTAATATTCTCTAGCATGCAACAGCATCAATAAGTATTAATGATCACTAGATTGCTAGCATGCTGCTTTTGTGCAAGAGGTATCGTGTCAATGCTCAAAGGGCTGAGGCACCCTGACAGTTTCATTTACTGATGTCAACTGTGGCAAGTACTTTCCATTCTTGGACAACTGAGCCAAGCTATTTAAATCAGTCAATTTTTTCAAGATAAGCTCCACGAAATGGACAAGTCCTATCTAGGTGCCTGAGTCACAATCTTCTGGATTTAGTTGGCATGAGTTGGATCTTGTAAATTCTGAGGAAGTATGTCCTTCAGCTACAAAACCGGCCACCTGTTTATCATATCAATGCCCTTCCTGGCTTGTAAAAGTCTCTTAGGACTAACATCACTATGACCATATGATGGGTGGTGACAATAGAATAATGGTTTTTATAGATCTTTCAGTGGTTTTTCATTGATTGTGATATCCTTCTGGATTGGGGATTGAAAAAGGAGGCACAGTGTTGCAGTGCTTATCCATTCTCTTTCAGGCAGTTCCAGTCAGTGTTGGCAGGGGAGAAAAAGTTGAGCCCAAAGCTCTTCACTTGTGGGATATTTCAAGGTTTAATATTGTTGCAGCTTCATGAGGCCTCTGGCTGAGGTCATTCACTGCTTTGGTGCTGGTATCATTACTGTGCTGGTGATACCTAATGCACATCCAACTGTGGCCCATCCAAACAAATGCTGTTATCTCCATATCTGGAGTCTATGTACGGAAAATGGACTCAGATTTAATCTTAGCAAGACTGAAGACCATTGATATCTGTCTTCCCTATCTTGGAAATTCTCTATCTTTAGTCCTGAATGGGGTAGCACTTTCCCATTTGGGACAGCATGCAAACCAGAGGTTTTTTTCTGGACTTGCATAAAGAACAAATAACAAATGGGGCTAGGAATATCTTGGCATAAACCCATTTGTGTTTGTCCCTGAACCAGGAAGCCCTTTAGACAGTCCCCGATATTCGAATCACCTTGTGTGTGGATTGTTGCAATGCAGTCTACATGGAGTTGCCTTTGAAGACCACTTAGGTGCTTCCAAAATGCAGTTGCACAGGCAAAAATGAAGATGAGGTCCTTAAAAAATACAAGTGAGAGGAAGAGTGCTGGCATCTGACTGCTATCTGTCCATCCTTCCTCATTTATCTGTAGCAATCCTATGTGCAATTGAAATAATAATTAGAATATTTTATTTGGACTACATATTTTATACATGTAGTATCTGCATGGCAATCAGCCATTAGAAACTGGACAACTTAAGTTCTAATTCTGTCTTTGGAATGAATTCACCTGGGTGATTTTGAGCCAGGCACTCTCAGCCTTAGAAAGAAGGCAGTGGCAAACTGCTTCCAATAAATATTGCCAAGAAAACTGCAGGGACTCATCCAAGCGATTGCCAAGAGTCAAGACTAACTCAAAGGCACATACACTCACTACCTTATTAAACAGCAGACTGGGCCGTACATTATTACATTATTCTTAAGGTGCTTCTTGTGATAAAAAGCTAATTTACAGGAAAAAAAATTGGAGAGCTGGTTTAAGTGAGGGCCTTAGGATTTTAAAATATATGATGGATTAGCACTTAGAAAAGGCAATAAAAATCTTTGGTTTAAAGTTGTGTGTGAGCGCACACATGTGCATCTGTAAATTTGCAGGCATAACCTTGGAAGAAATTTTTTTTTTGTGATTGATCAGTCACAAATCAGAATGAGTGGAATCTAATTATTCCCCCTCTGTTAATAGAAGTTTTTCACAAGCAGAATGGGGAGCACAGATTTATTAGTCTGAATGCCCCTAACTCAAACTCATGCAAGATTTTTTGAGATAGCAAGCCAATATGCTGCTAATCACTGTGACCACCACAGCCAGATTATGCTATAATCTTTCAATTCTGATTTTCGGATCTTGATACTTTGTGATTTTCTCCAATTCTTTACCTTCTATTTTACTATCACTGGTATTGCCACATCAATTATCCACACTTTTTTCTTTTCAACCACAGTTATAGTAGGTGTAACATCAGCCAAGGCTTACATAGAATTACATAGAATCATGTAGGTGTTGTAGTCCAACTACCTGCCTGAGGCAGGAGACTTTATATCATCCCGGACAATCCCTTTATCAGTCTTTAATTAGAATCTCACAATATTTTAACCTGATCATTTTTACTACTTTTTCAACTCTATGTTCCTACCAATTTTTCTTTTTTTTTAATAAAAAATTTTTATTTTCCATTTATCCAACATAATTATACAACAAAATTCACTTTACAAAATAAAATAAATTCATAATCATAACCATAAGCATAGGTGCCGCTTGCTCATTCCCCCCAAGCTGCATCCACCCTCTCTAATACCTTCCCTACTTCCCTCCTCTTTCTCTCCTCCCCTCACTACTCTCTTCCCCTCCCCTTCTCCTCTTACCATCCTACTTCCTCCCTTCACCTTCCTCCCCTCTCATCCCTCTCAAATACAGTTCCTACTAATTTTTCATTACTAGTACATAACAATTTTTACAGTTATTCCAATGAATCATTTTGCAACTGTGTTATGTTGTTTTTTATAACACAGGACAACAAAGATTTTGCTTCTAGATCACCTTTTCTTACAGAGGTTTGGCTGCTAATCACAAAAATAACATGTAATTTAACATTCCGTGTACATTTTATAGAAATCTTTTTTTTTTACATAATAGCAATGTAAACCCTTCAGTCCTTGTGGGCTATGCTGCACACATGAAAGAAACATGGAAAAACATGGAACTACCAAGCACAACTGGAATATATCTGTGGAGATCTAAGAGGCAAGGGGCTCTGCTGCTTGGAATGCAGCTCAGATATGTCAAGTACCGTGATTACACATGCAAATGGGACAGCCATGCAAGAGAGTCACCTTATGTTAGGAAGATAAGGCCACTCCAAAACAATTTAGTTCCAGGACATGAATCACTTGTTTATCCGAGCAAAATATTTCTGCCTCCACTTTATATAAACTCAAACTCAGCAATGAACAAGGAAGGTTAAAATTTTCATTGAGAGAGATGTTTCCAAGAATATTAGACATTGTAGCAAGACGCGAAGGCTAAGGAAGACATTTTTTATTTTTATTTTTTTGGTGCACAAATCAGATGCATCATCAGTAACAAGCAGTTCAAAGATCTGTTAGTGGGGCTAGACAAAATCACCTGGAAAGCATTCAAGGATGTTATTGAGAATTTTCTTGGTAACTACAGAGTACTAAACTACATTCAGTGACATGTCATGACGTATCGTGACTTTTTTGCCATTGCCGGCAACGGGGTGGGTGCGGTTTCGCTATGATGCATCCGGACTGTGGGCCAGCAGTTTGACACCCCTGTCTTAGCATATAACATGTGACTGAAGATTCATTTTCTGTATTCACACTTGGACTTCTTTCCCAAAAACCAATTGGAGGCAGTAATGAACATGGCAAAAATTTTCACCAGGACATCGCCATAATGGAAAAATGGTATCAGGGCAACTGGAATCCATCTATGCTGGCTGAGTATTGTTAGTCATTGTGGCAAAATGCATCTAACACTGAGTACAGATGAAAATCATCAGCCAAACAGCCCTGTTGAACTCGTGCAGGTATCAGAAATATTATGCGATTAATTATACATTATAGTCATTAAAAGTTAGTTTCATATTTTTCAAGTTTCCTATGTGATACAGTCATTCTGAAATTATATCATAATCGCAAAATGTTTTTCAGGAAGCAAAATTTTGAAAAAAAAATGTTGTCTAGTGGATCAGTTTGTGTGACCTTTTTGAATGAGCTAAGAACATGGTTTACTGCTTCTTTTGCTTTCTCATAAAATCTGCATTTTGGTAAATTTGGCCTTGATTGCATTAGTTTAAAAGCTTGCTCTTGAGCAACTAAAATCAAGCCTTCAGTTTCTTTTTTTTAAAATATTCAATTTGTAAGTCACTGCCAGGTTTTATCTATCCATTCTCCCCTTGGTCTTTTGTAGAAATTGACCAAGTAATGCTTTTTCTTGCCAGCATTCTATTCTATTTATTATGTTATTTTAATATTTATACTTTGTTTCGTATATATTCACTAAGTTCCAATTTTTAACTTGCATCAATGTTTGTTCTTGGCCATTTTTTACATAATCAGCCAATGTGTTCTTTTCTTCTTTGACAGTTTGTGCAACTTGAAGTAAACCTCCCTCCATTTCTGTGAGACAGATATCATCTATCAATATCAGTATGGAAATATAATGTATAGTGAATAGTCATCAGTTTTCCTGTTTTTTGGTCCAAACTAGCCATCTGAGCTTGCTCCCAGTTAATAATTCCAGCAATGTATCATATCACAAGTATGGCCCAGGTATTGAAGGTGCTTCCACTGTTCAATTTTGTCTTTAGTACTTTTCTCACTCTTCAGATGATTTTTTATTAGTTGCATTTTTAACTTGTCCATGCCTGATGTTATCCAACTGTAAAATGCCCAGATACTTGTAGGTTTCATCCTGATTGGCCATTCGACATTTCTATTCCTTTACAGTTTATGATTTTACCAATTTATTGCTACTCTAGCTCATTTGTCCAAATTAGGCCAAATTCCATTGCTGTTGTTGTTAATTGCGAAGTCGTGTCTGACCCATCGCAACCCCATGGACAACGTTCCTCCAGGTCTTCCTGTCCTCTACCATCTTCTGGAGTCCATTTAAGTTCACACCTACTGCTTCAGTGACTCCATCCAGCCATCTCATTCTCTGTCGTCCCCTTCTTCTATTGCCCTCAATCTTTCCCAGCATTAGGCCCTTCTCCAGTGAGTCCTTCCTTCTCATTAGGTGGCCAAAGTATTTGAGTTTCAACTTCAGGATCTGGCCTTCTAAAGAGCAGTCGGGGTTGGTCTCTTCTAGGACTGACCGGTTTGAACGCCTTGCAGTCCAAGGGACTCGCAGGAGTCTTCTCCAGCACCATAGTTCAAAGGCCTCAATTCTTTGGCGCTCAGCCTTTCTTATGGTCCAACTTTCACAGCCATACATTGCAACTGGGAAAACCATGGCCTGGACTATACGCACTTTTGTTGGCAGGGTGATGTCTCTGCTTTTTAGTATGCTGTCTAGATTTGCCATAGCTTTCCTCCCCAGGAGCAAGCGTCTTTTAATTTCTTGGCTGCAGTCCCCATCTGAGGTGATCTTGAGCCCAGAAAAATAAAATCTGTCACTACCTCCATTTCTTCCCCATCTATTTGCCAGGAATTGAGAGGGCCGGATGCCATGATTTTGGTTTTCTTAATGTTGAGTTTCAAGCCAACTTTTGCACTCTCCTTCTTCACCCGCATCAAGAGGCTCTTTAGTTCCTCTTCACTTTCTGCCATTAGAGTGGTATCATCTGCATATCTTAGGTTGTTGATATTTCTCCCGGCAATCTTAATTCCAACTTTTGATTCATCTAGCCCTGCCTTTCTCATGATGTGCTCTGCATATAAGTTAAATAGGCAGGGCGACAGTATACAGCCTTGCCGGACTCCTTTTCCAATTTTGAACCAATCAGTGGTTCCGTGTCCAGTTCTCACTGTTGCTTCTTGACCCGCATATAGGTTTCTCAAGAGACAAATGAGATGGTCTGTACTCCCATCTCTTTAAGAACTTGGCACAATTTGTTGTGAACCACACAATCAAAGGCTTTTGCATAGTCAATGAAGCAGAAGTAGATGTTTTTCTGGAACTCCCTAGCTTTCTCCACGATCCAGCGTATGTTGGCAATTTGATCTCTAGTTCCTCTGCCTCTTCGAAATCCTGCCTGTACTTCTGGTAGTTCTCAATCTACATACTGCTGGAGTCTAGCTTGTAGGATTTTAAGCATAACTTTACTAGCATGTGAAATGAGTGCAATGGTGCGATAGTTTGAACATTCTTTGGCATTGCCTTTCTTTGGAATTGGAATGTAAACTGACCTTTTCCAATCCTGTGGCCACTGTTGAGTTTTCCAAATTTGCTGGCAAATTGAGTGTAGCACTTTTACTGCATCGTCTTTTAAGATTTTGAATAGCTCAGCTGGAATACTGTCACCTCCACTAGCTTTGTTGTTGCTCAGATTTTCTAAGGCCCATTTCACTTCACATTCTAGGATGTCTGGTTCGAGGTCAGTGACCATCTCATTGTGGTTATCTGGGATGTTAAGCTCATTCTTGTATAGTTCTTCTGTGTAGTTTTGCCATCTCTTCTTAATCTCTTCTGCCTCTGTTAGGTCTCTGCCATTTTGGTCCTTTATCATGCCCATCTTTGCATGAAACGTTCCCTTCATATCTCCAATTTTCTTGAAGAGATCTCTGGTCCTCCCTATTCTGTTGTTTTCTTCTATTTCTTTGCACTGTTCATTTAAGAAGGCATTCTTATCTCTTCTAGCTACTCTCTGGAATTCTGCATTCAATTGGGTGTATCTTTCTCTTTCTCCTTTGCCTTTCGCTTCCCTTCTTTCCTCAGCTATTTGCAAAGCTTCCTCAGACAGCCATTTTGCTTTCTTGCATTTCTTTTTCTTTGGGATGGTTTTAGTTGCTACCTCTTGTACAATGTTGCGAACTTCCATCCATAGTTCTTCAGGCACTCTGTCTATCAGATCTAATTCCTTAAATCTATTTGTCACCTTTACTGTATATTCATCAGGAATATGATTTAGTTCATACCTGAGTGGCCTAGTGCTTTTCCCTACTTTTTTCAATTTAAGCCTAAATTTCGCAACGAGAAGCTCATGATCTGAGTCACAGTCAGCTCCTGGTCTTGTTTTTACTGACTGTATACAGCTTCTCCATCTTTGGCTGCAGAGCACATAGTCAATCTGATTTCTATGTTGACCGTCTGGTGATATCCATGTATAGAGTCATCTCTTGGGTTGTTGGAAAAGAGTGTTTGTTATGACCATCATATTCTCTTGACAAAATTCTATCAGCCTGTGCCCTGCTTCATTTTGTACTCCAAGGCCAAACTTGCCTGTTATTCCGGTTATCTTTTGGCTTCCTACCTTAGCATTCCAATCCCCCATGATGATAAGGACATCATTTTTTGGTGTTAATTCTATAAGGTGCTGTAGGGCTTCATAAAACTGGTCAATTTCATCCTCTTCAGCACCAGTGGTTGGGGCATAGATTTGGACTATTGTGATATTGAATGGTTTGCCTTGCATTCGAATTGAGATCATTCTGTCATTTTGGGGATTGTATCCCAGTATTGCTTTTCCTATTCTTTTATTGACTATGAAGGCTACTCCATTTCTTCTGAGGGATTCTTGCCCACAGTAGTATACCTGATGGTCATCTGAGTTAAATTCACCCATTCCTGTCCATTTTAGTTCGCTGATTCCTAAGATGTCGATGTTCAGTCTTGTCATCTCTTTTTTGACTACGTCTAGCTTGCCTTGATTCATGGATCTTACATTCCAGGTTCCTATGGAGAAAAAATCTTTACAGCATCGGACTTTCCTTTCACCACCAGATATATCCACAGCTGAGCGTCCTTTCGGCTTTGGCCCAGTCGCTTCATTCTTTCTGGCGCTACTAGTACTAGCCCTCTGCTCTTCCCCAGTAGCATATTGGACACCTTCCGACCTGAGGGGCTCATCTTCCAGCGTCATATCTTTTTGCCTTTTAGTACTGTCCATGGGGTTTTCATGGCAAAGATACTCGAGTGGTTTGCCATTTCCTTCTCCAATGGATCACATTTTGTCAGAACTCTCTGCTATAAGCTGTCCATCTTGGGTGGCCCTGCACGGCATAGCTTATAGCTTCATTGAGTTACGCAAGCCCCTTCGCCACGACAAGGCAGTAATCCATAAAGGGGAATTCCATTGCTATATCTCTGCTAAAAATTATTACAGTACTTTTCAATGACTAGATTTCAATTTCTGATTTTCCATAAAGCTTTATTATTTAAGATCATTAAGACACCGTCATTTGATTGTTTCAATGTCTTCTTGGGTTTTTTTTTTATAGTGTTGACTGTATTGCTGAATTCCTTCCTTATTTCTTGGCTGTTCATATCCAATTTTCTGTTCCTTGCAGTACTTCCCCGCAATCTCTTATACCCTCCAGTGGTCAATAAGGTAAAGTATTCACAGATTTGAATGCTTATTGAACTCTATTTCCAATATTGTTTAGTTTCCAAAACAAGAACATCTATTTTGGATGTGTAAAAAAAAAAATCACTGAAAATAAAATAAACAATAGCACTTATGGATGTATAGTCACTTTTTGCTCTGAAACTTTGAAACAAGGGCATTTGAAACAGCAGCTAGCCTGAATTAGTTCCTCATATTCTAAGCAGATACACCTTTCTATCACAAAAGAATTTTGGCACCTTAAGGTGGAAATTAGAGTAACCTTTCTTTTTTTATTTCAATCTGCCAGTGGATATTGTAACCCTTAGTAATTATTAGATCCAGATTGAAAAGAGACATTGTAATTGTGTACAGGAGAGGTCACAGGTGTGTGTACATTGTCTGATAGAATACTGAGAAAGAGCTACGATGGAGCATTTCCGACAGATGTTTTAAATTCATTTTTCTCAATTGCAGTTAGTGCTATTGCTGTCTCCTTGGTTCATATGCTAATCATTTTATCTGCATCTGAGTAGTTATTGCCATTTAAAAAGCCAAAAATGCTAGAATGCTTTGTCTGAAACTTGAAAACAGACTTGGAACTTGGAATCTATCGCTATAAAAAAATGATCAAGGGATGCAGTGATAACATATTTCATTTTCATATCATTTAATACATTACATTTGCATTATACACAGACATCTATCATATAGTTATTTTCACTTTTTTGCTAAATTTGCTTGAGTGACTTGCAAAACATTTGGGCTACAGGTAGTCCTCGATTTACAATGGTTCATTTAGCAACCATTCAAAATTACAATGGCACTGAAAAAAATTACTTATGACCGTTTTATGATTTTGCAGCATCCCCATGGTCATGTGATCAAAATTCAGATGCTTGGTAACTGACTCATTTATGACCGTTGCAGGGTCCCGGGGTTATGTCATCAATTTTTGTGACCTTCTGAAAAACAAAGTCAATGGGGAAACTGATGCACTTACAGCCATGTTACTAATTTAACAACTGCAGCGGTTCACTTAACAATTTTTGCAAGAAAGCTTGTAAAATGGGCAAAATTCACTTAGCAAATGTCTCACTTACCAATAGATATTTTGGGCTCAATTGTGATCATAAGCTGAGGATTACCTGTATTTAAATTATTAAACTTGACCAGGGAAACTGAAAATATCAAATAGTTCATGGAAAAATTAATAGGACGTGACTTCATCACCAGAAATATATTCAGAAACCTTTTTGCTGATTATGTAATGGTGAGTGGTTAACTCTGACAGGAAATTATTTTTTGCTTCCTCTTCCTATTCTTCTCTAGTTTTCTGTGGTCTCCTCTCCCCTTTCCCACTATTCTACCTTTTGCCATGTTAATTTTTCCCAGTCCTTCAAGTACTGAGTATCTGCCCTCCAGGTCTCCAATAAATCAAGCATATACTCTATGTTTCCATGATGCTAGTTCAGGGGTAGGCAACCTTGGCTCTTTTATGACTCATGGACTTCAACTCCCAGAATTCCTGAGCTAGCATGGCTCAGCTTGGAAACCTCTCCCTTTCCCCTCAGCATGGCTGGTTCAGGAATTCTGGGAGCTGAAGTCCACAAGTCATAAAAGAGCTAAGGTTGCCTAACCCTGCACTAGTTCCATTATATTTCCTAGACCCACATTCAAGGTCCTCTTAGTAGAGACGTAGCTGAATACCTGCTCTCAGTCACAGTCATTTGATTTCAACTGATATTCGTTAGCAGCTAAAAAAAATCAGGCCTCTAATTAGCTATCCCATTATTTCTCCTATATGATAGACTTAAAGTCTCTTTAAAGTATACTTAGATATTGTTTAAGTATTTCTACAGAAGTTAGTATTTGTGAGGGCTGGGTAGAAGAGACTTCTCATCTGGTTCAGTCTGGTGGATGCAGGGCAGGAAAGCAGTATGTTCTTGGACAACTTCCTCCTATCCCTCTTCCTCATCTGACTACAATGGTTTATTTTATTTATTTTTATTTATCAAATGTCTACCCCACCCAGTTCACCTGAGTGACTCGCCTAAGCAGATCATGACAAACTTCATTTTGAGCAGAAGAATTTCAAAGCTGCTTAATGGGTAACGTCCATGAGGCAATCTTTTTTTCTTTAGCAGAAAGGAACTTTCAGGCCACTTGAACTTGGTTCATAAGCCATAGGCTAGTGAGAAAAACAACCATATATTTGTAATAAAGTACTTTAGCAAAATAAAGACAAAATGGAGAGGAAATTAAAAGAAATAAGCAAAATAAGACATGTTGAGCTTTTTCCTTCTTGAAACTGTATTTCTAAGCCAAAGTTGGCAGAAGCAACATTTTCTATCCTTAATTTTCACAAACTGCACCACCAACTTTTAAAACAACCTCTAAAAACAAGTGATCATTGCAGCAAGGGGTATTGCACACATACAACTGCTCATTCTAGGCCTTTTTCTTTAAAAGAACAGATCTTTTCTAAAGTAATATTAATACTTCCCCCACTCCTATTCCCCCCTCCAACTTCTATCCCAGCACAATGAGTACTCATTTCTTCAGGGGAGACAGTTCTGTATTTCATTAGTCTTTCTGAATTGCAAAGGGGGGGAAATGTAAAATTAATGCCTAACAACAGAAAGCTTCATGCAGGGGCTGAGAAGAATGGTGCGAGACGAAGCAGGGCAACATTGTGCTAAGTCTGGGCTTCAGCCAAACTTCTCTGTTTCTTGCCATTTTCAGAACCTCAGGGAGTTTGTTTTGGGCGCTTTCTATTGCTTCAATTGAGTTGTAAAATGATCTCAAACTTAATATTTAGCCTGCCGTTCTTTTCCATTTATGTATATTCTGTGTCCCCCCCCCCATGAGAGCTGCTTTGAAATAACAAACGGAATATTTTAAAAAATGAAAAGAAAAGGAATAAAAAGAAATGGATCTTTTTTTAAATAACACCCAAAACCATAACAATCAAACCAGCTCAGCTCTGGGAAAGGAAAGAGGGTTTTACGCTTTCTCTCTCCCCTAATCTACCATCTAATAAGGCTCCCTCTACCCTGCTGAGCACATTTGTAAGTAAAAGAACTGATATAGAATGTATTATTGATTATTCCTAGTGGAGCATCAGGAACGGCACTACACAGTTCATTAGACACTGACAGATGGAGATATTGCAGCTCTGAAACCTGTAGAGATGACAGCGACTTTGTGCATTGTAAATATTATGTTTTACCCTCTAGAGAACTTTCCAAAACTGAAAGACAAATCTTTTCTAAGCTTCCCTCCATTTTAGTCACTGCCCATGATTTTTCTAGAGCTTCAAGAAGCCATTTCAAATATTCCCATTCGTATGGTTGAGTCTTAAATTTGCGATATAGCCACAGGGACAGCAGTGATGATGAAATGGTAGATACAGCACAGTATTCCTCCAGTCATGTCTATTGTGATTTATATCTCAGAAAATAAAGTAATTACTCCTTTATAAGTAAGTTCTTTTTAAGCACACTGCCAATTCTGAGATGCCAAGTGAAAAGCAATGATAACATTAACCATAAAAACCAAATATACAACTTTTGAGATGATGCTTTTTAACTCCAAAATCATCCAATAAGCTTCAACTGGAATGTGAAGAAACTCAGCTTTAAAATCCACAGCCTCAGGTTAACATTATAAACAGAAAGTCACACTTCCTCTGTATTTATACATCTAATGATGCCATTGCTATGCATATATATGCAATGTCTTTCAGCTAGTAATTGTTACTTGCTTTCCTGCCACTACACAAATAGTATAACCTCACACAGAATCACACACATCAGTGTGGTGTATGTCACACCCACAAAAGAATTAATCAGCTCTCATTTGTTGCTAGGAAACAGAGCCTTGACCTTGGAGTATGTTCAGTCACTGAGGGCATTCTGGTGAAGTCAGACTTGCAATCTGAGTTTTGTCAGCAGAGAACATCGTCTCCTACTGAGCAGAATTGTATGGATGGAGTTTCTCGGGATCTTGAACATGTACTCTGATGATTAATATTCTATAAATAAATTAACTAGGTAACAACACTCTTTTATTGCTGATCAATTTTGGAATGCTTTTGAAACATCTGGTGCTTTATAGACATTCTGATAAAAATGGTTTTGCTCTCAGTTTCTCATAAGGATTAACCTTAACCAAATTGTAGTTTATCAGTAAGTTCTATAGTGTGCATTTCATATAAATTGATTGTATGTTGCAGATGCTTAAAATGCCATCAATTTTATTTTTTTAATAAGATACATTTAGGTTAAAGGTAATTCTTGGAAATAAAGATGTGTTTTGCCTTGTAAGATGACAGTTTCCAATTTATAAATAAATAAATATGAAATGTTTGATATAATAGGGACCTTATTTATTTATTTATTTATTTATTTATGAGACTTATATACCGCTTTAAGTGCAAGCACTCTCTAAGCGGTGTACACCAGTAAGCAATGTATATGTATATTTACATTGCCCCCAACAATCTGGGTCCTCATTTTACCTACCTCGGAAGGATGGAAGGCTGAGTCAACCTTGAGCCGGTGAGATTTGAACCGCTGACCTGCTGAACACAGTCAGCTAAAGTGGCCTGCAGTACTGCACTCTAACTGCTGCGCCACCTCGGCTTAAATCATATGGGATCATTACATGAAAGACACCCCCCCCCCAAAGGCAAGGGTATGGTGGCTAGAAGGGAAAACATATATTTGGAGGGTGAAGAAAAATTCAAATTTCGCAGACAGCTCCTTGTTTTCCACTGCGCAGGGATGCAGAAGGATAGAGTCTTGAGCACTGAAGAGTGAGCCAGAAGAAAGACTTAGGCACAATAGATACCAGCATTCTTAAGCATAAGTACATCAAACATATAGTGTATATAACCAAAGTCAAAATAAAAGAAGTCTGGGATATTGAATACAATGAATCTTCCCTAGAAAGCAAAATAGGCCAGGACTAGTTTATGAAAAAGAACTATTGTTCAGAAAGGGATACAATTAATATTAAAAAAAAAACAGAGAAAAGAACATTCTAACTGTGAATGTCAATTAGGTCAAGTACAGGATCACATCAGGCTGTACCACGGGGCCTGATTTTCACTCAGCATAGATGAATGGATTAGAGTTAGGAATAAATGATAGTGATTTTATCTGCAAATTATCTTGAAAGCAAGTCACAATGGGCAAGCAGTTCATCAGCAGCTATGAAAGAGTGGATTCTTCTTAGCATTTGTTTTGGGAACATGTATGCCAGTAGACATCCCACATAAGTATTATCCCTAATAGTCTTTAATAGACTTTTTCCCTTACTTAAATTTAATCTCTATTTAAAACCATCCCATTATCTCATTTCTCCCAAATCATAATGATCTGTGCAATTAAATACTCTTTTTAGAATATTCTGAAGTAATACCAATCAATTTAATTGGTGATTGTCTTCTGCTTACTATTTTTTATCCATTACCAGAGCCAGTCATATGTTACAGCCTCCAATGCAGCAAATCAGAGAATCCAAAAACATAGGCATAGGGATGAAAAATGAAAATGGCACTGCCAAGTCAAGCCATGAAGATCATGTCTGAGGTTTGTTACATGGATTTGTACCACATCCAAAATTAGGCCTTCCTTCAAGATATAGAAGAATTGACTTCTAGAATATATAAAATAAAAGTAGACTTTACTAGCATGGATAGACGTTATTGTAGTATATATTTTAATATTTATGATTTATACTCTACTGACCATGGTTTCTGATATTAATACTTTGCTTAGAGTTTAATAGCAATTTTCAAGCTTTTAAAATCATAGCATAATTTATTATAATCAATTAATAACAGAGTGGAAATTATATTGTCTGTGACATGAGTAAATCCCTTGTGTATTCATTTGTACCCTGCATTTCTACCTTCTTTCTTTTTCCTATACATCTATCTATGTATATATCTATCTTGTCATCTGAAACTTGCTCTCACTATCAGTCTTCTAGACCTGTGTACTTTCCAAAAATGTTGGCTTACACCTGCAACCCTTTTCAGCCAGCCTAACTGCATTAAGTGATTGAGTGCAGTATTCAGTTTCTTTGTGGCTTGCATCTTCATGTTTTGCATCTTTACAGAAGTTTCTGCTTAAAATATATAAAAATAATATCTGGGGGGGATGGGAATTAAATTGTTTAACATTAATATCTTCCTCCCAGACAAATAAGCCCAGCCCTGCAGTTTAAATCAATTCAGCTTTTATGCTGGCAGAAATAATTATTAAAGTGGAATTTGTTTTAAAACTTTACAAACTACATACAATGGAAAGCAGAAAGAAAAGAAGATTAATCTCATGACTGAGAGGTAGATGGTTGTTTCAGGATTGTTTCCTATGTATACTTTAAAACAGGGATAAAAGTCCATTTCATGGTTCTTTTAGGATAGACAGAAAGCAGGAGGAAACTAGCTTTTTTGTTGTTGTTTTCAGATGCTCTAACAATAATGCACTAGGGTGAAAAGAGCAGGAACACTTTATACACATTGTGCTAATTACTGCAAGTACTTAAAGTTGTAATTAGCTTATTATACTGCAGAGAACCTACCATGGCATGTCTTTCAAAAGATTTTCTCTCCAGATCATTAGTGGGAAAGCTAACAACATCTGCTTCAAATAAAATCAACCAATTAGCACAGGCAACTTCACATAGTTTGCAATCAGAGAATTATATTGTGCCAAGTGCTAATTTCAATGTGAATACTATCTCCTTCTTATATCCCACGCTTATCTGCCAGCACAGCTGGTGTTTAACACCACTGACTTCAGTCAAGTCTCCAAAAACTTATGTTAATTTGAAATAACCTAATCAGAGTATGCAACACAGAGTGAGGTTGATGTCCGCTTAATTAAAACTGACCTTGTCATTTTACTACATAAAAAATACAATTGTCTCAACATTTAAAGTTTTGTTAACGTAAATATTCAGATATTGTATATGAATGTTTAAAACAGTTTTGAAATTGTTTTCTGGTAGCAAAGTTGGACACTGATTTTAAAATGCAATTCAGTTCTGAGTGCCAGCTACATCCAAAGTATAAAGTCATAACATTTCATAGACAATTAATTTACCTAACAGTCATTTCTGATCTTTGGTACATCTTAATGGAGGAGAAAAACAAATTTTAAGATTCCTGCAGCTTCTACTTTCACTTGACTTCAGAACCTTTATATTCCTATAAATTAATGAGAATTATTAATGAGAATTACCCAGTCCCCATTCTTCCCATTTTATTTCATTTTATTTGCTTCAGTTTAGAAGACAAAAACAAAAACCTGAACTTTATTTATCTTGCTAGCTATTCAGAACTCCATGTATTCATTAACTAACAAAACAAACTTTAGAAATTGTAACTTAGAGAGGTGGAAAATAAGCTGGTGACATGGAAAAAAAACTACACAACAGAATCAGGTTGTTATCTGACAGTTCTTTAGGTCACCATTTACAAACTGATTAGGAATATTTTGGATCAAGTTATGATTAGATTTTGAACTCTAACATGGAAAAATACCTGTGGCAAATTCACTAACTAAATACAATCATGTCACACATACTAGCAAATGTCTATATGTTACAGATGCCAAAAGCCTCAGTGTGAAAGAATTAAGCAACAGCATAGAAAACTATCACAAGTGTGTGAGAAAGTTCCTATAATACACTGATTAATCCTATTAATTAATTAATACACTGACAAATACAGAACATGAGAACTGTACTGAATCAATCTAGGGCCTAGCTCAGTGATGGCAAACCTTTTAGAGACCGAGTGCCCAAAAACTGCCCCCCCCGCTCCACCCCCTGCCCCCCCGCTCCACCCCCTGCCCCCCACCCTGCTTGCCCGCAGGGCCACTCACCGCCTTCAGGGTCACCTGCAGATCGCCCAGGAAGCCCAGCAGCGCCATGGCAGCCACGCCCTCTGTCCGTGCCCCACAGCATCAACTGTGTGCGATGGGGCGTGAGGGCAGAGTCTTGTCTATGCTGCCTGGCTGCCATGTCCTTGGCTGTGCTGCTCCGCATGGGCCACGCTCGGGGGCAACTCTCCTCCAGGGGGGCTGCTGGTAAGAAGGGGGAGGCAAGGCTGGGGCAACAGCATGTGTGCCCACAGAGATGGCTCCAAGTGCCGCCTCTGGCACATGTGCCATAGGTTTGTCACCACTGGCCTAGCTAAACCAACACCTGGGCTGGATTGACAGAGAGTCTTGGCCCAAGTCACCCAGCTAGTTTTCCTGCCAAACGCAGGCACTAGAACTCAACATCTCCTGGGTTTTCTAGCCTGGTGTCTTAACCAGTAGACCATGTTAAAAGCATGTTACAAATAGGATAAAAATTAATACATTCCTTATATTGCTGCTGTGTAACAATTGTAAGTTAAAGCATTTGGGGAAAACATTTTCAACACATTACAAAACAGAAATAAGTGAATTATGGAAAAAGCTGAAATTTAAATTTGGATTTATTTGGATAGTTGAGCTGGAGGTTGACAATATGTACTGTGGGAAGTCAGCCCCCAGAGAAAGAAATGTTTTTCGGAATATTAACTGGCAGAATATTGTATTTCCCCAAAGGATCTTAAAGGCAGAAGCCCCTCCCCCAAGTCTGTCTGCCCCAAACAGAAACCAGGTCTGCAGAAATGCAGATGAGATAATGTTGTCATAAAGATTGAGAGTCAGGATGCTGGGATTAGAAAGAAAGATCCCTATAATCAACAATCCCTCACATCAAAAAATCCAAAGCCCCAGGGAAAACAGGATATGATTTTTGGGACATAATAGAATTAACCCACCACCATCAGAATACCAGAAAGGCACACTCAGACTCAGATCAAAGTTCATGCCACAGGAATAACTCCAAACAAATACCCAAGAAGGTATTAAAACCCACTCCCTACTACATGTGGTCAGTTTTTTTTCCAGAGCCATCTTTCTGTCTGGTTCTCCTCTTCAGTAAACTACAGTCTTCTTTCTAAAGCAGTCTCCATGTTTGTTTATGGACTGGACCCTGATGACGATTTTTCTTTCAACAGTACATGGCAATGATAAATAGAAAGAGTTTTCTATATGTAAACCTAGATAAATAATAGTGTTGGAAGTCAGCATTCACCCACCCTCCTAGAGAAGGAAATATTTTGGGGGGATATTAGAAAGGACAGAACATTATATTTTCCTAAAGAAATAATGAAAAATCTTAGGCAAAGACAGCCGCAAATCTCCCTCCCACAAGCAGAAACCAAGTAGGCCAGCTTTTAGAAATGCAGATTTGATCATTCTTTCAGAAAGACTGGAGCCAGGAAGCTTGAGGCTGATGGGATTAGAAAGACAAAAACCCTTAAAATCTACATTCCCCACCCAAAGTCTAAAAACATGACCTTTAGGACATAATAGGATTAACCCACCAATACCAAAAAGGACACACTGAAAAGCTCAGGTCAAAATTCATGCCAAAGGAACAGGAAACAACTCCAAACACAAAAGCCCAAGAAAGTATAAAAACCCACTACTCCTAGCTACATGTGGTTAGCTTTCCCAGAGCCACATTTCTGTCTGACTCTACTCTTCAATAAACTACAACCTTCTTTCTAAAGCAGTCTCCATTTTGTTTATTCCCGGCTTGGACTAAACCCTGATGAAGATTTTTCTTTCAACAATAGTTTAATACAGTGAAAGTTATTGTTCATAAGATTGCTTTTTCCCCATAATGACAAAACAAAGTATTAGTTCATGGGCTAATATATGCACAGAGGACAGAATCTGCAGATACCAGCTAGTAATAATCCCAGCTAAAATAATGTCATTAAATGAAGTTACTTAAGCCTCATTAATTTCAATGTAATTGACACTACTAATCCTAGTTGCCTAATATACCTAAGATATTTCTTGTCTTCATTTCCACTATAAGAACTATGTTGTGAGAGCAGAATTTTCTCATGGAACAGGGTAAATTACATAAACATTAATTTAAAAAAATAAGTAAAAAGACTATTTATTTAGCTACAAAGTAACAAGGGGGATTTAATTACATATAAAAACAGTTAAGAGTTTCAGATAGAAGAAGTTAGAGAGCATTTATTATTTATGGCTTGTTATGCAACCTTTCTCTTCTCTTCCCAATCAATGTTACAATTTTAATGTAATGAACTAAAACTTTAAAGACTGCTTCGCGTTATGTTTCTCTACATCATGGTATTTAACAAAGAAAAAGCTATTTAAAGCACTTCAAAGGATTAGTGTATATTCTGCTCCTTCCTTATTTCACTGTAACAAATCAAATAGAAATAAAATATTATGAGGACTTTTCATATGAAATACTAGATTTTTACCAGAAGTTGAGATTATGGCAAGACAATCCAAATATTCTCCTATCATCCATCAACTTACAAGAAAAATAGGAGCTTACTTTGGACTATCGGGAAACCAAATCAAAGCTGAATGACCTGAAAGCTGATAATGGCATACAGGACATTTCATCTTTGAACTGTAATCTTTCAACTGTAGATACAGTAGGATCATCCTGAGCAGTATTCATTACTTTCAGACAGCTGTTAACTGGCATATTTAAAATGAATTGTTTACAGATTGTATTCTCCAAGACAGGTGCCCATACCATAATTAGCTCTAACAGCAACATTCTTAACAAAGTTTCAGCACTACACTGAGTCAATGGGCAAGAATGGAGGATAAGTTACTAACAAAGATCAGTTGGCTATCCCCTTCCAATGGGGGTTTTATTTATTGATAGCACAAACATCCATTTCATAACTTCATTATTCTGTTTGTTACAATCCCCAGGACATTTCTGTGTATTTTCAAAGAATAGAATAGAGTTGGAAGGGACCTTGGAGGTCTTCTAGTCCAGCCCCCTGCTCAAGCAGAAGAACCTACTGTATACTATCTCAGACAAGTGACTGTCTAGCCTCTTTTTAAAAATCTCCAGTGTGGAGCTCCCACAATTTCTGGAGGCAAACTGTTCCACTGGTTAATTGACAATTGGGAAAATATGGAGTTTTAAAAAATAGTATTTTTTAAAAAAAAGTTCATTCAAAAGTAATAAAGGTTTCCAATAAAAAAGTAAACAAATACCAAGAAGTATAATTAAATACAGAAGACATCTTCCACACTGAATGAATACAGCTTTTCCAAATACCTACAAAAGTTTTCAGCCTCATCCTCCAACATCAGTATGCTTAAAAATGTTCTGAGTTTTTTATAACAAATATGCTGCATATGAATCAATACACAATACAGTATATTGTGAATATGTAATTAGATACCATATGCAAAATCATATAACATAGCAGCACATTACATTAATTCATACACTATTTTATATATTATTTCTTAAAGCCGTTATATGAGCCTAAATTACATAAAATGGACTTCTCCAAACTTATACTTCCTTGGCATGTTGGATTAGGTACCACGGTTGAGTTAATTAAAGAAAATAAAAAAAATCTTAAATTATTTTTAATTGATGTTTTATGAACAGAATCAGCAAGATAGGCTTTGTACAGTCTGGATATTTAAATATTATTTAAACATTTTCACCTACTGACCTATTCCCAGCCGTGTAGATGTGAATTAGGAAACAGTGTATATTTTGTCTACATTACTGTCCATAGGATTTACATGGTGGAAAAAAGTTAATACCCCTGAAATTGCTACTCAGAATTCCAACTAATAAAATGACAAATTCTATTCCATAATAAAAAAAAATGCACAATGGTTTTCATCAAATCTAAGCCTAATTTATTATTTTCTTGCCCATTGTCAGCCATACTAAACTTGTACATAAAGGAATTATTACCAAATGAGATTAATTAAATTCAGTTCAATGTTTAAGTTATTAGTTCATCAGTCTTTATTATAAGCAATAAAATTTTGAGAGTTTTGCCATAA
Source organism: Crotalus tigris (assembly GCF_016545835.1). Taxonomy (NCBI): domain Eukaryota; kingdom Metazoa; phylum Chordata; class Lepidosauria; order Squamata; family Viperidae; genus Crotalus; species Crotalus tigris. The sequence continues at coordinate 1,517,567 of NW_024096495.1, read as the reverse complement.
TATTATTAATTTATTCAAAACATTCATTGGTTGCTATTCCCAACCAAATGAGAATTGAGCATGTCTGTATCTACATAGAGAAGGGGGCATAGTTGTGTATATACACGTATACACATACACATAGTGCTGTCATATTTCATGGCTATTTTTCAGTGAGACAGGGACAAGAATGACAGGAATCACATGTTTAATCCTTAAAATGGAAAGACAAGGAGAAAGTGATTTATGGAAATGAGTCCTGATAATAATGTAAAGATCCAAGTGAAGAACAGATAAAATACATATAACGTCACAAACAGGATAAAATGGCAGGGCAGCAACCAGTGGCTTGAAGAAGTAATGTTTGCCAAGCAATGGAGCCATTTGGAGCTGGAGCTGCTGCTAGAATGGAGGGAAGCACAAGAGACTATCCATTTTGAAGGACTTAAGACAACTCCAACTAGAAAGGAGAAGTTTTGAATGATAGCTGGAAACCAAAGATGTGGGGGGCATTTGCAATGGACAGGGAGTGGGAGGAGGACAGCACCATCCATTCTCATACTCAAGGAGCAGTGGATGGCCCATAATAGCAATGTGCAAGCAGGAAGTACTATATATATTCACCCTTCAAAGCATCAAACACTACAACCTATACCAGGGGTGGGGAACCTTGGCTGTTTTATGACTTGTGTACTTCAACTCCCAGAATTCCTAAGCCAGCATAGCTCAGCTTGGAAACCTCTCCCTTTCCCCTCCGCATGGCTGGCTCAGGAATTTTGGGAGTTGAAGTCCACAAGTCATAAACAAGCCAAGGTTCTGCACTCCTGACCTATACTCATAGGGGAGCTGCCTTGTTCTTGCCCCATTTATGTTGGTTGCTCTTCTCTGTACCTCCTCCAATCTTGTAATGTCCTTTCAAAAATGTGATATTCCAGATTAACACCATAGATTTGGTATAATAACTTTACAATATTGGCAGATTTTAAAGTTATTGTTAACCCTTTTCGTAATTATTCCTAACTCTTTTTATTCAGCAGCTGCTACTGCTTTTGATGGATATTTAATGTACATTTTATGTAGACTGTTATTATGAAGATTTTGCAAAATCTGGCCATCTTCCTCCCCATTTAATTAAGGAAGATCAAAAGTCCTTAAATGAATGAAGCATTGGCTATATTTAGGCCAGACACTTTTTCTGTGCAGAACTGAAGACTGAAACAAAAGATGAGATACAATGTACATTAACTATGAACCCAATAACATTTTTGTGATGTAAAGACAAAATAGGGAATTGAGTGGGAATGGGATTTTGTTTCCTAAAATATTGCTATTTGAGATGGATGAGATGAATGGATTGATTCTTATATACCACTGGGCTCACTCAATCACTTAACAGCATGGAATCTAGCCCCTACTGATTAATAGACATACTTTCAATATGATCAATACAGGCTCATCATTGCTGGAATATTGAGCATTTTTTTCACAGGACATCCTGCAGTGTTAGTATTCTTTTGAGGTTGCCGAATTCTCAGCTTGTGATATAGCAAAGAAAGTAAATGATGGTAGATAGCGTGAGTAGGGCTACCAAATCTGCACTGCAAATGCCTGTTAGATCACAAGATGGTAGCCAAGATGCCCTTTCTGCTTTCTAGTGGTCATCTAGTTTTCTACAGCACAACCCTAATGGACCCACATTAGAGGATCAATGATCCTGAACTCTTCAAAGTTATCCAGCTGTATGGATCTGTCACATCAGATATAACAATAGCAGGATAAAAAAAGAAATATGAAAAGACAAAATGTGACACCTACCAGGGAATTTTATTGTTTACTTGGCACAGGAAAATACTGCACTCTTTCCACCTTTTGTTTTAATTTTATTCAATAAATAATGCAGAAAATGTCACTAGTTCTATTTAAATGTTTTTTAAAAAAGAAAATCTGCTTCTATGAATTATTAAAGGAGACATTGTTAAATTAAAATAGACATTATTGTATACCTGTTAATATATAATAGACATTTTTCATGTTAAATAACAATCAAATCTGGCTCAGCCCATTAGTGGTGGATACTTAATATTTTATACTTTCAAAATATATCAGTCTAGAGAAATCTAATTTGGAATCTCTCACACATACAGGCTGGATTGACAAAACACATCAAGCCATATTATGATCAGTTTGATTTTGAATATTTAAGAATGTATGCTTAATGAAGCTCTTGTTTAATAAAGTATTCCCCAACTTATACACTTTCCAAATGTTTGAATGCTCAGAATCCATCAACTATTGCTGGCTATTCTAGAAAGTTAAGTCCATAAATTTGGACCTACATTTCTAGAATTTTGGACTTTACTGCCACTAGAGGATATCTAGTTTAGGATGTTGAGGTGACCCAGTCATTTGCAAGAAGAAAAAATGATGTTCTCCACTCTTTTCTCATAAAAACCTGCCTATAAATCTTAAATTGATAATCAAAGCCTTGGACAAAACTCCATTTACCAATATTAATATATTTGAGTGAGAACACAAGAATGACAGGTTTTTAATTCATTGCATTTGAATTACATAAAACCTTCCCAAAGGCAATCAACTTGGTTTTCTCTTGATTTTGTAGCTATCCAAAAATTATTTTGTTAAAACATATTTGTCCTAGCAGATATTTGGCAGCATATACTGTACATTGTCATTTTTTAAAAAAAGAACAATCCACCAGGAAAGTAGCTAGGCCCTGATTGGATCTCCATTGTATTTATAGTGTGTTTATACTGTATTTAAACTCCATTTCAACTCCTGCCAGAGCTGCTGGGACGTGCTATATTGCATCAACTGCTGCTAGAGCTGTAAGTTTTGGGAGAATCCACTAGGAAAGTAGCTAGGCCCTGATTGGATCTCCATTGTATTTATAGTGTATTTATGTCAGAAGTAAGTCTTCATCCTGGTTCATCCAAGCCGGGAATAAAGAAGCAACATGGCGACTGCTTTGGGAAGAAGGTTACAGTTTATTGGAGAAGCAGAAAGATGGTCCTTGCAAGAAAGAGCAGAGGAGAAGAAAGAGAAGTTGGGCAGTAGGTTTTTATATCCCCTCTAGCCTTGTTTGGAATAGTTTCCTGTTCCTGTGGCATGAACCTTGAGGCTATTTCTGAGTGTTTTTCTAGGCCTTGATATCTGTGGTTTAATCCTATTATCATATCCTGCTTCCCAGGTGATGGGGCTAATGATTCCTAGAGTTTGGGTGGGGCATGCAGATTTTCTCTTTGTCTTCTTGATTGCTCTGGCTTCAATTCTCTGATGGTTTTACATCTGCATTTGTATGGGGCTAGCTCTTGCTTGGAGCAGAGAGATAGATTTGGGGCCAGGTTTGGTTTTAAAAAGTCCTTTTGAGGAAAAATATATTTTTCTACCCTTTTTAATATTTCCTTCTCTGGGCTAACTTCCCTCATTTATACTGTATTTAAACTCCATTTCGACTCCTGCCAGAGCTGCTGGGACATGCTATATTGCATTAACTGCTGCTAGAGCTGTAAGTTTTGGGAGAATCCACCAGGAAAGTAGCTAGGCTCTGATTGGATCTCCATTGTATTTATAGTGTATTTATACTGTATTTAAATTCCATTTCAACTCCTGCCAGAGCTGCTGGGACATTATATAATTATATAACTAAAAATCATAAACAGCAGCAGTACATTCAGGACAATTGTGTCTGAGATTCCCTGTATCTAAGAATGTCTGGCTTAGTTCAGCTGCTTTGCAGCTGTCTTTCGCAGTACCCTTTTCAAACTTGGAAACTGTCCTATCTGTAAAAAATCACTAGTCTACAAGGACAGATCATTTACCTAGGGTCTGTAATCCGTGGTCTTCAGGCAGAAATTAGGCATCCAGTTCAGCCCCTCTACTCTAGTAAGCCTCCGTGCTATCAGCCTCCTTTACCACAAAGATCCTGCAGGAGAAGGGCAGTGTAGACAACCGTGGGATCTGGCAGGGTGAGAACTGTGAACCATAAACACAAAGCTTTCACTATGTCCCTGCACAACAGTTACAGTGCCCTTGCTGACCTTAATAGGGACATTAAGGAGACAGGTAATGTCTGTGAAGATAACTCAAATAAGCAGGGGATTGTGGTCCGAGATGAAGAATTAGATTTCGACAGGGAGAAGTGTGAATCAGGTATTACACATCAGTCATGCAAGAACAGAAAGGCACCCAAAAAGAGAAGCTACTTTCTGGTAGGTGATTCAATTATAAGGGATGTAAATTTAGGAAAGGACACAGAGGCTTCAAAAGAGGTCAGGTGTCTTTCAGGTGCTACTGCCAGTAGGGACAAGAAGCGTATTTCTAAAATAATCAAGAATGGCAGCAAGGAATGTGATGTGGAGGATATTGTACATCTTGGCACTAACGATCTGTCCCAAAAAGATGTACTCTCTGTGCAGAATGATTTCCAGAGCTTGGGGAAGGAACTTAGCAGAATAGGCTGTAGGCTTACTTTCTCAGAGGTTTTACCAGTGTATAAGGAGCAAAATGGAAAAGGCCAGTGTATAGCACAATTCAATATGTGGCTAAAGGAGTGGTGTAAAGGGGAAGGCTTTGGATATATTAATCACGATGTCTGTAGCTGGTCCAATCAAAAGATGTACAAAAGAGATGGTTTGCATCCATCAAAAAAAGGGACTGAGTTACTTGGCTATAAACTCACAGATTTTTCTGGAGGAAAATTTAAACTAAACAGAGGGGACAGTGAGTTAATTGATACAGAACAACCCTGTCCCCGGCAATCTAAAAATTATAGGGCTATCAGTGCATGTAGCATAGATGTGTGTGTGGACAAGAATGCCAACCTTGCTATCAAGCAAAATGAAGCCTCTAATAGTGAGTGCCACACAAAGTGCACTAACCAAATAGGTGGTAAGACAATAAGGGAACTCAGGCACCACACAGATTATGTACAAAGGAAACACAGGGCCACTCACAAATAACTCAAATGTTTATACACAAATGCACAGAGTATAAACAGCAAACAGGGTGAACTAGAAATTCAGGTTAATGTGGGAAGATATGATATTGTTGCCATTACAGAAACATGGTGGGATGAAACCCACACATGGAACACACAGCTAGAGGGATTTAAATTATTTGAAAGAAACAGACCAAATAAAAGAGGAAGTGGAGTTGCTCTCTATAAAAGAAATAAGTACATCTCTACAGAAATAGAGCACAACAATGATAAAAACTGTCTTGAATGCATTTCGGTCAATATAAAAGGGGGGGGAAATGCCATTGCCATAAGTGTATACTACAAACCACCCAATCAAACAGAGGAAATAGATGAACTTTATGCTAGTCAGCTAACTAAGGTATGTAGGAAGCACATCACAATAGTAATGGGGGACTTTAACTACCCTGACATCAACTGGGAGACAAACTCTGCACCAAGTGGAAGATCAAACAGGTTCCTCACAAACCTAGCAGAAAACTTTGTCTCCCAAAAAGTAGAGAAGGGAACTACGGGATTAGCCATTTTGGATCTAATTCTCACCAACAGAGATGAAATAATAGAAGGTGTTGAAGCATAGGAACCCTGGGAGGAAGTGATCATGCAATATTAGAATTCAACATTATGGAAGCACAAGCAATAGAACACAGTCAAACTAGAGTCTTGGACTTCAAGAGAGCTAATTTCAATAAACTTAGAGAGGGCTTGGGAAGGATTCTATGGATGAGAATCCTCCAGCGGAAAACAACTCAAGAAGCTTAGGAAATTTTGAAAAATGAGATAATAAAAGCACAGTCTAGCACAATACCAACAAAAAGGAAGAACAACAGCTCTCAAAAGAAACCAGTATGGCTGCATAAAGAACTCTCTGATCAATTGAAAGATAAAAAGGACAAGTATAGAAATTGGAAAGAGGGACACATAACTAAGTCAGAATATCAGCAAATAGCCCGAGCCTGCAAAGATGAAGTGAGGAAAGCCAAGGCTCAAAATGAACTAAGGCTTGCGACCAAAGTCAAAAATAACAAATAAAAGCTTCTTTCAGCATGTAAAAAAAAAAGTGAAGGAAATGATTGGTCCATTAGTGGGTGAAAGTGGCAAGAAGGTGACAAGCAACAGGGAGAAAGCAGAACTATTTAACTCGTTTTTTGCATCTGTCTTTATACAAAGGGAAAAAACAGACCAACCTATCAAAAATAGTGCCATAAAAAATAGATTAGAAACACAAGTTAAGATAGGCAAGAAAATGGTAAGTGATTACCTGTCCAGCCTAGATGAGTTCAGATCGCCAGGACCAAATGGATTACACCCTAAGGTTCTCAAGGAACTGGCAGATGTGATCTCGGAACCACTGAACTATATTTTTCAAAGATCCTGGAGCACAGGGGAACTACCAGAGGACTGGGAAAGAGCTGATGTAGTTCCCATCCTCAAAAAAGGGGGGGAAAATGGATCCAGGAAATTACAGACCTATCAGCCTGATCTCAATACGTGGGAAGATCCTGGAAAAGATAATCAAACAACAAATCAACAAACACCTAGAGGCAAATAAAGTCATTACTAAAAGCCAACATGGGTTTGTCAAAAATAGGTCATGCCAGACAAATCTTATTCTTTGACCAAGTGACAAAATTAATGGATCAGAGGAATGCTGTGGACACAATTTACTTGGACTTCAGTAAGGCATTTGATAAAGTAGATCACAACTTACTACTCGATAAGATAGAAAAATGTGGGGTAGACAGAATCACCACCAGATGGATCCATAGTAGGCTGACCAGCCATACTCAGCGAGTGGTCCTCAATGAAACCGCATTTACATGGAGGGAAGTGTGTAGTGGGATGCCCCAGGGCTCTGTTCTGGGCCCAGTTCTCTTCAACATCTTCATCAACGATTTGGACAAAGGGATAGATGGGGAACTCATCAAATTTGCAGACGACACCAAGCTGGCAGGAATAGCCAACACTCCAGAAGACAGGCTTAAGATACAGAAGGATCTGGATAGACTTGGACAATGGGCACTATCTAACAAAATGAAATTCAATGGTGAAAAAAGCAAGGTTCTACATTTAGGCAAGAAAAACCAAATGCACAAGTACAGCATAGGTGGCACCTTGCTCAATAGTAGTAACTGTGAGAGGAACCTCGGAGTCCTAGTAGACAATCACCTAAATATGAGCCAGCAATGTGCTGCAGCTTCCAAAAAGGCCAACACAGTGCTAGGCTGCATTAACAGAGGGATAGAATCAAGATCACGTGAAGTATTAATACCACTTTACAATGCCTTGGTAAGGCCATACTTGGAAAACTGCATCCAGTTTTGGTCACCACAATGTAAAAAAGATGTTGAGATGCTAGAAAGAGTACAGAGAAGAGCAACAAAGATGATTAGGGGACTGGAGGCTAAAACATATAAGGAATGGTTGCTGGAATTGGGTATGTCTAGTTTAACGAAGAGAAGGACGAGGGGGGAACATGATAGCAGTATTACAATATCTCAGGGGCTGCCACAAAGAAGAGGGAATCAAGCTATTTTCCAAAGCGCCTGAAGGCAGGACAAGAAGCAACGGGTGGAAACTAATCAAGGAGAGAAGCAACCTAGAACTAAGGAGAAACTTCCTGACAGTGAGAACAATTAATCAGTGGAACAACCTGCCTCCAGAAGCGGTAAATGCTCCAACACTGGAAGTTTTTAAGAAGAGACTGGACAGTCATTTGTTCGAAATGGTATAGGTTTCCTGCCTGAGCAGGGGGTTGGACTAGATGACCTCCAAGGTCCCTTCCAACTTTACTATTATTATTATTAACAAAAGTCAACTGAAGTTTGTTGTTTTAACTGATGTGTTTTATTCACATTTACACACTAACTTGGGAAGTCCTGTGTCTGTGGAATGTAAAAGAATGAATGTTTTTAATAAAATAAGTTTACTTTCAAGCTAAAACAGCTAGAAGTATGGTGTAGATGTTGCATTATCAACCCGGTGATATATTTTTCTAAAAATACAAAAGTAGTTCAAGGGACAAAGAACTAGTTACAAATATTTCCATTCTCCTTCTACAAATAGAAAATAAACAGTAGACTTTCTGATATTAAACATAAATTGTTATTTAAATCCAAATGGCTGGTTTAAGATCTACACATTGTTTTTCATTTTATATTTCTTTAAATTGCTTTCTTCTCAATAGGAGCCATTTTAAAAATGAATTTCCCCAGGTGCACATATATCACAAGGATTATAAGTGTGTGGTATGAAAAAAATACTTTTCAAAAGCCACCCTTTCAACAGAATTTATAGTACAAAGCCTCATTTCCATCTAAAGTAACTAAGTCCAGATTAAAAAAGGAAAAGAATAAACACCTATTTTAGGCTATCCCTATTTACCCAGTTTGATTTCATTCAAAAAAAGATTACTGGAGGTTTTGTTATATTTGAAACAAAGCAAAACAATCTGTGCTTCTCTATAAGAATTAAAACATCATATTTTATTTGTGGAAGATTATTGACAAGATTTTCCAATTCTCATCAAGATAAACAGAAATAGAGTCATAGTTAAAATATGTAACAGGCAAGCATCACAACTCAAAAAAGTGATACAAAGAGTCCCATTCTTATGACTTAGACATTTTTTAGTTTTATTTCCAAATGACTACAATTTGTTCTCTTTTTTCAATTCTGCATATAAATACATAGATCTAGATTGCATCATCCTAAACTCAATTTCAAGAGAACAAGATATGTGTTCTTCACAAAATACATAAGAAAGGTCCAGCTATCAAAAACAATCAGTATTTCTAACAAAAATGTAACTGACTAAGGCAGGGCTTATCATTGGGAAGAAAAAGGCAACCATTGCAGGCAGCAGAAGGTCAGATAACCCAGGAAAGATCCAAGAAGTTTCTTCTCTTGAAGGAGAGCCCCTATACTAGCCTACCACAATTAGTGTACAGTGGATACCAAACTGAAATTAAAGACAGTTTCCAGTCCACTTTCTAAATGTGGATGGACTTCATCTTACTATTCCTCTAGCCAGCAAAATGTCTTAAGTAGATCCTGATATCTCAATTTCATCACTTGTCCAGGGAATCTTTTAGCCCTAATAATCTCCCCTTGTCTAAATCTTCATCTTTAAACACAATTTGCATTTCTTACCTCTTTCTTGATTGAATTTTAGGTCTGTCTGCCTGCTTATTTGTTGTAAACTGTTGTACAATTCATAATAATAATAATTAATAATAATCAGAGCAATAGAGTAGGACCCTGAATGGGTTCAGAAAGTTAGTTTAAAAGAGCTACTGTACAACAAGATATTCAATAATCATATGGAAGGATTTCCACTAACTGTTCATAGAAGGGAAATAATTTCCTTACCTCTGTAAATGATGGGATATGAATCACCATTAGAAAAAAATGGAAAAAGTAAAGAAATTGACCCATGAATAGTGTTGTTTTCACTTGTTACATCTGCATCTTTAAATCAACTAATGCCAAGACTGTGGCAAATGTCACTCAGCTTTTCAGCCTCCAAAAAATATTAAAACCCTGTTACTGGATCTCATCCATTATTGAGATGTCCAAGAAAAATGTTATACAATGTAGTATGGGAAGTCACACCCCCCCCCAGAAAGAAATATTTTGGGGATATTAAAAAGGCAGAATATATTTCTCCAAAGGAGTAATGGAGATGATCTTTAAAAAGACAGAAACTTCTTCCTCCCCTCAGCCAGAAACTCAGCAGAAACCAAATCTATAGAAATGCAGATGTGATTATCCTTTCAGAAAGGCTGGAGTCAGGAAGCTTGGAGCTGATGGGATTAGAAAGACAAAGATCCCTAGAATCAACAACCCCTCACCCAAAAAAGTCCAACACAGGACATAGTCATCAGCCACAGCCCCAGGAAAGCAGGATATGACCTTTAGGACATAATAGGATTAACCCACCACCATCAGAATACCAGACAGGCACAATGAACCTCAGGTCAAAGTTCATGCCACAGGAACAGGAACTCCAAACACAAAAGCCCAAGAAGGTATAAAAACCGACCACTCTCAGCTACATATGGTCAGTTTTCCCAGAGCCACACTTCTGTCTGGCTCTGCTCTTCAATAAACTACAACCTTCTTTCTAAAGCAGCCTCCATTTTGTTTATTCACGGCTTGGACTGGACCCCGAGGAAGATTTTCCTTTCAACAGTAGTAATGAATATAGTGATTTTTAATAACTTTATTTCTTAAATTTAGTTCATAGTTCATTTAACCCCTAATTACATGCTTTCTTCATTTTCTTTAGCATTTAAATAAATATCCTTACAGGTTATTCTTGTTTAGCTATCACAATTTGGACAGACAACTCAGGCATTATGAAAAGATTTGCTTTGTTTAACAGACCTGCAAAGATCATAAATGTGAGGATCGATCACAAAGTTACTTTTTCATCACTGTCATAATTGCAAATGGTCACTTAATGAGGACTATCTGTAGTATATTAATATTTTACTCGTAGTTTTGCTGGGTTTTTTATCTCATAACTAAAAGAATCTATTAAATCATAATTTAAATAGTTATGAGAACTGTGAGCACTATGTAACATTTTCTTATCTAGATGGAAAGCAAGGTTTGGTCTCTGCAGAAACATTTCAGTTTTCACATACTACCAGTTATTTTACACAATGGATAATTTCTATAAAATGTTCAAAAAGATATCAAGAAAACATATTCTGTAAATATTTCTCAGAAATCTTACTAGTAAGCTTTTGATTTAAATTTTCTTAAAAACACCACTGGGTTTAATTTTCCAGTTAAATAATTCTAGTACAATATATGATATATACCTATAGCATGTTGCAGTCAGCTCCTGCCAACATTATGTGACCTAGAAAATAATTAGTTCTGAAAAGATATGTGAAACTGCAGGTGCTATTGATTGCATTTCATTAACCTAATTACTCTAAATAGTTGTCAACATAATAGCAGAGATACATTCTCCAAGTTTCCTCTTATTTTCAAAGTTGGATTCAAACTTAATCAGGATTAATCATGGCCATCTTAAGTCCAAAATTATTTCAGTTCAATAAATTTACTACTTTAAGCATAACTTAGGGCCTTTCCTGACTACAGTCTTAAGCTTTTTTCTTCATAGCTCAGTTAAAGTATTTTCTACTCAACCTTACTGTTATGTCCTGAGCCTGTGCAAGCAGGCTCGGGGCATTGCAAACGGTCCCAGGCAGGTGCAAGTTGCCCGGGACCAGACAGGCTGTCGCCAGTACTTGTGCACATGCGCAAGTGCTGGCGCACCAAAAGTTGCAGATTGACCCGGGGATGGCCTATATAAGAGGCCAGGAGTTTTGGCATTGCCGGTGTCTTCTAACTGTAAAGCTGAACTAAGAATAAAGAGTTCCTGAGAACTACAACTGCTTCTCGTGTCTTGCCATTTCGCGAAGGACGCAACACTGGCGACAAAGGTGGGATTGCCTTACATCGAAGAAGAAAAGGTGTAAGCTTACCCGAGTGAGTCCTGACTCGGCAGCAACCAGCCAATCCAGCGTGTATTCGGGGGTAGGCTGGCTGATAGACCCTTCCTTCTATAAAAATGGCAAAGATTGGAAGGCTTTCGGAATTCGACGTCTCACATCCAGAGAGGTGGGAGTCCTATGTAGCCAGGGTGGAAAACTACCTCAAGGTGAACCAAGTAAGGGAAGATAGTTTAAAGGCTGCCACCCTGCTGTGCGTTTGTGGTCAAGACGCATTCAAAATCGCTGAGAACCTTGCAGCACCTGTCCCTCTAGATTCTGTCAGCTACGCAGATCTAAAAAAGCTACTGAAGGAGCACTTCCAGCCCAAGATGTCCGTCATCGCGTGGCGCCATACCTTCGAGCAGAGAGATCAACGACCCGGAGAATCGGCCAAGGAGTACATCGCCGCATTGAGGAAGGCCGCCAAACATTGCGAGTTCAAGGACCTCAAAGAACGACTGAGGGATAGATTTGTATGCAGACTAAGGCATAAAGAGTTACAACAGAGACTTTTTGCCAAGGAGGACTTGTCTTTCCAAGATGCCTTGAGAGAGGTCACCGCAGAAGAAGCAGCGGGCGGCGCCATCAAGAACATGCGGCCGATCAGAAACAGTCCAGATGCTGCATCCGTGCACCAGGAAGAAGTCCAAAGAAACTCTGAGGAGGATCCTGACGAGGAAGTGGACCGTCTCCAACACAAAAAGGAAAGGAAACAAAAAGGAAGCTCTTCAGCGCTCCCCAAGTGCATCGGCTGTGGAGGTCGCCACAAGAGAACCGACTGCAAGTTCCGCTCCGCTATCTGCAGGGCGTGCGGAAAACAAGGACACATTGCAGCTGTGTGCCTGGGCCGTCAGAAGGTACAACCTCAGGAAGAATTGCGCCTGAAAGGTACCAGGGGTCCCAGCCAGAATAGGGTGGGGTTTTGCGCTTCGCGAAGAAGCATCTATAGGACAGGCACACACAAGCCCATTAAGAAAATGGTGAAGCTACAAGGGGTTCCATTAACTATGGAACTGGACATGGGGTCTGCACTTTCAATCATTTCTATGCATACATTTAGGAAGATTTGTTCCGGCAGCGGAATCCAGGTCAAGTTGAGGCCTTCTGACATTGTGCTAACAGACTTTCAAAACTCCAGAGTGTGTGTTAAGGGGGAGGCCACCCTTAACGTGCAATATAAGGATTTTGAGGGTCCACTAGACCTATTAGTAGTAGGGGGTGAACGAACGAGTCTCATAGGACTCGATTGGTTTGAGGCCTTGGGGATACACATCACAGGGCTCAACAGCCTACAAACACTCGACCTACAGGAAGTCTGCAAAGAATTTGCAGATGTTTTCAGCCCCCAGCTGGGCACATTCAAAGGACCCCCTGTGTCATTAAAGCTAGAGCCCACTATCACTCCCATTAGAATTAAAGCAAGAAGGGTCCCTTTTGCTTTAAAGAGTAAAATTGACACTGAGTTGGATAAACTGATCCAACAAGGAATTCTGGAACCTGTTGACTCCAGTCCCTGGGAGACCCCCAGTGTCACGCTTCTCAAGGCACATGGGGACATTCGCATCTGTGCTGATTACAAATGCACTCTGAATAAGGCATTGCAGCAACATGCCTATCCTGTTCCTGTGGTCAGTCATATTCTGGCCTCCCTCAAGGGGGGGCGTGTTTTTGCAAAGCTTGACCTAGTTCAAGCATATCAACAGCTGCCTGTTGATGATGATGCTGCTATAGCTCAGACCATTGTGACCCACAGAGGGGCTTTCAAGGTAAAGAGGCTACAATTTGGAGTAAATGTCACTCCTGGGATTTTCCAAAGCGTAATGGAAAACACACTATGGGGTATACCAGGGGTTTGCCCCTACTTAATTGCAGGAGACTCCACACACAATTTAGCTGAAAGGCTAAGGGCTGTCCTGTCAAGGTTCAGGAAAACAGGCCTCAAACTTAAAAAGGACAAATGCAAAATTGGGGTGCCTTCTACTGATTTCCTGGGGTTCAAAATTGATGCTGCTGGGATTCACCCTGCTGAATCCAAACTAAAAGCTATTATGCATGCCCCTAGGCCAAAGTCCAAGGCCGAACTACAGGCCTTTCTGGGCCTTCTGAATTTCTACAATTCCTTTCTTCCACATAAGGCTAGTGTAGCTGAGCCTCTTCACAGGCTATTAGATAAACAGGCAGTGTGGCAGTGGTCACAGACACATGAGGCAAGTTTCAATGAGGTCAAGGCCTTACTCACTTCTAACAGTGTACTTGCACATTTCAATGAATCCCTTCCTGTGTGCATCGCTTGTGATGCTTCCCCTTAGGGGGTAGGAGCTGTACTGAGCCACCTCAGGTCTGATGGAACTCAGGTTCCTGTTGCATATTACTCCAGAACATTGTCTTCTGCTGAGCATAATTATGCTCAAATAGACAGGGAGGCCTTAGCTGTTGTTGCTGGGATTAAAAAATTCCATGATTTTTTATATGGTAGGCATTTCACGGTCTTCACTGACCATAAGCCTTTGCTGGGACTGTTTACCACACGTAAGCAACCCCCCCAAATCATCTCCCCCAGGATGCTCAGGTGGTCTATCTTTTTGTCTGCATATGATTTTTCCCTACTTCACAAGTCTGGGAAGGAAATGGGCCATGCTGATGGCCTCAGTAGATTACCCCTGCCGGTAATAGAAGCTGACCAGACGCCAGCCATCAATCTTCTTTCTATCCAAGCTTTGCCCGAGTCCCCTCTGAATGCCAGGGATGTAGCTGCTGAATCAGGCACACATCACGCACTTTCACGTGTCCTTTCTTGGGTTTTGTCTGGATGGTCTGAGCACTGTCCTGGTCCTGAGTTTCAGAGTTTCTGGTCTAAAAGGAACAAGTTGTCCACCTCTCAGGGTTGTCTGCTTTGGGGAAACAGAGTTATCATTCCCACCTCAATGAGGACTAGGGTCTTAGGGTCCCTCCACGAGGATCATCCTGGCATTGTACGAATGAAGGCTCTTGCGCGCAGCCATTTGTGGTGGCCAGGCCTAGACAAAGACATTGAAGCTAAGGTGCACACATGCCACCTTTGTCAACGCTCGCGCCCTGAAATGCCCCAAGCTCCTGTACATAGATGGGAGGAAACACAGTCTCCATGGTCTAGTGTGCACATTGACTACGCTGGGCCCTTTCAGGGTCAATTCTTCTTGGTCCTCGTTGACAGCCATTCAAAATGGCTTGAGGTTGTACCTGTCTCTTCCACCACCACTGCAAAGACCATTCAGGTACTGAGGGGGATTTTTGCTGCACACGGGCTCCCAGACGTCATTGTGTCTGACAACGGCCCACAATTCACTTCCTCCGAATTTCAAGCTTTCTTGCAGGCTAACCTGATTTGTCATGCCACCTCTGCACCTTTCCACCCGTCCACCAACGGTATGGCTGAACGCATGGTTCGCATCACCAAGGACGTTTGAAGAAACTCACCTACGGAGACTGGCATCACAGGTTGGCTGACTTCCTCCTTTCTTATCGCACCACACCGTCCACTTCTACAGGGAGAAGCCCAGCTGAATTTCGTTGGGGGCGCAAACTGACTACCAAGCTTGACCGGTTGCATCCGGACAGACTGCCTCCTTCTGTCTCACACCCCAGGGCACCTAGGCAACTACTTGTGGATGCCCCGGTTTGGACTCGTAATTACGGGCCTGGTCATACATGGGTCCCCGCATCTATATCCAGGGTCACAGGTCCTCTATCCTACGAGGTATCCCTGGACAACGGTCGTGTCCTGCGTCGGCACATTGACCAACTTCGCCCTAGACGGGACCTTCCCGCTGAGACTCCTGGGTCTTTTCCAGGGGGGAGGGGGAACCCTTTGGGCAAAGGGAGGGGCATGGAATGATGCCCATTATCAATGGGGAAGCTACAAACAGCCCATCTCAAGATTCCGCGAGTGCTCCAAACAGGAATTCAAGAAGCCCAACTAGATACCAGGCATCAACGCCTACTCCAGCCAGGGAGTCACCCTGGGGGCATAATCACTACTCACCCGCATCACTCAGTACTCCAGTCAGGGAGAATACCCGGGAGCATCCCAACAATCCATACCCTGCAAGAGAGCTGGCACACACTCCTTCTAGTTGGCCCAACACTACCCCTGTCCCCAGAAGGGGACAAACACACAGGGAGGTGGTCGAGGAACCAAATCCCGACTACAATACCTCTGACTTCACTCAGGGGACAACTGAGTTTTGGGACAGTACTGAAAACCACACAAGCCCGGACACTGAACGGGATTCAGGGGACAGACAGCCTCCTGACAGGTCTTGGACGGACCTAGGAGGTTCTACAGGAACGCCCGACAGTGATAGCCACTTAGAAGGGCCAGAGAGCCTACAGCTAGGCGGGACAACCAGGTCACACAGAGAAAGACGCCCTGGCCTGACGAGCCCGGTGGGCAAGCAAGCAGGCCAGGCAGTGGAGCACAGCCCTTGGGAACCCCCAAGGCAAAATAGGGGGGGACAGGCACGCATCACCCCTCAGTCAAAGGGTACTTGGCAAGTACCCAGAACTTAGGAGGTCACAGAGAGCAAGGAAATCTCCTAAGTATTTGGAGGATTTTGTAACTCTCTTGACAAAACAGAGCTAGTAGAAAAGTAGAGCACTGAGGCTGATGGAAAACGGGGAATACCTGGTATTGGGGAGCATGGCACTACACTAAAGAAATGAGTTATGTGTTATTATGGTATGGGGAATAGTTTTAGCCCGGGAGGAAGGGGTGTTATGTCCTGAGCCTGTGCAAGCAGGCTCGAGGCATTGCAAACGGTCCCAGGCAGGTGCAAGTTGCCCGGGACCAGACAGGCTGTCGCCAGTACTTGTGCACATGCGCAAGTGCTGGCGCACCAAAAGTTGCAGATTGACCCGGGGATGGCCTATATAAGAGGCCAGGAGTTTTGGCGTTGCCGGTGTCTTCTAACTGTAAAGCTGAACTAAGAATAAAGAGTTCCTGAGAACTACAACTGCTTCTCGTGTCTTGCCATTTCGCGAAGGACGCAACACTGGCGATGAAGGTGGGATTGCCTTACATCGAAGAAGAAAGGTGTAAGCTTACCCGAGTGAGGCCTGAGCGGCAGGAACAGCGTTGACTCGGCAGCTACCCGCCAATCCAGCGTGCATTCGGGGGTAGGCTGGCTGATAGACCCTTCCTTCTACAAAAATGGCAAAGATTGGAAGGCTTTCGGAATTCGACGTCTCACATCCAGAGAGGTGGGAGTCCTATGTAGCCAGGGTGGAAAACTACCTCAAGGTGAACCAAGTAAGGGAAGATAGTTTAAAGGCTGCCACCCTGCTGTGCGTTTGCGGTCAAGACGCATTCGAAATCGCCGAGAACCTTGCAGCACCTGTCCCTCTAGATTCTGTCAGCTACGCAGATCTAAAAAAGCTACTGAAGGAGCACTTCCAGCCCAAGATGTCCGTCATCGCGTGGCGCCACACCTTCGAGCAGAGAGATCAACGACCCGGAGACTTGGCCAAGGAGTACATCGCCGCATTGAGGAAGGCCACCAAACATTGCGAGTTCAAGGACCTCGAAGAACGACTGAGGGACAGATTTGTATGCGGACTAAGGCATAGAGAGTTACAACAGAGACTTTTTGCCAAGGAGGACTTGTCTTTCCAAGATGCCTTGAGAGAGGTCACCGCAGAAGAAGCAGTGGGCGGCACCATCAAGAACATGCGGCTGATCAGAAACAGTCCAGATGCTGCATCCATGCACCAGGAAGAAGTCCAAAGAAACTCTGAGGAGGATCCTGACGACGAAGTGGACCGTCTCCAACACACAAAGGAAGGGAAACAAAAAGGAAGCTCTTCAGTGCTCCCCAAGTGCATCGGCTGTGGAGGTCGCCACAAGAGAACCGACTGCAAGTTCCGCTCTGCTATCTGCAGGGTGTGCGGAAAACAAGGACACATTGCAGCTGTGTGCCTGGGCCGTCAGAAGGTACAACCTCAGGAAGAATTGCGCCTGAAAGGTACCAGGGTTCCCAGCCAGAATAGGGTGGGGTTTTGCGCTTCGCGAAGAAGCATCTATAGGACAGGCACACACAAGCCCATTAAGAAAAAGCTGTCACTTAAGGTAAAGCTACAAGGGGTTCCATTAACTATGGAACTGGACACGGGGTCTGCACTTTCAATCATTTCTATGCATACATTTAGGAAGATTTGTTCCGGCAGCGGAATCCAGGCCAAGTTGAGGCCTTCTGACATTGTGCTAACAGACTTTCAAAACTCCAGAGTGTGTGTTAAGGGGGAGGCCACCCTTAACGTGCAATATAAGGATTTTGAGGGTCCACTAGACCTATTAGTAGTAGGGGGTGAATGAACGAGTCTCATAGGACTCGACTGGTTTGAGGCCTTGGGATACACGTCACAGGGCTCAACAGCCTACAAACACTCGACCTACAGGAAGTCTGCAAAGAATTTGCAGATGTTTTCAGCCCCCAGCTGGGCACATTCATGGGTATGGTATGGGGAATAGTTTTAGCCCGGGGGGAAGGGGTGTTATGTCCTGAGCCTGTGCAAGCAGGCTCGAGGCATTGCAAACGGTCCCAGGCAGGTGCAAGTTGCCCGGGACCAGACAGGCTGTCGCCAGTACTTGGGCGCATGCGCAAGTGCTGGCGCGCCAAAAGTTGCAGATTGACCCGGGGATGGCCTATATAAAAGGCCAGGAGTTTTGGGCGTTGCCGGTGTCTTCTAACTGTAAAGCTGAACTACGAATAAAGAGTTCCTGAGAACTACAACTGCTTCTCGTGTCTTGCCATTTCGCGAAGGACGCAACACTTACATTTGCAGAATCTAAATCCCTAGAAACGTTGGTGTCTACATTTCAGATCACAACAAGTTCTGGCCTGACTTACATCTGGATGAAGAAACACTGCAATCTGACACACAAGGTATGCCCATGAAGTAAAGTAGTTAGTGGAGTCTTATAGCTTTGCTGCCTCGCCTATTTCCAAACATCATTAATCAACAGGAAATGACCAAGACAGGAGGACATTTTGCTCCACGTCCTAGTTATATTCACATTTTTGATAGTCCTATTTGGCTCAAACACAGACAAATGACATCAAATATATTGAGAAACTGGCTATTGACTATTATGTAAGATAGTGGAGGAAAAAGAAGTAGCTCTCTACAAGCTAAAATCTTTATTAGATGACTGACAGGGGTGCGAAAAGGACAGGTGCCAGATTTCTGCTTTGCTTAGCAAATGTGCAGATCTGCAGAGTTATGAGAGGCCATTAGAGCTGTGGTCTCCCACCTAACATCAATATATTGGATTTTCAAAAGTTTCATAACTCTGCATAGCTTCCTCCTTCTGTGTATTCCATCTATTTCTTTTTCACATCTTTTATGCACTCGTGTAAGTATTATTCTACAGAAGCAGCTTTTTACAGAGCAGCATTGGTTTTATTGGCTTTTCAGTTGTAGTGTGCCTTTGGAGATGAAAAGGGCAGTTAGTGAAAGCTTTCCCAAAGTTAATGCTTAGAAGGGGACCTCTGGAATGGGGTGGCTGCCATATCAGAGTGGTTTAAAATGCCTGGAAGACAAAAAACTATTTCAGATTGCAAAACATCAAGTTTTTAAATGATTAGGGATAAGTGGATTAAAACAACAATCTTGAAAGCTTCGCCACCCACTCTGGAAAAGATATCTTATTGTGGAGCAAATCCATTTATGCAGGAAGTAAGGCAAAAGAAAGGTTGAAAGCAGGATAGGGGAGAAAGGCAAGTTCTACCTTCTAATTTCATCCTGCCTTTGTATTTATTTTATAGCTTGTGCCCCAAATTAATTAGCAATACAGTGATAAACAACAGCAATAGCTGTTGAGCTACAGTTGAAAGAAGGGAAAGAAAGGAAAGAAAGAAGGGAGGGAGGGAACATGAATAGAATCTACCTATAGCTCTATGCTGGGTGGGGAATTCTGGCAGTTGAAGTTCACCAGTCTTAAGGTTACTGAGATTTAGAAACATTGCTATAGATAGAGAGCTGATAGCAAGTGGACAGGGAAAGCACAGGCATCCTCTTCACTCTTCCTCCTCCTTGGCTTTTCATCACCTCTGGTGAGATGGAAGAAAAGGACAGAAGCCTTTTCCAAGCTGGAGCTCTGTTTTTCCCTAAATATTGGGGAATATTGCCCCTCTACAGTTCCCATTATTACCTCTGCATCTACATCTTGCTATGGTCACTTCCTAGAAGTCCTACAAGCAATGGCTCTTTGCTTTAAAGAACATTTTTGGCCGCTCCATGGGTGGACCTGAATAGGCACAGGAAAATAATCACAACTCCCTTTTACTGAGCTGAAGAGAGAAATCCATGTTTCCTTTAAACATTTTATTTTTGATGTGTCTTCTTCAAACCAGCCATCAGTGAAGACATGGAAAACATCTAATTTTCTCACTTTAGTCTGTACCATCTCCAGATCACCAATCAACTGTGTTGCTATGAGGTACTGCTAAGCAAAGACTTTCCCCACAGGAAACAACAGGGATAGGGGAATTTGTTTGAGAACCCCAAAAGGGGGAATATTCCTATAGCAATCTGAAGTGGCCAACAGGTGATCCCGGCACCACCAGAATGGGAAGCAAGGCATATCAATTTGCAGTGATAAAACAAAAATATTCTGGTAAATTGGCCAATCTATGAAAGTGATTTTTAAATGTTTTCTCCCTTTATGCCTTTCATTGAAAGAAAATTACCAAGAAGAAAGAGTAATTTCACATTTGGTAAAACTTGGCATTTGGCTCCAATTTGTGTAACACCACAGGGAAAAATAGAAAATGACTTATTGGGCCATCCTTAGACTCTCTAGCACATTTTCTATTCTTTTTTGAAAGAAAGATGCATATATTTTTGAATTTTGGATTTTTCTTGTCATAGGAGCACATTTTCCCACTTATAAATGCTAAATTGACCTGGAAATGAAGTGATATTTCCTATGCTTAAGATTCAGAGTGTAATCAACTTTAGAGCAGATCAACTACTTTACTAAGGGTGCAGCCAAATGACCACATTCACATATATTTTTCCAAAATAGTATGCTAACATACATTGCAGCATCCCAGAGGGGAAAATCATCTGCCTCAGTAACAAGGAATTCAAGTTGCACTTGCCTTATAATTGTATTTTATTTTATTCATTATTAACTAAATTTATATTACTGCCAATCTACAATAGTAATTCTCTCAATGTGGGACAAGTTAATGAAAGATGTTGATGGATTCTTTAGCATCACCTGCCACTGGGAAAAACAACCACCAGTCATTCTCCTTAGTATGTCACAAGGAGGTCTGGGTGAGTATAGAAAGGTCTGTGAAACAGAGAATTTGGCTTTCTTTCAAATTACCAAAGTGATAGGTCACCAACCCAGAAGTATTTCTTACTAGGGACCTTTCAGGATCTTTCTGATAATGGCTCAGCCCACTTCTAAAAGAATGCTAAACCTGTTCATTGAAGCACAGATCTAGTATTCTTCTGCTAAACCTATGTCCCAAAAAATAGTCCAAAACCTCATACATAGGATGAAGCAGGATAGAATTCTTCCAACACATCTGGACAGCTTCCTATTCTTCATCCCTTGTCCCCTATATACCATTGCAATTTGCCAGTTACAATCATAGGGGAGGGCTTAGGATGAAGAGATGGGGAGTTATTGATATGTGCTGCAAGGGAATGGTAGTTCTGGCACAGAATGGCCAGCAACGTTCAGAAGTAGCCCATGGATGCACAAATGAGTAAGCAAAATAATACACACCTTTACTCCAGAAAAGAAATTAAAACAGCAAAAATGTATGCCCATGTGAAATCCCTCATTAGTAGAAGCAACAAAAAACCTGTAATGTGGTTGTTTGGCACAGTCATGTATTTAGTTACTCTTCAATACCAAAAAAAGGCTGGGCAGATATTATGTAGTACAGGGCTTTTCAACCAGTGGTACACGTACCACTTGTGGTACATTAATGAGTGGCAGGTGGTACGCAGCCCTGCCTAGCCAAGTGCAGTGGGGGAGGGGAAAAGCCAGCACAGGCAGGGACTTACTGTGAGAGAGTCCTCTGCAGCAGCAGAGTTGCTGGGGCAAGGCAAAGGCCCCAGGCTCACTTCTTGCTCACCCTCCTCCATGAGAGAGGAGGAAGAGGAGGGGGACGGAGACAGGAGAGGCTATAAAAGGAGGCAGTTTGGGTGGGAGAGGGAGAGAAAAAAAACAGCAGCCTTGGAAGGAGGCAGAGTCAGCTCTAGCTGCACTGAAGGGAAAGAAGGAGGAGGAGGGTGGGGGGAGAGGAGAGGAGATCAAGCAGGCTGGCCATGAGCTGATCTACAACTGCTATGGCAGCCACCTGTGCTGGCAGCAGCAAACAGGCAAGAAATGCAATGGGGGAGGGGTCACCCTCAAGAGGAGTGAAAAAAGGCTGCAGTGGCTAGAGGTGAGGCAGGGAGATGGAGAATGGAAGGATTCTTATGTGCTTTTGTGACTTTGAAGTCCTGGGATTTGTGCAATGTGGGCTTTCTGTTCTTAAGGAGTGTTTGGCAATTTCTATTTGGCTGATGGCTCCTGTTACCTTCTATTGCTCTGCTATTGTTAGCTGTAATTTTGTTGCAAGGGATTCTGAAGTATTTTTCTCCTGAATGGATTTTGCCTGTAGCATTCCTTTACTTAAGAATGGAGCCATTTGGCAAGGCTGCCTTAGCCGGCAGCCAGTACTTACTACATTTTTTTTCTTCCTTAAGTGCCCAGCTGCTTAACTTTCTTTTCTAGCTAGTAGCTAATTCTTAAAGGGGAATGTGCCTTTTTAAGCTAGTTCACTCAGCAGCTTATCTTTTCTGTCTCTGGAGGCTTTTCCTTGTTTGATGAATGGGAATGAAAAAGAGGGAGGGAGGGAGGGAAGTCCTGCCACCAGCAGCCCTGCCATTGACTTTGCTTGTCAAAAGGTTGCAAAAGGGGATCACATGACCCTGGAACACTGTGACTATCATAAATATGAATCAGTTGCCAAGCATCCAAATATAAATCACATGACCCTGGGCATGCTGCAATGGTCATAAGTGTGAAAAATGGTCATAAGTCATTTCAGTGCAACTGCAACTTTCAACAGGTTTTTGGGGTTTTTTTCCCCCTTTGGTCATCAAGTTTCTGACACCTTGCTAGGTGGTACTCGAATATTGCCATATCCTAAAAGTGGTACAATTGGTGAAAAGGTTGAAAAGCCCTGATGTAGTAGACAGATGTCTCTGCAGAAGCCCAGTGTCCAATCTGTTTTGCAGCTCAAGCCAAAATGCTATGAAGGAGAACAACCAACCAGAAGAAGAGAACAGTGGTCCCAGATCAGCGTAACATGACCCATAAGAGCTAGGCAGCATCCCTGACCATATAATCACCAACATCAATGAAACACTGTTGATTTTGCTTTTGGCAAGACTTGTGTCTGAAGGAAAGAACATACTGAGTCTACAAATATCTTGTGCAGTTTTAACTTTTAATAACTTCATTTCTGCATGAGTGAAATACAATGAAGAGGGGAAATTATTGAAGATTTAAAAAGTGAATATTGAATAAGATTTTAAGATAACAAATATGATCATCACTATAAATCAAATGCAAGTGCAGAACTTGAGAATTATCCTGTTGCTTTGTATCCCAAATTATGTGGATATGTTGAGAATTAACTATCAAAAGTCAACCGGATTCTAAAATTCCCATCCTCTAATATAGAACTAAACCCTTAGTTTCCCCTAGCCCTCCCAAGTGATTCATTCGAATGTAGCCAATCCAGCACCACTGAGATGTTATGAGAAACTCTGAGGTGTTTGGGCTGGTGAAATTCCACACTCAGGGCAAATGGCCTTGAAGATGCCAGCACCAGCACGAACCAGATTCCAAAGTACTCTGTTCTTCCTCAACTGTCAATTTCCCCCTCCCAAATTCCCATCATAAAGGTATACAGCTTTATTGCCCATTTGTTCCCCTCTCCCTTCCCCAATTATTAACAGAACGCTGGCAAGATACCTAGCCGAAGCTGGTGGATCTGACATTAAGATTCCTACAAATATATATATGCTAAATCTTCAGGGGATAATGGATATCCTTGATGCCTTAGAGGAGTTGTTCTCAACCTTCCTAATGCCGCAACCCTTTAATACAGTTCCTCATGTTGTGGTGACCCCCAATCATAAAATTATTTTCATTGCTACTTCATAACTGTAATTTTGCTACTGTTATGAATCCTAATGTAAATATCTGACATGCAGGATGTATTCTCATTGTTACAAATTGAACATAATTAAAGCATAGTGATTAATCACAAAAACAATATGTAATTATATATTGTGAAATATTTATTTCTGATTACACTATCCATTGTCAGTGATTTTAAGCCCCTGAAATGGAGCTGAACCATTCACTTCTCACTCTTAAATTGACTACATATGGGCAGCCCATGATTTATGGAAAGGGGGAAAAAATCCCCCATTTCTGGTAAAATCTGTGCTGCAGTGCCCAGAACCACACAGGAAAAGAAGGCAGAAACAATTTAAAAGTGGAGCCTTCAAATACACTTGATATTGAAAACATATTGGTGATACAAGTGGCAAAATGTTCGCATTTTTCCGCACTTATTGCGTCTGCAGAATCTCGCCCCGCCACCCTGTTTAGGGTGACCCATTCCCTACTTAACGCTCAGGAAGCTGGGGAGCCCTTACAGGGTAGAGCGGAGGAATTTGTGCAATTCCTATCAGACAAAATCGCTCGGATTCGGACAGACCTAGACTCCGATTGGGCAGGGCCTTCTAAAATGACTGGGGCAGGTCTTAGCTCAGTTTTATGGGATGAATTTGAGTCTGTGACCACTGAGGATGTTGACAGAGCGGTGGGAGCAATGAGCGCCTCCACTTGTTTATTGGACCCGTGTCCTTCCTGGTTGGTCTCGGCTGCCAAGGAGGTGACACGAGGCTGGCTCCAGGTGTTGATCAATGCTTCGTTGAGGAAGGGGTCTTTCCCGCAATCCTTGAAGGAGGCGGTTGTGAGGCCTCTTCTCAAGAAGCCTACCCTGGACCTGGCTGACTTAAATAACTTCCGTCCAGTCTCCAATCTCCCCTTTTTGGGGAAGGTTGTAGAGAGAGTGGTGGCGCTCCAGCTCCAATGGTCTCTGGATGAAGCGGATTATCTAGACCCTTTTCAATCTGGCTTCAGGCCCGACTTCAGCACAGAAACTGCTTCGGTCGCGCTGATGGATGATCTCTGGTGGGCCCGAGACACGGGTTATTGACCTCTCAACGGCTTTTGATACCATCGATCATGGTATCCTTTTGCGACAACTTGAAAGGGTGGGAGTGGGAGGCACCGTTTTACGGTGGTTCTCCTCCTACCTCTCTCGCAATCGGTACTGGTGGGAGGGCAGAGGTCAACCCCGAGGCCCCTTGAATGCGGTGTGCCGCAGGGGTCAGTCCTCTCCCCCCTTCTATTTAACATTTATATGAAGCCGCTGGGTGAGATCATCAGACAGCACGGGGTGAGGTTTCATCAGTATGCTGATGATACCCAGTTATATATCTCCTCCCCGAGCTCTCTCAGTGAAGCGGCCGATGTGATGGGCCGTTGCCTCGAAGCCGTGAGGGTCTGGATGGGGGTTAACAGACTCAGGCTCAATCCTGACAAGACCGAGTGGCTTTGGATGTTGCCTCCCAAGGATCATGTCAACTGTCCAGTGTTGACTCTTGTGGGGGAAAATATACCCCCTTCGGAGCGGGTTCGCAACTTGGGTGTCCTCCTTGATCCACAGCTGAATTTGGAACATCATTTGACGGCTGTGGCTGGGAGGACCTTTGCACAAGTTCGTCTGTTGCACCAGTTGCGACCCTACCTGGACCGGAGGCTCTCCTTACAGTCACTCATGCCCTTGTCACCTCACGTCTGGACTACTGCAATGCGCTCTACATGGGGCTACCCTTGAAAAGTATTCGGAGACTACAGTTGGTCCAGAATGCAGCCGCGCGAGTGATAGTGGGTGCTCCTCGATACACCCACGTTACACCTATCCTCCGTGAGCTGCACTGGTTGCCTATTGGTCTCCGGGTCCAATTCAAGGTGTTGGTTATTACCTTTAAAGCCCTATATGGCTCAGGGCCAGGCTATTTGTGAGACCGCCTACTACCTCATAGTTCCCTTCATCCAGTTAAATCCCACAGGCTGGGCCTCCTTCAGGTCCCGTCGGCCAAACAGTGCCATTTGGCGGGGCCACGGAGGAGGGCTTTCTCTGTGATGGTGCCCATGTCTTGGAACCAGCTCCCCCCGGAGATTAGGACCGCTCCCACCCTGTTGGTTTTCCGTAAGCTGCTTAAGACCTGGCTTTTCCGGCAAGCCTGGGGTTTATAAAATCTGACCCCTGGATGACTGTTCTTGTACTGTTTGGTTTGTTATGTTTTATGTGTTTTTATTGTTAGCTGCCCAGAGTCCTCCAGGAGTGGGGCGGCTTATAAATTTTAAAAATAAAAATAAATAAATATTGAATTAAAATCAATTATTGAATTGAAAAATAACCACTTTGGTTTGGTAGTGAAGGCATCAGGCTAAAAAGCAGGAAATGGCGAGTTCTAGTCCTGCCTTAGGTGTGAAAAACCAGCTGGGTGACTTTGAGCCAGTCGCTCCCTCTCTCACAGCCCAGCCCACCTCAGAGGATTGTGGTTCTGAGGAAAATAAGAGAAAGGAGTATTAAGCATGTTTGCACTTTTCGTATCCTTTTTTTCCTCTATGCATCGTGAACTTATCATCTTCATGTGGTTACTTAATGTTCGTTAATCACCTTTCAATCAAACCCCCAGGATTCAAGCCAGCGTGGCCGAACGGGCAGCCTTTCTCCTGGCCAGCCGCAGTGGCAGAGCGGGCCGCAAGGCCGCCAAATGCCAGACTGGATTCGGTGGCATTTCTGCCTCCCTCAAAACGGGCAATGGCCCGCCTGGCTGAGGGAGAGCTGGGGAAGGGGTGAAGCCCTTGGGTGGGACAGACACCCTTCCCAGTGGGAAGGAGACGTGCCTTCTGAGGCCACCTGAAGAAGCTCGAAGCCACCGGTTGGTCCTAAGGGTGCCACGACTCGGTCCCTACCCCCCCGCAAAGCCATTGGGGAGGGGGGCTGCAGGGGGGCTGCAGGGGTCGCTCACCCCTCACTCTCTGAACAGCACCCCCTCCTGTCTGGGGGGGAGCAGGCAACACGGGAAGTCGGGCCAGCTGGCTGCTCCGCTTGCCCAGCTGCGCCTCTCTGCCCGCTCACCTGGCGCGTCTGCCGGTCCCTTCCCCGCAGCGGTTCCTGGGCCGGCCGGCTGGACAAAGAAGATGCTCTCACGGCATGGCATCTCAAATCAGTGGCCAGCCACCCGCGCGCACCTTAGCCGGCCCAGAAGGGCACCTCGCATGGCTCAGAGCAGGCAGGTCCGATGCCACCCTGCCCGCTCCCTCCTTCTCTTTTGGGGCTGTGCACATGGGGGGCTCCTCCCCCTTCCTGCTACCTTCCCTGCCCAGGCCAGCAGCAGAGGCAGGCAGGTGAGGGGGGAGGAGGGGGCGCACAAGGAGGCAGTGGTGGTGGTCTCGGCCGCAGCCCCTCCACTCGCGGACCCGGAGAGCTTCTTGGCTGGAAAGTGATGCCAGTTCCCGGCACCGGCTTTCCCTCTTAAAGGTGCCGGCCTGGCAGGAAATGGGAGTGTGGCGGTGGAAAAGGGTGCCGGAAAAGAAAGTGGGGCGGGGGGGGGTTTCTCGGTTCCTAAGACCATCGGAAATATGTGTTTTCCGATGGTCTTAGGCGACCCCTGTGAAAGGGTCATTCGACCCCTAAGGGGGTCGTGACCCACAGGTTGAGAACTGCTGCCTTAGAGAGTGTTGATTCCTGGCAATTGCTTGGACTAGTCCCTGCAGGTTTCTTGACTAGGCATTTCAGAAGTAGTTTGCTTTTTTTTTCTCAGAGCTGAGGGTGATTTTCCCAAGGTCACCCAGCTAGCTTTGTTCCCCAGGAAGGACCAGAATTTACAATATCCTGGTTTGTAGTCTGATATCTTAAACCACTATACAAAATGGGCTCTTTAAATCTTAGTACCATTATCCAATTGTTACTGAATTCATATAAATCTATCCTTATAATTGTTATTTTGGCAAAATTGTGTGCTTGAATGACTCTAAAAGACGCTATAAGTCACTAGTAAGGAAATAGCCTAAATGCAATATATTCCTATGATGCGTGGAACTCTTGTAGAATAGTGGGGAGCATGCTTTCCCAGTCATCAGGCTTTGCTACAGCCCAGATTACTACAACCAATTGTATAGGAAACATTAAAGTGTTCTGAAATTCCTAAGGGCAAGGTTGTTAGAATAGCAAAGGGAATTATTACAATATTCCATATATTGTTGAAATTTATTTCCCAAAATTGTTCCTGGCCATGTTGGCTGGAACTCTAGAGTTGTAAATTGAAGAAGAAGAAGAGGAGGAGGAGGAGGAGGAGGAGGAGGAGGAGGAGGAGGAGGAGGAGGAGGAGGAGAAGAAGAAGAAGAAGAAGAAGAAGAAGAAGAAGAAGAAGAAGAAGAAGAAGAAGAAGAAGAAGAAGAAGAAGAAGAAGAAGAAGAAGAATAAGAAGAAGAAGAAGAAGAATAAGAAGAAGAAGAAGAAGAAGAAGAAGAAGAAGAAGAAGAAGAAGAAGAAGAAGAAGAAGGTTGGAAGGGACTTTAGAGTTCATCTAGTCTAACCCCCTGCTCAGGCAGGAATTTCAGACAAATGGCTGTCCAGTCTCTGCATACCAGTGTTGGAGCATTCACAGCTTCTGGAGCCAGGTTGTTCCACTGGTTAATTGTTCTAACTGTCAGAAAATTTCTCTTTAGTTCTAGGTTGCTTCTCTCTTTGGTTAGTTGCTTCTTGTCCTGCCTTCAGGTGCTTTGGAGAATAACTTTACTCCCTCTTTTTTGTGGCAGCCCCTGAGATATTGGAACACTGCTATCATGTCCCCCCTCGTCCTTCTTTTCGTTAAACTAGGCATAGCCAATTCCAGCAACTGTTCCTTATATGTTTTAGACTCCAGTCCCCTGATCATCTTTGTTGCTCTTCTCAATACTCTCTCTACAGCAGTGGTTCTCAACCTTTTTAATGCTGTGACCCCCAATCGGTCGTAAGTCGAGGACTACTCAACTGGTGCAGCACCGTTTGCAGAATGGGACTTCTGGCGGGCTCAGCAGGGCAGAGACAGCCTGGACAATTCCTATTGGCTTTTGAAAGCCAATAGAATTAGACTCTATTCAAGAGAGTCTATTCTATTGGCTTTCAAAAGCCAATAGAATAAAAGGGAGTAGCACAGCTAAGGAAAAGGGGAAAAAAATGGCGGACTGCGTTGTTTGGCGACCCCCGTGAAATGGTCGTTCAACCCCAAATGGGGTCCCGACCAACAGGTTGAGAACTACTGCTCTAGAGTCTCAACGTCTTTTTTACATCATGGTGACCAAAACTGAATGCAGTATTCCAAGTGTGGCCTTACCAAGGCATTGTAAAATAGTATTAACACTTCACATGATCTTGATTCTATCCCTCTGTTAATGCAGCCTAACACTGTGTTGGCTTTTTTGGCAGCTGCTTCTTCATTCCTGAAACAAAAAAGATAACAGAAGCTGGAGAAGCAAGAAAGATTGGAAGAAAAGACCACACAAAAACCAAAGAATTATATTGTAGAAGTAATGGTGTTCAGACATATTATTAAATTGTAACTTATTTTTCCATGAAATAGCATTCAGGGCATTTAATAGTAAAATGTAATATTTATTGGAATTAATAATCAAACATAATTATTGATTAAAGAACAATTGCAATGTATTAAATTTACCTGTATAAAACCTATTTCCTATATGTTCATACAAACTCATACACATCAAGTAATCCTACTTAAACCATTGTATTATCTTCTAGTACAGAAGCAAAAGTAACTATACCAGAAATATGTAAAAACCTTGCACAGAAACCTGTGGATTTTGAGAAGCAGAATTGGGATGAGAGAAAAAAATGATAGAATTCTGACTGATATTAGAAGACAATGGACAAGATGTTAAATATCTGTCCATTAAGACAATGGACAAGATGTTAAATATCTGTCATTAAGACTGATTTTCCAACAAGGATTGGAATTATCATAAGAGGTCCCTAAAATTCAGCCCAATCAGGTTGACCAAAAGCTAAATGTTGTAAATTATATTGGAGAACACAGACCTCCAAAAGCAAGTGGTCACACAATTGCTCTCTGTTTATCAGCACAGAATATTCCATGGCAAATTATTGCCTTTCTCTTAAAATACAGTATGATAAAGTTTAATTTACTATAGCTGGAAACAATATTTATCAATGATGAGGGTTTCAGGATGTAATATTGGCAACAGGATACTGCCTTTCGTAGAACATAGAACAACAGAATTGGAAGGGACTTTGGAGGTTTTCTAGTCCAAACCCCTGCTCAAAAGGAGATCCTATATCATTTCAGACAAATGGTTGTCTAGTCCAGTGGTTCTCAACCTTTTTAATGCCGCGACCCCCAACCAGTCATAAGTCGAGGACTACCCAACCAATCGTAAGTTGAAGACTACCCAACCAGTCGTAAGTCGAGGACTACCCAATCGGTCGTAAGTCGATGACTTTCCCTGCCTGGGAGCGCCACGCATGCGTGGTGCTGCCCCCTGCACCGGCCAAGGCGTAGCTGGCAAGCGGCAGAGACGGAGCAGGCCGACCACCGGCTGGGCCACCAGCTGGCCCAGCCCAAGGGAGGTAAGGCACTTGCTGGGCCCCGCGCGTGCCAGCAACCCTCCCTGTGCCCGCCGGCCTCCCACCTCCCACCCCTGGCCCTCTTTTACTTACATTTTTAGTAGTTGCTCAGCAGGGAGGGGTGGAAACTTCCAGACAGCTCGCCTTCGCTGCAGACAACTTGCAGCACTGTTTGCAGAATGGGACTTTTGGCAGGCTCAGCAGGGCAGAGACAGCCTGGACAATTCCTATTGGCTTTTGAAAGCCAATAAAATAAAAGGGAGTAGCACAACTAAGGAAAAGGGGGGGAAATGGTGGACTGCGTTGTTTGGCAACCCCTGTGAAATAGTCGTTCGACCCCAAATGGGGTCGCAACCCACAGGTTGAGAACCGCTGGTCTAGTCTCTTTTTGAAAGTCCTCATTGTAACTACAACGTCTGAAGGCAAGTTATTCCATTGGTTAATTGCTCTCACCATTAGAAATTCCTCCTTAGTTCTTTTGCTTCTCCCCTTGGTTAGTTTCCAACCATTGTTTCTTGTCTTGCATGTTGGTGCTTTGGAAAATAGTTTGACTTCCTCGTCTTTGTAGGAGCCCCTCAAATATTGGAACAGTTCTTTCAAGCATCCATGAGTCATTATAGAAACCCAAATTATAATTCAGTCATAAAACTATACTAATATTTTCTGTGAGCCTCTTGTTATCCTAGATCTGCAATGCAAACTCAATCTGAAAGAGCATTAAAGCTGTAATTTATTTGTGTGCTGCTTTTCAATAAGGTTATGTCCAAGTTAGCTTTTGTTTCAAATATAGATTATAGTCATTAGGAATCAAACTCAACTGAAGGATATGTTGACTATTTTTTAAAAATAATAATAATAATACATGGTAAAAAATGAGCATTCCAGAGTCTAGAAGTGGGCAGCATACAGAGGATAATTAATTAAATATCAGGGGATTAATGCAATTCAGCTAACAATTTCATCAACATAAAAAAAAATTATATTTAACCCAGTTGCTGCATTCAATCATGTGAAATGGTGTTCGTTGATCCGAAAAGTGGACCTGCACCTGTGAGAAAACACTAAGCAGAAAAATTACATATATTCAATTTAACTCTCATGCTAATGAAGTGAAATTAAAGGTGACTTCTATTGATTCCCTGATGTTATATCTTTTCATCATGTATTGTATTGTAACCTCATTTAAGTCCAATGTACCACAGAAAATGTATGCAGATAATTTATTATTATGACTTTAACACTTGACAAAAGGAATATGAATACAACATTGAAAGGATTTGCTATACATGTGTGCAGATACTTAATGATTTGGGTTTTTTTAAAAGAAGAAATTGTCCTTGAGAATATTATACATCCAGAACATATGAATTGTTCAATTAAACTGGAAATGAAGTGCAGCATAGTTGAGCTTTGACATACTGTGCAACGAAGATGACTGATTCAGACAGACCCTTTCCAGGGATGAAAGTTAGTTTTCTTCTTTGTGCCCATTTGAATTCCAGTGCTATTTTTTTACTCATGCTTTTTAAAATGACAAGAAGGACTATTTCTAAGAGATGTAAAATGTCACCCCCATTTGTATGGGTAAAATCCAATGCTGGATGGATAGGTTGTGTTTTGATGAACAAACTAATGGAAAGAGACAGTCATACTTAGAGCTGTCCCAGATCTTTAAATGACTTGGAAGTGGGGTGGGGAGAAAGCTTTTACTATTGTTCCTCGGCAGGGACTATATTGAAGACAGTCAGAAGCAAAATACTGTTTCTATTGGAGAGCTTTTGTCTGGCACTGTGGTTGCATTAATATGAACAGTATTCTACCAAATCTCATTCACCACAATTTCAGGCCATTTCCTCAGCAGGCTATCACAGAATACCAAGGAGAAGCTGGCTTGAATATTACCTAACTGAAGCAGAATAAAAGGGCATATTTTAGCCAAAACAGAGGAAATTACTTTAAGCACATCATTCGTCATCCATATGCTCATCTTAACAGCCTCAACCACAGCTATAAAATAAACTCTCCAACCTTCTATTTTGTTTTCATTGTTCAACCTCCTTTTTTTAAGGAAATCATAAATACGCTATTACTAAACTCTGTTGATCCTTTTCATTACAGATGTTTTCAAAAAAAGAAATGATTCATAATAGAAGTAATCTTAGAGTTTTCTATTCAATAACATTTGCCTTTTATCTCACCCACATCTGGCTGCAGATCACATAAACTGGACCTAATAGGGGCTGTCATCTTTACATTTACACTAATCTTGATATTGGTCTAAGGGCTGCCACAGAGGTAAAAGATAGTGAAATTGTAGCAATTTCCTCTCTTTAGCAGCTGTTGTACAAAACCAACAAGAGAAATGCACTGTTTGGCCAAAATGGGGATACAGCTGGGACAAGGGAGCTTATAAAGAGAGCCATCTTATTTTAAGGTACCCACAGTTTGGCTGCATTTGAACCTGATCTCATAATATTTTCTCTTTGGGGAAGCTGCATATATTTATTTCTGATTCTGCTCCAGTTTACTAGAAATAATAACATTTTCTCTGAATCTTTGCTATTCTGCAGATATAGTGGGCCATTTATTCTCCCACTGATGGGGATTTTTGCTTCACTCCATTTACTTGCTTGCAGGCTCAAGCCAGCCAGTATTATTTCCGTCTCCATGAAAGTTCAACAAACAGTTAATAGATGTTTTCTCTTTTTTGCATGTAGTATTCAGAATGAATCTGTCCAGTAGTGGGATTCAAATATGAGAACAACCGGTTCTCTGCGTTGGTGCCGCTTCTGGAAGTCCGTTCTGGGCCTGGGCAACAAAAAATTAGCTACTGGTTCTGCCGAACTGGTGCGAACTGGCTGAATCCCACCATTGAATCTGTCCCACTCCAACTTCTTCTCACAGAGTGTTTTAAGTACAACAAAGACCTAGTAACAATGAGGCTCAGAACCTTCTGAAGGAGTTCAGTACTTCTGTCTATACTTTTTTAATTTTCTTTTGCATGCCTTCCCTTTATTTTTTATTTTTACATCATAAAAAGCATTAAAAACAATTAAAAACAATAAACCAATTATAACAGTACAAAATCAATATGCATGGTTAATGAGTACAACTACTGCCTTACAGTAGATGTTAATACACCCAAGAAACGGGGTCCTTGACACACTTAGGTCCCCATGCGTGGTCACACAACCAGGCCATATAAAAAGTCATCAGGGTCAGGGTCAACTTGATCTCTGAAAGGAGAATGTTCCAGAGGGCAGGGGCTAGAGCAGAGAAAGCCTGATGGGATCTATAACATGCCCAACCTGCCAGATGAAATTGGATGAGTAGAAAGGATTGGGAAAAGTTATACCCTAACTATTACACCACTACAGTACTGTAACTACTATAGCTCAGATCCTTTTTTAAAAAATTATATATAAATTTTATATGCAAATCCATCAATGAAATGCATGAAAGATGAAGTGCTAGTAATTTATTTCATTTTGTTTTCTGTAGAGTGGGAATGCAGGATTTTAAATATTCCTCTACCAATGGTACCTCCGAGGGCAGGAAGCTTGATTAGATGGTGTTCTTTGCACAGTCATATCAGTTAGCTCAAGCAGAAAACAATGAGCACTGATTGATTCATATTTTCTCTTTTTTGAAGGTGGCAGCAGTGAAGACAATCCCCAGTCAGTTTCAAATTATTTTGACCAGACTTAGGAAAATAGATCTCTAGTGATTTAGTAGTACTATCAGAAAGACTTCTTTTAGCACCACAACAGAAATGTTAAACCTGTTTCTTTCCTTTAAGACTAGCAATAAAATTTCAAATATTAGAAGAATTGGGTTACATTCTTCTGATAATTTTATTTTTATTTGAAGTTATTGCATTTTTTATTATGGTAGAGAAATAAAATAAAGAGAAAAGTAATACATTACAGCATTTAAAATAATGATACACCAGGCTGAAGCACATTTCTATGGGCATATGGGACCTACTTGCTTTCCTAATTCTTACTTAAGATTTTATATATGTAACTATGTCAGGTGCAACTGCATCAAAGTCTACAAGAATAGATGGTATGTGAAAGCATCTAATTTTAATTTTAAAAAATAAATGTATACTTTAACTGATTTCAGAAATCTACACTAGTAGGTTTAAGATATGTGACTTCAACTCCCAGAATACATGGATTGAAGTCCACACATCCTAACATTGCTGAGGTTAAGAAACTTTGATCTACAGCACAACTGTATATATGTGTGTGTGTGTGTGTGTGTGTGTGTGTGTGTGTGTGTGTGTGTTTTCTGAGGTTTTCGCGGGTGTTTGTATTAGGTCTTTGGTTATTCGGGTTTTCTCCCGCGTAAAATTGGAAGTGTCTTGGCGACGTTTCGACAAAGTCCCATTCGTTATATTGGTTAAAAGGAAGAAACAGCTAAGACCACACATTGCTCCTCAAAGCATGAAACTGAAAACACCAGCCTGAAGATGACGAATGGGACTTCGTCGAAACGTCGCCAAGACATTTCCAATTTTACGCGGGAGAAAACCCGAATAACCAAAGACCTACATACAAACACCCAGGAAAACCTCAGAATATATATATATATATATATATATATATATATATATATATATATATATATATATATATATACATACATACTATATATATATATATATATATATACATACTATATATATATACTGAGTAATAAGTCTAATTAAATCATCTCATTAGTTAATTACCATTGGATTCACTTCCTGGTAACTAGAGGAACAAAGGCTCAACTGTTGGACCCATCAGTCTTTGGAAATAATGTATTGCTTTTCCAAGACAACTATTACAGTTTCTTTAATGCCATCTTTGCATCTTATCCATTCTCTTCTCCTTCTCTCAAACCTGCTAAGCACAGTTATTTTTCTTATACCATCATTTGTTCACATCATGCATCCAAAGTATATGAGTTTTGACTTGTTTATCATCATCTCAAGGAAGCAGCCAGTCTTTGTTGGCTACAGGATTAATTAATTAACTTCTTGCAATCTATATTACTCCTAATAATCATATCCAGATCCATAATTTCAAGGCCCCTATCTTCTCTCCCCTACTCTTTCTCAGTATTTAATATTCACAGCTATATCACTTAAAGTACCCTTGTTTCTAGCTCTTCTGATTTCATCATATCATAAAATTGTCTTCAACAATCTGGTCTAAGTTTATAATAATCTTTCTTCCTACAATTAATTTCCTCTTTTCTTCTTCAGTATACTGTCCATCTTTACCTATACTTGAGTTCAAGAACACTATCACCTTCTCTTATTTGCCATGAAGTGTGAATTTAAAAATGCTTTTGTCTAATATTTAAAATTAACCCAGATTGTTCTCTTTCCATTTTTACTTTTATGGTGAGATCTTCTAAATCTTCTTTACTTTCAGTTAACCAAGTGGTGTCATCTACATGTCTGAAGTTGTGTTTCAACTTCCTGTCATCATTCTAGTTCTTATATCATCCAGTCTTTCCATTTTTATATTTCCCAAGAACAATATGTATTCTCACTCAGTCCCTTTCCAATTCTGAAATACTCTGTTCTTCAATTTCCACAACAGCAGCATTTTCATTGCAAAGATTTCTCAGAAAAATAATTGGAGATATTGGTTAGTTTTAATATAGTCAGTATTCAGATATGGCTTTTACAATTATTTTTTTCTGCTCACTACAAAAAGATAAATCTCCTTCATGTATTTTCTGGTCTTCATTATCCATTTTATGTTAGCTAGGTGATCACATGTTCTGCTGCCTTTTCTGAAATCTAGCTGTTCTTTTGGCATCTGTTTCTCCATATATGACTCTATTTTGTCAGATATCTGTCATGGCACCTATCAACTGAAACAGCTTCCCTTCAAACATCTGTACGGCTCCCACCCTGGTCATGTTCAGTCGTTGAAAATCTGGCTATTCTGCCAAGGCTTTGGGTAGAGTGGGTAACAAATCTCTGGAGATTTTTTTATATGTTAAGCTTTTGTCTTCTGGACACACATATTTTCATTATTAGCATTGTCTTGCTTTTAAAATTGTAAGCTGCCAAATATTTTCAAGACTGAAGACCACAAAATCTTGGAGCTCTTTGAAATTTTAAGAATATTCTTTCCACTTCTGAAAGATGGGTAAGATGGATTTTATAAAAGGGGATAATTTAAAAATATATCTTGCCTATTCTCACAATTCCTTGGATTCCATTTCACATACATTAACGGTACCAAATCTGTTCCTTTCATTGATCTTTTATTCTGAATGCATGTCCTCCAAATTAAGTCTTGTTGATATATCTATGTAATTACCCATTAAGACTTGACACTAATAAATCATAGTTTCTTCTATAATCTTTGGTTGGAAGTGTTCGAGTTTTTTCATGTTCCATTTTCTGTCATGTAGTTGATTTGTTGTACTTGCAGTTGTCCTTATGTAAAGACTCCATTTCTGTTTCTTGAGTTAGGTTTTTGCAAAAAAACAAAACACCTTCTTCATAAAACTTTATTAATATATATTCTGTAGTTTGTGCATACCCAATTCAAATCTTCCTTTGATTCCAGAACCCTCCATTTCTATAAGTTTTAATCACTTATTACTATATTCTTGCTGAAAAATTCTTACTGATGATTACTGGGTTCTGGTTCATATATGGCAAGAAGGCTAGCAACTGTTTTCTTTAAAAATTAATATTAAATATGTATAATAAGTTGCTTTTATTCAGTAGAACTTCCAGATATGTTAAATATACTAATTAGCATTAGTATCGAATAATAATAATGCTCATTTATTTCCAAAACAATTTGCAGGTATATCTTGTACCTGTTTCTCTATAGAGATAAAAATTTGGTCTCTTGCACTGAAAGAGGGTAAGAAAAAAAACAAGACTCTGGCTGCTTTGATTGGCCTATATATACATTTCTCATTTGAAAGTAAAATTACTCTCCATAATTCTTGCATTGTCATTCTAACCTTTTACCCATTATTTTACTATTCTGGCCTCAGAGGGAATTGTTCTTGGACTGATTGTTTCCAGCCCTGATTAGTTAGAAATGTCTGACATTCATCACTGCTTGCAACTTGCAGAAGAATTATTTAAAGTCTCCTACCATGGCATTTGTAGTAGATGTATCTGCCTACATAACATTAGTGTTCACTGAATATCACATAATTTCAATATATATGTCATTATTGGGCTCTAGATAAACATATGCCTAGGGTTTGTCAAAATATTTCAATTATATTCATAAAGACTTCTTGGCAATAATTAAGTAGTTGCCTTCTTGCAAATTTGATTCTACTGTCCCTTCTCCATACCTGAACAACCTGATTGCTGTCATTGCTATTGTGGATTACTGCGTGCTTCGTCCCTCTCTTGGTCTTATTGTCAATAATTACTCTACCAAGACCTTCTGTTCAGGTAGCATCTCTCAGGCTCAATGAATTTACTGAGTCATTCCTCTGCATCAAGGTGGTAATTCCCCATCAGGGAAACAACATGTACTCAAAAGTAATCTCCTATGCACCTATGGGAGAGATGGAGAAATAGAGGGAGGGAGGGAAGGAGGGAGGGGGAGAGAGGGAGAGAAGAAAAAAAGAGAGATTTTAGGTAGATAATCTTCTTAGGTGTGTTATTTTCTGCTTTCCAAATTGGTATAACAGATATACTAATGTGAGTAAAAGAATTGAAAATAAAGAATGTGAGATTCTGAAGAATGGAGCTGTGATGCTTTTTTTTTTGTCAAAAATGTCTTTTAGTCAAAATGAGAGATAGTCGGAGTCAACAACATCAGGAGGACCATATAGTAAATTCCTAATTCTTGACCTCAATAGAGTCTACATACCTACAAGAATGTCTGCACAGCTATAGGATTTGAACTTTGCATGTATGTACACATGCAATTTGTACACAGGGAAGCATTATCATACAGATAGCATGTAGGCTGGATGTGGAGCTTACTGGTATGACCCTTTTTTCATTGGATGTATTCCTGTATGTACATTTGTCATCTGCATAATCTAAAGATCTTTATAAACTCTCTTAGCTAAGCATTAATTACAAACGCTTATTGATCTTTCATTATTTTTTTTTAAAAAATAGTGTCAGGTCATTTAATCCAGAAATCTGATGGAAGTTCTGCAAAGTTCAGGATCCCTATACTATTCAGTTCCATGGCCACTAAGGTAGTTTTCATTGTCTCCCATGAAAAGGAATAATCCACCTATCATCTAACCTCCACAACCTTCCTTTTCCATATATTGATATTATCAGTTATATAAGATGTCTGTTTTTAATCTTAGAAAATTGCTTCTACTACATCTTTAGAACCTGCTAACCTATGTCCATGAAATTCAAGTAATGGCCCAGATACAGTCAGCCAACATTGCCTCTCAACTAGTCTCCAGAAAATATACATATTATCCCTTCACTCCATGCACAGTAATTTAAGCAAAGAAGCTTGCAATGATAATGACAGTAATACAGCTTCTCAGTTTTATTGTACAAATAGGAACAGCTTCAATATAATAATCCAATTAAAACTAAGACTCAACACAAAACTGGATTTACAAAAAAAATACAATAACTGTAGGAGAGTCATATAGAGAAAGCCACTTGAACATGTTTCAGCAATTACCAGAGAAAGAATGTAACAATCTCCATTGTGAGCAGATGTCACTTGCTTTGAACTGGAACTGGTCTGAAGCAACAAAAGCTCACTCGCCTGCTGGCTGATGGAAATGACTAACTCTGGGGAACAAGCTATAAAAATCAATTATTCACATCTACTCTGCTGTTACCACCTACAAATCCAGAAGCAACAGTGTGCAAATGGAGAATATTTGAAAAACCTCATCTGTTTTAATGATGTGTATACATATGGACTTGATGACACCTTCAGTTTGTGACCAAATGCAATCAGTAAACTCTGTCTACCACTCTGTCACATGTTCTCTCAGACCTACAGATGAACTTTGCATCTAAGTATCTGGATTCATGAAAGAACTGGGAGAAAACAGATGAGGTTTTTCAAATAAATGCATACACATGCACGCACATACTTGCACACACCAAT
This sequence comes from Crotalus tigris, assembly GCF_016545835.1. Taxonomy (NCBI): domain Eukaryota; kingdom Metazoa; phylum Chordata; class Lepidosauria; order Squamata; family Viperidae; genus Crotalus; species Crotalus tigris. The sequence continues at coordinate 1,478,194 of NW_024096495.1, read as the reverse complement.
AGAATATCTCTCAGGTGCATTGAAAAAATGGAAACGGCCAAGCAGGTTTCAGGAGACACTGGGGTTGTTCTTGAGATCAGAGGAGGGAGAGAAGAAAGAAAAGAGGATAAGCAAGAAGGAAAAGAAGACTAGCAAAAGTAGCAAGTGAAAAAATTATGATGTTCTGGTGATGGAAAATAACCACAGAGGAGTCAGGGACACTTTGCACAAAATGGAGGAGCCCATTTTCATAGCCAGAAAAAAAAAAAAAAATCAGTTGAGCAGGATAGAAGCAAATTATTTCCCTGCTATGTAAAAAAGGCAAATGTTTCTTTCCCTAGAACAGAGGTGTCAAACTGCCGGCCCACGGGCCAGATACATCACCCCAAAACCGCGCCCACTCCATTGCCTGCAATGGGGGAAAAAAGTCACAATACATTGCAACATGTCACGTGACATTGCGAGTTTGACACCTGTGCCCTAGAAGAATTATTAGGCTTCTACCATTCTGCAGGTTTCTTATAATGATACTATAGTATGCTCAATCTCATTTAGCAGTACGGGGGAGGAAGACAGGAAGACAATTAGATAGCTGTTTGGTGAACAGCTGGGGAGGACCAGTTTCAGATTCACCTTCAGCCATGGAAGGTCATTACTTTGAACTAGATACTATCTTTCTATCCCATCTATGATACAGGATTGTTTTTGTGGAGAAAAATTAGGGAACAGTCTTTTTGTACATTACATTATCTTTGACTGATGGATGCAAGGCAGGATACCCGTATAAATGAAGCATCCAAATAGACAGTAAAAAAAAGCCTGAACCAGTTAAATTGAAACTTGCCAAGATTTTAAAATACCCACAAGGAATTAATATAGTGCTGCTCATGATAGTTTACAGAACAACCACTAAGTGCATTTTATATGCTGTATTTCTCAATCATATCAATATGTAACCTAGTTAATTTAATGTACTAGAATTCATTTATTTATAAAATGTATAGAATGCTTCAGGGCAAAAAGACTAGGAGATTATCAGAGAACCAAAGTAGCATAATAGCAAAGCAATAAATAAAAAATTACTATAGTAGAAAATATTTAAGGCAACTCTCCAGTTTCTGAATCATTGGTTATCTGAAGGAACAGATCTCACTCTAAGATTTTTAATTCACTTCTATCAGACTCTCTAGTTCAGGATTATACCTCAAAACATTAAACAATCAATCAATCACAATTAACATATCTAAATGAACAGTGAAGTAGTTCCTAAGATAAAATTATATTTTAATTAAAGAGTATACTGTACGGATCATTGTGACATAAAAGTAAAAGAATTGTGGCAATTATTTCCAAAATAACCATCACTTTACTCTTTCTCCCAGCAGTGCTTCTTTTAAGAAAACTGTGCCTGGGGTATGCAAATGAAGACTCAATCATCCAGGCTGGAATGAAGAGTTGTTTCATTCCAACGACTCTGCCTCCCCAAACTTTCATTTTGACTGAAGAAGTTACTTTGATGAATAATGAAACATCTCAGTTTTAATATACTTTGGTCCAGTTGCCATGCTTTAACCTTTTTAGATGTGTCTGAAATATTAAGGGCTGTCATGAACATTGAGACAACTGTTTTCCATAAAAAGTAATGTACAAAACTGATCCCTTTGTCCTGAGGGAGACCTTTAGATCATCAACCTGGTATTCACTATGGATGAGAACAAAAATTTAAAAATGTTTCAATTTCTCACACTCTAGCACAGTGATGGCAAACCTTTTAGAGACTGAGTGCCCAAACTGCAACCCAAAACCCACTTATGCATCATTGAGTGCCGGGTGGGTGTGGCCCATTGGGTGGGCGTGCCCATTGGGTGGGCATGGCTGCAGTGGTAACAGCAGACTGGGTGGGACTAAAAAGTTCAATCAATCAATTCCAACTTTGCAAGATCTTTTTTTTTCCCACGAGAAGTTGAAATTGACTGCTTGAATTTTTTTTTTTTTTTGCACACGGCGGTGGAGGCCTAAAACAAAAAGGTTTTATAAAACCCAGCTGAAGGCGTAGGACTGGGGCAATGGCACGCGTGCCCACAGAGAGGGCTCTGAGTGCCGCCTCTGGCACCCGTGCCATAGGTTCGCCACCACTGCTCTAGCAGAACTCCAAATAAAGAATTGTATTTTTCTGTCTTTCCACTGAGACAAATTTATACTTACTGCCTTTTTTCCTGCTGGAAACTAGTCTCTCTAAACATCTGGAAAAGGCACTGACTTATTGCTTCTTCTTTCTTACAGCCATATTATTGGTATGTTAAGGAAGTAATTGAACTTCTCAAAGCTAACCTGTTGAACTACAATCCCCTGCTGATAGGCTGTTTCACATGACAAATGCTGAAGTAATCATAAATCCTACACAGTGCGGTTATGTATACTTTTCTTAATTAGCCTTTACAAGAAAACAAAGGCTGATTTTCTACTCTTTCAAAAGCCTAATTCCATTTCAGTTGTAGATTTTCCCTAAATTTTGAACAGCTAGAATTTAATTCAGAATATTACGTTAATGGCATGATGCTAAGTGGCAGAACAATAAAAATCTGTGACTATGTTATTTGTGAATGTATATTGCTTGTTTTAACTTTATGGTGGGCAAAGGTTGAGGGTTAAGTGGCCTAAAAATTGAATTAAAGAAATACATAAATAATCTTTAAGGTTCATTGATACCAATAGCAGAAATAAAAAGATGGTTCTTCATTGATCTGAGCACTCTTATCTTAGTTTTTTGCAGGCAAAATCTTCTTTCTCTTCAGTTCTGCTAGTGATTGCCTTCTTATGTTGCACTTATGGATTATTACAATTATTAAAGTAAATAAAAAGTAAATAGGTATCCTCAAACTCTGTGATACATACATCACTTTCCAACACTGAGGTAAGTTTACTCCTTCTAGAAAATATATTTTGATTATGAGTATAGTTTTTAAAAAGAATTGATTATACCTGAAGCATAGTAAGTTTTTAAATTTGAAGGTAACAGTTTTATGTTTCCAAAATCAAAAAGCATAAACCACTACTTTAATGAAGGAGAATGGTTCTATAAAGTAGAAGATAGATTAAACAGTTCAATCATGTGTATGAAAAAATACAAGCAACACTGATATTTTTCAAGTAATACTTTTTTCTACAATTGATGATGAATCAAATAACAGAAATACTATTGATGATGAATCAAAAATAGACCTTACAATGTCAGTGTTAAATCAGATAGATTTTTAAAATTGAGGATTCTCCTGAATATTAGATAGCATGGGGGGAAAAGCAGACATTACTAACCTTTAAAAACAATTAAGATACAAGAATATACCGTAGTTTCAAAACTGGGGCTAAGTTCAAAAATTTTTCAGTCAGCAAACTTCTGACTGGAACTTTACCTGAAAACTGTCATAATATTGTAGGCAGATTTGCTTCTTGTCACAACAACAGCTGCATTCAGAAACATTAAAAAAGTAACCACTATTAATTGCTTTATCTGTATAAGTATTTGTCTAGTAAAATCTTTGCCTCATAAGAGCATTCTTTGAAAATATCTCTATAAATTAGCTGTTTTAGATTCCCTGCTGGTGAGTGGCCCCTCCTCGCAGTATTTTCCCTGCCCAAGCAGTAGCAATTAGTTTCAAAGTCAATTCAAGAATAGTCCATCCCTTGCCAAGAGTTGCACAAGAAATACACAATTTTGTTTCTTCAAATGATTTTACTTGGGCTGTTCACTAAATGGGCAAAGAAAAGCTACACAAAAAGAAGAGTCTCCAAAGTAAAAAAGCAAAGATAAATACAATAAATTAATGGATGGATAAGGTTGCAGATCATAACAAAGTCTTCTCCAAATCTTCTGGAGATCAACTACTAATCAGGTAGATTATAGTTAATAGGAACAACTTGCCTCTGGAATTTGTGAATGCTCCAACACTGGAGGTTTTTAACAAGAGTTTGGACAACCATTTGTCTGAAACGGTATAGTGTTTCCTGCTAGCGTAGTAGGTTGGACTACTAGAAGACCTCCAAGATCTCTTCCAACTCTGTTATTCTCTTAGTGAACAGTTATGTCCTTAGAGCAATGGACACATCTGGATTTGTAAGAATATGTTTTGAGCATGTTTACTAAATGGTAGCTATTTTATGCATTCATAGATTTTCTGTCATTGGCTAATTACCCATCACAAAACAGATTTGTCAGAAAGCTGCAGCCACTCACTTCTCCTTATAGTCTCCCAGATGCTTTCTACCACTCCATCTAGCCTTTGGCAAGGGAAGCACGCAACCAAATAAAAACTGTGTTTTAGCTGCTATTGTCCTGTTAGTTTCTAAAAATTATTGTGGGATTACTCAGGGAATCTGAGGAATTCCTGATAAATACAAATGATGCTAAAGCTTAGCACTCTATTTTGCACATTGCTAATTTACCATTTATATGTTTATGTTTAAGTTTTGAAATTAAATTAGATGGGACAAAGTATCTGGTAGATGCCAAGAGAAAGCATCTCACTATTTATTGCTGAACCCAAAAATAGATTGGTGTTTAGCAGGATCAGAACTACAAGCCTCCTAATTCCCTCCAGAAGTACCATTGATATTTTTTTGTTGTATGTCAAATATGTTGAGGCTATGGGGGTTAATGGCCAAAACATTCACATAGAACAGAATGATAGTTTGATCTATGAATATAACTTTCCAGAGGATATGGGGGAATTGCACACCTCATCATAATAAGGCATAATGAGCAATCTATAAAACTTTAGGTGCTTCTGAACTGGAACTGAGCCGAGGTGGCGCAGCAGTTAGAGTGCAGTACTGCAGGCCACTTTAGCTGACTGTGTTCAACAGGTCAGCGGTTCAAATCTCACCGGCTCAAGGTTGACTCAGCCTTACATCCTTCCGAGGTAGGTAAAATGAGGACCCAGATTGTTGGGGGCAATGTAAATATATACATACATTGCTTACTGGTGTACACCGCTTAGAGAGTGCTTGCACTTAAAGCGGTATATAAGTCTCATAAATAAATAAATAAAATAAACTAGGTCCAGCCACCAGTTCTATCCTTATAACGTTAGTAGGTTTTTAATGCTTGGTTTTGAAGGATAGCATAAAATATTTTTTTTAAAAGACTCTAGTGGACATTCCATATATGATCAGTGGAATGTATATTAGATAAATTACATTACTGGCTGAATATCTCAATCAGCATATGAGGATAGTTTGTTTGAAATTATTTGATGTTGCCACCCAAAACTCATTTTAACTACTGAAACTTCCTTTAAGCCAGTCACATGTCATTTACTTCAGAACTCTAAGCCAGTTTGAGAGGTTAATTGTTCATGCTGATTTACTTCAGTGTGATCTGAAGCCTGCTTAAGATGTTTCTTAATTGGTTTGTAAATCATAGTAAAAGAAATTAGCCAAGCCATTGTTGCAGACTGATATGCCTGCTTGCAAAGTGCTCTAATGCTATACTTGAGAAAACACATGGATTGCTATCTGGTTCAGGCCTTAAAATTAGGACTGGGTGTCTCTGATGTCTCCATGTCCAAGTAGCATCACAGTCAGATTAAATGACTTGCTGCCATCTACTGACCATCTACCCTACAAATGTTTGATGTTTCCTTAAAAACAATTGTAAACAATTAATAACACTACAATAGCTGAGTAATAGTCTAACACAATATAAAATAAAGGAATATTTTATCTATTTGAATATAGAAAATTCTCATCCAATAGATTCTCATATTTTTTTTAAATAATAGTTACCTAGGAATTGTAGACCCTGTTGTTTTCAACTTCTTGGCCTCATTTGTGGATCATTTTGTGATAAGCGATGCAATTTGGATTCAAGGATGACATGGTGATGATACCTGAGTCTGAGAAATGATATTTTCACTGTGTATTTTTCCTCTTGTTGTCATATCTGAAGATTTTTTTTCCAACAAAATGAAACAAACAAAATCAAACCAGCAAATCTCCCTAATGGCCCTGTCTCCAAATTAATACTTTTTAGTGTGATTGTTTGCCAAATGATAACAAATTATTTCTAACAAAATTGTCTTGCTGAAATAATAGACTTCAGACTGATCTTTGATACAGCATTTGCTGCATTAAATGGCATCAATAGCTTATATTCATTTGTTTTGAATTTTTTCCATTTGACAAAGACACACCATACTTAAAAATGACTTCATCTTTAGTGTCATCAGGTTCAGCTATTTACACATCATTTGGCTTCTGAAGATGGCATGTTTTTCTCACAAGCAATTTTAAATGATGTCAAAATGTCATGCTGTTTAGAGAACTGTATCCCAAATAGTTTTTGAAAAGCACTATGGAAGACAGAAACCATATTTGGTACATATCCCTACTTATTAAAGCTACGCTGATTAGTCAAATGTCATGTTGATCCCAAAGGTATCATACCTAAGCCTGTATATTACTGACAATGTAGAAAGAAATATATAATACGTGCTAACCAATAAGCAGCACTTTCCCGTATCTCCTGCATAGACGATATTATCTAATATAGGAATGAAACCTTGCTCAAAGAAGTCTAATAATATAATTTTTAGAATCTGTACTAGATATCAAACTGCCCTGAATTCACAGAAAGCACTTTGGATTGGAAACCAAACAAATCATGTACAGTTCTACTACTTCTAAATAAGTATACAGATATTTTTAGCATATATCCTTTTCCTGTACTTATATAGCAAAGCCCAACACTAATAGCAAATAATTATAAATATATCAAAACTAATTAAAGTGATGGTCTGGATGTTTTGGAATTGCACTCAAGACACTTATTATTATAGATTCTACCTTTGCTTTCTTTTGCCACAATCATTCTATTTATAGGTTTTTATATTTTGTAACTTTCTGCAGTTCTTTCTATTCTGCTGTCTGCAGCTACAAATATCACTTTAGCTTCTTAATTTTCATTTTCTATTACTTTGTCAATTTTGTTGTCCTACCAGTTCTTGCTTGGAGGCAAGTGGTATTTCTTGCAGATATTCCAACATACCATTGTAGTTATTTTGTCATATTGTTCTTTTTATTATTGATATTATTATTAATAATTATCTATTCACAGCAATGTAAAATCACAGCTGCCAGCTCTTTCCTGATGTTGGTCTTCATAGACATCAAATTCTCCCCAAGAACATAAGATGTCATAATATATCAATATACTATATATGTACATCCAAACAGTATGGCAGATGACAGATGGAAATTTTGTCAATAAACAGATTTTCTAAGATTTTTGGAGGGCATGGCACCTAGTATGTCAAAAGTACTGGGACTACCACAGCCAGTCTATGCTATAATCTTTCAATTTTGATTTTCAGATCTTGATACTTTGTGATCTTCTCCAATTCTTTGCTTTCTATTTTACTGTTTCCTGGTATTCTCACATCATCATCCTGAAGGTGCTTTTTCAAGAGGCAACTTGGACTTTCTTTGTTTTTCCTTGAAGATGTTTTGCTTCTCATCCAAGAAGCAGTTCTGAAATGGAAGGATTTATATTCCTTGAAGTCATTTGGTTGTTAGCACTCTTTCTGATAGTTGTTGAGGCCATTTGGAGGTTTATCTGTGCCCTCAGCATCACCTTAATACTTACTTACTTACTTACTTACTGGTTAAGATTTTCTCAAAAATTAATTATATTTAAGAATTTAACTCTATTTTTCCATATGAACCATCTCACACTTTTACATTTCTTAAAAAATAGATAAAACAATAGAAAAAAAGAAAGAAAAGCAAGAGTAAAGAAGCATAAAAAATAACATATTACTTAAAATATATATCCCTCCTAAGCTAATATGTATTTATTTCCTAAATTTCTTATTCTTTTTCACCATAATTAAAAATATATTTAATCTTTAAACATTCCATTTAATACATCTAGTCATGTAGTCCTTTAACTGTTATTCAAAACATTTTTATGCATTATAATTTTCTTAAATTCAATCACATTTAAATATCTAAAACATTTCCTTTATCTAAGTCATTTCAACTTTTTTATATTACTCATATCAAGAAAGAGAACAAAAAAGGGAAAAAGGCATACTATATTATATTTAGAGAATTCATCCCTCTTAGAATGACATATATATTCCAAAATCTATCTATTTGTTTAACCATATTCAAACAAATGTTTCTTTTTTAAGTATTCTCTCTGGTAAGTCCCATCATCTATTTTCTTAGTTTCCACTTTAGTCTTTTTCTTTTGCTCAGTGTCTTTTTTAATCAATGTATTTTGCTGAATCAAAAAGTTTTTCCGTATGTTCGTAAATGTTGCTGTAGATATACAAAGTAGATCAGGAGAAGTGTCTTTGTATGGGACTTCTGTCTTTCCTTGTGTTGGAAGTAAAGTCTTCATCCTGCCTCATCCAAGCCGGGAATAAATAAGCAACATGGCGACTGCTTTGGGAAGATGGTTACAGTTTATTGAAGAAGCAGAAAGATGGTTCTTGCAGGAAAGAGCAGAGGAGAGAAGGGCTGAGCACATGGGCAGTAGGTTTTTATACCCTCTCTAGCTTTTTGTTTAGAAGTTTCTTGTTCCTGTGGCATGAACTTTGAGGCTATTTCCTGTGTCACGTATTCTGACCTGAGCCTAGGTATGCCTCTCTGGTATACTTGATGGTAATGGGTTAGTCCTATTATGTCCCAAAAGTCATATCCTGTTTCCCTGGGGCTGGGCTAACGACTCTTAGAGTTTGGGTGGGGTATGCAGATTTTAAGTCTCTTTGTCTTCTTGAGTTCCCTGGCTCCAACTTTCTGATGGCTTTACATTTGCATTTGTATAGGGCTGGCTACTGCTTGGGGGCAGAGAGATTTGGGGCCAGGTTTGGTTTCTGCTTTAAAAAAAATGCTTTTAAAAATTCTTTTGAAGAAAAATATATTTTTCTGCCCTTTTAATATTTCCTTCTCTGAGGCTAACTTCCCTTAATCCCCACTTTGTGCCTTAAGTGTGAAAAATGTATGACACACTTATTGGCACAAGATTAAAATTGATTTGGTCAGGGGGACTTGTTAAACAAGCTTTAAACTATTAAACCAAAAAAATAAGACACTAATGGGGGCAGCAGAAAAAGATCCCTTCAGTGGCTCCCAAAAGGGGAGCTTGCAACTCATAAAGTTCTAAAAGTCAAGGCAAAAAATTTTGTTAGGTGGAAAAGAAATTTATAGTGTCCAATATTCTGTGCCAATCATTTTCAAATGTTCGATGTCACTTTTAGCTTCCAGTCAAGTTTGCACATTCCTCCCAAAATTCTTCACAGCCATGGTTTGCCTTACTACATAATTTCAAGAGTTATGTCCTGCCTTAGCTCTTAGTTCAGTGCATCCAGGTTAATAATGTCTAATTAAGGTTAGCCAGTATGCCAGTCTATTAAATTTTCCTTAAATTGCACATAGTGAGCTCTAGGAATCCCAATCTGAGCCCACCAATGCAAGATATTCAGGGCTGAGGTTTAGGGATCTCTTTCCTGTTGGTTCCTTAGTCAGGGCATAAGAATTGCAAATCACCTGAGGGGGGGGGGCTGGTTCCCTCCCCCTTGGAATTTGTTGGAAGTTGGTCCTACAAAGCTTTGGCTCAATAGAACAAAAATCAACCTGGGGAACTTTACTAAAGGTAGGTGGAGGGGACTCAATGTGATTCTGAATGGTGTGTGTGTGTATGCATGTATGTGCAGCTACTTTTACAAAACAGGTAATACAAACATATCTGGATAAATTTTTCCTCCCACCAGACAGAAGTCCAAGGTGTTTAATACTTGCTGTGCCAACTATTCCCAAATGCCATCTCTCCATTAATACATTCAACTGGCTTGTTATAATATAAATATGGCAAGAAAGAAAAGTTTACACTGAGTTTCCACCCTCCCCCCACAGTCTAATTTTATCTTCTGAGGCTTCACATGGCACCAGTGGCTCCAGGACTCCTTCCTTCTGCAGCTCTCACAGGCATCTGGGGGAATGGTAGGACTTGGGAAGATGTTCTACTCAGATTGCATGCTGGCTCTTTAGTGGATGGCTGGATTCAAAACCCAATTCCATGGCTCAAATGGATGGATGCAGCATCTGGGTCTGTGTGTTCTGCTTCCAAAGGCTTGGGGGGGGGGGGATTGTCATCTACGCAGGGCTGAAAGATACAAGAACAAGGTCTCCCCCCTTTCAGGGTGGACTCTCCCAGGAGAGGCAGACAAAAGGTATGGAGAACAAAGGGTAAGAAAAGAATTGGAAGGGGGGTAGCTTGCAGGCACTTTGAAATGGCATCAATATTGCAGTGGTCAAAGAAACAGGCAGACAAAATGAGGACATCCCAGATGACAAAAGAAAGGCTGGATTCTGGTAAGAGAATGTACATGAAATGTTTCACTTTTGAACTTGAACATTTGCAGCTGGGCAGCTTGAGAATGCTGAAAGCCCCAAATAATTTTAAAAGCTTAATTTTTTTAAGTTATGCAATTTTACAGGGGCAGGAGAATCTGCCTTTAACATTTATTCCAAAATAGACCACATTGTTGTAGAGATTGTGAAATGCTTATAAGTTTCAGGAAAGCTTCATAGTAGTTTCACCAATAAGTGATAGGATAAGAAAAGTAACTTAAGAAAATTATTTCCCCACACAAGCAGACTTGAGCTTCAAAAGGCTCTTGTAGATAGACACACATTTTTCAGGAAAAGGATAGATAGATAAAACCCATTTAGAACACAAACTCATTTACAACACATTGCAGAATGATTTTCCAGAGCTTGGGGCAGGACCCAGCAGGCAGGACACCCCCTCCTCACTCCAAAGAGAATACAAGAAGGACCCAATACAAACTAGTCTGACTCACAAACACTTAACACACACTGGCTATAAGGAATGCACACACTGGCTAATTAGCAATTAGGATTGACAGGATTAGAATAGAAACACCAAAAGGTATACAACAATAAAATAATTTAACACTGGATTCCCCCTGGAACAAAAATTAACACCTTTTAGACAGAATTGAGAAGGAAATTAACCCAACAACAGACACTGACCAAAAAAATCAGAAATGACAATTTTGGAAACCATGAAAGGCATGTTTGAGGACCATTCTGTCTAGCTAGCCCGGGATTCATGCTGAGTGGTCATAATGTCTGTACTTAGTCCAATGAAACAATGTACAAAAGAAATGGTTTGCATCCATCAAAGAAAGGGACTGAGTTACTTGGCAATAAACTCACAGATTTTCTGGAGGACTATTTAAACTAAACAAGGGACAGTGAGTTAATTGAGATCAAAAAACTATAGGGTTAGCAGTGCAAGTAACATAGATGTTTGTGGACAAGAATATCAACCTGGCTATCAAGCAAAATTAAGCTTTTAATAGCGAATGTCACACAAAGTGCACTAACACATAGGTGTCAGTCATAAACAATGAGGGCAAATATGATATAGTTGTCATTATAGAAACATGGTGGGATAAAACCCACAAATGGAACACTCAGCTAGAGGGATTTCAATTTGTTTAAAAGAAACAGACCAAATAAAAGAGGTGAAGTTGCTCTCTATATAAGAAATAATTACATATCTACAGAATTAGGGTACAACAATGATGGAAACTGTCTTGAATGCATTTGGATCAATATAAAAGGGGGAAAAATGACATTGCAATAGGTGTATACTATGGGCCACACAACCATACAGGGAAAATAGATGAACTTTTTGCTAGTCAGTTAACTAAGGTACGTAGGAAGCACATGACAATAGAACACAGTCAAACTAGAGTCTTGGACTTTAAGAGAGGCTTGGGAGGGATTCCATGGATGAGAATCCTCAAGGGGAAACAACTCAAGAAGCTTGGGAATTTTTTTTAAAAAACATAACCCAGTCTAGCACAATACCAACAAAGAAGAAAAATAATATCTCTCACAAGAAACCAGCATGGCTGCATAAAGAACTCTCTGATAAATTGAAAGATAAGAGGGACAAGTATAAAAAGTGGAAAGAGGAGCACATAACTAAGACAGAATATTAGCAAATAGTCTGAGTCTGCAATGATGAGGTGAAGAAAGCTAAGGCTCAAAATGAACTGAGGCTTGTGACCAAAGTCAAAAATAATAAAAAAGCAAACAGTCCAACTTATCAAAAACAGTACCATAAAAAATAGATTAGAAACACAAGTTAAGATAGGCAAGAAAATGGTAAGTGAGCATCTATCTATCCTAGACAAGTTCAAATCACCAGGACCAGATGGATTACACCCCAAGGTTCTCAAGAAACTGGCAGATATGATCTCAGAACCACTGAACTATGTTTTTCAAAAATCTTGGAGCACTAAGGAACTACCAGAGGACTGGAAAAGAGCTGATGTAGTTCCCTTCTTCAAAAAAAAATAAAAATAAAAATAGATCTAGGAAACAACAGACCTATCAACCTGACCTCAATACCTGGGAAGATCCTGGAAAAGATAATCAAACAAGAATCAGCGAACACCTAGAGGCAAACAAAGTCATTACTAAAAGCCAATATGGGTTTGTTAAAAACAGATCATGCTAGACACATCTTACTGCATTCTTTGGCCCAGTTACAAAATTAGTGGACTAGAGGAATGCTGTGGATATAATTTTCTTGGACTTCAGTAAGGCATTGATAAAGTTCGTATAGGGTTTCCTGCCTGAGCAGGGGGTTGGACTAGATGACCTTCAAGGTCCCTTCCAGCTTTATTATATATTATTAAATGCAAGAGTGAAACCTTTCCAGCAGATGAACTTAAAACATTCCCTCCTGCTCACTTTGGGCAGTTCTTAAGAGTACACACAGAGAAAGAGGAAAACAAACAAACAAACAAACACATTTTTCTTCACTCTGTTGGCCAGACAAACAGAGTGAGGTATTTCCTTTTTGTGGCTTATTTTAAGCAGAATTTCTAGCAGAATTTAAAATTCTTTTCTCTTTGGGTTTGAAACAGTTAACAGTCACATTTACCTCTCACACACAAAGACTTTGAGAAACATATACACAAAGACAAGGCAAACAGAAAAGGAAACAGAAGTCTTGGTTTTACACATCCTAGTCATTTCCACCATAAATTTCAGATAACTCAAGTCAGGGAAGGCTCACATTTTAAACATACCCCGTGGTTGGAGAGAGAGAGAGAGGGAGGGAGGGAGAGAATCACTATTTCTTATTTTCCCTTTTAAGTACCTTTATTTAGCCAAATTGGTTTCCCAACAAAGCCCTAAGCAAAGCTCATTCTCACAAATTTGTCTTGCTCGCTTCTTTCTTTTTCTTACCATCCAGGACAGGCACTCAGCCTCTCGTCCCACACCTCGAGCACATCTCCAATAAGTGTCCTAATTCCAACCCTCGAACTGCAGCTACCCATGTTCCCCTTCCGATGTGGGGTCCAAATTGGCTCAGTCGGGTTTCTTTTTCTCCCAGCAGTACTTCCCAGCCGCTCTTAACGACAACAGACCTGCCCTTTTCTGCCCTTTTAATATTTCCTTCTCTGGAGCTAACTTCCCTCACTTGTTTGTTGAAAATCTTTTTCTTTTTCTTTCTCTCCACTTCCCTTATCATTTCCTTTCTCTCCAATGTTCCTGACATCTCTACAGTCCATTTTATCTGGTCTGTTTTCTTGTCCTCAGATTTATTTTGTAGTTTTAAGGGATATAAGTTGTTTTTTCCAATTCTTGTGATATTTTTCCACTAGGATTAAATGATGTTTTATTGCTTTGTTAAGTTCCATCTTTAAGTCTCTATTCTCAATTCTATATCCATTTATCTGTTTTATCTGCTCCTTCTCTGTTATTGTTTTCTGGGAATTTTTTTGTTGTAGAGTTAACTTGGAAATAGATTGATTTAGATTTTCAAAGTTGTTTTGGATTTCTTTGTGGTTTAAAGTCATTGTTGTTGAATTAGTTGCAGTATACTATATATCTCCTCCTGTGACATATTTATGTTTTCTTGATATGTTCTTTCTACATGTCTCTGATCCATGATTGCCAAGAATTTTGAGTTTTCCTCTTCCTTTCTTTTCTCTGTAAATAGCTTTAGAGTCCCAATTAGATAGATATTTGTAATCCAAATAGTTCAAAAAAGATTTTTTTTCCTAAAATTTATAATTCGCTCTTTGTTTACAACTCAGATTATTGTCTTTTTTTCATAGCTGTTCTTTGTTGTTAAAGCTTTGAAGGTCACAGGTACAGATTAACTTTTCTCAGATTTTGCCAAGTCTTATATTAAAGTCATAGCTGTCATAGTCTTCATCTGCCACTATGTGTCAGCAACTATTTGTTTTTCAATTTCCAAAATGAACAATTATCTTTGAAATGAGAGTCTTAACCATTAAAACAATTTTAGTTTTATTAAGTTTTAAGTTTCAAGTTTTATATTTATTTCACTTCCATATATTTTGATCCTCCATAAAAAGATTAATTCACTGCTTCCATTAGTATAAGGGTAGGGTGGAAATCCCCATCCTCCCCTTTCGGAGGTATTTTGTTTCTTGGGGATCTTTTCCAGGAAATTAAATGTAAAATAAAAAAGAGAAGATCAAATTCTTCACCCAGTTTCAAGCACACTTGAAACACAGTTTGTTGTGCTGGTTAGTGCTTTTGGACTTCAGTTGCTAGTAGCTTGGGCTGGTCGATGCAATATGGCCAGCCTTTCTCCTGTCGGGTTAGAAGGCTTTCCCCAAGTCGAATGGAACGGCCGCCACCATTCCAGAATTGCTAGAGCACCCTTCTTTCTTTGTCGCCTCTCCAGGGTGACTTAGATCCCATTTAGGATCCCCAGGTAGGGCGAAATTAACGGTGGGGGTGCGGAGAATCCACAAGCCTGCGATTGTCACGCAAAACCAGAAGTCTCACTATGGATTCTTTTCATACATTCAAATTTGAGTTAGTCAATATTAACTGATCATTCTAGCATAATCTTTCCCAAGGTCTCTATTCATATTCAATGGAGCAGAAAACTCAATGACTGAAAAAGCATATCATTTTGCAGATAGCTCACCCTGCTGGTTAGACACTTGAAAGGTGACCAATGAAATGATTTCAAATGTGGCATCAAGTTTGACTGCTTTATTATTTTTAGACTAATGGGTGAGAATCAGATTACATTTTTTCCATAACTACTGACAAGAAAATAACTGACAATTGGTTTATTTAAGATATACTTTGAAAACAGGAAGTTGACGGAAGGTAGACAAAGAGAAGGAAGCACTAGTGTAAGAATCAAAAATATAATTTATAGCAAAGAAGAAAAAGGATGCTGTCGCAAAAGAGAGAGGAAAAAAACCCCACACATTATTCACTCATGCCTAATAACTAATAAATGCTGTTTAGTGAATAACTGCTGCCTTTCTCATAACATTAGAACAGCTTTACCCTCAGTTATCAAAACTGCTTTCTAGTCTAAGTGCTAGAATGATTAAAATCTCATTGTTCCACAAAGACAACATGAGATGCTGATTCTAAATAAGGTGACAGCTCATCTGTTTGACAACACTTTCTAATGCATAGCAGGTAAGTGTGAGCTGAACTCTTTCAAGACATGCTGTGTGTATGATAACTGTGGTGCATTAGCAACATTAGAGCTTTACTCTGGAAGCTACTTCTGTTATAATCCATTACCAACCAAGGCTTGTTGTCAAAAGATTTGAGCTTCGTTATAGTTTTTTTTAAGGGAAAGCTGAGTTATTTTTAATTCTGAATAGTTCAATGTGAATTTTAAGATCCAAAAATCTATAGGTGTGGTAAGAAAAAAAGGTTCAGAATATAATAACTACCCTATTTGCAGTACCTATCAGATTACTTTTATTTTAGGCAGTCTTCAGTTCACATTTATAAATTTATTTTGGGAGTATTTGTTAATTTCAGTTCATTCCATTCTAAAATAACTTTTTGAAACACATACTCAAAATACTTGTCAAACTTTATTAGCCAGCAAATGGATCCCCTGCCCATTCCCAGCAACAAAATATTTACCTCTGTTGTGCTATTTCAGAGTCTACGGCCTGAACATTTCTCAAATTTCTCTCTATGAAGTTTTTATGTATATCCAGGATAAATTCTCTCTTCAGGGTAACAGGGTAAGAAAAAACATTCCCTGTTATTTTCAAAAGCTGCTGTCATGAAGCCAGGTAAGTGTTTCAGAGATGGATAAGCAAGCAAATGAGCAAATAAAGAGATTCCATACAAATCCAGTTTTGAGTAGTCCAGCCAGCAGCTTGCTTTATTTCACTTTACACAAATATTTCCATTCCAATTGCCTCCATCCCACCACATTTGTACCTCTACCTTCTGCCACCATTTTCTTCAAGACTGGAGAAAATGGCTTCCCACTACAAAAAAAACCTGGAAGATTATTTTTGTTTTGTAATGTTGAAAGAAAACTCTTCGTCAGGGTCCAGTCCAAGCTGGGAATAAACTAAAAGGACACTGCTTTAAAAAGAAGGTTGTAGTTTATTGAAGAGCAGAGCCAGACAGAAACATGGTTCTGGGAAAGCTGAGCTGCTGGGAGTGGTGGGTTTTTATACCTTCTGGGGCTCTTGAGGTTGTTTCCTGTTTCTGTTTGAGGCTTTGTATTTCCTGTGTCATGTACTTTGACCTGAGTCTGAGTGTGCCCTTTTGGTATTGGTGGGTTAATCCTATTATGTCTCCAAAAGTCATGTCTTTTACAGTTTGGGTGGGGTATGTAGATTTTACAGATCTTTGTCTTCCTAATCTCTTCAGCTTCTAGCTGGAAGGCTTCAACCTTCCTGAATGGATTATTATATCTGCATGTCTGAAAGCTGGTTTCTGCTGAGTTTTCTGGATGGGGGGGAAGAAGAAGTTTCTGCCTTTTAAAGATTTTCTCCATTATTCCTTTGGAGAAATATATTCTGCCTTTTTAATATTTCCCAAAATATTTCTTTCTCTGGATTCTTCCCACAGTAATTTCACAGCTAGATCAACATTTAACTGGTTCAGCACAAGTTAGAACTTCTTTATGTTGTTGTTTTTCCCCTCTAGTCCTCAAAAAATATGCACAGAAGGGGAAACATTTATGAGAGGTGATTTGGGGTATCTTACTCCGAGTCTCTTTTAATCCACTCATTCTACCTATTTTACACTGAAGGACCACTGAAATGCAAATTTCTATCCCATAGTATTTATATAAAATTGAATGATATTGTGTTTCAACTGAATTTGTCTTGATGATACAATTGACAACTAAGGCCATGAAATACTTTATGGTGCTGGAATTTACTCAGTCCTATGAACATGCGCTCCAATTCCCTTTGTCTATATACATGACAGACTACTAAATCAGTAACATTTCCTACATTAAAAAGTAGATTTCTGCATCCCAACATGCTTCATCCATTTTAGAACCATGAAGATTAAACATCTCAACACCACAGTTTAAAACTGGATTAAGCATTTTCAAATCACATTCCCACCCTTTCCATCTTCTGCACTTTAGCATCGCAGTAATCAGTCAGGTTCTTTAGAGGGACATCCACTTTTAAAATTTAAATACAAAATAAATAAATACAAATAAATAAATAAAGCCAAAAATTGAGGTCTGAAGAAACCAAATTCTTTCTCCTTCTGCAGAAAAAAATGTGACAATTTTTGACAGTATAATTTAAATGCTTTTTAGAGAGCAGTCAATGCCCCTGCCTCCATCTACTTTTCCTAGTGCTCTAATATTGTCCTAGCTGTTGATTATAGGGAAGGAAGCCAATTCTGTAATTCTGTTTAAATTGTAAGAAATTATTTGAAATATCATCTAAAATCTTTTGAAAGTACAAAAGTGGCCATTTCTCTCTCCTCATGGACATATATAAATTCCTTCATGTATACAAAATATGATCTCATCTGCTTTACTTTTATCCCAGATATCAAAGGGACAAATATATTTCTACATTATTTGCAACCAAACTATCTGCCAACAGTCCAACTAGTGAACCCAACAAAAAGAATCCTCGAGGCAATTAAGTCCCAGCAGGCATAACTTTATTGAATGCAGCATCTCAGAACTGAAGAAGTGAAATCAACTCTGAGATTTCCTGCGCGAAAGCTCGCTTAGTTAAAAATTGGATTCCCTCTCCCTTCCTACCACATGTTCACACTGCCCAATAGTAATATTTCTTTTTATTATGGGAATAGTTCACTTCTCCATTGAGCACCTGGGGCAATGACCTTGGCATGGTGCAGGCACAGTCTGTGTATGGCTTCTTGGCATTCCATTCCCTCCCCCTTTTTCTTTGGCAAGATGATGAAGCTAACAGGCATTGTAGCAATTCAATCCTGACGCTACCACTTCATTAGAGCTCTAGTCTGAATGTCAGCAAATTAAAAATAGTCCCTAGAGAAGAAGAAACAATGCTTTTGAATATCCTACCTGATATTAATTTTTACATCATGCTTCCATTTTTAATATCAGCAGCCATCCACAAGTTGGAATTATCCAGTTATATTTAATGCAACTTCAAGAATTTCAAGCATCTGTATTGAAATTACAGTGACGCATTTCTGGCTAATAGTTCTCAGGTCTGGATTTCCTAATTTCTTGTCTTCTTTATTTAATAAAACCATGAGTTTCTTAATTTTTAGAACAATGTAAGGAGAAAAAAAGACACTGCTCTACAAATCAACAACCAATGTTTACCTGACCAAAACCAAAATCCTCTTTGTAGAATGATTGCTTTATTTTTGAACATCTCCTTTTCTTCCAATCTCTATTAATTTAAATATTATATAACCTTTACATTCTTAAAATATTTTCTTCTTTCTAATACGTTGCTTAGTGGGTGCTTTGGGGCCAATTATTTTCTCTCAGTCCATCTATGTCACAAAGTTGTCATTGTGTGGATAAAATGGAAGGTAAAGTGCTATATGGATTGCCTTGAGTTCCAGGAAAAAAATAAATCTAATAGCTATAAATATTATATAGTCATTAAATATAATGACTTCTAAACAAAAGATGCCTTTATGGAAATTATTTTCCATATTAGCAAGCTATTTTTATGGAAAGTTAATCAAATTCTCATCAAGGACTGAATGTTAATGCCAATGAGATTGTTATACAGTAGTACTGTCAAAAGAAAAATTTTGATCAGGGTCCAGTCCAAGCCAGGAATAAACAAAATGGAGACTGCTTTAGAAAGAAGGTTGTAGTTTATTGAAGAGCAGAGCCAGACAGAAATATGGCTCTGGGAAAGCTGACCAGATGTAGCTGGGAGTGGTGGGTCTATATATCTTCTTGGGCTTTTGTGTTTGGAGTTGTTTCCTGTTCCTGTGGCATGAACTTTGACCTGAGCTTTTGAGTGTGTCTTTTTGGTATTCAGACAGTGGTGGGTTAATCCTAGTATGTCCTAAAGGTCATATCCTGCTTCCCTGTGGCTGTGGCTGATAGCTATGTTCTGTGTTGGATTTTTTTGGATGAGGGGTTGTTGGTTCTAGGGTTCTTTGTCTTTCTAATCCCTAAGCTTCCTGGCTACAGTCTTTCTGAAAGGATTATCAGATTATCATTTCTACAGACCTGGTTTCTGCTTGGGGCAGAGAGACTTGAGGGGGTGGTTTCTGTCTTTAAGATCCTTTGGGGAAATATAATATTCTGCCTTTTTAATATTTAATATTCCTCAAAATATTTCCTTCTCTGGGGGGATGACTTCCCCCTTCCCGCTTTGTGCTGTATAAGTGTGGGTGAGACACTTTTAGTGGCACAAAATTAAAAATTGATCTGGTCAGGGTCAATTGATGGGTCCTTCTATGTGGGCTCCAGGATGTAGGGAAACAAGTTAATGCAGAAAGGGTAAGACACTCATAGAGGCAGCAGAAAAAGATCCCTGCAGTGGCTCCCAAAAGGGGAGCCTTTCAACCCTGAAGGTCTAAAAGTAGGAAAAAAGTTCTGTTAGGTGGGGGAAAAAATTATAGTGTCCAATATTCTGTGCCAATTCTTTTCAGATGTTGGATGTCACCTTGAGCTTCCAGTCAGGTTTTTTGGAGCACATGCCTCCAAAATTGAAGCACATGCCTATTGCATTTAAACATCTCAGTGCTTGCTATAACTGTGAGTGGGGAGGGGATTCAGCTCTAAAAGCAGATGGGGCCTTGCTGATTGGATCTATTGCATTTCAACTTCTCAGTGCTTGCTATAACTGTGAGTGGGGAGGGGATTCAGCTCTAAAAGCAGCTGGGGCCTTGCTGATTGGATCTATTGCGTTTAAACTTCTCAGTGCTTGCTATAACTGTGAGTGGGGAGGGGATTCAGCTCTAAAAGCAGCGGCCTGCGAATTATATAACCAAAAATCAAACAGCAGCAGTACATTCAGGGCAAGTGCGTCTGTGATTCCTTGTATCTAAGAATGTCAGGCATAGTTCAGTGCAACACTTGTTTTGCAGCTGTCTTTCGCAATACCCTTTTCAATCATGGAAACTGTCCTATCTGTAAACAAATCACTAGTCTACAAGGACAGATTACTTATCTAGGGTCTGTAATGTCTGCTATTAGGTGTCTTGTTCAGCCCTTCTACTCCACTGAGCCTCCAAGCTATCAGCCCCCTCTACCACAAAGATCCTGCAGGAGAAGGGCAGTGTGGAGAACCGTGGGATCTGGCAGGGTGAGAGCTGTGAACCATAAACACAAAACTTTTGCTGTGTCCCTGCACAACAGATACACTGCCCTTGCTGACCTTAATAGGGACATTAAGGAGACAGGTAAAGGTATTTGTGATGACAACTCAAATAAGCAGGGGATCTTGGTCCGAGATGAAGAACTTGTTTTCGACAAAGAGAAGTGCGAATCAGGTATTACACATCAATCTTGCAAGAACAGAAAGGCATCCAAAAAGAGAAGCCACCTTCTGGTTGGTGATTCAATTATAAGGGATGTAAATTTAGGAGAGGATACAGAGGTTTCGAATGAGGTCAGGTGTCTTCCAGGTGCTACTGCCAGTAGGGACAAGAAGCGTATTTGTAAAATAATCAGGAATGCCAGCAAGGACTGTGATGTGGAGGATATTGTACATCTTGGCACTAACGATCTGTCCCAAAAAGATGTACTCTCTGTGCAGAACGATTTCCAGAGCTTGGGGAAGGAACTTAGCAGAATAGGCTGTAGGCTTACTTTCTCAGAGGTTTTACCAGTGTATAAGGAGAAAAATGGAAAAGGCCAGTGTATAGCACAATTCAATATGTGGCTAAAGGAGTGGTGTAAAGGGGAAGGCTTTGGATATATTAGTCACAATGTCTGTAGCTGGTCCAATCAAAAGATGTACAAAAGAGATGGTTTGCATCCATCAAAGAAAGGGACTGAGTTACTTGGCTATAAATTCACAGATTTTCTGGAGGAATATTTAAACTAAACAGAGGGGACAGTGAGCTAACTGATACGGAACAACCCTGTCCCCGGCAATCTAAAAACAATAGGGCTATCAGTGCATGTAACACAGATATGTGTGTGGACAAAAATACCAACCTTGCTGTCAAGCAAAATCAAGCTCTTAATAGCGAGTGCCACACAAAGTGCACTAACCAAATAGGTGGTAAGACATTAGGGGAACTCAGGCACCACACAGTTTATGTAGGAAGTAAACACAGGTCGGTCATAAAGGACTCAAATGTCTATACACCAATGCACAGAGTATGAACAGCAAACAGGGTGAACTAGAAATTCAGGTTAATGAGGGCAGATATGATATTGTTGCCATAACGGAAACATGGCAACAATATGGACAAAACATGGACAAAATCCACAAATGGAACACACAGCTAGAGGGATTTAAATTATTTAAAAGAAACAGACTAAATAAAAGAGGAGGTGGAGTTGCTCTCTATATAAGAAATAATTACATCTCTACAGAAATAGAGCACAACAATGATGAAAACTGTCCTGAATGCATATGGGTCAATATAAAAGGGGGGGACGACATTGCCATAGGTGTATACTATAGGCCACCCACCAAACACAGGAAATAGATGAACTTTTTGCTAGTCAGCTAACTAAGGTATGTAGGAAGCACATCACAATAGTAATGGGGGATTTTAACTATCCTGACATCAACTGGGAGACAAACTCTGCACCAAGTGGAAGATCAAACAGATTTCTGACAAACCTAGCAGACAACTTTGTCTTCCAAAAAGTAGAGAAGGGAACTAGGGGATTAGCCATTTTGGACCTAATTCTCACTAACAGAGATGAAATGATAGAAGGTGTTGAAGCCATAGGAACCTTGGGAGGAAGTGATCATGCAATATTGGAATTCAACATTATGGAAGCACAAGCAATAGAACACAGTCAAACTAGAGTCCTGGACTTCAAGAGAGCTAATTTCAATAAACTTAGAGAGGGTTTGGGAACGATTCCATTGGTGAGAATCCTCCAGGGGAAAAAAACTCAAGAGGCTTGGGAAATTTTGAAAAGTGAGATAATAAAGGCCCAGCCTAGCACAATACCAACAAAGAGGAAAAATAACAGCTCTCAAAAGAAACCAGTATGGCTGCATAAAGAACTCTCTGATCAATTGAAAGACAAAAAGGACAAGTATAGAAAGTGGAAAAAGGGACACATAACTAAGTCAGAATATCAGCAAATAGCCCGAGCCTGCAAAGATGAAGTGAGGAAAGCTAAGGCTCAAAATGAACTAAGGCTTGCAACCAAAGTCAAAAATAACAAAAAAAAGCTTCTTTCAACATGTAAAGAACAAGAAAAAAGTGAAGGGAGGGATTGGTCCATTAGTGGGTGAAAGTGGCAAGAAGGTGACAAGCAACATGGAGAAAGCAGAATTATTTAACTCATTTTTTGCATCTGTCTTTACACAAAGAGAAAAAACAGACCAACCTATCAAAAATAGTGCCATAAAAAACAAAATAGAAATACAAGTTAAGATAAGCAAGAAAATGGTAAGTGAACACCTGCCCAGCCTAGACGAGTTCAAATCACCAGGACCAGATGGATAACCTCAAGGTTCTTAAGGAACTGGCAGATGTGATCTCAGAACCACTGAACTATATTTTTCAAAGATCCTGGAGCACTGGGGAACTACCAGAGGACTGGAAAAGAGCTGATGTAGTTCCTATCTTCAAAAAAAAAGGGGGGGGGAATGACCCAGGAAATTACAGACCTATCAGCCTGACCTCAATACATGGGAAGATTCTGGAAAAGATAATCAAACAACGAATCAGTGAACACCTACAGGCAAACAAAGTCATTACTAAAAGCCAACACGGGTTTGTCAAAAACAGATCATGCCAGACAAATCTTATTGCATTCTTTGATCAAGTGACAAAATTAGTGGACCAGAGGAATGATGTGGATATAATTTACTTAGACTTCATTAAGGCATTTGACAAAGTAGACCACAACCTACTACTTGATAAGATGCGAGTTAGACAGCATCACCACCAGATGGATCCGGAGCTGGCTGACCGGCCGTACTCAGCATGTGGTCCTCAATGGAACCGCATCTACATGGAGGGAAGTGTGTAGTGGGATACCCCAAGGCTCTGTTTTGGCCCAGTGCTCTTCAACATCTTCATCAACGATCTGGACGAGGGGATAGATGGGGAACTCATCAAATTTGCAGATGACACCAAGCTGGCAGGAATAGCCAACACTCCAGAAGACAGGCTTAGGATACAGGAGGATCTGGATATACTTGAACACTGGCTGCTATCTAACAAAATGAAATTCAATGGTGAAAAAAGTAAGGTTCTACATTTAGGCAAGAAAAACCAAATATACTGGTACCTTGCTCAGTAGTAGTAACTGTGAGAGGGATCTCGGAGTCCTAGTGGACAATCATTTAAATATGAGCCAGCAGTGTGCTGCAGCTCCCAAAAAAGCCAACATAGTGCTAGGCTGCATTAACAAAGGGATAGAATCAAGATCACGTGAAGTATTAATACCACTTTACAATGCCTTGGTAAGGCCATACTTGGAATACTGCATCCAGTTTTGGTCACCACGATGTAAAAAAGATGTTGAGACTCTATAAAGAGTACAGAGAAGAGCAACAAAGATGATTAGGGGACTGGAGGCTAAAACATATAAGGAACGGTTGCTGGAATTGGGTATGTCTAGTTTAACGAAGAGAAGGACAAGGGGGGACATGATAGCAGTGTTCCAATATCTCAGGGGCTGCCACAAAGAAGAGGGAGTCAAGCTATTTTCCAAAGCGTCTGAAGGCAGGACAAGAAGCAACGGATGGAAACTAACCAAAGAGAGAAGCAACCTAGAACTGAGGAGAAACTTCCTGACAGTTAGAACAATTAACTAGTGGAACAACCTGCTTCCAGAAGCGGTGAATGCTCCAACACTGGAAGTTTTTAAGAAGAAACTGGACAGCTATTTTTCCAAAATGGTATAGGGTTTCCTGCCTGAGCAGGGAGTTGGACTAGATGACCTCCAAGATCCCTTCCAACTTTATCATTATTATTATTATTATTAAATTCTTCACAGCCATGTTTTGCCTCAGTACATAACCATTGGCTGCCCAGTTTCAGTTTCAGTTGCTTACTGAACCTGCCTTATTCCTTAGAGCAGTGGTTCTCAACGTTTGTGTGACGGCGACCCCCGTCACACAAACATTATGCACATGCGCGGCGCGGTGCGCATGGGGGCGGGGGGCCTGTGCGCGGCACGCATGCGCAGTGCGCATGCGTGGGGGCTGCCCCCATGCGCAGCGTGCATGCGGGGCGCCGCCTCCGGAGGCGTGCCGCCGCCCCCGGAGGGGAGAAAATGGCGGATCGCCGCCTTTGGCGACCCCCGAAAAGTGGTCGATCAACCCCAAATGGGGTCGCGACCAATAGGTTGAGAACCGCTGCCTTAGAGTTTGTGATGTCCAATTGAGGTTAGCCAGTGTGCAAGCCAAGCTATTAAATTGCACAGAGTGAGCCCTAGGACTCCCACTATGAGGCCACAAGTGCAACATATTCTGGGCTTGGGTTTGAAGATGTCTTTCCTGCTACCTCTTCAATGAGGGCATATGAATTGTAAATTGCCTGAAGGAACATGGTTCTCTCCCCCATGGAATTTGCAAGAAGGTAGGCATGCAAAGATCTTAGTGCCACAGAGCAAAAACCAGTCTGGGGAACTTTACTGAAGGTAAATGAAGGGGATAGCCTCAGTGTGATTCTGAATGGTGGGTGGGTGGGTGAGTGTGATGCAGATACTAATACAAAACATACAATACAAATACCCTTGACAAATTTGCCTCCCACCAAACAGAAGTCCAAGGGCTTGTTGTTCCAAATGCATCCCTCCATGAATCCATTTAACTGGCTTACTACAATACAAATGAGGCAAGAAAGAAAACCTTACAATGAGTTTCTGCCCTCTCCCCCCCATACTCTTCCTAGTTGTCTTCTGAGGTTTCATGTGGGGGCCAACTTTCACAGGCATCTGGGTGATGTAGGACTTGGGAAGATCTGTTCCACTCTGGTTGCATGGTGACTTTCTAGTGGATGGCTGGATTCAAATGAATGGAGACAGCATCTGGGTCAGTGTGCTCTGCTTCCAAGGGTTGCAGGGGTCATCTTGCAGGGCTGAAAGATATGAGAACAAGGTCCCTCCCCCATTTGTGGGTGACTCTCCCAGAAGACACAGTATTGGTCAGACAAAGGCATGAAGAACAGAGGATAAAAAAAATGGAGAAGCGAAATGGGTGAGATAACTTGCAGGCAGAGTTTTGAAAAGACATTAAGGTTAACACTGCAGGTGTTAAACAGACAGATAAAACCTACTTGAACACATATAGAAAATGCACAAATAAAACAAACAAACAAACAAAACTTTTCTTCTAAATGACTTATTGTAAACATTCCCTCCTGACAACTGTTCTTACAAGTACAGAGAGAGAGAGAGAGAGAGAGAGAGAGAGAGAGAGAGAGAAGAAAAAATGAACACAGTTCTCTTCACCCTCTTTTGCTGGCCACGCAAAGTAGGGTGAGGATATTTTCTTTTAGTGGCTTATTTTAAGTAGAATTTCTAGCAGAATTTTAAAATTCTTGTCTCT
Source organism: Crotalus tigris (assembly GCF_016545835.1). NCBI lineage: Eukaryota > Metazoa > Chordata > Lepidosauria > Squamata > Viperidae > Crotalus > Crotalus tigris. Next base: position 1,452,200 of record NW_024096495.1, on the reverse strand, counting down.
AGGGTTAGAGATGCTCAACAGTTAACATTTACCTCAAGGATACACAAAGGCCTTGACACAGACACACAAAGACAAAGACAAAGACAAAGACAAAGAGTAAAGGTGAGGAAAACAGATCACTCAGTTTTCACACCCTGTTCATTCCCACCATAAATCTCAGTTAGTTCAAATTAGGGAAGGCACAAATCTTTTTTTAAAAAACACATTTTATTGGTTTTTTAATTCTCAAGAAAAAGTATTCAGGACACACCGTGGTGTTTGGGTAATCAAACATTCAAAAGTGAAAACATATATAAACAACTCAACTCAGAGCATTCACTGTCCCCTCTCTATTTCCCTCAAATAGCATAATACGTTTAAAATATTCCATTTCTAATTTAAATTTCTCTTACTGCTAAAGCTGTTTTAAAACTTTATCAGTTTACAATTACCATAATCAAATTTAACTTTAAATCAACAAGTTATCAGTTCAGTTATCCCTTCCAAATATATTCTAATTCTTAATCTCTCACATCCCTCATTTTATCGCCAATCTCATTTATTTCTTCTTCCACTACACAATAGATATCCTAATTAAATTAAAATATTAATCTGCCCTATACATATATAATCCCACAATCGATCAATCTCTTTAAGATAACAAAATAATGTTAAACCTTAAATCATTTCAATTCATTAAACAAAATTCAAATTTCATCCAATTGATTGTCATGCCTTATCACATCTATGTTATCATACAGAAAGGTCATCTTTCTAATTTAAAACACTCAGTTAATTATTGAAACCATGGAAATCTAAAAAGCCAACATTTTTTTAATTCCAGTACATAATAATTTTCATCAACATAAATCTATTATTCCAAAAGGTACATTCTTAATCTATTTAAAATATCTATTCTAATAATCACCCTCCTATTTTTTTTCTTACTTCTAATTCTAAATCTTAATCCTTAAAACAGTCCATAAATCCAACATTGTCTTTTAATCCATTACACAATTTTAAATTTCTCTTTTTAGTCTGATTCTGGCTTTTTTTCTGTGCCAGGCAGGTTTCCATAACCAAGCTTCCCTTTCAGCCAATAGATCTATTTTTGTTGCTTGCAGTGGCCTTTGAAAGAATAGAAGCCCCATCCTCTACATTAGGCATCTATTTCTCTCATCCTTAAAGCATTGTTGCTTTGTAGTTTCAAATCTCAATCTTTGCTTCTTCTGTTCCTCAAAGTTACAGATGGGAAGTTTATAAGATAGAATAAATTCCTCTTTTATCTCTGTTGATTCCTCTTCTAGTATGTTTTGATTTATAGAATAGTCAGCTGTAGTCTGGACATCAGTTTGAATGTTTGAAGTGAGATTTCTGGATCTTAATTCTGTAGTAAACTCTTTCATTGTAGCACATATTTCTGCAGTAGCCCATAAATCTTTTCCAATATAAGTTTACAGTTCAATTGTAACTGAGGTTTCTCCATTTTGATAGTAATTAAAGAGTCTCTTTTTTCTTTTTTGTGGAGGCTATATTTAATAAAAGTTAGGCAGTGTCCACCCCCACAATTCCCACAGCTGCACAGCTTATCTTTTCTCTTCAAAAATAATTTGAAGGTTAGGTCTGTTCCATCTTCAAAGAGTAGCCAGAAGTTGCAGTATTAAGTTTCTGCCACTAGATGTCCTCAGTAGGTTAAAAAAAGATCTCTTCCAGACACCATTTCCTTTTTTTCTGTCTTTTAAAGTATAATGTGAAAAAAGAAATAATCTTCCAGCATAAGATGATAGTACAGTTCTTAGAAAGAGAAAAAAAAATTCTGTACCCCAAAAATATAGAAATAAAATATAGTCTTTAAAATTTTGTTCTATTTTCATACAACACCTTTCTTCCCAAACATGTAGAAGCTGCTTTTTCAAGCCAGGGAAATAATTCCAACAAGGCTCTTACAGGCACAAAAAACAAGATAGAATAGAGAGAGTAGCAAGGAAAAGTATCACCCGGATTCACCATGGGGGTTCTTACAGCTTAGATGTTCTTTGACTTGCAGTTTGAAGCAGCAGGGTGATCAGCCATTTTACTGGCTGATCTTCTTCTCCGTCGGCCCTCAGAGATAGCTCAGACAGCTGGAGGAGCCACCACTCCTCCATAGCCGAGCAAAGCCTCCTCGACAGATGTCACACCATCCAGGGCAACTTTCGACCCGCATAAGGGTCTACCAGCGGAGGGAAGCTAGCCGACAAGGAGACAAGTCTCTTTGTGCAGCTAGAGTCGCCGCGATCCGGAATCAGAAGCTGCACAAATCTTAAACATATCACATGGTTGCATAGAAAGAGAAAGAGAGAAATCACTATTCGTATATTTTAATTTCCTTTTAAGTATCTTTATTTAGTCAAATTGGTTTTCTGTAAAGCCCATTTCTTACAAATTTCCCTTTATCATTTTTTCTTCATATTGGCTAGGATGGGCACTCACCTATCATCCCATTCCACCAACAAATCTCCTAGGAGATTCCTGTCATGCTCCTTGAGCTATAGTTTCCCGTGTTCCCCTTCCGATGTGGGGTTCAATTGGCTTAACCAGGTCTCCCTTTGCAGCCAAACTTTGCCACTGCACCTGTCTGTTTTCAGACAAAAAAAAACCATCCGGGAGGACTCAGATTCCCTCACAGAGTACAGGATACTCCTAACCAGGGAACACACCACCTGTCACTTTGTGGACCAAAAAGAGGTCCGGGAGGACCTGCCACCCCCAACACAGCGAGTACAGGCACCTCCTTCAACCGCCTGTCAGTTTTCAGACTCAGGAGACTCTGGGAGGACCTGCTGCTTCTTCCAAGCAGTGAGTACAGGCCCCTCCTACAACTGGGGTTTGCTTACAGGACCTTACAGACCTGATTTCTGCTTGGGGCAGAGAGACTTGGGGGGGATGTTCTGTCTTTAAGATCTTTTGGGGAAATATAATAGTCTGTCTTTTTAATATTCCCCAAAATATTTCCTTCTCTTGGGGGGCTGACTTCCCACAGTACATTAAGAGTCAATAAAATATGGATCACATCCTGCACTCTACTAGTCTTTTTTTTCTGCCTGATTTTGTGTAAAGACTAACATATATCATCATAGCAGTCATCGCTCGGAGGTCCCTGAGTCCTCGTGGGATTCCTGCCCCGGAGATTGTTGGGTGTGAGTCCCTCCTATTGAAGTTGGGTTCACGGGTTCAGTTGGGCTTGTTGCTGACATACCTACCTCCCAGCTGCGTTGCAATAGCCCTGCCTGCGCTGCTGGAGTCAGTAGCCGGATTGGCGGTGGAGTTCCCCAGACTTATGGTACTGGGGGACTTTAACCTGCCATCACTCGGTGAACGCTCAGAGGCGGCGCAAGAGTTCATGGCTTCCATGGCAACCATGGACCTGACCCAGGTAATCCAGGATCTGACTCATAGGGGTGGTCACATGCTCAACCTTGTGTTTCTCTCGGGGCAATGGAGACATGATCTGGAATTAAGGGGAATAGAGATCTCTCCCTTGTCATGGACAGATCATTTCCTATTGAGGCTGGACTTCAGAGCATCACTCCCCCACCACAGGGAGATGGAGCCAATTAGGTGGTTCTGCCCCAGGCACCTAATGGACCCAGATCGGTTCCAGGAGGAGCTTGGGGAAATACCTGACTCCTTGTCCACAACTCATGCGGGTCCCTGGTTGCGGCCTGGAATGAGGCGACGTCCGGGGCCCTGGATCGAACTGCGCCTTTGCGACCTCTCTGTGGTAGTGGTCCCCGGAGGGCGCCTTGGTTTACTGAGGAGCTCCGCCACAAGAGATGTCTAGAGCGACGTTGGAGGGCCAGTAACTCTGAATCTGACCGATCACTATTAAGAGCCTATCTTAGGACTTATTTAGTGGCGATAAGGGCGTCAAAGCGTGTTCACTTTTCCGCACTTATTGCATCCGCAGAATCTCGCCCGGACGCCTTGTTTAGGGTGACCCGCTCCCTTCTTAAAGTGGAGGAGGCGGAGGAACCCTTGCAGGGGAGAGCTGAGGAGTGTGTTCAGTTTCTCTCGGACAAAATCGCTCAGATTCAGAGAGACCTGAACTCCGACTGGGCAGTGCCAGCTGAGATGCCGGGGGTTGGTCTTAGTCATGTTATCTGGAGTGAGTTTGAGCCTGTGACCCCTGATGAAGTGGACAAGGCCGTGAGGGCAATGAATGCCGCTACCTGCTTATTGGACCCGTGCCCCTCCTGGCTGGTTTTTGCCAGTAGGGAGGTGACATGAGGCTGGCTCCAGGCAATAATCAACGCCTCCTTGATGGAGGGGTCTTTCCCGCAACCTTTGAAGGAAGCGGTGATGAGGCCCTTCCTCAAGAAGCCTTCCCTGGATGCAGCTGTTTTGAAGAACTTTCGTCCTGTCGCCAACCTCCCCTTTGTGGGGAAGGTTGTAGAGAAGGTGGTGGCGTCCCAACTCTTGCGATCCTTGGCTGAAACGAATTATCTGGACCCTTTTCAATCGGGTTTCAGGCCCGGCTACAGCACTGAGACTGCTTTGGTCGCACTGACCGATGACCTCTGGCGAGCCCGGGATAAGGGTCATTCCTCTATCTTGGTGCTTCTTGACCTCTCAGTGGCTTTCAATACCATCGACCATGGTATCCTTCTGCATCATCTCGGAGAGGTGGGGTTGGGTGGCACCGTATTGCAGTGGTTCTCCTCCTACCTCTCTGACAGGTCGCAGTCGGTGTTGGTGGGTGGACAGAGATCGACCCCTAGGCGCCTCGATTATGGGATGCCTCAGAGCTCGGTCCTGTCCCCCCTCCTTTTTAACATCTACATGAAACCGCTGGGTGAGATCATTCGGTGACACGGGGTGAGGTATCATCAGTATGCGGATGATACCCAATTGTATATCTCCAGCCCGTGTCCTTTCAGTGAAGCAGTCAATGTGATGTGCTGGTGCCTGGAAGATGTGAGGGTCTGGATGGGGGTGAACAGACTTAGACTCAACCCTGACAAGACCGAGTGGCTCTGGGTCTTGCCCCCCAAGGGTCATCCTGATGGTCCATCATTAGTCCTGGGGGGGGGGTAAATTTACCTCCCTCAGTGCAGGCACGCAACTTGGGTGTCCTCCTGGACTCACAGCTAAATTTGGAACAACATCTATCGGCTGTGGCCAGGGGGACCTTTGCCCAGGTTCGCCTGGTGCACCAGTTGCGGCCTTATTTGGACCAGGAGGCTCTACTCACGGTCACTCATGCCCTTGTCACCTCAAGACTGGATTACTGTAATGCGCTCTATATGGGGCTACCCTTGAAGAGCATTCAGAGGCTGCAGTTGGTTCAGAATGCAGCCGCGAGAGCGATTGTGGGTGCACCAAGGTACACCCCGTGTCACCTATCCTCCGCGAGCTGCACTGGCTTCCTGTGGGTCTCCGGGCGCAATTCAAGATGTTGGTTATCACCTTTAAAGCCCTTCATGGCTTAGGACCAGGTTACTTACAGGACCGCATACTGCCGCATAGTTCCCAGAGACCGGTGAGGTCCCACAGATTGGGCCTCCTTCAGGTCCCGTCGGCCAGACAATGTCGGCTGGCGGGCCCTCGGGGAAGGGCCTTTTCTGTGGTGGCTCCGACCTGGTGGAATCAACTTCCCCCCGAGATTCGAACTACTCCCACCTTGCCGGCCTTTAAGAAAGCCATTAAAACTCTCCTGTTCCGGCAGGCCTGGGGTTGATGTCCCCGGGGGGGGGGGCGGGATACGATTGGGACATGCTGTATGAATGCACTTATTTTATTGTTTTATTGTTATATTTATTGTTTTAATTTTGTACGCCGCCCTGAGTCCCTAGGGATTGGGCGGCATATAAATTTTATTAATAAATAAATAAATAAATATTCTTTGGCTTTACAATTATAACAATGGTGCCCTTTTTTCACTTTAAATATATAATACTTAAATTGTTTGGCAAATAAATTATGGCTAGTGAAATGGAGTTAGAAGAAATGGGGAACCCATTTCATAACAAAGAGACTGACAGAAAGCAAAATTCAGACAAATACATAAATATAAAGTGAAATCACAAAATAATAATAACACCTGTGGAAAAAGATAACCTTTGGAATTTAGTCTTGGCCTAACACATTAACATTCTCCAACAAGGATGAGTAACCTTTTCAATCATAAAAAATAAAATTTACATCTATCCACATTAAAAAGGAATGAAACTCCTGCATATACAGAAAGCTTGTCCTATTTGTGACGAAGAGAATCGTTTGAAGAGCTACAGGATTAAACCTGCAATTAAAATGATTTTAAACAGATATGTAGGAGGAATAGCAGAAGACTACAAATTGAAAAATGGAAGTAACTGGAAAATAAATATGAGATGTTAGCAGCTAATTGTTTCCTCTCTTCACAATAGCGACTCCTGTTTCTAAGTATATGTCACTGATGCAGTTAGCTATATTCCTATTTGTCTATCATTTTCCTGTCTTCCACCTGTCTCAAAGCATCTATTTATTTGGAAAGTAAGTTAGGCAGCTGCCTATTTCTTCAGGGCAAACACACACACACACACACACACACACACACACACACACACACACACACACACCTACACGCCAGAAGAGGAGAACAATGAAAGAAACTTGGTGTCTCAGGACTTGCAATCAAGTGGAAGCTACTGCTCGATGTGTGTATGAATCCTGTAAATGAAGTGGCCCTTGAATTAAATTAATTTAAAATCTAGCGCAAATATTACTTGGCATGTTTGTCAATGTGCTGTATAATTATTAATTTGTTCATTGAAGCAACTGCATAAATAAATAGAAAGCAAAATGCCATGATTAAGTGAAGATTAAAAATCCAGGGTCAAGGAGCTCCACTATTCATAGATCTAAATAGCTTTTCTAGGCCCTATTTTTACATCTCCATACAAATCTGCAGATCTGTAACTGTGCATTAATTGGCACACATTTAGATGCCAATGGGGCTTTTGTATTCTCAGTGCACAATTTGTCTTTTCAGAGATGTTAGTAATGGAGATTTTAATACTACCCCTAGGGGAGCACCAGAAAATCTTAACAATTTCCTTCACTAGAGTATTTTCATTAGAGCTAAATGCTGTGCAATTTACATTTGAAATCAGGTGTAAGGATAAGTATAATGTGACAAGACATGTTGCAGTATTGGGTCCTTTTGTACCTTTTGTTCCTTATTTATGACTACATAGCTATAGGAGAAAATTGTGGAATCATGTTAAAAAGCATGCTTTAAAGTGCTTCTAACTCAGTTAATGTTAAAATGAAAGAAACCTGGCACTGTGTTTGTATTATCAATTGCTCATGAAATCCTCTCCTGTCCCCCCAAAAAATCAGAATATAAATTTACTGTGAATAACTCTCAATCTCAGCCAGCTCTCTTTAGAAAGAGGTCCGATGGAAGCTCAGTACAGGAGTGAGAAAAAAGGGGAGCAAACAGGAATAAGAGGGATTTAAGAAAAACTGTACCATAGAGATAAATATACAGTTTCTACATAAGGAATGGACAGAAAAGGAACTTTAGTGGAAATCTGCCAGATACATGCAATGTTTGTTTTTCTACCATGCTAATTGCATCAATTGCAAATGCAACTTTGTGTACTAGAAGAACTGGAGAGCTGACTGGAGGCCAACCTTTTTTCTTTAACATTTCAAGAAAAATGAACAACACACAAATATTTCATAGATAGCCAGAATATAGGAAATATCCAGGGGCAGAGGACACTGAGGCATGTGTCAAGGAACAATGGACAAATGAATAGGAAGTTTTTAAGAAGAAACTGGATAGCCATTTGTCCGAAATGGTATAGGGTTTCCTACTGGAGCAGGGGGTTGGACTAGATGACCTCCAAGATCCCTTCCAACTTTATCATTATTATTATTATAGATTAGTGTCATTGGGGCTGTCCATTATGGGAGCAAAAGCTCACAAAACTAAGTCATATTTCTTGTTTTTTAAAAAGGTAGATTTTAATGAACTCAGACAAAAGGTGCACAATACACATAGCTTAAAGTACTAAAGAATGAATAAGACAAAAAGGAATGAGAAATCCTGAAAATGCGATATCAAAAGCACAGAAATAAACAATTCCCACTAAGAAGGAAAATATGAAAAGCCTTAAGCAGCCTATATGGACAAATAACTAGACTCCTGATAAATTAAAAAGCAAAAAATAGATGTGTAGGAAGTAAAAATAGAAGATGATAAATAAGGTTGATAAGTGGTCCTCAATTTATGATCACAACTGAGCCTAAAATTTTGGTTGCTAAGCAAGAGAGTTGTTAAGTGAGTTTTGCCCATTTTATGACCTTTCTTGCCACAGTTTTTAAGTGAATCACTGCAGTTGCTAAGTTAATAATACAGTTGTTAAGTGAATCTGGCTTCCCCAGACTTTGCTTGTCAGAAAGTCGCAAAAGGTGATCACATGATCCCAGGACAATGCAACCATCATAAATACTTGCCAGTTGCCAAGCATCTGAATTTTGATCACATGATCATAGAGATACTGCAACAGTCATATGTGCGAAAAATGGTCATAAGTCACTTTTTCAATGGCATTGTAACATCAATCAGTTACTAAACTAATAGCTGTAAATTGTGAACTACCTGTATATAAATTGGTAACTCAATGAAAATCCTTTCTTATCGTAACTAAGGAAAAAGAAGGAAGGATGCAGGCCACTTTATTACAAACATAAAGACGTTGATCTTTATAAGTTATATAATGATAGGTAACGCAATAGTAATTACAAGTCAGATTTTATTCAACCAAAAAAATCTTGTACATTAACCATAATCTTTTTTAAGAAATTTACTTCTTTAATAGATAGCGAAAATGCATAGATATAATGTATCTTGACTGCAGCAAAGTATTTTTATAAATTGGCACATGTCATGCTGCTTAGCAAGCTCATTATATATAAACTAGATAGCATGATAATTAAGTGGATTTATCTCTCAAAAAGTGCTCACCGATAGTTCCTCAGGGAGCTGGAGTGAAAATATTGAGTGGAGTGCCATAAGGATCGGTCCTGGGTTTTCAATATTCTTCAATATTTTTACTAATTACTTTAAGTGATTATGGAAGTACTTATCAGATGACACAATATTGGTTGGAATGTCCAATATCCTAGAAGTTCAAATAAAGTTCAAAATGATCTTGCTAGCATTATCTAAAAATATAGCTGTACCTAAAAAGTTGTCAAAACTTGTTCTCTGTTTTTGTCTGAATACTAGACATGATGGAATGACAGAATTGAGTTACAGCAAGACAGATTCTGACTATCTGTTTAAAAAAAAAATATCTAATAGTAAAATTAGTTTGAAACTGGAACCAATTATTATAAAAGATAGTTAATTCCTTTTCAAGTTCCTGGGTTCTATAATCTCCCAGAACTTGAAATGGACACCTAGCGTTAAAACCATCATTTAGCATGTTCTTCCTGCATCAACTCAGAAAGTTCAAACTGTCCCATGAACTGCTGATACAGTTATACAGAGGAATTACTGGATATGTTATTTGTACCTCAATAACTGTCTGGTTTGGTACAACAGCCAAACAGAACAGGTATGGACTTCAACAGACAGCTAGGACTGCAGAAAAAAGAATTGCAGCCAGCCTGCCTTCCATCAAGTACCTGTATACTGCATGGGTCAGAAAGAGGGCTGAGAAAATATCTACAGACCCTCATATCCTAGACATAAACTGTTTCAATTCCTCCCCTCAGGACGCCACTACAGAACATTGCATGGCAAAACAAACTAGACACAATGATATTTTTTCCCCATGCCATCACTCTGCTAAATACCTAATTATCACAGTACTGTCTTATGTCTATGGATATTTTACCCATGTATTACTGTATTACTATTATCCTTCTCATCTGTTCCATTACCTTCTCTTAATAGTATCATTATTATGATTATTATTACTTTGTTGTTATTGTTGTTATTATTAATCTGTTGTTTTTGCATGAACGTTGGAAGTTTATGCACCAAATACAAATTCCTTGTGTGTCCAATCACACGGCCAAATAAAGTTTTCGATTCTATGTGTTCAAACAGAGGCTTATCTGGTATTTTAATTTTGAAATTTTGAGCAAGTTGTTCAACCTTTTAGCCTAAATAGCTACTTCTAGTTTTATGTTTCTTTGAAAATTCCTGGAAAACCAGTGATGATTGGAGAAGAGGAAACATAGTCCCAATATTCAAAAAGAGAAAAGCACCCAAAAAAGGTAATATCTACGTGGGCACGACGCTAAAAGAAATTGTCAAGCAGCATGTCTCTAAATATTTAGAAAAGAATGAAGCATTACCAGAAGCCAGGATAGATTTCTCAGTAGCAAAATGTATCAGATTAGCCTTACTTTTTTATGATAAGGGAAAATTGTGGATGATCTTAGTAAAGTGTTTGACTGGTTTTATTGTGATACCCTCCTCAATTGCAATGACATAAATTTGGAACTGGTTGAACAATGACACCCAACAGGACTCAGTTATCAGCCCAGCGCTATCTCAAATGTTATGAATTTAGTGTTGTCTGCAGGGAGGAATGGATGGCAGAATGACAAAAAAAAAATAACATCACAGTGGTGAGATGCAAGTCTTTGGTAGAGATGTCTCTTGACATTACATCCATGTGCAAAAGGAGCAGAGTTTGTGCACAATACCTTAACACTGCTTTTGTCATTCTGATGAAAACAGCAAACCTCCGCAGCTGCCGTCTGCAGATGAAACCAAACCTCAGAGGACACAATCACAATTCAAAGTGACCTCAGGCTTGAACATTGGACAACTTCCAACAGGCTGCTGTTAACTGTGAAAAATATAAGGCCTTGCATCTGCGTAGGAAAAATCATATACATGTACCCATCAAACTAGTTCTCTGTAAGGTAAGTCACATTACACAAAAGACAGAAAGAAAATTACTAGATGGGCTCATAAATATTGATTTCTGCTGTAAGAAGCTAGTCCAGGCTTTGGGCGCTTAAGATTTTCAAATGGGGAGACTTTGCTTGGCAGCAGTATGCATGAGAAGGCTCTAGCAGTACTATATTTATCAGGTGAAAATAAACAAGCAGCATGAGATAACTGCTTAAAAAGCCAAATGCTTAAGAGCATCTGTCATAAAAAAAATTACAAGAGGAAAATAGTTCCACTGTAGTTTGCACCAGGTAAACTATACTTGAAGTTCTTCAGTTTAAATCGGGCACATAGAAGCTGCAATTGGCTCAGAGAAGAGTTACCAGAATGATAAAAGTTTGGGAAACCCACACCCTGTAATGAACGGTTTGATGAACAGTATCTTTGGCTAGTGAGATGGGTGGCATATAAAAGAAATAAATAAATAAAATGATTAAAGAAGCTGTATACGTTTTGCAAAAGAGAAGAGTGAGGAGATTCTGAATGAATTTTAGAATGAATTTCCTGACAATAAGAACTAATGCATGGTATAATATTGGGCCTAGATTGAAGAAGTTAATATGTACCACTGAATTACTGGTGGACCCAGGACAACACGTTGTTTATAAGTACTTATGATTGTAAAACTAGAAAATTAATAACATATTTATATATAAAAAAAGAACTAAAAAAAATCTCATCGTCTACCTGAACATGACTATATGGGCATCTATGGAGGAAGTGCTATGAATTTTTGCATTGAGCAATGGCCTGGACTAGTTGATTTTTTTTCTTCCAATATAGTCTATTGGAATCAATGAAATCAGAAAATATACTTCAACAATACAGGTAGTCCTCAATTTACAACAGTTGTTTAGTGACCATTCAATCACTAAAAAAAGTGATTTATGACTGTTTTTCACACTTACAATCATTGCAGCATCCCCATAGTCATATGATCAAAATTCAGATGCATGGCAACTGACTCATATCTATGATGGTTGCCGTGTCCCGGGGTCATGTGATCAGCTTTTGCAACCTTCTGACAAGCAAAGTCAATGGGGAAGCCAGATTCACTTAACAACTGTGTTAGTAACAACTGTAGTGATTCACTTAACAACTGTGGCAAGAAAGATTGTAAAATGGGGCAAAACTCACTTAACAACTGTGTCATTTAGCAAAAGAAATTTTGGGGTCAATCATGGTCAGAAATCAAGGAGTGTAATGAAAGTCATTTGGAATGTGATATTTGCACAAAAGGAAATCCACTGAATTCATTAGGTCTTACTCCCTGGCAAGCAGGAGTAATTTCAGCATTAATTATTTCACATCAAAGCTAGTACAAGGTACTCCACATGGAACTCCTTTTACCAAGTGCTTAAATTTTAGTCGGTCCCAAATGCCAGAGCCAAATTAACTGAAGCTTCTCGTGAGCTATTTTTTAAAAAACAGTTTTCCTGCCTTTCAGTCTGATTCTGTACAGAATTCAAAGTTTTACAACTAACGACTTTTAAAACCTCTCACAACTAGAACAGGGGTGTCAAACTGCCGGCCCACAGGCCAGACATGTCATGCAGAAACCGCACACACTCCTTTGCCGGCAATGGCAAAACAGTCCTGATATATTGCGCGACGTCACATGATGTTGCGAGTTTGACATGTTTGAACTATCTCTCCAATAGAGATACCAGACTAAGATAGGCCCATTCTATCTGTAATGTATTGGCCACAACTGTTTTAAATCACTTGCTTAATGTCTGGCCTACATTGCTGTATTGTTTAACAGTTGCTGTTACTGAAAGTCAGACTGGCTGTCTCCAAGCTGATAATGAGGTTTGGGGCAGGAAATTGTTACTTTAAATCTGTTGGTTGCCACCTAGAAGCTAACTGTATAAATAGCTGTGCAGCAGCCTTTAGGGCTGCTTCTGTTCTGAGTTAATAAACTTGTTTTAACACTCTGCCTCATTCAATGCCTAACGAACCAAAGATATAACACTATTCCTAACATATTTTGCAGTACAGCAGGTCTAATCAAAATGTTCAGTTTCAAGCCAGATGAAGATATAATGCATCACTTTTAGTAGAATAGATATTATAGTAGCACAATTCATAGAAACAAGATGCTTTGAATGCACAGGATTATAAATGAATAACCTCTTCAAACTCTTGAACAGCCATGTTCAGACAGAATTGGGAGTGACAGGAGCCCTGAAAATGTCATGATTGCTTTGGTATTTTGACAAGGGGTGCTTCATATGTGCTCCTGCAAATCTCAGCGCACATCATGCAAAATATTTACACAGCCTTAGGGAGACTGGAAAGTTATTTGGGGCAACAAATTTATTGTACCAGAGAGACAAATTCAGAGGTTGTTTGTTTTTAACTTAACTTCAGAAACTGTAATTAGAAGATTAGAAGAGATTTTAAAATATATAATGATATTTTAATCATACTTGTAATTCTAATTTCATTTCAGATAAACCAAGTGTATATCTGACAGTTTTCCTGTGTTAAAGCTCAATCTTTTAAAGAAAAAAAAAGATCATCACTTTAAGTTCTATATGGTTGATGCTAGCAGTGCCCTGATATTTCAAACAAGAGAGAATTTGTTGTCATTATCCATGTAAGGGGGACAAACAAAGGCAAATGAGATTTATCATTATACATATTATTCTTTAGTCTCTGTTGTACTAGACAAGATCGCTTGTCTATAAGTGTATCTTCAGTTTCATCTGAGACTTCAATGTACAGTACAAATGACAGAGAATGCTAAAGAACTAAGCAGTGCTAAATAACAATGAAAGCAAACAAGGAGTAACAAAGGCAGTTAGAAAAGAAGTAATTTCATTTCTTTTCTCTCATTCACAAAATTACATTGGTTTGAACTACCTCAATCTTGTGAGGCATTCATCTTTTTATATACTTTATAGTATTAATCCTCCATTTGTCTCCTGCTCCATCCAATAAAAAATTAATCAGTTATGCATGCAAAAATATATATTGATGGACTGAACAATTTGAAAATCAAGGCTCCTTATGGAAGTCATATATATATATATATATATATATATATATATATATATATATATATATATATATAGGTCTTTGGTTGTTCGGGTTTTCTCCCACGTAAAATTGGAAGTGTCTTGGCGACGTTTCGACGAAGTCCCATTCGTCATCTTCAGGCTGGTGCTTTCAGCTTCGTGCCTCGAGCAGCAGTGTGTGGTCTTGGCTGTTTCTTCCTTTTAACTGCCAGTGGAGGTATGAACTGATTGGGTGGGAGCTTGGCTGTGTTCTGATTGGGTGGAGGTGTGTTCTGATTGGTTAGGGGCTTGGCTGTGCTCTGATTGGCTGGGGGGTTGGCTGTGCTCTGATTGGCTGGGGGGTTGGCTGTGCTCTGATTGGCTGGGGGAGTGTTCTGTTTGGTTGTGCTCAGGTTAGTCTGAGTTGCAGAGGGATTCAAGATTTTGGGCTGCCCTGCCATTCCTTGGCTTCGTGTTCGTGGTCGTGCTTCCTCTTCATGGAGGGTGTCAGTTTGCTTCATGTATGGATTGGGGGGTTTAAAGTGGCTAATGATGCAGCTGTGGTCTGGCTTCTGGTTTGTGGTCGTGCCTCATCATCGGTGTGGCTTTGGGTTTGTTTTTTGCGTGGATGTGTGGTGGTGACATCCTGTGTGGTTTTTGTGAGTGTGGGTCTGGTATCATTTTTTGTGTTAGGGAGTCGTTTGTCAATAAGGGCGGGTTTCCAAATGGCTGGTAGGCGGGAGGTATCATCTCGCTTGTTCATGCTGTGTGGGCGTTTTTCTATCTCGATGGCTTCTCTGATTATTCTGTTATTAAAATGTTCACTTTTGGCAATGGTTCTGGTATTTTTAAAGTCAATTTCATGTCCTGTAGCTTTAAGGTGTTGGACCAGGGAAGATGTTGGTTCCTCTTTTTTGACTTAGTTCTTATGTTCTTCAATGTGTGCACTTATTCTTCTGTTGGTGCACGCATTGAAGAACATAAGAACTCAGTCAAAAAAGAGGAACCAACATCTTCCCTGGTCCAACACCTTAAAGCTACAGGACATGAAATTGACTTTAAAAATACCAGAACCATTGCCAAAAGTGAACATTTTAATAACAGAATAATCAGAGAAGCCATCGAGATAGAAAAACGCCCACACAGCATGAACAAGCGAGATGATACCTCCCGCCTACCAGCCATTTGGAAACCCGCCCTCATTGACAAACGACTCCCTAACACAAAAAATGATACCAGACCCACACTCACAAAAACCACACAGGATGTCACCACCAAACATCCACGCAAAAAACAAACCCAAAGCCACACTGACTATGAGGCATGACCACAAACCAGAAGCCAGACCACAGCTGCATCATTAGCCACTTTAAACCCCCCCAATCCATACATGAAGCAAACTGACACCCTCCATGAAGAGGAAGCACGACCACGAACGCGAAGCCAAGGAATGGCAGGGCAGCCCAAAATCTTGAATCCCTCTGCAACTCAGACTAACCTGAGCACAACCAAACAGAACACCCCCCAGCCAATCAGAGCACAGCCAACCCCCCAGCCAATCAGAGCACAGCCAAGCCCCTAACCAATCAGAACACACCTCCACCCAATCAGAACACAGCCAAGCTCCCACCCAATCAGTTCATACCTCCACTGGCAGTTAAAAGGAAGAAACAGCCAAGACCACACACTGCTGCTCGAGGCACGAAGCTGAAAGCACCAGCCTGAAGATGACGAATGGGACTTCGTCGAAACGTCGCCAAGACACTTCCAATTTTACGTGGGAGAAAACCCGAACAACCAAAGACCTACATACAAATACCCGCGAAAACCTCAGAAAAACATATATATATATGTAATATATATATGTCTAATATCCACCATCCTTAGAAACCCCAAAGATAAAATTGAATTAGAAAATCAAGGAGTATACGAAATCCCATGCACCACTTGTCCCACCACATACATCGGACAAACCAACAGAAGAATAAGTGCACGCATTGAAGAACATAAGAACTCAGTCAAAAAAGAGGAACCAACATCTTCCCTGGTCCAACACCTTAAAGCCACAGGACATGAAATTGACTTTAAAAATACCAGAACCATTGCCAAAAGTGAACATTTTAATAACAGAATAATCAGAGAAGCCATCGAGATAGAAAAACGCCCACACAGCATGAACAAGCGAGATGATACCTCCCGCCTACCAGCCATTTGGAAACCTGCCCTTATTGACAAACGACTCCCTAACCCCAAAATCTTAAACCCCTCTGCAACTCAGACTAACCTGAGCACAACCAAACAGAACACTCCCCCAGCCAATCAGAGCACAGCCAAGCCCCTAACCATTCAGAACACACCTCCACCCAATCAGAACACAGCCAAGCTCCCATCCAATCAGTTCATACCCCCACTGGCAGTTAAAAGGAAGAAACAGCTAAGACCACACATTGCTGCTCAAAGCAGAAGCTAAAAACACCAGCCTGAAGATGACGAATGTGACTTCGTCGAAACGTTGCCAAGACACTTCCAATTTTACGCGGGAGAAAACCCGAACAACCAAAGACCTACTATATATATATATATATATATATATATATATATATATATATATATATATATTGGGGGGGACTTGTTTTATTTGTTACTTTAATGCATTGTGAGCTGGGGAAATTTTCTGAAAACGGGCAAGCACAATTGCTTTTAAAGGCAGCATTGTGTTCCTTGTTTTATATAAGCTGCTCCATCAGTTAACATTATTTTAATACATAGTTCTTCTAATATTGTCTGTAGTTGTAGAAGAATGGAGGCCAGCATAAAGCCATTATTAAACTGTCTCTCTAAATTTTAGCATACCGTTGATGTGACACAGGAAGATTATTAAGCTATTGGTCTAATATGAAATTAGTGAGAAAGCTTCAACATTGATTGAGAGGTTGTTGCTCAAATATGCCCTTTTAAAACAGGAAGAAGCTTAATTTTCAGTTTGCATCATCTCTTTGCTTTCTATTTTTGAAAGGAATCTCTAAATGCTAAGTTCACATCTGTACGTTCCATCAAGGATGTCTAAAATTGTTGTCACAAAGCAATTCTGAATAGTCATTCTAGGCTGCCATCAGTACCTAACTACCTGTTCTGAGCATGCTAATGCTCCCTTTATCCAAAATGATTGCCAGTCTACAATGAAATCACATTATTTTTCTCATTTCTGCTAATGTCAGAGGGGTTATTTTAATATTCTTGTTTTTAACTCCAGATTTCTTCCTTTACTCAACTATAGCACATACATTTAATAAATAAATAAATATAGGTAGTCCTCAACTTACAACCATTCATTTAGTAACCCTTCAAAGGTACAACAGTCCACTGGAAAAAGTGACATGACTATTTACACACTTATTACCATTGCAGCATCCCCATAGTCATGTGATCAAAATAACTTAACAATGCAGTGATTCACTTAACAACTGTGGCAAGAAAGGTCATAAAGTAGGGCAAAATTCACTTAACAACTGTCTTGCTTAGCAATGGAAATTTTGGACTCAATTGTGGTCATAAGTCAGAGCCTTTCACTGTCATTCCCCCCATCTCCAAAATAGCAGAGGAGGGACTGAGTAAGGTCCATCCTCTGTAGCATGGCAGTCCAGCTCGGGAGGGGAGTGAAAGGGAAGAGGTGGGCGGGCATCTGGGTCTTTGAACTAGCAGGGGGAGATCACTGAACGGGGAGTGGCCTGGGTGCAGGGGCCCTAAAGTAAGCAGGTGCGGGTCACATGGGGGAGCTCTACTCCCCACCCCTGCCCTAGCTCGTTTTTTACGCATGCGCCTCTTAAAGGGTTCTGTGATTTCAGAGACCACCAGTTATTAAATTATCCCACCATTGGCCATTATGAATTAAGAACATAAAAACAGGGCTGCTGGATGAGACCCATTTAATCCAGTATTGTCTTTTCACAATAGTTGGGATGCTCCCACAATGATAAGAGGCATCTCTCTTCCACCACAATTTTCCTGGCATTTTTTATGTGAAAGCCTGCTTAGCACTAACTGCACTTAATAGACTTATCCTCCATGATTTTGTCTAATTCCCTTTTAAACCCATCCAAGTGAGTTGCAATTATTGCATCTTGTGGTAATTAATCTTACAGGTTAAGTATGCAGTTTGTGAAGAAGGGTGCCCTTTGCCTGTTGTAAATATTTTTCTAATCTCATTGACTGGTCTCTGATTCTAATGTTTAGGGGGGGACTTTATCCTTTTTCCTTTTTTTTCCATACAAAAATCTCAACATTTTGGCCTTTTCTCATAGTGAAAGTGTTAGAGCTCCCTGAATACTTTCATTGCCCTCTTCAACGCTGTTCCAACTCTGTTATCTCCTATTCCAGGCATGACAATAAAAGAACTATATGCATTTTATTCAAGAATATTTCTTTGATAAGAAATTTGATCCAAAGCTTTTTGATATTCCAAGTATACAATATTAACAGCCCTCAGGTAATTTCCATCCAGGGAGTCCTTCATTCTGTAAGGCTATAGATGGAAGTGATCCTAGACCTGTTAAAGAGTAGTAAAGCAATATTTCCTTTGCAGAATCCTTGTGTGTTTCCCTTAAGCAAGGCTTGTTCCTTTATATGTTTCATATTTAGTTTCTTTGATCACTGTACCTAGTTGTCTGGAATTCAGCTTATTGGCCTGTAATTTCTCATAACTTCCCAAGACAAATGTGACATTGACTACCTTCCTGTCTGCTGACACAGCCTCATTTAGATGACAAGTACTATTGTTAGATGATAATTTCACATCTGTAATAATATATATCATCTGTATCATATAGGAATCATCAAACTTTATTCTGTATTTCAGTTTATTTTAGTTATTCCAAATCTACTCTACTTTCAGCAGGCATCATTTGGCTTACATGAAGAAATATGTTTAAACATTTAGAATAATTCCTGATTTTTGTCATAAAATTGATTCCATATGTATTACTGTCAGACAAATTCTTGATACAGAAAACTGTAGCTGTTGTATTTAGATTGTGTCATTGGAGGTTAAAGTACACTATTCCTAAAATAATGGATTTTATATTGGATCTTAATATTATAAGATCAAACCAGGGGAAAGAGCTACTTACAAAATAGCTCTGTTAATATGTATATCTGAACGCTCCAGTGAATTGGCTTTAGCACATTAAATTTTCAAAGATATTAATGTAGACTTGAGTCCTTATTTTGTAGCATATTTTTTTAATTAATTCTTACAGTATATTTTGAAGTTTTACTTCTTACTGCAGTCTCATGGTAATTGAAAAAACTCCACATAAACTGAAAATTAGAAGAAAAACGTCAAATAAGGGAACTTTGGTCCTTTAAATTAAATTAAATATTCTGATATGCAGTTTTGTATCTAATATGCAGAATGAAACTTCATTATCCAGCAACGCTCACACTTTTCCAAATGTTTCAATACAGTTATCAACAGTTTATCAAAATAGGCTTTTCAACATTAATTGAAGAAAACAACATTTCAGAATGTTTTGATATGTTTTATCTTTATAGTGGTTAGAGATGTTTGGCTTTTTCTTTCTTAATATTTATATCTGGGATCATGTTAATTGCAGAAGTGAAAAAACAATCAGTTCCAGAATTCTAGTGTTCTCCTTCAATTCTGCTCTAAATGTAGAGCTTTTTGCTATCACCCATCCCAGTATCTGATTATCAAGAACGTATTCTGTCAATTAAGTATGTAGTAGTTGCTAGCATGTTCTGGTTTTTTTCTTTTAGGAGATTCATTTCCAATTTAAGCTAGAACATAAGAATAGGTAGATAGAATAGGCCCAACATAATTAAATACTTTATTTCTCACAATGACCATCTAGATATCTCTGAGTGCTCACAGGGATATATTGAGATATACCTACTTCTTGTCTTTGTTCCCTTGGAACTGGTTTTTGGAATCTAGACTAATAGTCCTTCATATACCTGTTCCCTGCTGTGGTCATGTCCACTAAAACAAAGAGACACACTTGGTTGAAGCAAATTCATGGTGCTAAGAACACTACTTGATTACTTTAATCAGGAATTAGTGGGGGAGTGTCCTATTTCTGATTCTATTACTGTACATCTCTCAGCTACCTTCAGTACTATTGGCCATGGTATCTTTCTGAGTTAGGGGTACTGTGCTTTAGAGGTACTATACCCTCCTCAGCGGGAATCTCCAATTTCCATTATTAGCACATTACACTTATCCTGCAGAACCTGCATTGACTACCTGTAGGTTTCCAAGTGCAATTCACAGTTCTGGGTTTGACCTATAAAGTCCTCATATATATGACTTGGCATTACAATATCTTCAGAACCACCTTTATTGCTGTGTCTTCAGCTCAGCAGGATTGGATCATAGTTCCTTTGGATCTGGAAGCAATTACCTCAAAGTACGTGTACATAAACTTTAGTCCAAAGCAGTATAAAAATAATGATATGACTGTAATCAAGGGTATCTCAGATTAATGAAGAATGGCAGACCTCTTCCAAACCAGAAAACATGCAGCTCCCTCCCAGCACCCATCAAAGTTCCATTCTATGGAGATTTTTTATATTTATAGAAAAAAGTTTATAGTATACTCTTTCTGTTAAATTCTTTAAGAAGTCCAATATTTCTTAAAAATCTGATTAATTTCAGAGGACAAAGTCCTCTCAGGCCATTTGCCTGAAAACCCAGAGATGGCAGACCGCAGGCTAAAAATGTACTTTTGCCTTGTGGTGTGGAGAAATCCTTGGATTGCGAGAGACCAAGGAAAGGAAATTTGGAGTCTCATTGCAGACAATGGAAGGAGAAAGCCAAATATGGGAGGTTCAGAATCAAAGATCCCACTGAGACCTCCCTTAGGAAGGTTAAGGAAGGCTTGGGAGCAGGAGAAATTGCCCATTCAAGTAGGAATGACAAAGAAGCATGCATGCAGATTGTGTAAAAAGTGGACTCTGCTCAGTGACAAAGCTGGTAACCAAATTTGGCCAAACGGTGGTACTTTCGATTATAAAATTTTAAAAACACTCAGATCTAGACTAAAGTCTTCCCATCTACCCTATTTGTACTGCTGGGCAGAACTATCAAATCTGGAAAGTCCTAGAGCTGGGGAAAATACTAAATCCTAGCTGGATGTAGATAACTCACCCCCCAAAAACAAGCCTGAGGCCAAACTCATGGCCCCCTGTTGCAAAAGCCCATCCCAAAGGGAAGTCGGAGCCAGCTCAAATATGTTCTTACCCTTAGCCCTTTCTTCCCCTCCAATTTAGTTATCTGAAAGAAGGACACTCTGTCCCTTTGATTGGATCCCCACACTATTATAAAAACTCTCCAGTCCATCATTGAGAGTCATATCTTCGTGGGGAGATATGACCCAACTGCTTCATATTTTTCCCTTGAACGATGAGATCTTACAATTATTTGAGAAAACCAAATAAAGTGGCCAATTATTACGACTCCAGGGCAGGTAGCCCTGAGTTGCCCTGATTGGGATTATAATACAGCTACCCATTGGGATGAATATGGCAGGGCAAAAGAAAACCTATTAGAAGCGCTAAATAAAATAGGGCGAAAGACTCTAGATGTGCATTTGATGTCTGCTGTGCCACAGGGGCTCTTTGAAAACAACAGTGATTTCTAACCTCAGCAGGATACCTGATTGCCCATGCAGCCTTGGTCTCTAAATTATTGCAAGCCATCCAATTACCCTCAGCTGTAGCCATTATACATTGCCATGCCCACAGAAGGAAAGACACCTAGGTAACCAGTACGCAGATTACACAGTCAAGTGGGTTGCCACACAATCCACCCCCTCATCCACTATTGCCCCCTTAATAAAGGATTACCCAAAAATTCCCTATCAGGACTTCTTAGAATAGGAGGAAGCAAAGTCGTGGGCTGAGAAATATGGAGCAACCTTTCAAGCAGGGTTTTGCCAAGTCCCAGACAGGAGGCCCATTGCCCCCAACCACCTTCTGCAACTCAAATGCCAACAGTTACACTCAAAGGGACATTGTGGGGTCCAGGCTATGGTAGAAACTACCAGATGGGTTATGCATCTGGAGTTTATAGTAAGGCAGTGCAAGTAGCAAAAAGCTGTCAAACATGCCAGGGCAATAATGCCTCATCATGAAACGCAATTCATGAGGGAGGGAGACCATGGGCACAATGCCCCTTCGACAAGCTACAACTGGACCTTTATATAGTTACCAAGGGGTAATAGTTTTCAATACACATTTGTATGCAGGGACCAGCTGACTCACTGGGTAGAGACCTTCCCACCACACTTGAAAAAGCCCGGCACCTACTAAAAAATATAGTGCCAAGGTTCAGGGTGTCTAGTATCTTAGACATGGACTAAGGGAAACACTTTGTGTCACAGGTGATTACTCATGCGTTGCAAGCTCTTCATGTACCTTACTACCTGGCTTTGTTGGGTTGGGTAGAACTCCAGAGACCCTCCTAGCCAAACTTTGTCAGGAGACACACCTGTCTAGCCTCAGGTGCTACCCATGGCTCTATTCCATCTGAGAATCAAACCTAGACAAGACTTAGGCATCTCCCCTTTCGAATTACTCTTTGGCTGCCCCCAGACACTTTGAAGGATTTAAACCCCCACTCCCTTAGCCCAGAAAGAAGGGAGATGGTCTTATCATCCAACCTTTCATCTCTGCACCAGCAGCTCCAGAGACTGTGGAAACACAGTGCCTTGACACTGCCACTCGAAGGAAATCACTACTTCTTTGAGCCAGGAGACTGGGTCTGGATCAAGTCATTTTCCCAGAAATCCCTGCTGCCATCCAGGTGGAAAGGACTCTTCCAGATCCTCCTAACAACTCAAACAGCCATAAAGGTAGCAGAGAAGGATGCCTGGATCCACTGGACCCACGTCAAGCCAGCAATTTTCGACCACAGCATTGAACCAGCCCTGATGCCAAAGGTGCCACCCCTAAGACTGCAGAAGGACCCAGAGACAGATGAGTAAACATTAAGGACTCTATTTTGAGATTAGAGCCATGAGGAAGACTTTGGGGGGGGGTGTTCTAGCATTGTACCTGATGTATTCTATGATGCAGTTGATCAACTGGTATATGGAAACAAATCTGTTTCCTGACAAGGGGAATATTTGGCAAAGGAAGTGTTAAATACCACAGAATTCTGCTTAAAAGGGGAAGGTCGGTTAAGGAGATTTTGTCAACCTGCCTCATAGATATAGCCACATACCCACAGGCCATCCAAAATTGCACTAGACTTAGAGATTTCCATTAACAGCTTCATATTCCACCATCTTTGACTGGGGACCCAACAAAAAAATTAAAGACAAAAGCATTTTTGTTTTATACAGTTATTGTAACTAGACCAGACGCATGCTTCAGAATGAAGGGTTGTGAAACTCCAAGGATACCAGAATGCCAAAACTTGAATAACACTGCCTTTTCCTGCAACTATACAAGACAAGGGACTAATGTTGTCCAACGACTTTTCTGTGGTCATGTGGCCAGCATGACTATATGCTGAAATGCACGGAACACTGTTACTTTCCCACCAAAGTGATTCCTATTCATCTACTCGCTTTTGCATGCTTTCAAACTGCTAGGTGGCCAGGAGCTGGGGCAAGTAATGGAGCGTCTTCTGAATGACGCTTGAGTCTCGAACCCAGGCTGTCAGTTTTCAAACCCAGCATCCTTAACCACTGAGCCATCACACCACTTTATTTTATATCCTACCTTTTTAGATATATCCTACTTTTCCCCACTCGTTGAAGGAAGTATGTAGAACACTCTAGTTTGTCTCCTATAACAACAGTTCCCTAAGATGTGTTGAACTGAGACAGAATGACAGGCAAAATCATGAAGTGAACTTCCAGAGCTGAGAAACATGGCTTTTCCCTGTCCTAGTCTGATATCGTTGCCACTATAGCACACTGGCTACCATCCTACGTTGCCTTCTATTATCATGTGATGTTGGTGGAAATTTCCAACCTTCACCATATCTAGTTTATGGGAGTACATTCTATCAGAGAAGCCAGTGAGATGATTAGTCTAACTCAGAAGAAACAAACTTTCCAAAAATAAATACTGTGTTTATCTAACTTCAGTCTTTGGTTGTTAAGAAAAAATTAAAGATCATAAGACAATCATTTGCAAAGGCATCTTTCATTTATGTCACCTTGATATTTTGATTTAAGAGAATGAATTTTCCATTGGAAAACTATTTTGGACAACGGCAAATTGTCTCTAAGTTCAGCCATAAGCGCTCATCCTCTTCAATTCTAAATGGCCTTTAATGGAGCTGCTCTCATGCTATTAACATTCTTTGGAAGTCACTGAAATATTAGGAAGTACCTAACACATTCTGCATCACAGCAGGTGCATCACTCCTGGGTGTTCCAAACTTGCAAGGTCAGCCTGCAGACGGAAGGTTAATGCCCTATAATTTTTAGATATAGCTATTTATGCAGATATAAATTGCTACATCATTCATGCACAAATTAGTAAAATTTCTTCATCCATTCATATATTTATGAACTAAAAGCAACGGCATTAAGTTAATTAGCACATTTGTCTAATCTTACCTTATTTCTTCATACATCACACAGCATGATCAGAAAACACGGCTGGATTCTTTTATTATTTGATGTGTCTATGTATGATTCACTCTGTCTGTCTTACAAATTGCAAAAGAATTCAGAGTAGTGTCAAAATGTATTTGACTGCTGATAAAATGCTTCCTTTTTAATGAGTTAGCTTAATCTCCAAGAGCTACATGTAATTAAGAATTAGCTCACATTGTGCTGCATCAAAAATTTACATCTGCCTTCCACATCCTAGAGATTACCAGATGTGTTGTGACTACAGCTCTAGGAAGACTATAACTCCCAGAATTCCTCACCAGAATTCCTCACTGGGACTTCTGGAAGTTGTAGACCAACACAATAGTAAGACTGCAAACTAAGGAAGGCTGATTTACAGGAAATTAATGAAGTTGCTGCTCCTTTCGTCTGCTTCTTATTTTGTCTTCTAACGCTGAAAAAGAAAATGTATCCAGAGGATTAGTTCTGCTCTTACTGATTTGTTTCTGGCAAGAAGTAGGCACCATGACCTAGAGGCTGAGAAAGGCTGAGAGTAAGGAAGAGAAAGGTTAATTGAGGATCTCTTGCTGAAACCTGAAATTGATACGCCACTGTCAGTATGCAAAACTTAAGCATACCTTCACTTTGAACTGATGATATGAATAAAATGGAAAGATCTGAGCCAGAAATGTATGTGATAGAAATTCAGCTTGAAATAAAAGCAAATGGAATGGAATGATACAAATTCATTAGAAATATTGAACAAAGAATATAAAAGATAGGTGAGCATCAAGACGGTCAGTTACAGGAAAGCTTTGTGGTCAAATAACTTTTATAATCCTTGTTCCATGAAAAATAGCATTCTTATCATACCTTGTAGACTAATCAATGTGTTATCGTACCAGTCTGCAATCCATAAAATCTAACGGAATAAGATACAGAGTCAGGTCAAGATTGAGTTTAATTTCCATTTTCTGTCATATAAGTCAGCAGATGGCACAGAAAACAGCAAAGCACTGTCCCTGGATACAAATTATGCTATGAGAAAGGTTTGCTTCTACGGTGTGCCTAGCACTCAGTAAAAGATGTTCTAGTATGTTACATACTTACAGATGATTTATCATACTAGCAGGAACCTGAATATTATTAATACCAGAATTTGGTACACTCTTTACTATCCATCATTGTTATTATCTAGAATGAAAATGTTCTCTGGTTATTATTATGTATTATCTTTCTCTGTCTATCTATATATCTTTCTACGTGTGTGTGTGTGTGTGTGTGTGTGTGTGTATAAAATCATCTATCCATCTATCTATCCATCTATCCTGATATGCTACCGTATTCCACAAAGATTCATGGCAAAATCAAATTAAAACCTCAAACTACAGAAAAATAAGTCAATCAATATATCATATTATGAAAAATAATATTAAGTGAAATGACAGTTCCAAAAGTACTGTTATAGCTAATATAAACAGGCATCCCACAACCCATATTAATAAGTATTTGTTCTTTAATGAACCACCAAAGGTTTTTTTTGTGTGTTCAGATTTGTTACAAACTGGAAAAGAATCTAAAAATATAAATTTCAGTCAAAAGCACTCTAGTTAATAAAATATTTATTCTGAAAAACCTTTTTTCCATATGTGGCAAAAGAAAATTATAGCACAAATAATATTTGATTTGACTTGAATTGCTAGATAGCTCCAATCTAAAAAAAAAATAAGATGTTGTAATAAAAATATTTGCCAGCAGAGGGCAGAACATACACATGTAAATTCTGCAAAGATCACACAAATGAATATTTTAGTGCTTTAGAAGGGATCTGGTCCTTTTAACTGTTTAATCTCTCGTGGCAAAAGAATGACAACAAAACAATCTTCTACCATTATGGAAAACAATATGCTCTGAAAGTTGTTTGAAACTCAAATGTAGGCTCTATTAGTTAATAACTGTTGCCAGCCTCCTAGTCCAAATTACTGTGGTCTTTTGAACTCTGTACCATATTATAAAGAAAGCCTAAAGAAAAATACCATAACAGTCTTACAAAAGGAGTACACCACACTTTCTAGGGGAAAAATTTACCTTGGCATGGTGATTAAAATAAACTCAGAATAAAAATTCTCACAAACGGGTTCATGTAAGCTCTTGACATGGGGAATTGGAATTTCCCAGTGCTATTAACACTTAGCAGTTGGAGCCCTGTACCAGCCAAGAACAAGGGATTAAGGGGTATTTGTTTAAACTAATTTCAGTCTGTATACTTGGTCTATGGAGACTGGGGTTACTCTGCTGGAATTGTGCAACACTACTAATTGGTTACAAATTTAACAGTGGCAGAGTTCCCACAGGAGCATTGCTATGTATTCATTAACTGTACTTGCTCTACAGATCTATTTGTGGATTAAGCATTTGTGGCATGAGATGCCCTGGGCTGTTTCTGAACAGTTGGTTAGCGATATACCATTGTATTAGTCTTCTCCATCCTGCAATTTATTACCAATGCATAAATAATAACTGAATGCAGTCCCATGAGATCATTTCAGGAACCAAATTATAATTGCATGCACTCATTGAGGTTGTTCACATATGTCAGCAAGATTACAATGAAAGGAAAAGGATACCTCGCCAGCATTGCATGTTGGTCTTCAAATTATTGATCTCTGGACAATATTCCATTGTCCTCCAGGAAACTAAAATGTCTCCATTTATTTTATTTTATTTATTTGTTTACTGAGATGAACATAATAAAAAGAATGTAGGGACCTATTAGCTGTGCAGTCATACACATAAACAAACAAGACTAATGCATCTATTCAGCAGACTGAGACACACGTCCCAGAGGATGACTACCATCCATCGATAACAACCTGCGTTCTTTTTTTCTCCTGAATCCCATTGCACCTCACGGATAGGTAGGTAGATGAGCAATGAAGGCACTTTGCATTTAAGATGTAAACAAGGGGATGGATATCAATGAAACTAGGTTTAATCATAAGACAACAATCTAAAAAAACACTAAAATAATAAATGTTAAATGATAAGAAGTTATTTATACACATCCACATTTTGTTTCAGTTTGGATTAGGAACCTCTGGAAGCATTCTCTTCCTCCTTCTAGGATAAGGGTTGGAGACTGTTCACTTGATCCCATCTGCCAATCATAATGAAACTGCACCTGGCAGATGTTGCATTTATATCTGACAAGCTAATTGATTATAGACACACTAACTAAAGAATTAATCTAAACTGCCACCAGATTTCACTTCCTATTTAACAAAACAGCCAGACCACGCAAAAGGGCAGCCCAGTTAATTTACATTTAATTTCCTTGCTGGAGTAATCCATGATCTAAAACCAGATTATTTAATAATATCATATTGGTTTGTTGGGATCCAGAACACACTAGGTGATAATTTAGGAACTCTTGTCAATGGCTTGGGAATTCTACCCTGCTCTGTTCCATACTAGAATTGATGAGAAACTCACAGATTCCCTAATTCTCTGACATTTATTATATTCAACTCTCCTACTAATTTATAAAACCAGATGGTTGTATCTCTTTTATAACTGGGGCACCATTAGTTTCAGTTCAGTTTAATACGTGACCTGATTTGTTTTTATTCTTCAAGTGCCAATAATTTTACTAGTATTTTCTACTCAACTGATGCTTCGTCCTATTTTATGCACTGCAAGAGGTTTCAATCATATTTTTTACATTTTAAAACACCCTGTGGGCTTCAAACAGCCTATTGGTGCTAATGGACATCCTAAGTGAATTGGGCTGAACCCAGTGGTGGGATTCAAATATGTGAACAACCAGTTCTCTGTGTGGATGCCGCTTCTGGAAGTCCATTCTGGGCCTGGCCAACAAAAAATTAGCTACCAGTTCTGCCGAAGTGGTGCAAAATGGCTGAATCCCACCACTGGCTGAACCCTCATAATGCAGTACTCTTAAAACTTACCCCACCTTGCCATTCTGAACGATATCTTGGTTGACAGTATCACAAAGAATTGTGGAGTTTTGATGTGCAACGTCTGAGTTTTATGAGTTAGTCATATTTTTATATATTATCAATTAACTTGTAATTTTTGATTGAATTATAAGGACAATCTCATTTACAAAAGAAAGAAATATATGGCAGTAGTTCAGAGCAACTAAAGAAAATATGTAAAATTGGTATTTACTCATTGGTTTCAAATTGGCTTTATTTTCCACTGTATGCTAGTCAATAATATACTATATTCTCATTATTGATATAATCTTATAAGTTTGTAAAGGTTTTCACTGATGAAAAAATACTGGCAACATTGCCTCCAAGCAAGTATCATTATCAAACACGAATGTATTTTAATAATGCTAATCCCTACTTTTAGTTTGAAACCAACAAGTACCCACTATGTATGTTAAGAAAACTCAAGGTCTGCCTCAGTTTTTCATCATTTGGCACCCACAAAATTAGAACTGCAAATTCCAGAATTCCAATTCATTTTAATGAACTATTGAGGGAAACCATCAGCAGCCTGATTTTTTTTCAGCTTTCATTTCTAAAATATGCCCTAATATCTTGCTCTATAACTAGAAAGGAACAACAGTGACAAAAACAAAATGGATTCAACTGCCTAACTATTTTCATTGTTTTGACTAATATATATTAAGGCACCAGGATGATTGACAAGGCCTTGGGCATTAGATGTGGAATATTTTATTTTATCAGAATGTTCTAATTTAATATAACTTGAATAATCTGGTGCCTTCCAGATATGTTGAGTGGAACTGAGGCCAAACACATCTGGAAATCTCCAGAGGAGGGGAAATTAATCTCAACTAATTGAGATTTTGTTGTTCTGCAATGGCTTCCAAGGCTTTCCACTGACCAGCTAAGGTTTCACATGAATTACATTTCTGGTTATATCTAAATAAGCTTTCTTCAGTTGAACATATTGCAAGTATAATCTTACTTTCCAGCCTATTTGTCAAGCTGTGACTTTGGGAAGTGTGCTAATATTTCCTATCCTAAACTGAATATATGACTGCATGATCACATCTATACTTCTCCTAGATGATAATTTCCATTTTATCTCCCTGGCAAGGAATAATGGGTTTCATAAAGTACATAGATCTGATTTTTGTTTTTGTTGTTCAAATCAATGCTAAGTTCTTATTTCATTATAATTCTCTTCATAGCACTGAGACCTCAGAGTCTTTTGGGGGGGGTATGCAAAACAAAAAGGGATGAGAACAAAAGAGTTACAACTATTCTATGCAAGGCAAAAGGAATAAAGAGAAAATCTGCCTGCCTAATGCATTCCCTCAGCACTTCTGGCTGTGCTGTAGCATCCAAGAGGTTTAGATAACAAGAACTGGGTCATACGCATTTGCAAGAAGACTTCTGACCTTTCCACCTGCTGCAGCACATTCCAGGCCAACCAGTATTTTGCTGCTGAGTTGGAAGCAAGGCCTGAAAATTCACAACAAGGCTTTTCCTGGGCCAGCTGTCTCAATATTCTTTGACAGCAGGAAGAAAAACTACTTGCTGTATGATGTTCATCAGGGCGCAGCTTTCAAAACTACATCATTGGTTGAACCTTTGACTGCAGAACCCTTTGATATTGACTTACAGTGGCATTTTTAAATGTGATGACCTCATCTTTTTCCCTCTTAGCATTGTTCCTGCTGTGGTAACTTCATCAGTATTGTTTCTTGGAGGACACGCGTAGCTCGCAATCCTCTTAAATTATTAATGTTCTTAGTATTGTAACTATTGATTGTGTCAGATTTTAGAAAAATGCTCAACCTGCACAGCCCCTCTTGTCAATGAAAATATTTTCTAGTAAATGGCCCAAAACCAGCCACAGGACCTAGATAGCAGATTTAATACTTTTTCTGATACAGTTAATACGTACAGGAATGAGACAGTACAGCAGTATTTATTTATAACAAAGTATTTATTTATTCATATAGCAGTATTTATTTATTTATTTATCTAGGCCACTCCATTCAGATTGGTTCAGTGAGGGCAGAATGGATTTTGTGGATCAGGTACAGGCTTTTAATTCTTCTAGCTCCAACAGCACACTGAACGTTTAAAGTATAGCATGTAAACTAGAAATAAGACAAACCCTGCTCCTAGTCTTTACAAGCATTCAGTTTTGAAGGCAAAAAAGCTGTTAGCATGATATTTTCAGAAGCGTATCGAAGTATAATCATTGTAAATATAATTGCAGAAATGTTATTCAATCACCACAAATGTTCTCCAATATATGTGCACTTCTGAGAGTTAAACCTAATATCAAAGTGACCACATATGGCACATAGTTATTTATCAGACCCATTTCCAGCATACTTTTCTTTTAAATAAAAGTACAGATTAAAAACTAAGTGACAAACCACAAATGTAGGGTGGCAGACAACTGTGTTGGTGGTGGTGGTAGAAGCTGGGAAGATCCTTTGAGAGCTTGATAATCCAGAAATGTTATCTAAAAATCTCAGAGTTTAAAAAGGTTTATGCTCTTTGCTCTCTGATCTTGCTCTCTGGAGTTGCTGTGTTTACAATTCATCAATATCTGAAGCATTAAATATTTCTATGGAGATTCTCAATCATCTAGGTCATGGTTGTCCCAAAGGTGCTGTTTAAAAGGCAACTGGATTTTCTTGTTTTTTTTTCCTTGAAAATGTTTCGCTTCTCATCCAAGAAGCTTCTTCAGTTCTGAACAGAACTTCTTAAGTTCAGTTTCTTGGATGACAGGTGAAATGTTTTCAAAGAAAAAACGAAGAACATCCAGTTGCCTTTTGAAAAAGCACCTTTGGGACATCAAATATTTTCCACCCCTACTATATTGTAATCTGTATTACAGGTCCTGCCTACTAGAGTATCTGTCTGCTGCAAATAAGATTTTTCAGTGCCAAAAAAAAAACCCCTTTTGAGATGATAAAGCAATTGGCACATGAGAAAAGATAACTGTATACCAACTAGTTTTCTGTGACCTCCTAAGGGGGCAGAGCTCCTTTTCACTTTTGGAACATTAATCGCCCAACAGGCAGACTTTATTACCTATTGTACCTAGAAAAATGGGGGGGGGGGAAATAGCCTGCCTGGTGTGGTGCTGTCATAGTAACTGGATATGAGAAACACTGCTTAAGCACAGCTGTGAATACCATCATCAACATCTTCTTTCTATCAATAAAAGCCAGAATTCTACCAGATATTATGGCTGCCAAGTCAGTGAAATGAATTGCCCCCAAAACAAATTCTTGTAATATTATTTAATTGCTTAAAATGAAATACACTCACTTACTAACTCCTCTTTCCCCAACCTGGATCTCTGTAGATGTGTTGACTCCATTCCCAACTAGCTGGGAATTCTGGAAGTTGCTGTTCAACAAACTTTATAAGTGAGAGAACTAGTTTGAAAACTAGAAGAAACTAAACTTCTGTATATCTCAGTAAATAATGGGCTTTGAGAATGAAGGCTATTAGTTGGAAAAGTTGCTATCAGATTTCTTTTGATTTTTTTCTGTAGACTAAAACAGCTGCCAGTTTCCAAAATTTGCTGTCATTGGAACATACTAAGTTTGTGTCTTCCAAAGTAACCCAGAATTCCATATTAAAGTCCAGTCATCTTATAGTTGCCAAGGTTGAGAAACACTGATCTAGATGAAAACAGTCTAAAGCTTTATGTGCATTATTGTGTGCAATATGTTCTCAGCAGTTTAAAATTCATTTTGAATTGAATCTTAATAAATTAGAGCATATTTCACAATACAACACACTCTTGTCCAACTCTTGAAGGCATTGATGGTAGAAACACAATAGAGGCAGTTCTATTGTTCGTGAAGGAAATTAGTAAGTGAAAACACATATATTAGAGAAAAGTTCCCCAAACTGGTATTCTCCTGATGTATTTCAACTACAGTTCCCAGCAATCTTAGCCTGCCTGACTATTTGTTTTAATTACACTATAACCCTTATTTTGATATGAGAATAGGACTGGCAGCAGGTACATTTCTGATAATATGTTGCTGATAATTTGCCTTATCAGAGTTGTAATAAATAGGCCAAAAGATGCAATATACATTGCTTCAGTATAGACAATATATAGAGGTGGGTGGAAAGAAAAAAAGAGAAAGAAGCAAATCATTACTATGTAGTTTTATTGTTATTTATACATCATGGACACACACAAAAGCTGTTAGCTTATCAAATAACAAGTGTCAAGGTACTGCACATCCACTCAGTTGGTAAAATAAGTCAGTTAATTTGGCAGGTAAATATTAAGTAATCAAGTTGTCAGAATAAGGCATCGGTTAAGAAAGAAAGACAAGAATGAAAAACTTATGAAACAAAAAAGAAAGAGAAAAGATTTAAAAAGAACTGAGCAGAAATGAGGACTCTGCATCTCAGTGTACTACTACTTATATAATTGCTTTGTCATTTATAAGATCATTTCTAATGTGAAGTGTCAGAGCATACAGCTCTTGTCTTTATATGCCTTCCCAAAACATATAGCATCAGGTTCATCTGCAAGTTATATTACTTCCCATCAACAAAAGCCTTTCCTTTTCTGAGTCTTCATAAAATGATGGTGATGATTATGTGTTCCCCCCTCTTTTTTCTTTAATCCTAAACACATTGACATTTTGACAGCACGTTGTAAGTGCTTACAGAAAAGGGTTGTCATGGGGTGGATTACCCATTCACAAACTGGCTGCTGTAGGGGATATTTATTTATGTATTTATTTATCAAATTTATATAACCGCCCTTCTGACAAATGGGACCCTGCATGGTATACAATAAAAATAGAACGAGAAAAATACATATAAAAAATAACTGTAACAGCACAATTTTCCTCTCACAAATTGCCAGACTTCAAAACATCATTTTGTTTTATTTTGTTTCTGCACAAGTGATCACATTTAAGAATAAAATAATAGCTGAAGACGTTCTTCATGTTTAATTCTTTCAACTTTGAGGCTCTCTTAGTCAGTAGGAAAACTCTCCCAAAACTGAATAGGGCCACATTTGGCATAGGTGGAGAATCCAGCAGGAGAAATTTTAAAATGATGAGTCTGGGAGCCCAGAAAAAAGTCCCCACTGCATCTCTCTAAGAAATGGAATTGGTCAGTGGCTCTGAATGTTAGCAATTGCTTCATTCTAAGCTTCCTTCTTTCCCACGACCTGAGCAGATTCTATACAGCCTACTCTATAGTTCCCAGTTGTCATATACATACATACAGAGACAACATGAGGGGAAAGTAGAAACACACAGAAAGTTGCAACACATTACTTCATCACACAGAAGCAAATGCAGATGTCTCCAAAGCCACCATAGTTAAAGAGATTGGAAAGTTTACAAACTCATGCTCTACACTGCTTTCCTGACCTCATTATTTTCTAAGAATACATTGAGAATTTCTGCATAATTCAAGGTTATTCTGGGAAAATAAGATTATCCCAATGTTTGTTCTAAAGGGCATTAACTTTCTTTTTAATTAGCTTACAAGATAAATAGCTTCTTAAACATTAAAATTAAAGTTAAGAGGGAAAGTTGGACCATGCTAAGAGAGGTCTTGCTGGACACAAAGGGCCCAACAGGCACTATATACGGCAGTGGTGGCGAACGTATGACATGTGTGTCACAGGCGGCACACAGAGCCATTCCTGTGGGCACACCTGTCATTGCTGGGCTCCTCCCCTCCCCCTCTCCACACATGTGCAGTCTGGGAACAGCTGCAAGAGCTGGGTGGGGTGAGGGAACCTATAAAAGTAGCAGTTTTGAGCCGCGAGGCTGTTGGTGGGACAATATTGGAAGAAGGAATCTTTGCCTACATTGCAGGAATGGTTTCTTAAAGTGTCTTATTTGGCAGAAATGGCAAAGATTTCGGCTTTTTTAAAGGAACAAACGCAAGAGAAATTTCTTGCTGTTTGGGATAAATGGATAAAATTTATACAATTTAAATTCGATATAAAAAATATCATATAGCTTTTTCATAATTTTTATTTTTATATATATACATATATATGTTAATGTTATATTTTTTTTCTTTTTTTCTTTCTATAAATATAATTTTTAACTGTTTTTTAATTAAGCCTATATCCTGCTCTGGGAAGCTCAGGGGGGGAAGGGGGGGGGTTGGGTGGGGGTGGGGGAAGGGGGGTTTTGTTGTGTAATGTTTAGTTTTTTTTGTCTTTGTATATGTTGTTTTTTGTTTTTGTATTGTTTTGTTCTTTTTGTAAAATTTATAAAACTTTTTAATAAAAAAAAGTAGCAGTTTTGGTGGGAGAGTGAGCGGCCTTTGGAAGTGATCAGTGGTGGGTTTAAAATCATTTTAACAACCAGTTCTCTGCCTCGCCTTCCCTCCGTCTTGGTCAGGTGGGGCTGCTCAGAGGTCAGCTGGGGTGGGGGCAGGAGGAGTCATAAGGTCCCGGCTAGGAGAAGGTGAGGGAGACTGGTGGGGGGCAGGAGGGCAAGAATGCTTCCACGGAGGAAAGCTGCCCCCACCGGCCAAGCCTCTCATCCATTCTGCGGTCATGTAGGATTGCATAGAAGGGGCACTGGGCAGGGGGCTGGGGGGCCGGCAGGGGGGAAATCAGAGCCGCCATCTTCCTTCCACAGTGCAGCCCCATCAGTGTGAGCGGAGATGGCCCCAGAATGACCGGGAAGGAGCCCTCACCTGGTGCAAGTCCTGTCTACACGGTGGCTCTAACAGGGGCGGCGGTGATCCCTGCATCGCCAATCCTGG
This sequence comes from Crotalus tigris, assembly GCF_016545835.1. Lineage (NCBI taxonomy): Eukaryota > Metazoa > Chordata > Lepidosauria > Squamata > Viperidae > Crotalus > Crotalus tigris. The sequence goes on along the minus strand of NW_024096495.1, from coordinate 1,416,934 downwards.
CTGGCTACAGATCTGGAAGCAAAGCTGTGCCGACCATCCTCACGCTGGTGGAGCAGCAGCGGGAGAAAGTGAGGTGTGGCACACGCTCTCCCCTCCCTGCCCGGAGGCGCACATGGGACAATGTGCAGCAGCAGCGGCAAAGGGTGCCCACATGCCAGATCCTGCCTTCCCCCGCCACCGCCACCAGTGCAAAAATGGTCGGCAGAGCTTCACTTCTGGATCTGCTGCCTGACACTATTGGCCCCTGCACACAGAGGCCAGCAAGCACATGGGGGCTGATGGTGTCTGTCAGCAGCCAAAGCATGCTGGCTGTCCTGCATAATGGTGGACTGGCCACAGAGCCCCATCGGTGTGGATGGAAATAGCTCCAGGATAGCTGGAAGGAAGCCTTTGCCTAGCCTGGGTGCATCCACTTGATGGATCTGATGGGGGTGGCTTCTGCTGCTGTTCTGACCAGTCAACCATGCAGGGGAGCAGGAGGAGGTGGAGGGGCAGCCGGGGGCCTGGACCTGTCTCATGAGGCAGCAGATTCGCGCACCAGCTGCCCCTTCTGCTTCCCTGCAGGGCTGACCGGTCAGAGCAGCAGCAGAAGCCACCCCCATCAGATCCATCGAGTGGATGAACCCAGGCCGGGCAAGGGCTTCCTCCCCCCCATAAATCAGCAAGAAGTAAAACTTCTCTTATTATGGCTTACTTCAAAATAATTGTTAAAAAAGCCTTTGTTCACGAGAATTTTTTTCCTAGCAGCCCCCCCCCGCCAGTGAACACAAACACCCATTTGGTTGCTCCTCCCGAGCAAAGGCACACGACTTGGGTTTGCACCTCGACCTAGATTTTGAGGTGGAGGGGGGAAAATAGCAAGCTCTCGGGCTCGCCACTCGACGCCGATGCAGTGAAAGGATTAACAGGCTGCTGTGACCCGCCTCTTGTTCTGGCCGCTGTGGATGATAGAGCTGCCACCGCCAGGTAGAAGAACGGGGTCCCAAGGCAGGGGGGTAAATCTCACTCCCTGGGCTGTGAAGCATAGAGCAATTGGGTGGGGTGCAGCAACATGCAGGCAAGAGAATTAAGAATGAGAAAGACGTGGGTAGAAATGGCTCCGGGACAGCCAGGGGTCTGGAGCTGCCTCGGCTGCTCACTAGCAGCCCAATGAGGCAGTGGATTCATGCATTAGCTGCCCCTCCTGCTTCCCTGCATGGTTGACTGGTCAGAACAGCACCAGAAGTCACCCCCATCAGATCCGTAGAGTGAATGCTCCCAGGCCGGGCAAAGGCTTCCTTCCAGCTATCCCGGAGCCATTTCCACCTGCGCTGATGGGGCCCTGTAGCCAGTCCACCATTATGGAGGACAGCCAGCATGGTGTGGCTACTGACAGACACCGTCGGCCTCCATGCGCTCGCTGGCCTCTGTGTGCGGGGGCTGATAGTGTCAGGCAGCAGATCTGGAAGTAAAGCTCTGCCGACCATTCTTGCACTGGTGGCGGTGGCGGGGGAAGGCAGGATCTGGCATTGTCCCGCATGTGCCTCCAGGCAGGGAGGGGAGGGCATGTGCCACACCTCACCTTCCCCCGCCACTGCCCCCACCAGCATGAGGATGGTCGGCACTGCTTTGCTTCCAGATCCGTGGTTGGCCGGGCTTGGCGATGCAGGGATCACCGCCATCATCTCCTGCTTCCCTGTGTGGTTGGCCGGTCAAGGGGCTCAGAGCAGCAGCCGCCACCCCGTCAGAGCCACCGTGTGGACAGGACCCTCACCAGGTGAGGTCTCCTTCCTGGCCGTCCTGGGGCCATCTCCACTCACACCAGTGGGGTTGTCATGATGCAGGAGGCTGTGGCTGTTGACAGACACTGGCAGCCCCCATGCGCTCGCTGGCCTCTGTGTGGGGGGGGCGATGATGTCAGGCAGCAGCTGCTCTAGCCCCTGCCTTGCCTTGCCTTGCCCTGCAGCAATTGGCACACCCGCCCTGCCTCACCTCACCTCACCCTGCAGGACAAGCCTCCAGTCCATCGCCCCACCCACCAGAGACCCTCTGGATCTCCCCCAACCCTGTCCGGGCCCCATAAGCATCCCTCCCCACAAGCATCATCAAGGTGGCCACACCCACCATGGCCTTGCCCACCCAGTTGGCCACGCCCACCCCTACTTGGTGATAAATAAATAGGCTTTGGGTGGCAGTTTGGGCACTCGGTCTCTAAAAGGTTCACCACCAATGATATATGGTATTCCAGATGAACACCATTCATGAAACTGTCAGGGTTCTAACTGAGCTATGCCAGCAAACCTGGAGAATCACACAGTGGCAACTGTGTCATTCTATATTCTAGTACCAAAAAATGGAGACTTAATAGAGTATGCAAACTATCATAGCCTTAATTTCACATGCTAGCAAAATAATGCTTAGTATTATCAAACGCAGATTAGAGTCCTGCTAGGAAAAGGAGATGCCAGATGTTCAAGCTGGATTATCAATGCACACTAGATCAAACCTTTTCAACCCAGGGTATGCGTATCACTGATGGTATTTTGGCACCTGGCAGGTGGTACACGACCTAAACAAGTGTAGCTGGAGGGATGAGCTGAAGTGGCAGCAGTGTCAATGAGTTGAAGTACGGCAGCACAGCACAGGCCTGGTGGAGACTCAGCTGGAGCTGCGGTGATGCCGGGGCTCTCCTAAGGGCCCAGGATCAGTGCGCACAGCTCCAGCTGATTGGTGCTTCCGGCAGACTCTGCTATCGCCGAGAGCAGCAGACAGGCCTTGGAGAGAGAGAGTCAACTGAAGCTGTTAGGGTGAGGCAGAGGTCCCAGGATTGGCCTACATGGTGATCGGCACTTCCAGCGCATTCAGAAGAGAAAAGGAGGAGGAAGGGGAGAGGCCACACATTGCTCCTCGAAGCACGAAGCTGAAAACACCAGCCTGAAGATGACGAATGGGACTTCATCGAAACGTCGAAACATCGCCAATATATTCTGAGGTTTTCGCGGGTGTTTGTATGTGGGTCTTTGGTTATTCGGGTTTTCTCCTGCGTCAAATTGGAAGTGTTTTGGTGACGTTTCAACGAAATCCCACTTGTCATCTTCAGGCTGGTATTTTCGGCTTCATGTTTCTAGAAGCTTCCTAGAAGCACGAAGCCGAAAACACCAGCCTGAAGATGACAAATGGGATTTCGTCGAAACGTCGCCAAGACACTTCCAATTTGACGCGGGAGAAAACCCGAATAACCAAAGACCTACATACATACATACATACATACATACATACATACATACATATATATATATATATATATATATATATGTTCAATGTTGCAATCTTCAATCTCCAGGAAGAGTATACTCTTCCAGCGAAAGCTAAGTTGTTTTAATTTTTGTATATAACTGTTTTTATTGTTTTAAATGTGGTTTTAACAATAAATAACTGGAGTATACTCTTCCCGGAGATCGAAGATTGCATCATTGAACAAATATGCCCGGGATTCGTATTTTTATAACCATTAAGGATATATATATATATATATATATATATATATATATATATATATATATATATATATATATATATGCACCAAAAAGGAGAAAGAGGCATCCTATCAACATGTTTAGCACGTAAGCTCAAGATTATGGATAAAGAACACTTGCGCTTACAGCAGAGGGATTCTTCTGTGGAAAATAAACACAGGGGATCTATGTTAGGCAGAAACTGTGATACCAACAGCAGACTGAATGGCAGGATGCCATCAATATGACAGGGATAGGGAATATTGAAAAAAGGGACAAAGGAAGAAATATTAGGTCGAATGACATGCAAGCAGGGGCCACTCACGTAAGAAGGGATAGGAGAGTAGAAGACATAGAATGGAGAGAGACACCCGGGTTACAGCCCAAGGGGGTGGGGGGGAACCAGTTGGAGTCCGAATGGAACACATGGTGAATCAAGAGAGGATTGAATGGCCTACGCCCCAAGATCCCTGGTAAGAAGAACAATGCACAAGCGGGTGAGGGGAGTATGGAAACAATTATCACCCAAAAAAGGGGGGAGAGGATCCCACTTAGTCCAAGAATTAGTGATAAAGGAGTGAATGGGAGTGTACAAAGTAGGAACAGGAAAGGGCTGGGTGCTGGTGTCAAGGATACATTTAGAGTGCAATCTAATCAGCTGGGACCGATGACGCAGTCCAGAAGCCGGATGCAGGCGCTTGGTGATCTTATATAATTTTTTTCCCATTGACTGGCTTTAACCCTGACAATGTCGGAAGTTTCCGATGAAAGCTTGGTTTTTATTAAAATTTCTCCTATTTGGATTTTCCTGGAGATCGTAATTGATTTATTTGTGGTGTGTGTGTGTGTGTGTGTGTGTGTGTGTGTGTAGGTCTTTGGTTATTCTGGTTTTCTCCCACGTAAAATTGGAAATGTCTTGGCAACGTTTCGACGAAGTCCCATTTGTCATCTTCAGGCTGGTGTTTTCAGCTTCGTGCTTCAAGGAGCAATGTGTGGTCTTAGCTGTTTCCTCCTTTTAACAGCCAGTGGAGGTATGAACTGATTGGGTGGGAGCTTGGCTGTGTTCTGATTGGATGGAGGTGTGTTCTGATTGGTTAGGGGTTTGGCTGTGCTCTGATTAGATTGGGGGTTGGCTGTGCTCTGATTGGATGGGGGTTGGCTGTGCTCTGATTGGATGGGGGAGCGTTCTGTTTGGGTGGGGGCTTTGTTGTGCTCAGGTTAGTCTGAGTTGCAGGGGGGTTTAAGATGGTGGGCTGTCTTGCTATTTTTTGGCTTCACGTTTATGGTCGTGCCTCATCTTCATGGTGGGTGTCAGTTTGTTTCATGTATGGAGTGGAGGGGTTTAAAGTGACTAATGACGCAGCTGTGGTCTGGCTTCTGGTTTGTGGTCGTGCCTCATCATCGGTGTGGGTTTGGGTTTGCTTTTTCCGTGGATGTGTGGTGGTGACATCCTGTGTGGTTTTAGTGAGTGTGGGTCTGATGTCATTCTTTGTGTTAGGGAGTCATTTGTCAATAAGGGCGGGTTTCCAAATGGCTGGTAGGCGGGAGGTATCATCGTTTGTTCATGCTGTGTGGGCATTTTTCTATCTCGATGGCTTCTCTGATTATTCTGTTATTAAAATGTTCAGTTTTGGAGATAGTTCTGGTCTTTTTAAAGTCAATTTCATGTCCTGTGGCTTTAAGGTGTTGGACCAGGGAAGATGTTGGTTCCTCTTTTTTGACTGAGTTCTTATGTTCTTCAATGCGTGCACTTATTCTTCTGTTGGTTTGTCTGATGTATGTGTTGGGACAAGCGATGCATGGGATTTCATATACTCCTTGATTTTCTAACTCAATTTTGTCTTTGGGGTTTCTTAGGATGGTGGATATTTTTCTGTTTGGGCAGAATGCTGTTTTGATGTTGTGTTTATGGAGGATCTTGCTGATTCTGTCTGTGGTGCCTTTTATGTATGGGAGGAGGGTTTTGCCATTCTCTGTCTTGTATTTTAGTGGGGGTTTCTTTTTGGATTAGATTTGTAATCTTATTTCTTTGGAATCCATTGGATGTTAGTACATTGGTGAGAGTGTGTAGTTCGTTTTTTAGGTGTTGTTCGTCAGCTAAGCGTTTTGTTCTGGAAATGAGTGTCTTGGCTATGGAGTTGATCTGTGCTGGGTGGTGGCTCTGGCTCAGATACGTAGATGACACCTTCATAATCTGGCCACATGGGAAAGAAAAACTGGACAACTTCCTCACACACCTCAACAGCCTACACCCCAAAATACAGTTCACCATGGAAACAGAAGCTAATAACCAACTTCCCTTCCTGGATGTCTTAGTCTACAAGAAATTCAATGGCTCCCTAGGACACACCATCTACCAGAAGAAAACACACACAAACCACTATCTGCACGCTCTCTCACACCACCACCCAGCACAGATCAACTCCATAGCCAAGACACTCATCTCCAGAACAAAATGCTTAGCTGACATGATTGCAGCCAGCAGCCCATAAGATCTCATGCGTAAGGACATTATTTGCATGTATAAACACGCACTGTAATACCAGGAAGGCTAAGCAGAGGGAGAGTGCGCATCTTTATCAAGTGTGTAGGTGGAATGGCTACCCAACTAGCTTCATTCGGAGGTATAGTAAACGTCAAGAACCCCGCAGGGCACCGAATGATCCAGGGGTAATGGCCTGGACAACGATACCATACGTCCAGGGAGTATCGGAGGCAACAGCACGCATATTGGCACCCTACAATATTAAAGTCGCCCACCGGCCTGATCAAACACTCCGGATGAAAGTTATGTGCCCCAAAGAGCTATTGCCGAAGGAGGAAAGATCATCAGTCGTATACAGAGTGCACTGCAAAGATTGCCAATGTAACTATACGGGGGAGACAGCCAAACGAATAAAAACTAGAATACACGAACATAAATTGGCTGTCAGAAGGCAGGAGCAGTATTCCCAAATATGGACGCACATGATTAACAACGGACATTCATTCGATTTTAAGGGGGCAGAAGCCATCACCCAGGACACCTCCAAGGGAGGACGCCTACTAAAGGAGGCCTGGTTTTCCAACACAGACTCCATCAATCGATGTATAGAATTGCCCCCAGCGTACCAGGCACTAAGAGTACATGAAGAGCAGGTCAAGAGGCAGAGGCCGATTGTCAGATATGGAATCAGGACTGGGGGGGATACTTACTGTATGGCCAAGGAAAGGGAGGATCTCCAAGACATGGTAAAGGTAGGGATGGATGAGGAAGCATTAGAGTCACAGACAAGTAAGAGTACCAAGGAGGGAGGAGGTGGGTATGATGAGGGACTGAAAGGAGGAGGGGACCAGGGAAGGGTCTTGGGAGTAGCAGATCTGGCCATACGACCCAGAACACGGGGGAGAGGAATGCCCGACCCCATGGGACTGATCAAAAGGGAAGGGGAGGGAGAAAAAGCAAAGAAAAAAAGAAAAAAATGAGGCATGGGGGTATACCCATGGGAGGAGGAAGGATATCTGAGAGGGGAAGACTGGTAAGAATGGAGGATGAAAGTCAGGAACAGCATACAGAGCAGCTGATTAGAGGGGGGGAAACAAGAGAAGGAAAGACTGACAGGAATGGAGGAGGGCAGGCAAGAACAACATGCAGGACAGCAGACTAGGGGGGGAGAAAAACCTGAGAAAGAAAGTCCAACAGGAATGGACATCGGAATGTGGGAACAGCATGTAGGACAGCAGATTAAGGGAGGAGAAACACTGGAGAAGAGGAGATGGACAGGAATGGATGAACAGCAGGCAGATCAGCAGATTGGGGGGGGGAATTGGAGAAGGGAAGATGGACAGTAATGCAGGAAAAGCAGGTAGAGCAGCAGATTAGGAGGGGAAGAAAACTGAGGAGGGGAACATCGATAGGAATAGATGACGGAAGGCAGAAGCAGTATGTAGATCAGCAGGTTAGAGGGTTGGAGAAGGGAGGATTGATAGGAATGGAGGACGAAAGGCAGGACTGGCAAAGTAGGGATAGAGGAAAACTGGAGAAAGAAAGATTGATGGGAATGGATGATGGAAGGCAGAAATGGCAGGTAGACCAGCAGGTTGGGGAGAGAGAAAAATTGGGGAAGGAAAGAGGGACAGGAACGGATGACAGAAGACAGGAACAGCAGGGAGATCGGCAGACCAAGGGGGGGGGGAACTGGAGAGAGGAGGATTGATAAGAAGGCATGATGGGAAACAGGAACAGCAGGTAGACCAGCAGACCAGGAGGAGAGAAAAACTGGAGAAGGGAGGATCGATAGGAATAGATGATGACAGGCAGGAATGGTATATATATGTTTTCTGAGGTTTTCGCGGGTATTTGTATGTAGGTCTTTGGTTGTTCGGGTTTTCTCCCGCGTGAAATTGGAAGTGTCTTGGCGATGTTTCGACAAAGTCTCATTCGTCATCTTCAGGCTGGTGCTTTCAGCTTCGTGCTTCTAGGAGCAATGTGTGATTGTAGATGTTTCCTCCTTTTTAACTGCCAGTTGGGGTATGAACTGATTGGATGAGAGCTTGGCTGTGTTCTGATTGGATGGAGGTGTGTTCTGATTGGTTAGGAGCTTGGCTGTGCTCTGATTGGCTGGGGGGTTGGCTGTGCTCTGATTGGCTGGGGGAGTGTTCTGTTTGTGCTCTGATTGGCTGGGGGAGTGTTATGTTTGGTTGTGCTCAGGTTAGTCTGAGTTGCAGAGGGGTTTAAGATTTTTGGCTGCCTTGCTATTTTTTGGCTTCGCGTTTGTGGTCGTGCCTCATTTTCATGGAGGGTGTCAGTTTGCTTCGTGTATGGATTGGAGGGCTTTAAAGTGGCTAATGATGCAGCTCTGGTCTTGCTTCTGGTTTGTGGTCGTGCCTCATCATCGGTGTGGCTTTGGGTTTGCTTTTTGCGTGGATGTGTGGTGGTGACATCCTGTGTGTTTTTGTAAGTGTGGGTCTGGTATCATTTTTTGTGTTGGGGAGTCGTTTGTCAATAAGGGCGGGTTTCCAAATGGCTGGTAAGCGGGAGGTATCATCTCGCTTGTTCATGCTGTGTGGGCGTTTTTCTATCTCGATGGCTTCTCTGATTATTCTGTTATTAAAATGTTCACTGTTGGCAATGGTTCTGGTCTTTTTAAAGTCAATTTCATGTCCTGTGGCTTTAAGGTGTTGGACCAGGGAAGATGTTGGTTCCTCTTTTTTGACTGAGTTCTTATGTTCTTCAATGCGTGCACTTATTCTTCTGTTGGTTTGTCCGATGTATGTGTGGGACAAGTGGTGCATGGGATTTCGTATACTCCTTGATTTTCTAATTCAATTTTATCTTTGGGGTTTCTAAGGATGGTGGATATTTTTCTGTTTGTGCAGAATGCTGTTTTGATGTTGTGTTTATGGAGGATCTTACTGATTCTGTCTGTGGTGCCTTTTATGTATGGGAGGAGGGCTTTGCCGTTTTCTTGTTCTTCGTCTTGGATTTTAGTGGGGGTTTCTTTTTGGATTAGGTTTGTAATCTTATTTCTTTGGAATCCATTGGATGTTAGTACATTGGTGAGAGTGTGTAGTTCGGGTTTTAGGTGTTGTTCATCAGCTAAGCGTTTTGTTCTGGAGATGAGTGTCTTGGCTACAGAGTTGATCTGTGCTGGGTGGTGGTGTGAGAGAGCGTGCAGATAGCGGTTTGTGTGTGTTTTCTTCTGGTAGATGGTGTGTCCTAGGGAGCCATTGGATTTCTTGTAAACTAAGACATCCAGGAAGGGAAGTTGGTTGTTAGCTTCTGTTTCCATGGTGAACTGTATTTTGGGGTGTAGGCTGTTGAGGTGTGTGAGGAAGTTGTCCAGTTTTTCTTTCCCATGTGGCCAGATTATGAAGGTGTCGTCTACGTATCTGAGCCAGAGTTTGGGTTTGTGATCCGATTTTTCTAGAGCTTGGGTTTCAAAGTGTTCCATGTAGAGGTTAGCAATGACAGGTGAGAGGGGTGATCCCATGGGTGCTCCTTCTGTTTGTTTGTATTTTTGTCCATTATAGATGAAGTATGTGTTGGATAGGCAGTGGTTGGTCAGATCTAAGATGTGTTTGGGGGGGTTATATTTGTTTTGGATAGCTGTCAAGGCTTCTTTGATAGGCACTTGGGTGAAGAGGGATATGACATCGAAGCTCACGAGTAGGTCGCTGGGCTGTAAGTTTTGTTTCTTTATGATCTCTATAAACTGGAATGAGTTTTTTACGTGTGAGGTGATGGATTCTGCATAGGGCTGTAGTTGTTTGGCGAGAAATTTGGCTAGGTTTTGTAGAGGTGAGCCTATGGAGCTGACTATAGGTCTGAGTGGGGTTCCTTCTTTGTGTATCTTGGGGAGACCATAGAGTTTGGGGCATCTGGATGATTTCTCTCTGGGAATGATTCTTTGCTGGATCTCTTCGCTAATGGGGGAGGCTTTTATTTTGGATCTGGTGGTTTTTTCCAGGTAGGTGGTGGGATCTGTATTTAGGGGTTTGTATGTGGAGTCTTGGAGTAGGTTGGTTAATTTGGTTTGGTAGTCAGATGTGTTCATAACCACCGTGGCGTTGCCCTTGTCTGCTGGTAGGATTATTATGCTGGTGTCTTCTTTCAGGTTACGTAGTGCTGTCTGTTCCTCTTTGGGTAAGTTGCTTTTGGGTGGCTTGCTGGTGCAGAGGATGTTGGTGATTTCGAGTCTGATTCTGTTAGCGTCGTCGGGGTTGATTTTGGTCAGGCTGGTTTCAACTCCACATATAATGGTTTCAGTGGGGATGTGTTTGGGAGCGACTGCAAAGTTGAATCCTTTGGAAAGGACATTGGTTTCGGCTTTGGTGAGGATCCTATCTGAGATGTTATGCACTGTTTGTTTCATGTGTGGCTGTGAGGGAGGAGGGGTTTGTTTCTGGTGTTCTTGTAGTCTTTGGAGTTTGTTGGTGTGTGTATCTGTCTTGAGGGTGGTCTGTGTTTCGGCTCTCCAGACGGCGAGTTGTTTGGATTTGTCCCAAAGTGCGGGGTGGATCTTGTTGCTGAGTTTGAGGTGGAGTGTGAGGAGATCTTTGTTAATTCAGTCTAGGAGGAATCTGCACGCTCTCTCACACCACCACCCAGCACAGATCAACTCTGTAGCCAAGACACTCATCTCCAGAACAAAACGCTTAGCTGATGAACAACACCTAAAAACTGAACTACACACTCTCACCAATGTACTAACATCCAATGGATTCCATAGAAATAAGATTACAAACCTAATCAAAAAAGAAACCCCCACTAAAATCCAAGACAAAGAACAAGAAAACGGCAAAGCCCTCCTCCCATACATAAAAGGCACCACAGACAGAATCAGTAAGATCCTCCATAAACACCACATCAAAACAGCATTCTGCACAAACAGAAAAATATCCACCATCCTTAGAAACCCCAAAGATAAAATTGAATTAGAAAATCAAGGAGTATACGAAATCCTATGCACCACTTGTCCCACCACATACATCGGACAAACCAACAGAAGAATAAGTGCACGCATTGAAGAACATAAGAACTCAGTCAAAAAAGAGGAACCAACATCTTCCCTGGTCCAACACCTTAAAGCCACCGGACATGAAATTGACTTTAAAAATACCAGAACCATTGCCAAAAGTGAACATTTTAATAACAGAATAATCAGAGAAGCCATCGAGATAGAAAAACGCCCACACAGCATGAACAAGCGAGATGATACCTCCCGCTTACCAGCCATTTGGAAACCCGCCCTTATTGAAAAACGACTCCCTAACACAAAAAATGATACCAGACCCACACTCACAAAAACCACACAGGATGTCACCACCATACATCCATGCAAAAAGCAAACCCAAAGCCACACCGATGATGAGGCACGACCACAAACCAGAAGCCAGACCAGAGCTGCATCATTAGCCACTTTAAAGCCCTCCAATCCATACATGAAGCAAACTGACACCCTCCATGAAAATGAGGCACGAACACAAACGCGAAGCCAAAAAATAGCAAGGCAGCCCAAAATCTTAAACCCCTCTGCAACTCAGACTAACCTGAGCACAACCAAACAGAACACTCCCCCAGCCAATCAGAGCACAGCCAACCCCCAGCCAATCAGAGCACAGCCACCCCCCCAGCCAATCAGAGCACAGCCACGCCCCTAACCAATCAGAACACACCTCCACCCAATCAGAACACAGCCAAGTTCCCACCCAATCAGTTCATACCCCCACTAGCAGTTAAAAGGAATAAACAGCTAAGACCACACATTGCTGCTCAAAGCACGAAGCTGAAAGCACCAGCCTGAAGATGACGAATGAGACTTCGTCGAAAGTGCCAAGACACTTCCAATTTCACGCGGGAGAAAACCCGAACAACCAAAGACCTACATATATATATATATATATATATATATATATATATATATATATATATATATATATATATATATATATATATATATATTTGTTCAATAATGCAATCTTTGATCTCCGGGAAGAGTATAACCTAGTTGTTTATTGTTAAAACAATATTTAAAACAATAAAAACAGTTATATACAAAGTTAAAAACAACTTAGCTTTCGCTGGTCCTCTGCCAACATCCTCAGAGTGAAGCTCAGGGGGTGGGGAAGTTCTTTTTATCCCCTTGCCGATCTAACTGCTTGCTCATTGCTCGCGTGACAGGGCCACTCTTCCTGATTGCCTGTGACTGCCTTAGTTGCCCCGCCCTCTCTTTATTGCACTCCAATTTTGCATTTTTCTGCTGTGTCATCCTTGTCCAGCCTCCTCCTCCCTGTACTGCTGTTACTGATATACTCTCCAATCGCTCTTTCCTACTCATTGCGGGGTACACCTTCCGATCCGGTATTACAAGAGTCCTGCCATGGGGTTTTCCTTTTTTATTCTCCTTGTTAGTCTGCTGGTCTGCCTGCCGTTTTTGCGTTCTATTATCCATTCCAATCTCATCTCTCTCCTCCAGTTGTTCTCCTCTCCTGACCTGCCGTTCTATACACCCTTTCTGCCTTCCGTCATCTATTCTTATCAATCCTCCCTTCTCCAATTTTTCCCCTCCCCTAACCTGCCTACCTATATACCATTCCTGCCTGTCATCATCTATTCCTATCGATCCTCCCTTCTCCAGTTTTTCTCTCCTCCTGGTCTGCTGGTCTACCTGCTGTTCCTGTTTCCCATCATGCCTTCTTATCAATCCTCCTCTCTCCAGTTCCCCCCCCCTTGGTCTGCTGATCTCCCTGCTGTTCCTGTCTTCTGTCATCCGTTCCTGTCCCTCTTTCCTTCCCCAATTTTTCTCTCTCCCCAACCTGCTGGTCTACCTGCCATTTCTGACTTCCATTATCCATTCCCATCAATCTTTCTTCCTCCAGTTTTCCTCTATCCCTACTTTGCCAGTCCTGCCTTTCGTCCTCCATTCCTATCAATCCTCCCTTCTCCAACCCTCTAACCTGCTGATCTACATACTGCTTCTGCCTTCCGTCATCTATTCCTATCGATGTTCCCCTCCTCAGTTTTCTTCCCCTCCTAATCTGCTGCTCTACCTGCTTTTCCTGCATTACTGTCCATCTTCCCTTCTCCAATTCCCCCCCCCAATCTGCTGATCTGCCTGCTGTTCATCCATTCCTGTCCATCTCCTCTTCTCCAGTGTTTCTCCTCCCTTAATCTGCTGTCCTACATGCTGTTCCCACATTCCGATGTCCATTCCTGTTGGACTTTCTTTCTCAGGTTTTTCTCCCCCCCTAGTCTGCTGTCCTGCATGTTGTTCTTGCCTGCCCTCCTCCATTCCTGTCAGTCTTTCCTTCTCTTGTTTCCCCCCCTCTAATCCGCTGCTCTGTATGCTGTTCCTGACTTTCATCCTCCATTCTTACCAGTCTTCCCCTCTCAGATATCCTTCCTCCTCCCATGGGTATACCCCCATGCCTCATTTTTTTCTTTTTTTCTTTGCTTTTTCTCCCTCCCCTTCCCTTTTGATCAGTCCCATGGGGTCGGGCATTCCTCTCCCCCGTGTTCTGGGTCGTATGGCCAGATCTGCTACTCCCAAGACCCTTCCCTGGTCCCCTCCTCCTTTCAGTCCCTCATCATACCCACCTCCTCCCTCCTTGGTACCCTTACTTGTCTGTGACTCTAATGCTTCCTCATCCATCCCTACCTTTATCATGTCTTGGAGATCCTCCCTTTCCTTGGCCATACAGTAAGTATCCCCCCCCCCAGTCCTGATTCCATATCTGACAATCGGCCTCTGCCTCTTGACCTGCTCTTCATGTACTCTTAGTGCCTGGTACGCTGGGGGCAATTCTATACATCGATTGATGGAGTCTGTGTTGGAAAACCAGGCCTCCTTTAGTAGGCGTCCTCCCTTGGAGATATCCTGGGCGATGGCTTCTGCCCCCTTAAAATCGAATGAATGTCCGTTGTTAATCATGTGCGTCCATATTTGGGAATACTGCTCCTGCCTTCTGACAGCCAATTTATGTTCGTGTATTCTAGTTTTTATTCGTTTGGCTGTCTCCCCCGTATAGTTACATTGGCAATCTTTGCAGTGCACTCTGTATACGACTGATGATCTTTCCTCCTTCGGCAATAGCTCTTTGGGGCACATAACTTTCATCCGGAGTGTTTGATCAGGCCGGTGGGCGACTTTAATATTGTAGGGTGCCAATATGCGTGCTGTTGCCTCCGATATTCCCTGGACGTATGGTATCGTTGTCCAAGCCATTACCCCTGGATCATTCGGTGCCCTGCGGGGTTCTTGACGTTTACTATACCTTGTAGCCATTCCACCTACACACTTGATAAAGATGCGCACTCTCCCTCTGCTTAGCCTTCCTGGTATTACAGTGCGTGTTTATACATGCAAATAATGTCCTTACGCATGAGATCTTATGGGCTGCTGGCTGCAATCATGTCAGCTAAGCATTTTGTTCTGGAGATGAGTGTCTTGGCTATGGAGTTGATCTGTGCTGGGTGGTGGTGTGAGAGAGCGTGCAGATAGTGGTTTGTGTGTGTTTTCTTCTGGTAGATGGTGTGTCCTAGGGAGCCATTGGAATTCTTGTAGACTAAGACATCCAGGAAGGGAAGTTGGTTATTAGCTTCTGTTTCCATGGTGAACTATATTTTGGGGTGTAGGCTGTTGAGGTGTGTGAGGAAGTTGTCCAGTTTTTCTTTCCCATGTGGCCAGATTATGAAGGTGTCGTCTACGTATCTGAGCCAGAGCCACCACCCAGCACAGATCAACTCCGTAGCCAAGACACTCATTTCCAGAACAAAACGCTTAGCTGACGAACAACACCTAAAAAACGAACTACACACTCTCACCAATGTACTAACATCCAATGGATTCCAAAGAAATAAGATTACAAATCTAATCCAAAAAGAAACCCCCACTAAAATCCAAGACAGAGAATGGCAAAACCCTCCTCCCTTACATAAAAGGCACCACAGACAGAATCAGTAAGATCCTCCACAAACACAACATTAAGACAGCATTCTGCCCAAACAGAAAAATATCCACCATCCTTAGAAACCCCAAAGATAAAATTGAATTAGAAAATCAAGGAGTATACGAAATCCCATGCACCACTTGTCCCACCACATACATCGGACAAACCAACAGAAGAATAAGTGCCAACCCCCATCCAATCAGAGCACAGCCAACCCCCAATCCAATCAGAGCACAGCCAAACCCCTAACCAATCAGAACACACCTCCATCCAATCAGAACACAGCCAAGCTCCCACCCAATCAGTTCATACCCCCACTGGCTGTTAAAAGGAAGAAACAGCTAAGACCACACATTGCTCCTGGAAGCACGAAGCTGAAAACACCAGCCTGAAGATGACGAATAAGACTTCGAAACGTATATGTTTTCTGAGGTTTTCGCGGGTGTTTGTATGTAGGTCTTTGGTTATTCGGGTTTTCTCCCACGTAAAATTGGAAGTGTCTTGGCGATATTTCGACAAAGTCTCATTCGTCATCTTCAGGCTGGTGCTTTCGGCTTCGTGCTTCTAGGAGCAATGTGTGATTGTAGATGTTTCCTCCTTTTTAACTGCCAGTTGGGGTATGAACTGATTGGATGAGAGCTTGGCTGTGTTCTGATTGGATGGAGGTGTGTTCTGATTGGTTAGGAGCTTGGCTGTGCTCTGATTGGCTGGGGGGTTGGCTGTGCTCTGATTGGTTGGGGGAGTGTTCTGTTTGGGTGGGGGCTTTGTTGTGCTCAGGTTAGTCTGAGTTGCACGGGGATGTGAGATGGTGAGCTGCATTGCTATTGTTTGGCTTCACGTTCGTGGTCGTGCCTCATCTTCATGGTGGGTGTCAGTTTGCTTCATGTATGGATTGGAGGGGTTTAAAGTGGCTAATGATGCAGCTGTGGTCTGGCTTCTGGTTTGTGGTCGTGCTTCATCATCGGTGTGGCTTTGGGTTTGCTTAAAAACTGAACTACACACTCTCACTAATGTACTTACATCCAATGGATTCCAACGAAATAAGATTACCAAACTAATCCAAAAAGAACCCCCCACTAAAATCCAAGACAGAGAACAAGAAAACGGCAAAGCCCTCCTCCCTTACATAAAAGGCACCACAGACAGAATCAGTAAGATCCTCCACAAACACAACATTAAGACAGCATTCTGCCAAACAGAAAAATATCCACCATCCAAAGAAACCCCAAAGATAAAATTGAATTAGAAAATCAAGGAGTATACGAAATCCCATGCACCACTTGTCCCACCACATACATCGGACAAACCAACAGAAGAATAAGTGCACGCATTGAAGAACATAAGAACTCAGTCAAAAAAGAGGAACCAACTTCTTCCCTTGTCCAACACCTTAAAATCACAGGACACGAAACTGACTTTAAAAAGACCAGAACTATCGCTAAAACTGAACATTTTAATAACAGAATAATCAGAGAAGCCATCGAGATGAAAAAATGCCCACACAGCATGAACAAATGAGATGATACCTCCCGCCTACCAGCCATTTGGAAACCCGCCCTTATTGATAAACGACTCCCTAACACAAAAAATGACACCAGACCCACACTCACAAAAACCACACAGGATGCCACCACCACACATCCACGCAAAAAGCAAACCCAAAGCCACACCGATGATGAGGAACGACCACAAACCAGCAGCCAGACCACAGCTGCATCATTAGCCACTTTAAACCCCTCCAATCCATACATGAAGCAAACTGACACCCACCATGAAGATGAGGCACGGCCACGAACGCGAAGCCAAAAAATAGCAAGACAGCCCACCATCTTAAACCCCCCTGCAACTCAGACTAACCTGAGCACAACAAAGCCCCCACCCAAACAGAACACTCCCCCAGCCAATCAGAGCACAGCCAACCCCCCAGCCAATCAGAGCACAGCCAAGCTCCTAACCAATCAGAACACACCTCCATCCAATCAGAACACAGCCAAGCTCTCATCCAATCAGTTTATACCCCCACTGGCAGTTAAAAGGAGGACACAGCTACAATCACACATTGCTCCTAGAAGCATGAAGCCGAAAGCCCCAGCCTGAAGATGACGAATGAGACTTCGTCGAAACGTCGCCAAGACACTTCCAATTTTACGTGGGAGAAAACCTGAATAACCAAAGACCTACATATATATATATATATATATATATATATATATATATATATATATGCGATTAAAAAGGTTAAAAATATGAACCCTGGGGATATTCATAATGAAAATATAAAATGAACACCAGGGTAATAAAAACTATAAAAGTTTTTAATAAATTAAAACTATAAAAGTTTTAAAAAGCGCCAAGCTTTCGCCGTCACCTGCCGGCATCCTCAGGGCTGGCGCGCCAGAGAATGAGAAGGTCTTTTATAGGCGTGTCGAGGTCTGCGCCCGGCTCCTCGATCTTGTTATCGGGCCTAATTGGTTCAGTCGTGTGCAATTAACCTGTGCTTCTTTTCTCTTTTTGGTTGCATTTTTATCCTCATCCGTCTCCAATTCTCCCAACTCCGGATTAGCTAGATGGCAATTGCAGTTATTTCGGTTGCCTTTATATTCTAACCTCCCCTTAGGCTCAGGTGGTAGTGCACATTCTACATTCCTTTCTCCACCATATCTTGTCCAGTTGTTACTTTTAGGATCATATTCATTTCCGGTCTCAATACTTTCGTTTTTAATGTGTCCGTCATCCTGATGATCTCGTAAGTTGCTACGGGTCCGGTGCAGCGTGGGGGGGTGTTCCGCAAGGTGGAGGGATCGTCTCTTATTAGTTGTCATGCCCAGCTGTCCTGCGCGTATCCTACTCCGGGTGCCCGGTCCAGGGGGTGTGTGCGCAGCAATCAAGCCGCGTCCCTCTTGGTTGCAGCACTCTTCTTCAGTTCTCCCCTTTTTTACATTATTAAGAGCATTCGCTTGTATTCCATGGGAGTCCTCAGGACCATCAGGTATGGGGTGTGACGGCTCGATCTTCCGTACCCTGCCGCTCTCCGATCTTCCCTCCTCCTCTATAGCGGTGTGCGAGGGTTCTTCGTCAACCACCCCCCGTGGTTTATCCTTATTAGAGCTAATCGCTCCGGCTGCATGAGGGGTTCTTCTCCTCCTTTCCGGGTCAGCCGTGATGTTTCTTTTGATATGTCGGCGGGCCGTTGCGTTTGGCGATTCATCCGCACTTCCACCTGCCGTATCTTCTCTCGTCTCCTCTTTGCTGCCAGGGGGCCGGATCCTGGTTCTTATCACCCCCCTAATCCTCTGGGATTGCAGTAGTCTCACGGGGGTGGTCGAAGTATCTCGCGGTTGCTTTCCTTCATCCAAATTGCACATGGTTTGTTGGATGGTTCGGGTGCTGCCCAAGTTGTTATTGGCCATCGGGGGTGTTGCCGCTGATTATTGGCACTCCATGATCTTAAGGCCAAATAGGACGGACATAGGACATTAGCTCTAATAAGGATAAACCACGGGGGGTGGTTGACGAAGAACCCTCGCACACCGCTATAGAGGAGGAGGGAAGATCGGAGAGCGGCAGGGTACGGAAGATCGAGCCGTCACACCCCATACCTGATGGTCCTGAGGACTCCCATGGAATACAAGCGAATGCTCTTAATAATGTAAAAAAGGGGAGAACTGAGGAAGAGCGCTGCAACCAGGAGGGACGCGGCTTGATTGCTGCGCACACACCCCCTGGACCGGGCACCCGGAGTAGGACACGCGCAGGACAGCTGGGCATGACAACTAATAAGAGACGATCCCTCCACCTTGCGGAACACCCCCCCACGCTGCACCGGACCCGTAGCAACTTACGAGATCATCAGGATGACGGACACATTAAAAACGAAAGTATTGAGACCGGAAATGAATATGATCCTAAAAGTAACAACTGGACAAGATATGGTGGAGAAAGGAATGTAGAATGTGCACTACCACCTGAGCCTAAGGGGAGGTTAGAATATAAAGGCAACCGAAATAACTGCAATTGCCATCTAGCTAATCCGGAGTTGGGAGAATTGGAGACGGATGAGGATAAAAATGCAACCAAAAAGAGAAAAGAAGCACAGGTTAATTGCACACGGCTGAACCAATTAGGCCCGATAACAAGATCGAGGAGCCGGGCGCAGACCTCGACACGCCTATAAAAGACCTTCTCATTCTCTGGCGCGCCAGCCCTGAGGATGCCGGCAGGTGACGGCGAAAGCTTGGCGCTTTTTAAAACTTTTATAGTTTTAATTTATTAAAAACTTTTATAGTTTTTATTACCCTGGTGTTCATTTTATATTTTCATTATATATATATTATATATATATATATATATATTACCTTGAATGTGCACCCTGTCAGCCCAAATAAGGGAGAAAGAAATCTTCTTTCTTTTTCTTTTACATTCAAGGTAAAATTTCCTCCCCCTGTCTCTCTCCTGATAGCTAACAGAGTGGGAGAGAGCCTGTGGCTTAGAGGTTATAACAACTGCCTAACATACAGATAAGCCCAGGTTCGAATCTCAGAAGAGTAAGTCTGGCTGAAGAGAGTTAAAGGAACTCGAAATAGCTATACCAGTTCTCTCTTTATTCTTTGTTAGCAACCAATTATATATATATATATATATATATATATAAATATATGAGGGGTGAGCTATAGTATGGCTCTCCCTCCCCAAGCCCTTTTTTCAATCAATCCCATCTTTCCCCAGGTTTTTTTATTCTTTTTCATATTGCTAATCCTACATTAATATGTTAATTCCAAATTTCTTGTTTTTCTTTCCCCCCTATTCTTACAGCTTCCTTCTGTTTGGGCTTTTATCCAATCTCCTTCAAGTTTCTCATCTGGACTTTCAACTTTTCCAATTCTCTCCTTTGATCATTAATAGCAATAGCAGTTAGACTTATATACTGCTTCATTGTGCTTTACAGCCCTCTCTAAGCAGTTTACAGAATCATCATATTACCAACCTCAGAAGGATGGAAAGCTGAGTCAACCTTGAACGGGAATGGAACTGCCAAACTGCCAGCAGTCAGCAGAGGTAGCCTGCAGTACTGCACTCTAACCACTGCGCCACCACACAGTGACCTTCAGGCTAACAAAATAACTTCCTAGCAACTTCACTAATGCTAATACTAAGAGCAACTTAGAAAACCAAACTGGTTTAGTGATTAAGGAATCAGATTAGAAAACAGGAGACCATGAGTTCTTGTCCTGTCTTCGCACAAATCCAGCTGGGTGACCTTGAAGTAGTCACTTCTCTCAGCCCTAGGAAGGAGGCAAGGGCAAACCACTTCTGAAAAACCTTGCCATGAAAAATGCAGGGGTTCATCCAGGCAGTCTCAGATAATTGGACATGATTAAATGGAGAGGGGGAAAAATAGAACTTACACCTGTATAGCTGGTGTAGTCTTTTCTGTATGATGGCATCATTGATGGGGATGAGAGTAGGAGTGGTGGTGCGGAAATGTCATCAAATTGTGTCTCTGCAGAATGTATTGCCTTCCCCTTAGCTAAGGGATCTTGGGTGTATTTGGTAAATTGGAACAAAGCTTGAATTTCCATGGCTATGTTGTAGGAATTGTGGGAATTATGGTGTTCAGCTGGATGTTGCCAAAATAGCAAAAAGCAAGAGGTTTGCATGGAGGATGGGGGGGGAAGGAATAGTAAAGAAAATTATGTTCTTTTCCTTTACATGAGCAGCTTAAGACATATATAGAGACAGGATAATCTAAACAATGCACACAGGATATTTTTGGATTATTTTTTAAGTGATCATTCTGTATTATTTACAGTGTTTGATAGGAAGATAGATCTTGCCATCATCCATTGTTTCCCTTTCAATTTTTTCCAGCAGTTCTTCCATATTATCTTCTTAGCAAAGAACCTTATTTAAAAAGAGGGAAAGATGGGTAAGATGGTGGTCTTTTAAAAATGTATATTATCATTTGTAGTACAGGTAGTCTTCAACTTATAACCATAGTTGAGCCCAAAATTTCTGTTGCTAACTGAGACATTTGTTAAATAGTTTTGCCCCATTTTACAACCTTTCTTTCTACAGTTGTTGAGCGAATCACTACAATTGTTAAGTTACTAATGTGGTTGTTAACTGAATCTGGCTCCCCTGTTGACTTTGCTTGTTAGAAGGTTGCAAAAGGTGATCACATGACCCCGGGACATTGAAACCGTCATAAATATGAGATGATTGCTAAGCGTCTGAATTTTTATCACAAGCCCATGATCCAAAGTGTGGAAAATGGTCATATGTTACTTTTTTCAGTGCAGTTGTAACATTGAACAGTCACTAAATGAACAGTTGTAAGTCAAGGATTACCTGTAATAGTTTTTTTAAATAATATTACTACAGTGTGCACAATTTATCATAGGACTCCAAGCACAAAACTAACAGATTAATGAAGAAGAATAGTTTTTTATTTGCTTGTTTTAGTTACGGTTCCAAAATGAAATCTTGTCAGAAGAAAAGAAAGGATTTTCAATGAGACCCAGCAATAACCTCAGATACTGGCTCCTGCTTTGCATTCCCAAATACCTCAATTTTCATTCAAAGCACTAAAAGACTCCCACATAAGGATTGTGGGAGGCTGTTCAGATATCTGTATGGCCCTCTTTCATGTCTTCCCATGTTATCCCCAAACACTTTTCATCACTACTAAGAGATACAATGTGTTTAATATGCATCTACTTATCTCTTGGTTGTTCTTCAAATTACTTACATCTTTTTAAGCTTTTAAACAGCTGGGTTTACCCATCCTCCTGATTTTGCTTATTGAAATCTACAAAGAAAAGCAATGTTTAAAAGTATATTTCTCTTCTAAGACACCCACTTTTCATTCCACAGCTGTCTAAATTCATTTGAATGCCTTAGCAGCAGTACCATAACTTCAATGAACAAGGTCACAAGAAGCAAGCTAGGAGTTAAGAGACTAAAATCATCTAACCTTCTACTTCCTTGGCAAAACCAGAAATTATAGAAAGTAATATGTGGGTCGCCTATAGAAAGGATACAATAATCATGTATCTTTACATTTCTTGTGAGATAATTAGTTTTAATTGCATATTAAATTCTTATTCAATTAAAAGAAGTTGAGGAATTTGGTTTTGTTTCTTTGTTTTTAATTTGCTTGATAGGCTTCAAAATCCTTACCCAATTTTGAACCAGCCAACCATTCTAGAAGAAAGTAGATGTCTCTGACCTTCTCTGCATAAACTCGACTCCTTGGCTCTCAAGGCCCGGTGACTTTTTTTTAACACTGTTTAAATCAAACATTTTAATCCTTTAATAAGGCTATACAGCAGCTCTGTACAACAGGAAGTGTGCCTACAATTACATCCAAAATCTAAATATCGCACTCACTGTTTCAGTAGCCAAGTGAATATGTACATGGAAAATAAAAACTCAAGTCACTCAACCAAAGCACAGCTGTCTGACTTTCACATTTCAAATTCCACCCCTACTTCAGCCCTTTCCAATCATGATAACTAAATTCATGTTTGTTAATTATAGTTTTGTAAATTGATGAAAAAGAACGTTTTCATTTTTTATGATAGATTTTATACAAGAACTAATACAACTAAATAAAATATTCTCTGTAGAACAATTATTGCATTATTTTTTCTATCAAATTTCTGAAGATACAACATTCTTGACTGTTGCTAATACATGCACAGTTATATTAATACATAAAATTAATTCCATCTCTATTTGACATTCACTGGGTTGCATTTACTTTTTATATGGAGCCCTATTTATAGAACTTGCTACAACTTGGAACTTTTCTCTTTTTTAATACAAAGAGACTTGCCCAAATGCCTTTTCCTAAAACAACATGAATGATGAAACTGCATTTACAAATTGCAAAGTATGGTATACATAAGGGAAAGTAATCTGTATATTTTAAAAGACTATTGTTTAAACATCTTTACTTTTCTCCATTTGCCTAGTTTTGTGGTGATCAAGGGTGGAATGGAAGTATCCAGGATTCCTTTAACAACAGTGCAAAACAATCATCACTTCCCTCTCAAGTCCCAGTAGTATTATTGAACTGTTACTAAGGAAATAGAAGAAGAGATTTCATATCATCTGAAAAACATAAATATTTATAGTATATCTATCTTCCATGGACAATAGTCTCCTTCATCCAAAGAATAAAATGATATCCTGAGAATTACAATGGGGGGGTGGGGTTTACACACACACACATACACACACACATATATATATATTGGAGAAAATGAATAGTAAACACTGGAGTCAGAAAATACTGTCGTGTAGAACATGCAGTGATTAACAAGGGCAATCAACAAAAAATATTTTTTGCTGACAAAGTAAATACATTTGTACTGTACATAACACATTAACAGTCTAGAATGAACTTGAGCATATGCTTAAATGATCAAAAGACCAGGTTTGTGGTGTATAATCTTTTGCATATTTCTTTCTATATCTTCCCCTGCATTCCATTCCCAATTGAGGGATGCTTCAGTTTTGGATAAGATAGAAAGGATCATAACTGCTTACAGACATTTACAGAGAAAGGTGAAAGTTTCTTTACAGTATGTTTATTCAACAAATTTACAGATTTCTTCACATTTCTTAACCCTGATGGGCGTGATGGTTGGGTCTAACCATAGCGACATGGGAGGCCCCTTGTAGGATCCTAGCTCTGAACTAAACACATCTGCAAACTCCTTGCAAACCTCTGCAAGGCCCAGCATTTGCAAGCTGTGCAGCCCAGTTACCTGGATTCCCAGAGCCTCGAACCAATCGAGTCCAATAAGACTCGTACGTTCACCCCCAACAACCACCACATCTAGGGAACCTTCAAAATCCTTATACTGTACCCTAAGGGTGGCCTCCCCCTTAACACACACCATAGAATTTTGAAAATCAGTGAGTATTAGATTCAATGGCCTGAGTTTAATTCGAAGGTCACTACTGCTGCAAATCCTTTTAAAAGTATTAATTGAAATAATGGAAAGAGCGGACCCAGTGTCCAACTCCATCAGTAAGGAAATCCCTTGCAACTTTATGTTAATGGAAAGTTTCTTCTTAAGAGGCTTGTGTGTCCCTGTTCCTAGAATGCTCCTGCATGATGTGCAGAAACCCACCCTGTTTTGGCTGGGGATCCTGGTACCTTTCTGAAGCAATTCTTCCTGAGGTTGAACCTTCTGGCGACCCAAACAGATGGATGCAATGTGGCCCTGCCTACCACACACCCTGCAAATGGCAGAGTGAAACCTGCAGTCAGCTCGCTTGTGGCGTCCTCTGCACCCGAAGCATTGAAACGATGCTGGGGCCTTGACCGGACGTCCCTTCTGCCTCCTTTCAGCTGGCTGGTGAAGTCTGTCGACCTCCTCTTCAGGATCCACTTCTGATCCTTTTTGAGCATCCTCTTGATGGACAGTAGCTGTGTCTGGAGGATTCTTGGTGAGGCACAAGGCCTTCACAGCCCCGCCTGCTACTTCCTCAACTGCCACCTCTCGCAACGCATCTTGAAAGGAGACATCTTTTGCAAAAATCTTTTGTTGTAAGTCTCTGCTTCTTAAGCCACA
Organism: Crotalus tigris; assembly: GCF_016545835.1. Classification (NCBI taxonomy): domain Eukaryota; kingdom Metazoa; phylum Chordata; class Lepidosauria; order Squamata; family Viperidae; genus Crotalus; species Crotalus tigris. The sequence goes on along the minus strand of NW_024096495.1, from coordinate 1,392,423 downwards.
GACAAAATGATCTCGCAGCCTCTCTTCCAGATCCTTGAACTCACAAGGTCTGGCTGCTTGCCTTAAGGCCACAATAAAGTCCGCAGCAGATTCACCCAGCCTCTGGTCTCTCTGCTCGAACGCATGCCTCCAAGCAATGACGGATAACTTCGGCTGGAAATGTTCCTTCAACATTTTCTTCAAGTCAGCATATGTTAATGACTCCAGAAGTTCAGGGGCCACCACAGGCACACAAAAGAGTTGCTGTTTTCAGGCCATCTTCTCTAATCTGATTTACTCGGAAGTAATTCTCCACCTGTGCTATGTAGGAATTCCATCTCTCTGGGTGGGAGACATTGAAATCAGTCAATTGGCCAATCTTCAACATCATAAGCTTTACGACCTTCACCACTCGCTTCCTCTGCAAGCTGCTATTGGGGAAAGGGTCCTTTAGCTGAGCTCAATCTCCAGCAACGCTGTACTGGCAGGCTGGGACACTGATTCAGACGCCGTCTTCCCCTCTTCAGGACTTCCTGGGTAAGTCCTCAACTCTTTTGTTCCAGCTTGTAAAGGATCTCATCCTCGTCGCCAGTGTTATGTACTTCATTCGTGTGCGAATGATGAAGACACATGGCGATGCTGAACAAACACTTTATTCTCCTTCTACAACAACCAAGCAAAAGCAAAAGGCACGCAGGCCTCTTTATATGGCCAGAAACCCGGACAGTGTCAACCAATAGGAACAGAGCATTTTCGCGCCTTGCGCATGCGCACAAGGCCGGCACCACTCTGTCTGGTCCCCGGGCAGCTTTTGGAATGCCCAGGACCAATGCAACGTCCTGAGCCTGCTTTTGCAGGCTCAGGACACAACAGGCAGGAAGTCATAATAAAATGCCTTCCAGGAATAGCTAATGCTACTGAATTTAACAAGTACAGAGCTGTAAGAATTTTGTTTAATTCACCAGAATTTGGGAGAATTTGAAAATTGTTTTATAGGTGAAAGGCATTCAGTTTTAAGACGTTCAGATACAGGAGAAGCTGGTAGCTTCCTCCATCTCTGTGTTTATTACATCAAAACATATGAAGAGATAAAGCAAACCCAATGAAGGATTTTCTTCAAGGTTTTGCTTTTCAGAGACTGCTCATTCCCAGGCAGAATAACCCAGTGCCTAAAACAAACTCTTGGAGGCTATATAGGAGCAAAATAGAGGGACATAGGCTGTTCTTCCTCTTGCTTATTCAAATGCTGAAATTTCCAGGCAGCGGGGAGAATTAAGACTGATTTTTTTCTTAATAAGCAGCCTAAGTTGCTAAGCATTGCATACCTCTTGTCCAAGATTATCTGGCTGACTGTCCATCAATTCATTTCTTATTTGACCTATAAAAAACACATTGTACAGTCCATAAAATTATTTTATTCTTTGTACTGTAGATCTTCAATTACGCTTTCCCACTTCTGTTTGATTTTTCTAACAAATTTTCCTAAAAATCATTTTTTAAACCGATATTCTAAATTTTAATAGTAATCTGGTTTCAGCAAATGAGATATTGAATTGGAATGTAAATAAGAAGAATAATGGCTTCTTGTTTAGTTACATCTATACATCAATATCTCACGCCATTCAATAAACAGTGGAAGAAAACTGTGTTCTGGAATGAAGGCTGTTGATGTTTCAGAGTGAATTTAAGATCTTCTTGACTGCTGAAAGTCCTTGACACTGGGATTCACCCATTCCTATGAAAATCAACAGTATCATAGCCTCAAATATTCCCTCCTCTGCTAGTGCTAATTTCTAAAGGGGAACGGGCTTTTTATACCACATGAAGAAAAATATTCCAATAGAAGAGAAAATATGTAGTGCAGGGTTGAACTATGGAGTCCTTGGCGTTCAGAGAGCTTAGAGAGCACCAAGGACTCCACAAAAAATATATTAAAATACATAATATAACTTGTCTTAATATACTTTTCTGAGTCTAAAAATATGCCAGACCAAAAGAAACATATTTACATAAAAAGCAGACAAGGTCAAATAACAAAGAAAGCCCTTAATTAGTTGTAATCAACTTTAATTTGCATACCATATATAATTCCTAAATGATTGTTAATAATAACTTTATATAATGGACTTCCAATTTTCAAGAAAATGGCACATTTTGATAAGCAGACACAAAACCCTAGTACTAATAAGGTTTAATTTGCATACATTAGACTGATTATCCAAACAAAAGGATTACAGTATTACTTCTCCATACCTTTATGTCCTTATTATGCACATTTATTAACTTCACAAAAGCTAGCTGCTACTGACAAACAATAGCCATGCGTGAAAAAAAATCTTCAACATGAATAAAAACATTTTAATGCAAAAGAGCAAAGTTTATACAGTATAAATGCTTCACTTAACTCTTTCATAGCAAAAGACACACATTCTGAAAATCCTAGTCATTGGATCAAATTATAATTTCTGTATGGCACAAAATTAAAACAAATTACATTTGGTAAACTTTTGAGAGGGCATGGACTTTGCCTATCACTTTTGTCAAAACCTTTCTTCATGTTGGCTGAGAAATATGGTATTTGTACTCTCAATATATCAGATGTCAGATTTAGGAAGCCTGAGCTATTAGAGTGCCTATGTTCAGAAGTAGGTTCAGAATTATACTATTTATGTGTAATTAATTGGAAACCATCTAAAAATTATGGGAAACATTATTGGTAACTTTTTATTTCCAATATTTTTGTAGACAATTTCAGATTACTTCCACACACAAAAAAAAAACTGTAATTCTGCTCACAATCACATCTGCAAAAACAAAACCCTAAATTTTGAACTCATTCATTATTAATCACAAAAATGTTGATCCATATTACAAAATAAATGTTTTTCAAATAGCAACATAGCTTCTACTTAAAATAACCAGCATATGAACATGGATATAAAAATGTTTAAACTAAACGAAATGTGAAAAATCTGCCTGAAGATCTGTTCAGCTGACATAGAAGAATCAATAATAAACCAAATAATGGCTAGTACAGAAATCAATATGTTAAGATTAAAAAACCTGCTTCAAGAAAAATACTGGATAGAAAGGAGTCAATGGTGAATGCTGGTGGCCACACATCATGTTCTGAACTGAACATGTTTTATAAGCTTGCTGCCACTTAGGGAACCCAGGAAAGTTCTAGTTTTAATGAACTTCTTCATACAAAGATTTAAAGTCATCTACTTTGTTGAAAAAAGAAATATTGGTAGTTGAAGCAGTGTTAGTAGCTCATAGTATCTATGATACTCAGCAATTAACATTTATGGCAGAAGGGAGGGTGGGGGGAAAGCTGTGAATAGTGCTCTCATATTGAAACACAAATGAAATTCACAAGAGCTTGGAAAAAAGCCAATGAACTTGGAATTCAAGCAGAAGAATGCTACTTCAGTATCCTTCCAACTTACGTTTTGTGACCTAGAGCCATGGAGTTAAGGATGCAGGGGGAAAGGTGAGGCAAATTAGAATATGAAGTGTTTTTCAGTGGTAGCTCCTTTCACAAGGCAAGTTGCACATCAATAGAACAATATCACTGTATCTCCAAAGTCAGTTTAAATGTGTCAGTTCTCAAAGTAATGGTGTCCACACACTTCAAACAGCGCAGTTGTTTTTTTTTTGTCCCTCAGAAAGGGTTTTGATTTTTTTTTCAATGTATGTAATAAAACTGATGGAAGCCAGTCAGGAATGACAATGTAATGAAACAAGTACATGTAAACCAGGCATATGATTAGATAGGGAAATAGAGAGACAGTAAAGCAAGCAGGTATCAAGCTGGTCAGTCAGTCAGAAAAGGAGGAGAGCACAATAACTGCTTAATCTGTCTCAATACAATAACTGTTCAAATTGAGGAAACAAAACGAACCCAATATTGCTCATAGAGGCCATAGCTTCAGTCTTTGGAAAATCCTTTGGAAATCCTCAAGCAATGGCCCTAGCAGACCATAAACCAGCTTCTGTTTTCCTTAGCAAGGTTCCCCAGGGGTTGATGCTGGAACCTCTTTCCAGAATCCAGTTTGATATCTCTGATCCTCACTGAAGCACTGAAACATAATCTAATTCTTAGGATTGCTACACATAAACATGCAGACTATTCTGTGTGATCATGGCTTTAATCCTATGCCCACTTATCTGGAAGTAAAACCCATGGAATTTAATGAGGCCCAAATACTAGAATAATATGTAGGGACATATTGTAAGCTTCTGCTTCAGCCAATATCGGTAGCAAGGAAACCTAAATTTTATATTCTCAAACTAAAGAGTAGCAAGCCCTATGAAAGTGTCAGGGGGAAGTGGGAGGTATCCATCACCCACTCTCTAAATGAATACCTTTACTATAATCAGTCCTCCAGTAAACCTTTTCAGATAAACCTCTATACAATCATTTCTAAATGTTATATGAATATTATTTAGGAATTTAAAAAAATAAACAGTGAATAGTGAACAGTTTGACTAATGCAAAATATACTTGTTTCCAAGGGGAAATATTAGTATGCTAATCCATCAATTTTCTTCAGAATAAAATCAGTTTGCTCTTTTCTTAAGTCTAATAGGGAAATAAACCACAATATTGTGAACCAAAACAGTGCTATTCTTCCCCCTACCTCTATCATCATAACAAGATGGTGCTGCTGGTGTTTAGTTTGTCCATACCCAAGGAGGCATCTCACAGGATCTCACACCCATCCTAACTTAACATAACTTCTAACACAGTACTATATGGCCTTGACATGTAAAGTAGGGGCAAATCTTTTTGTTTGTTTTATTATCTATAGTAAAATTGATGAACATCGTGACTGTTATTTTGAATTATGTTTCCCTGCTATAGAGAAATATTACAGTAAATCACAGTGGTTGCACAAGTAATTTAAAAATCAACTCTTGATATATGCTTGATTTATTGTAGTTATGTTTCTTGGGTTCTAATTCTATATTATTAACCACCATGGGAATTTACTTTTAATTGAAAATGTGGAACGTAATTCTTTTTATAATTGATTGATTATGTGCCATCAAACTGATGTCAACCTTAGTAACCACATACACACATTTTCTCCAGGAGAATCTATCCCTAACTTAAACCTTCTAGACCTATTTCTAATAAAGAAAAAAATACTTCAGGAACTGGATACAGGGTGTAATATAACTTTGGGTCAAAATTTAGCCAAATGTTTGAGTCTGTTGTTTCTATATAGGTAAAAAAAAAATCCTCCATTACAAATAGTAATGATAAATCTCTATGGACCACTATGCACGTGGCATGAATACAGTCAAGTGCAGGAAATTCGGAGCCATGGCAATTCAAATAAATATACATTTATTGCACGCTAACACCCTCTACAAGAGTCTGTACTAACAGTCAAAACAAATTAGTGATAGATAAGAGTCAAGAGAATTCAAGGTAGGCTGGACTTTGATCTCTTGTGGGCATGCAGGGACTCAAGACTGATGATGTGCTTAACCCCTCCCTTGGGCTCATCCTGGTCATTTTCCACAAATCATTTAAGACAGTAACTGTTGTGTACTTCGTTCACGTGCGAATGATGAAGACACATGGCGATGCTGAACAAACACTTTATTCTCCTTCTACAACAACCAAGCAAAAGCAAAAGGCACGTAGGCCTTTTTATATGGCCAGAAACCCGGACAATGTCAACCAATAGGAACAGAGTGTTTTCACGCCTTGCGCGTGCGCACAAGGCTGGCACTGCTCCGTCTTGTCCCGGGCAGCTTTTGGAATGCTTTTGCAGGCTCAGGACACAACCCCCCCCCAGATGGAATATACTTCGCATACATTTATGTACGCCATGCATTGGGAAGAGTGGCATACAATTGCATTATTCAAATGCAAGGAGTGTGGAATACTTGAATCTGCCCTCAGGCAAACCCTCTACAATATTGATTAATACAATAAATGTATCCAAAATCAAAAAAAAATAAATACAAAATAATCTACCACGAGTTGCTCCTGTTATTCAGGGGCCTCATGAACAGGACCCTCATGATTTGACAGCAACTTCACAAAGTCTCTCAGATGTTTGGGTTGGCACTTGGCCCGCTGCAACCTTCTAAGGCCCGGAGAGATTGCCTAGCCTACCTGCTCACCTACCAGGCTAGACAGACCAAGGTGTTGCTGCCCTAAATCCCCAGGTGACCCTGGTAAGGGTGCCTGGCCTACCTGCTCACCTACCAGGCTAGGCAGGCCAGGACTTTGCTGCCCCAAATACCTGGTTGACCCGCTCAGCTGCTGGCTGGCTGGACCCTCTAAGTCCAAGCCAGCATACCTTGGAGGGGTGGAAGTCCCCGAGTCCACAATGGACCCCTCTTGGGAACACTGTCGAGCCCAAGGCCAGCAGATGGAGAGGGCTGGGTAGCAGAAGTGCCCCAGTACTCTGTGGCCCCCAAGCACGTGCCCGAGGTGCCAGAGTCAGGAGCCGCCTCAATGGCAACCCCCTTTGCTGGTGACCTTCTTTTGGGAGCAATTGCGGAATGAGGCAAGCACCCCTGATGGAATTCCTTTTCTCTTGCTGCTTGTTATTTGTATGGATACCCCTGGTCAGTCTCCCTGTCTGGAGCACTATCTGACATATGTGAATACTATGGATACCCCCGGTGTGACTCCCTGTCTGGAGTAATTATGGATGTGTGGCATGATCCCCTATCCAGTGAATTCTTGTTAGGAGCACTTGCGGAACCTTGGGATGAATCCCAAACAGCCTCAGTAGCAGCTAGTGAGGGCCTGTTAGTCCTGGGGAACTGTGACCCAGAATGCATATTATGGTCCTCCTCCCCCCACCAGAGCAGAGCCAGGAGTGGAAGGGTGTGAGTCCAGTCTCCAACACAGTTGGTCTATGTGTCTGCGAAGAACGCAGCCGTCACCCAAGGCAACTTCATATGACAACGACCCCGAGACCTTGCAGCTGTGACCCAGAGATGTCCAGACCCATAGTTTCTTGCCCAAACCAGATCACCCACCTGGAGTCTCCTAGGTACCTGCGATCGTGGCACCTGTGAAGCCACCCGGTCAGGGTGCAGCCTGTCCAGTTTAGTGATGAGGCGGCAACCCCAGTGGAGTTCAGCAGGGCTCTTCCCTGTGGCTGTACATGGTGTGGTGCGGTGTGCAAGAAGGAAATCTGCTAACCGGTGATGCCAGTTACCGTAAGTTAGTTTCTTGAGGGCATCTTTGGTGGTGCGCACCATTCTCTCTGCCAGTCCGTTGGAGGATGGATGGAATGGAGCCGATGGTGCATGCCAGATCAGGTTGGCCTGAAGGAAAGCCTGGAACTCAGAAGACGAAAATTGAGGTCCATTATCTGAAACCAGCACATCTGGAAGACCGTGTGATGCAAAAATTCCTCTCAACACCTGGATGCTCCTGGCAGTAGTAGTGGAGGAAACAGGAACAACCTCTAGCCACTTGGAATGGTGGACCATCTCAGCATATGAGGAGAAATGATATGTGGGGTCTGTTTGTTAGTGGTAAACAAACTCAGCAGAGGCTTATGGTCAATATAGACCGTGAAATGGCGGCCATATAAGAAATCATGAAATTTCTTAATGCCAGCCACTATGGCCAAAGCTTCTCTGTCAATTTGAGTGTAATTTCACTCTGCAGAGGACAGAGTCCTTGAATAATAGGCCACAGAGACCTGTGTCCCATCAGCCTTCAGATGGCTCAGTAGAGCTCCCACCCCATAAGGAGATGCGTCGCACGCGATACAAACAGGCAGTTGCTCATTGAAATGCGCTAAAACAGCATTAGAAGTGAGCAAGGCCTTAACCTCATTGAAACTCTTGTCATGTACTTTAGTCCACTGCCAAGGAGCCTGCTTGTCTAAGAGCCGGTGTAATGGCTCTGCCACTGCAGCTTTATTTGGGAGAAATGCATGGTAAAAATTTAATAGCCTCAAGAAGGCTTGCAGCTCACTCTTAGACTTAGGGCTTGGAGCCTGCTGGATAGCTTGCAATTTAGTTTCAGCAGGGTAAATGCCTTGAGATCAATCCTGAATCCTAAGAAGTCAGTAGAAGTGACTCCTATCTTACATTTATCCTTCTTTAGTTTAAGGCCTGCTTTTCAAAAATGAAGCAAAACAGCCCTTAATCTTTCTGCTAAATTTTGAGATGACTCCCCAGCAATGAGGACGTCATTGATGTAGGGACAGACCCCAGGAATACCTCAAAGTGTGCTCTCCATGACACTTTGGAATATGCCAGGGGCTACATTTACCCCAAATTGCAGTCTCTTGACCTTGAAGGCCCCCCTGTGAGTTACAATAGTCTGGGTCTCTGCAGCTGCCTCATCAACAGGTAGCTGTTGATAGGCCTGTGCCAGATCCAGCTTCGCAAAAATGTGCGCCCCCCTTGAGGGAGGCCAGAATGTGACTAACCACTGGCACTGGATAAGCATGCTGTTGCAGCGCCTTATTCAGTGTGCATTTATAGTCTGCACATATACGTATGTCCCCATTAGCCTTTAGAGGCGTTACTATGGGGGTTTTCCATGGACTTGAACCCACAGGTTCTAGAATGCCCTGCTGGAGCAATTTGTCCAGCTCAGCATCAATCTTACAATTGAGAGAAAAAGGTACCCTCCTAGGCTTAACCCTGATGGGTGTGATGGTTGGGTCTAACCGTAGTGAAATGGGAGGCCCCTTGTAGGATCCTAGCTCTGAACTAAACACATCTGCAAACTTTTTGCAAACCTCTGCAAGGCCCAGTGTTTGCAAGCTGTGCAGCCCAGTTACCTGGATTCCCAGAGCCTCAAACCAATCGAGTCCAACAAGACTCATATGTTCACCCCCAACAACCACCACATCTAGGGAACCTTCAAAATCCTTATATTGTACCCTAAGGATGGCCTCCCCCTTAACACACACCATAGAATTTTGAAAATCAATGAGTATTAGATTCGATGGCCTGAGTTTAACTCGAAGTCACTACTGCTGCAAATCCTTTTAAAGGTATTAATTGAAATAATGGAAAGAGCGGACCCAGTGTCCAACTCCATCAGTAAGGGAATCCCTTGCAACCTTATGTTAATGGAAAGTTTCTTCTTAAGGGGCTTGTGTGTCCCTGTTCTTAGAGTGCTCCTGCGCGATGCGCAGAAACCCACCCTATTTTGGCTGGGGGCCTTGGTACCTTTCTGAAGCAATTCTTCCTGAGGTTGAACCTTCTGGTGACCAAAACAGACAGATGCAATGTGGCCCTGCCTGCCACACGCCCTGCAAATGGCGGAGCAAAACCTGCAGTCAGCTCGCTTGTGGCGTCCTCCACACCCGAAGCATTGAAGAGATGCTGGGGCCTTGACCGGACATTCCTTCTGCCTCCTCCCAGCTGGTTGGTGAAGTCTGTCAACCTCCTCTTCAGGATCCTCTTCTGATCCACCTCGAGCATCCTCTTGATGGACTGTAGCTGTGTCTGGAGGATTCCTGGCGAGGCGCAAGGCCTTCACAGCTCTGCCTGCTACTTCCTCAACTGCCACCTCCCACAACGCATCTTGAAAGGAGACATCTTTTGCAAAAAAATTTTGTTGTAAGTCTCTGCTCCTTAAGCCACAGACAAAACAGATCTCTCTTCCAGATCCTTGAACTCACAAGGTCTGGCTGCTTGCCTTAAGGCTGCAATAAAGTCCGCAGCAGATTCACCTGGCCTCTGGTCTCTCTGCTCGAATTTGTGCCTCCAAGCAATGACGGATAACTTCGGCTGGAAATGTTCCTTCAACATTTTCTTCAAGTTAGCATATTTACTGACTCCAGAGGTGCAGGGGCCACCAGATTTTCTGCGATGTCAAAAGCTTCTTGTCCACAGGCACACAAAAGAGTTGCTGCCTTCTAATCTGATTTACTCGGAAGTAATTCTTCACCTGTGCTATGTAGGAATTCCATCTCTCTGGATGGGAGACATCGAAATCAGTCAATCGGCCAATCTTCGACATCGTAAGCTTTATGACCTTCACCACTCACTTCCTCTACAAGCTGCTGTTGGGGAAAGAGTCCTTTAGCTGAGCTCAACCTCCAGTGACGCTGTACTGGCAGACTGGGACACTGATTCAGATGCCATCTTCCCCTTTTCAGGACTTCCTCGGTAAGTCCTCAACTCTTTTGTTCCAGCTTGCAAAGGATCCCATCCTCGTCGCCAGTGTTGTGTACTTCGTTCACGTGCGAATGATGAAGACACATGGCAATGCTGAACAAACACTTTGTTCTCCTTCTACAACAACCAAGCAAAAGCAAAAAGCATGCAGGCCTTTTTATATGGCCAGAAACCCGGACAATGTCAACCAATAGGAACAGAGCATTTTCGCGCCTTGCGCATGCGCACAAGGCTGGCGCCACTCCGTCTGGTCCTGGGCAGCTTTTGGAATGCCCGGACCAATGCAACATCCCGAGCCTGCTTTGCAGGCTCATGACACAACAGTAACCTTTCCTACTTTATAAAAAACATTATATCTAAGGCTGAATTTGTCAAATAGTAAAGATCAATACCTGTGGTCTTTGAATATGGAAGATTGTGACTCAGAATTTAAGAGTAAACAATCTGAATTAACGAAAGAACACAATATATTGTGCATTTGTGAAACTAAGAGAAAGAGAAATGATGTAGTAGATATGGATGAAGATGATCTGACCATGAGATGAAGTTGATGGCTATATCCACAGAAGTGAGGGTTTAGATTTAACTACGGTACAATAAAAGGGCTAAAATCTATGTCAGACAATATGTAAACTGGCATCAGTTAGGTTACTGTGGCTCTATATGAAATTAGGAATTCATAGGCTAGTGATAATTACAGGTAGTCCTCAACTTATGACTGGTTGCTTAGCAATAGTTCAAAGTTACAACTAACTCCCCAAAAACTAGTTAAAACCTGGTTTCAAAGTTACAGTGACTGCAGCATCCCTATGGACACATGAGCAAAATTTGGGCACTTGGCAATCCACCCATCCTTACAATCAGTTGCAGGGACACTGTAGCAGCCCCCCTGCTCATCTGCCCCCCACCCACCCATTTTGCCTGCCAGGTCTCCATAGTCCACAGATATCATCTTCTCATCACGGATCAGTACCTTAATTTTTATTGTAGATCTCCTTCTGGAAGCAGCCACAGCACCATTTGGCCTTCTTACACAGTGGAGGCCTCGTCGCTCTGTATTGGAAGGCAGACACCCATTTGGGAGCTGCTGCAATGCAGGAAGGCTCAAGGGTGGATCTACCTGCTCTCATCCCCAATATGCTCTTCAGAGCAGATAGATAGTGTAAACAATCTGATTTTGTAATAAAAACTGAGCTGCAAACTTCCTGATAATAAGGATCATTAGTGGGCTTGTTTGTTCAATGAATTGTCAATACACTCCAAAGAGGTTTTCTTTGGAGGGTGAGAGATTCAAAAAAAAAAAAAGATTCAGATTCTTGAACTGTCAAAGACCAGCAGACCACCTCTGTTGCTTTCCACACTTTAAGCACATTTATGCCCATCTTGTGCAGGGTTTTCCAGCTTCTATAAAATACAGCTAAGTACTGGCATTGGTTTTGTGCTCAGTTTTGTATATAAACCTAATCTTGTTTCATTCTATTCCCTTTTCTTTAAAAGCACAAGCCTATTTATATTGGGACAGAATCTCAGCTGGTCTGAAATGGAACAGCTCCACTCCTTTCCCTTAATTCTAAGCTGCAATTATGTACTCAAGAATCAGAGACTTTTACTACAACTACACAAAAGCAATACAAGAGCTCAATTCAGCATTCAGGCTCTGCCTCTTGCCTGGGCAAAGGGTGGGTTGCTCTTTGTGCATGTCCCATTCCATTGCGAAAACCTGGAGTCCCTGCAACCATGCAAGCACATTCATTGGACATCCGTCCCCTCTGTCCCTTCCCACGGTTTTTCTATATTCTGCAGAAAAGAAGCAATATTTTTCATGCTGCAAAGATATTCTTTTTCATGCATTGTACTCCACATTTGTAAGGAGAAAAAAAGAAGCTGAGTTCAAATTATTCAGAGAACAGCCCCCTTTTCACCTATTTGCTTGATTACAAGGAAGTATTTGGTTCATTAAAACCCATTTCATACTGAATAGGTGATATAATCATGTTCTACCCATAAAGAGGTAAAATGTACTAGACATTTCAAGGTGGAGAGAGTTATAAAAGGCATGAAAGAACATACAAAATATTATCTTATTACCTGATGAAGCAACAAAAATTCCATTGATGGGACTGGGAATATCACAAGGTTTCAAACAAATAACTTGCTGGGCTTATTGAGTGACTGAAATCAGCTGAACTACTGACTTATTTATTTAGATTAAAATTAAAAATTAAAATAAGCAAGAAAATGGTAAGGGAACACCTATCCAACCTTGATGAAGATAAATCACCAGGACCCAACAGACTACATCCCAGAGTTCTGAAGGAGCTGGCAGTTCTTATTTCAGAACCATTGCACCACATCTTTCATAAATTCTGGAGCACCTGAGGATTGGAAAAGGGCTGATGTGGTCCCCATCTTCAAGAAAAGAAAAAAAACGGACCCAGTAAACTACAGACCAATCAGTTTAACATCAATACCTGGGAAGATCCTAAAAAAGATAATCAAAAAACAGATCTGTGAACAACCAGAAGCAAACTAGTAACCAACACGGGCTTGTTAAAAACAGATCATGCCAAACCAATCTTATCTCATTCTTCGATAAAGTGACTAAACTAGTAGACCAGCAAAACCCAGTGAACGTAGTATGCTTAGATTTCAGTAAGACATTTGACAAAGTAGACCACAACCTACTCCTTGGCAAGCTAGAAAAAGGTGGAATAGACAACATCACCACCAAATGGATCTGTAGCTGGCTGACAAACGATACTCAAATAATAGTCCTCAACAGCACTACATCCACATGAAGAGAATTTAGCAGTGGGGTACCAAAGGTTCCATTTTAGGCCCAGTACTCTTCGATATCTTCATAAATGACTTAGATAAGGGAATTGAAGGGGTACTTATCAAATATGCAGATGACACCAAACTGTCAGGAGTACCCAACACTCCATAAGACAAACTCAGGATCCAAAAAGATCTTGACAAACTCAAACAATGAGCCCTATCCAACAAAATGAGTTTCAATGTAGAGAAAAGCAAGGTCTTGCACTTAGGCAGGAAAAACCAAAGGCACAAATACAGATTGGGCAAGACCTGGCTTAAAAACAGTAACTGTGAGAGGGACCTTGGAGTCCTAGTGGATGATCACTTGACTATGAGCCAGCAGTGTGCAGCAGCAACCAAAAAACTAACACAATCCTGGGCTGTATAAACAGAGGCATAGAATCAAGATCACACAAAGTACTAGTACCACTTTACAAAGCCCTAGTAAGACCTCACCTGGAATACTGCAACCAATTTTGGTCACCATATCACAAAAAAGATGTTGAGAGTTTGGAAAAAATTCAGAGAAGAGCAACTAAGATGATCAATGGCCTGGAGGCTAAAACATACAAAGAACGGTTATGGGACTTGGGTTTGGCTAGTCTAAAGAAAAGAAGAAATAGGGGAGACATAATAGCAATGTTCCAGTATCTGAGGGGCTGCCACAAGGCAGAGGGGTTCAGGTTGTTCACCAGAGCACCAGAGGGAAGGATGAGAAACAATGGTTGAAACTGGTCAAGGAGAGAAGCAATCTGGCATTAAGGAGAAACTTCCTGACAGTGAGGACAATCAACTAGTGAAACAGCTTACCCCCAGAAATCGCTGGAAATTTCTAAGAAGAGACTAGACTAGATAATCACTTGTCTGAGATGGTATAGGTTCTCCTGCTACAGCAGGGAGCTGGACTAGAAGACCTCCAAGGTCCCTTCCTGAGCTATTCTATTCTTATTCTTATTCTATTCTATTCTAGATATAAATCCTATTTATTTTAATAGAAATTATTATACAATTCAACTGAACATAATAGAAGAGAGTTTAGAGTAGAAAAGTAAAGGTTTGTACAATGAGTTTCTATTTGCATAATAAAACCTATTATAAATCTTGTTAACTAAAATAGTCCCCAGTTACATTAGCTATTACCAGATGTACTGCACATCATTCATTTGAAAATTGTACTCACTATAACCAAAAACAGTACAGATTTTTAACTTATCTATGGAGATTCTCAACCATTCAGGCCATGGTCATACCAAAGATGCTTTCAAAAGTTAATTTGACTTTCTTCAGTTCTAAACTGAAAAACTGGAGAAGCTTTTTGGTGAACAAATTAAACATTTTCAAGGGGAAAAAAAACAAGAAAGTTTAGTTGCCTTTTGAAAAGCACCTTTGGGATTTTTATCTTGTGCTCTTGTGGTTCATGAAAGCTCATTTATAGCTGAGATCTCATCAAAAGCAGAAGGAGCCCCAACTATTTTAGCAATTCCAAAGTACACATACCTCGCTGAGAGTGCAAAAGCATAAACCACCACTAAGGATTTCAAACAGCTTAAAACCAGGTATTACTATCTATCTTCAGAATGTCCATGCATGTCTGTATTTGCGACCATTTATCTTCATCTCTCTTAAGAACCTTTTGGTTGGCTGACTTTTTGTAATCAACCCATGCTATATTCAAGTTGATCTCTAACGATCCCTCTGTTAAAGTACTGAAGTTTACAGATGATGCAATAGTCATTGGTTTCATTCAAGATGGAGATGATCTGCATATAGGTGGGAGGTTGAACAACTGGCCCTGTGGTGCAGCTGGAAGAATCTGGAGCTGAACACACTTAAAACTGTAGAAATAAAAGTGGATTTTAGGAGGAGCCTTCCTATTCTACCATTTCTTACTATATTAGACAACACAATATCAACAGTAGAGACCTTCAAGTTTCTGAGTTATATAATTTCCCAGAATTTTAAATGGACATTAGAACCATCATTAAAAAGGCACAATAAAGAATGTTATTCCTGCATCAACTCAAAAAGTTCAAAGTGCCCCGGGAGCTAGTGATACAGTTCTACATAGGAATTATTGAGTCTGTCATTTGTACATCTATAACTGTCTGGTTTGGTACAGCAACCAAACAGGACAGATACAGACTTCAGTGTATAGTTAGGGCTGCAGAAAAAGCAATTGCAACCAGCCTGCCTTCCACTGAGGACCTATATGCTGCATGGGTCAGAAAGAGCCCTCACATCCTGGACATAAACTGTTTCAATTCTTCCTTTCAGGATACCGCTATAGGGCATTGCATGCCAAAGCAACGAAATGCTGAGACTGTTTTTTCCCTCATGCCATCACTCCGCTGAACACATAATTACCAGAGTACTGTCTTATGTCTATTAATATTTACCCATGTAGTATGGCTGTATTACTATTATCCTTCTCATCTTTTTTTACTACCTTCTCTTACTGTTATCATTATTATTATTATTACTATTATATTACTTTGTCATTTGTATGTATACTGAGAGTTTATGCACCAGAGACAAATTCCTTGTGTGTCCAATCACATTTGGCCAATAAAATATTCTATTCTATTCTGTCTGTTCTGTTCTCATTACAGTCCTGAGTCCTGTAGCCAATTTTTCACCAAATGTTCAGGAACTCAAATATCTAGGGCAGTCCTTGTAAACATGGGGGACAACTGAGCCAGTATGGATTTTTGTAATTTATGTCTCACCATATTTTTTATGGGAGTCTTTGTCTGACTCGTCTAATGAGATCTGTCCAGTGTCAAGCTGCTAACATCGGATGTTCTTGCTTTTACAACAGATGGAAATGTAGCAATCTTTTCTCTTTCACTTTTAGAGTTAGATGATGCTGGGAGGGGGGGGGATGTGAATGAGAGTCCAGTTAGACATAATAACAAGTATTCAGCCCTGAGATCAAGATTATTGAGCCCAGACCTGATAAAGATTTGGCGGGCTGGAGAGCTGGGGAGAAAGTCCACGCTTCAAGCTAATTGGGGAATGTGATTTATGACTGATAATTGGAGGAGGGAATTGTGCTTTGATACTTTGTGGGGAGGGGAATTCAGTTTTTGGCTTTACCTATGTAGTGCCAATGCTCTGTTTCTCGAATAAAAGATTCCTTAAGGTAAACAATGCCTCAAAGTTCTTTTAAAGAGTTTCATCTCTCGGAACCATGACATCCAGTATGGATATCTGGCATAGCTCTCATCTTCCTCAGAGCACACAAGCCCCACAACCACGTCAAGGTAGTGCCCCACAAATTATTATTATTATTATTATTATTATTATTATTATTATTATTATTAAGGAATTCACTCCTAGAATTAATTGCATTTTTGTTGTTGTTTTTCTTAATTAATTTACTTCTTTTTTTCCACCACAGACCTCTATTCTCTTTACAAAAGGAGCCTAACTAGATACAGAATCGCTTGTTTCCCCTAAGAAGTAATGTGGAGAGCACTAGTACCTAAGTGAGTTAAATATTGATCTATCAATATTGCAATGTAACTTGGGGCTTCCGGTACGGAGCGACAGCGATGGCGGCTATCTTTTAGCCGTCCAGCTGGGAAAGTGTCAGAGCCGCGGAGCACAGCGTGCATCAGCTGGTCCGCGGCTCGGAACTCCCTTCCCGGGCAAAGGGAAGGGATAGAGAGTGCAAGAGTAGAGGTAGAACCCCTGAACCCTCTCTGGATTTAATCCTAGAGGGGGTGAAAGGAGTGTTCCCTCGGAGCTCTTGCTGTCTCCGCCTCCCAGCTGTTTTTGCTTCCTAGGAAGCAAAAGAAACTGCCGCTTCTATCTCCGTGCTTATAGAGAGTTGGTGAGTAATTCTTAAAAAACGGACAGAGCAGTTTAAAGGATTTTTCTTATATAATTTAGGTGTTTATTTTTTTTTACTCAGTTTTGACTATTTCTCCTTTTTTTTTCTTTTTTTACTGTGGAGAAGGAATTAAGATGGCGTTTTGAAAGTGACGGAGTTTTTTTTTCCTTGTCTTTTGTTTCATTTTCTCCTGTTTCACTTTCTTCTGTTAAGGACTGGACTTTACTTTTGCTTTTGGTATTGAATCCTCTTTTTTGATTTTCTTTTTCTTTTTGGTTTTTTTTCTCTGGATTTTCAAGGATTATAGTGTTTTTGCTGCCTCTTTTTAAAAGTAAAATTTTTCTCTTTTTCCCCCTCATTTTTTTTTGGGGGGGGGGAAAGGGAAGTGAGAATTGTGTTATTTAAAATGGCTTCAAAGAGACAGCCGCCTTCTACAACATCCAAGGTGATTTCCTCTCCCATAGCTTCTACTGCACAACCACAACAACAACTTAAACATGCACCACCGGCACAGCCACCACCCTCCCCTCCTTTGCCTGGACTTTCAGCACAAGAGGTTAGAGGTATAATGGGAGAGGCTGTAGCTCAAATGAGAGAGGAAATGAAGCAATTTACTATACAGCTTAAATCAGAAATTAAATCTGACTTTAAAGAAGAGATAAGTGGGATGAAGGATCAAATGGAAAAGAATAATAATATTTTGCGACAAGATATACTTGCAGCAGTCTCAGGTTTGGCTACAGTGGTGGTTAAGCTGAATGCAAGACTCGAGGAAGTTGAAGATAAAGTTGATTCCTTTGATGATAAAATTCAAGATGTGGAAAGGAAGGTGGAGACTTCACAAGAAGATATTCTGATGTTTCAGTACAGGCAGATGGAATATGCTTTGAGGATTAGAGGCCTCAAGGAAGATATGAATCAAGATCTGATGGAGGTGGTCCTTACTGATTTGGCTGTGGTTTTGGATATGGATAAAGAAGAATTACGCAGAGAAGTTGAAAAAGTGTACAGGCTTAACTCTTGGATTGCTAAGCAGAAGAATTTGCCTAGAGATGTGGTGATTTATTTTACGAAGAAGTCTCTGCGTAATGAGATCATACAAGCCTTTTATAATAAAAGATTTCAGATAGCTGCCCAAGATGTCATCATACTAAAGGAAATCCCATCAAAAATTTTAAGAAGCAGGAAAGATTTTGCTTTCTTAGCTAACGAGCTTAAAGTTAGATCAATGCCATTTAGATGGGAAATCCCGATGGGTATTGTTTTGAGCCATGCGGGGACACGTTATAGATTGAATACGGTTGATAAAGCTAGAGAATTCTATACTTCAGTCCTAGGTGCAGGCTCAACTTTACCTGTTCAGAAATCCCTGAGTGGCAAAGAGGCGGAGCAGCAGTCTGAGGCATTAGATTTGGTTTCTGCTGGGATGCTGCAAGCTGAATGGCAACGCCAGATGGAGGTTAAAGAGCAGAGAATGACTCGTGCAGCTTACAAACGCAAAGAGAAGGAGCAACGTAAGAAAGAGGCCAAAGAGATTTCTCCTGGAAACGTATCACCGCCGGTGGGAGGAGCAAGACCCAAGAGTTATGCAACACATGCTGCAATTTCAGATTTCCAAGGTGTCTTCTCCAGGCTGAGTGCCAAGGGAGATGGCAAAGTTTCTGACCTGGAATGTTAATGGATTGAATTCTCCTCAGAAAAGGAAAAAAATCTTTTATTATTTGAAGCAACGTAATAATGATGTTATTTGCTTACAGGAAACTCATATTTTACTTAAGGATCAGAAATATTTAGTTAATGCCCGTTTGGGATCTCACTTCGTATCTTCTGCTCCCGGAAAGAAGGGGGGAGTTGTTATCTATGTTAAGCAAAATCTACCAGTTTGTCTAGTGGAGTCTGACCCCCAAGGGAGATATGTGATGGTTGAATTGGGCTTATATGGTAAGAAAGTACTTATAGTGGGACTATATGCACCAAATCAGCAACAGGAACAATTTTACAGACTTTTACATGAAAAAATAAATTTGCTGGACTATAGATCCGTGGTACTAATGGGGGATTGGAATGGTGTCTTAGATGTACAAAGGGACAAAAAAGGTTCTTCTCCTCTTCTTAAGCAGGCAAAACTACCTAAAGCCTTTTTTTATATGAAAGAGGACTGGGAATTACGGGACTATTGGCGGGAATGTAATCAAGAGGAGAAAGACTTTACCTTCTTTTCAGATAGACACCAATCCTTCTCAAGAATTGACTTTTTCTTGATCACAACGGACTTATATAATAGAGTAAAGAATGTCAAGATTTTCCCTAGGTCTTTGACGGATCATAGTCCAGTTTGGATGGAATTGACTCAAGAAAAAGAGGAGAGAAGATCCTGGAGGGTGAATGAGAATTTATTTAGACAAGAAAAAAATGTTCAGAAACTAAAGGAGTGTTTAAAGGATTATTTTGTTTTGAATATGTATAAGGGGACTTCAATGTCAATGGTATGGGATGCAGGGAAAGCATTTATGCGTGGGATTTTGATAAAAATGAATAACTGTCATAAGCAAAAACAGATTCAGAAACGTAAAGAATTGGAAGATGAAATTAAATTAAAAGAAAAGTCTTTGATTTTAAATCCTTCTGATGAAAGTATTAAAGAATCCTTAAAGTTGTTAAGAACACAATTTAATATGTTGTTAGCAGACCAAGCTGCAACCAATTTATTGTTTATGAAACAAAACACATTCTGTAATGCTAACAAGCCAGGGAGATGGTTGGCTTATCAATTGAGAAAGAAACAGAGACAGAGAACAATAGACAAAATAAATTACAAGGGTAAATTAGTTTATCAGAAGGAATTGATTAAGAAATCTTTTTTGGATTATTATCAAAGATTATATAAATCTACTAATGTGCAAATTTTAGAGATAAATAAATATTTAAGTGAGGTTAGTTTCCCTAGATTGACAGAGGATCAGAAACATGAAGTTAATGGTATAATTACTAAGGAGGAAATTTCGCTAGCAATTCAACAATTGAAACCAGGGAAAGCACCGGGTACGGATGGGTTAACAGCTGTTTATTATAAAGCCTTATTGGAGGAGATGACTCAACCATTAGGTGATCTTTTTAATGGCATTTTACAGGGTCAAGAGATTCCTCCCTCATGGCGTACTGCTTTTATATCATTGATTCCAAAGGAAGATCAAGATCTTACTTTACCAAAGAATTATAGGCCTATATCTCTTTTAAATGTGGATTATAAGATATTTGTAAAAATTTTAGTAAATAGGCTTATGAGGGTTGTGCATCACCTTGTGCATAAAGATCAATCTGGGTTCATAACTGGAAGGTATATGAAAAATAATGTCAGACAAATTATTAATTTATTAGAATATTTAGATAAAAATAACCAAGTTCCTGCAGGGCTGATATTTTTAGATGCTGAAAAAGCCTTTGATCAATTGAATTGGCATTTTATGTTAAGAGTAATGGAAGAGATGAATTTTGGTGAAAAGATATTGCAAGCTCTTATGGTAATATATCAAAAACAAACGGCACAACTTATCGTTAATGGAGGTTTGTCAGAGGTTTTTACAATAGAGAAAGGCACTAGACAGGGTTGCCCACTATCACCGTTGCTGTTTGTCTTAACACTGGAAATACTGTTGATCAAAATTCGTGAGTCGCAGGAAATTAAAGGAATAGAAGTTAATAAAAAAGAGTATAAGTTAAGAGCTTTTGCGGATGACTTGGTCATCACTTTGTCACAACCTACTTATTCTGTAGTAAAATTATTACAGTTGATTCATAATTATGGTTTGGTTTCGGGTTTTAAGATTAATGTTAATAAGACTAAAATTCTACCTAAAAATATGACTAGTCGGGAGAAGCAGACTTTGGTTAATTTGACGGGTTTTGAAATTGTTAATAAGGTAAAATATTTGGGGGTGATGTTATCTGTTTCTAATGCAAAATTATTTAAAAATAATTATGAAAGGTTGTGGGTTAGGGTACAGAGAGACTTGAAGAATTGGGAAAAGTTGCAATTATCCCTCATGGGAAGAATTGCAGTGATAAAAATGAATATTCTACCCAAGTTTCTCTTTTTGTTCCAAATGATACCGATTTTGAAGAATGAGATCAATTTAACTGAGTGGCAGAAAGGCCTTAATAAATTTATTTGGGCAGGGAAAAAGCCAAGGGTTAAGTTTAAAATTATGCAAGATTTCCGTGAGAGGGGAGGACTCAAGGTGCCGAATTTGAAATTATATTATGATGCGGTGGTTTTAACATTAGTTAGTGACTGGGTAAATTTGACAAACTCTGATATACTTCACCTAGAGGGATGGAATCTACTTTTTGGGTGGCATGCCTATTTAATATTTAATAAAAAAATGGATTGGGCTTTTAAATCTCATATCTTAAGAACTTCTTTACTTAGGGTTTGGAGAAAATATTATAAAAGTGATTTTAAAGTACCATTATGGGCTATACCTTGGCATGCAATAGAAGGAATAAAAAGAGGGGTTAAAATGGATACGGTGTCTTACAGACAGTTACTTAAATGGGATGGTCAAAACTGGCAGTTAAAATCACGGGAAGAGTTAGCACAAGAAAATATTATTTATTCTTGGTTCCAATATAGGCAATTATTAGATAGATGGAAGATGGATTGTAAGGTGGGTTTTCTCAGAGAAGATGAAAATCTTATCAAGCAAGTGAAGGATCCAAGACAAACCCACATTAAGAGAATTTATGGGGTTTTAGTTGAATTGGATTCAGAAACGGAACTAATTAAAGATTGTATGATTAGATGGGCGCAGAATTTTGGCGAGCCAGTTCCATTGGATACCTGGGAAACTATTTGGGTGAGAAATGTCAAATTTACACAAGCACAGAATTTAAGGGAGAATTTTTATAAAATGTTTTATAGATGGCACCTTGATCCACAAAAAATGTCTTTTATGTACCCCGACTTACAACCTAAATGTTGGAGATGTGGTTGTATGGATGCTACTTATTATCATATTTGGTGGTCGTGTAGAGAGATAAAAGCATTTTGGATTAAGATATGGTGGAATATCCAGAGAATTTTTAAAAGGAGGGTAAAATTTACTCCACAATTATTTTTGTTAGGTATAGTTATTGATTGTGATACAAAGGAGGTTATATTGATGTT
The DNA here is from genome assembly GCF_016545835.1 of Crotalus tigris. Classification (NCBI taxonomy): domain Eukaryota; kingdom Metazoa; phylum Chordata; class Lepidosauria; order Squamata; family Viperidae; genus Crotalus; species Crotalus tigris. The sequence goes on along the minus strand of NW_024096495.1, from coordinate 1,370,494 downwards.
AAATTTGATTACAGCTGCGAGGCTGTTAGTAGGACAATATTGGAAGAAGGAATCTTTGCCTACATTGCAGGAGTGGTTTCTTAAAGTGTCTCATTTGGCGGAAATGGCAAAGATTTCGGCTTTCTTAAAGGGACAAACGCAAGAGAAATTTCTTGCTGTTTGGGATAAATGGATAAAATTCATACAATTTAAACTTGATATAAAAAAATATTATATAGTTTTCTCATAATTTTTAATTATATATACATATATTTTTCATTTTATATTCTTTTTTTTTAAATATAAATTTTTTTTAATTTTTTTTAATTAAGCCTATATTCTGCTCTGGGAGGCCCTGGGGGGGGGAAGGGGGGGTTTGGGTAGGGGTGGGGGAAGGGGGGTTTTTGTTGGGTAATGTTTGTTTTTTATTTGTATATGTTGTTTTTTTGTTTCTGTATTGTCTTTTATTTTCTGTAAAATTTATAAAACTTTTTAATAAAAAAAAAAAATATTGCAATGTAACTTATACTATCTTTAGATAAAGATAAACCTAATAAACAAAATGGAGACTGCACTCTTCCCTGCTCCACCCCATCTTCTGGATATGACCATACCTCGGGTTTTCCTCTCTTTGCCTGATCCCATCAATTCCAAATTGATCCTCCCTGCCCCAGACAAAGCCCCCTGCAATCCTATCTAGACCCAAGAATAGAAGCCTCCTCGCCAGCTCTTAGGAAGACCCAAAAGCAGCCCTAATAACTGACTTGCAACATAGTGGGCAAATTAGATCTCAACATTCTTCCGTATCAACGATATTACATTGGTTTGTAAATTAATGCATATTCATATAATTTTTATATATACATTTCTAAAAGGAAAATCTTGTTTGAAAAGTACCATGTAATCTCGTTATTCCTTCACAATTTTGATTTAAAATGTTTCTTCAATTTCAACACTTGTTAACGACACCAAATCTTGCCTCCTAGCAGGTTTATTTTTTTAGCTTATAAAAGTGAGCATGAAAATCATCATATAAATACACAAAAAAGACCTTGCTTCAGCAAAAACGTAGAAGTGCAGAAAATTGTAAATGAAAGCTCAACTTACTATGTATATTGCTTTTTATTTCTCTCATTTACTATTACTATTTGTCAGTATTTAAAATGAGGGACATTTTCTCTTGATTGCACATTTCAAAGAGTAGCAATAGTTTTTGCTATTGAGAAGCCCAAGCATTTAGTTCGGAATGGGTTATATTTGACTGAAGGGAGTGAAAGTGTTTTCAACTTTCTAAGGAGTGAAATGAGCACTTAACAGAACATGATAGCTGGGCAAAGAATTTGAGGAGGGAAAGCACACAGAGAGAGGGAGAAACAGTAGACACATTTATAGAGGAACACTATATAAGTGTTTACATATTAATGCTAACCTCCAAACCAAGAAGAGAAACTAGGGTGCTTATTCGGGTTTTAAAGGGAAACAAAGCTATAGTGGACAAATTCAGAAACAGGCATTCCATACAGAAGGGGAGGCAAATGAAGTAGGAATATCAAAGGGAAGTTCCCCGCACCATTACTACACATGACAGTAGTAGCTCCAAAATATTAATTAGGAATGTTAAATTTATTTATTGTTTGTTTGTTTGCCTCTGGGTGGCTTACAAACATTAAAACAATGAAACAATAAAAAATCATAATAATACTAATACTTTTGCTAGCATCTTGTAAACCCATAATTAATTTACAAATGCATAAAATGTTCTTCTGTGTAGCATGGATCCCCAACACATTTGGAGTCACAGGCATATCTGGAATTTTGAAAGAATGCTAGAGACATTACTACTATAAATTAGTGGCTGTGATGAATAATGCTAGTCTCAAAATTACCATTTATCAGAAAAGGATTTTCCCTAACACCCCTTATAGCTTCCCACTTGATCCCTACCAGATCATGTCACATTTGTCAGTGGAGAAGCAAAATGCCTCTGGGGTCTGTGTTGGATTATATTGTTAGAAATGCAATTTATGTTTGAAGCTGGAGTTTTCTTGTAAATAAAACCTCATTCAGTCAAACTTGACTACTGATATTTTCATGAACATGTCTGTATAGTTTTCTTGCAAATGATACACAAGTAGTATGCTATTGACATCTTCCAGGATATTTTATCAACTTTCCAGTCATGCTTGCAACCTTGGATTTTCCTAAAGTTCTTCCAACTTCTCACTAGCTCTTTTTTGAGTTCAGACAAGGCTACTTATGTGCTGCCACCTAGCTGAATACAATGGCATGGTAAACTCTAAAAAACTAAAATTGGGAGAGGCAGGGAGCCTTATAGGCATCAAGATATATATATATTGCTACGTCCAGCAATGGTCCTGGGCACAAAACTGGGGACTCAAATTATGTACTGTAAGCCTTGCATAAATAAATATACAGCCGTGCAAATATTTTAAAATAAAAACAAAACCCAACCCAATATTTGCTGAGAAAGCCCTTTTACCCTCGAACATATATATTTGCAAAACTCAAACAAAATTATTCAAAACGATAGAACTGAGTTATTTGGCAAGCTCCCAGGACTGGAAATCCAAGAAAATCAGTGCTGTCATGTGGTCACATGTTGGGGGAAGCCAAAAGTCAAGTAATTTCTGACAAAATAATGATCTTGTAATTGGAGAAATTTTTATCTCAAAACCAATCCTTAACATTTCAAGTTTTCTCCCCCCACACTTACATTTACTTCCATATGTAATTCATTACGTTATATATCTATTTTATGTGTTTATCAGACATGAGATGTTTACTATATTTTTTTTGTAATTGCAGTATCTCATGTTGTGATAATAACATCTGTGGCATACAGAATTATTTGGATCCCATCATCATAGGCATAACTGTCCTTGATTTCTGGACTACTTCTATTTGAAATTACCAAAGATTCCATGAAGCTTATTGAATACACAGAATGGCATCAACAATCCTTGTCCTATAACCTGTAGTTGTTAAAATTCCCTATCACAAGTATATGAGACAGAAATATGACAGTTACAAAGGAAATAGCAAAAAAAAAATCTTGGAATTGTTAGGTGAATATAAGGAAGAACAGTTATCAGAGGATCTATTATTTAAAAAAGCTTAAATAAAGAGGATTTTGAGCATGATGCAACAGGTCACAATCACTGAAAAAATTCATTGTGTGGAAAGCAGATAATTTGAGTAAGTTCTACACAATTTTTCTAAGAAATAAGCCTTAGGGAAGTATATATAATATTATAACCTAACAATATATGGATGTTCACAGGAGTTTTCCAAGATGTCAGTATAATTTGCACACATAGATTATGTTTGTATAACACATCTGTCCACTTTTCTTAAAAGTGTGCTACTGGGTTTTTTGGGCAGCACTACATTTTCACCACTTGATAACTTCACATGATTTATCAGGAAAAATCCCAAGGTTCTAAAAAGAAAGATGGAAAGAAAGCTCATGGAAAGCTGCCTTATATCACATCAGATTTTGGCTCTCTTAGCTCAATATTGATCTTCATAGCTTTGAAGAATGTCCACTTCTCAGTGATTCTAGGCATTTTACAATATAAAAATGTCAGAACAATAAAATAAAATAATTTTTGTCATTATATGTCTAAAAGTAAAGCATCTGGATTAATTACTATCATCTTGCTAAGGTTTCAGAGTATAATCTTTCAACTTTTCCTGTACACACTACAGGTTGGCTGTATCACTGAGCTCCATTTTGAAAATGTGATGAGCATCCCTAAAGCAATGATATCTGTAGAAAGTATCTTTTGCAGGGTAAGTAGCAAAACATAGATATGCTTGGTTGGATTTTGGATTCCACCGATTTGTATAGTTGCAGACAACTTTAGCACAATGTTTACGTTGTATAAATGATATACTGCACTCTAATGGAAATTTTATTCCTAGAATTGTAAAATTTGTGCCTAGTTCACTGAATAATAATAATGAAAAAAGAGTTGATGACAGTGAAGATCAGATTTACCATTTTTAATAAATCTTCTGACTGAACAGCCTGCCCAGATAACAGATAAATTCTAGCAAGACCATAGGCCTGATCTTGAGACATTAGTACATTAATCCACTGAATTGTTTTTAGGAGGCAGCAATCACTTCCTATTAGGGAGAATGAAGCTTGTATATCCCAACCATTGATAGGATTGTTCATTCATTAGCTGAAAATGATGGAAATCAGGAATGGGCTTTTCTTACAAAAGTGGTCAGGTAAATGGACTACAGCAGACATGTCAAACGCAAGGCCCGGGGGCCAGATGCGGCCCGCGAAGTGGTTTCATGTGGCCTGCAAAGCCATCCTGGAAACAGTGAGGGAACGGCTCCCACTGCCTTGGCCCTGGCTCTGGTCCAGGCCGGCTGGGAGCCAATGTACAATTTTGTGGTGGCCATCTATGCTGAAATGCATTCAGTCTTAGCTCCACAAAGCCGTCTGGAACCAGCGAGGAACCAGCCCCTGCCGTGTCGGCCCCACTCCCTGGGTGCATGGTGGGGAGGTGTCACCCTTTGTGAGGAATGAAGAAATGCACCATCGCCTGGAAGTGGCCAGCAAATGGGCCTCACCTACTTCACATATCCGGCTTGATGGGCTCCAGGGGCAGTGAGGCTCCTCCAGTGGACCATGCCTTGGCACTTGCCCCGGTCCCATCCCCTTCTGCCAGAGACCGTCAGATCTGTCCCACTCCTGGCCAGGCCCCCACAGGCACCCTTGATGCGAATGATGTAGAGCTGGCCACGCCCACCCAGTAGGCCACACTCACTCCATCCACGCCCACCCAGTAGGCCACATCCACCCTGGCCACACCCACCTGCCCCCCCCCCCCAGGGCAACCACAATGCTGATGCGGCCCTCAATGAAATTGAGTTTGACACTCCTGGACTACAGGTTTTGCTTTATATGGCAATTGCAAAAAAAGCTAGACACTTGTTTGTTTTAATGAAAGCTGGCAATCTAGGTTTATTGCTCATCCAAAAGAGCAAGTGCCCTCTTGCCCCAGCCTTTTTGGATGACCATGTAAAGTTACTTGCATTAAAGCATAAGGGGGAAAAATCTGATTACCCTATTACTTCTGTAATCTGATGCCTTCAGGATATGCCAGGAATTCCACTCCCAGAAATTCCCAGTCAGCAAATTTGCTAGGTTTTAAAGCATAGCTTTAACTAATTCAGCTTTCTGTCCCATATGCAAAAACCAGCAATTCTGTTATGCCTATAAATCAGTCAGCTTTACAGGAAGGGTATATACTATATGAAAGATAGAGAGAAAATAGTGCTTATGTGCAATTCATTTCTGCTCCAGATTAAGATGTTTAAAATGATTAGAACTGAGATTAATTTTTATGCTCCCACAAAGACTGAAGGATCATAATTTAAAACTATAGGCTTCAGTCCAAAACAAACTGATCTGGGAATAAATCCCTCTTGAACTGAACAGTCTATGTCACAAGATTGCACTGTCAAGACTGCAATCCTGCATTGATGTCTTGGTTTAAACCAGAGCTTTTTAAAATAATGGTTTGTTGAAGATACCACTGTGGTGTTATTTGTTCATGCAATAATCCAAATCACAATGCATAGGTTCATACATTATACTAAACTAGAAACAAAGAAATCACATTATGGCTTAATCAAATCAGCCAAGGTAGAGAATTGTCTGTGAATTTCACAATTCATACACACGCAATTTACATTCTCCCTGACATCTTAATTATGATGATTTTTAGGGGCATCTTTTCTGTTTATACCAGCACTTTAATTAGAAAGATAAGAGAACAAGGCAAAACAATAAATCTACTAGTGCTCTTTATAATGTGTCATGCACTTGGAATCATGTTTAATATTGGAAACTGCACACACATACACACACAAACATGGTGTTTCATTACACTAATAGGAAAGCAAGCTCATTAGCTTTAACCTTTATGCTTACTCTTTGCACTCTCCCCAAAGGCAACCTCCCAATTCCTTGAGATATTTCAAACAGGAATAGGAAATAAATTATACAATTACTTAGCCCATTATACAATTAGCTCACCATAGAGATGGAAATCAATCTGTCTTCTAAAACATTACTCTGCAAGGGGGATGGCAAGGCTTATCAAATACTTCTTTTTACAAATTGAATTTTTTTACAAATAGTTCTATCACTATTCTTTTCCAATCTGTGTCCTGGCACATATTTAAAAGTTCATTTAGTCCTTTAGAAACTGATGCTGGTCTTTTATTATTTTTTTTTCTCTTCTTGATCTTCTCAACTTCCTTCTTTAGGAAATGCTTCTACTGGTATTTGAATACTTTCCGATCCCTCACAGAAGCAAATTGGCCATTGCTAGCCACAAAAGAGTGGTGCCTTTCCTATACAAATAGTATGATTACCCATGGCTTAAATTTACAGAATAGAAATAGCAAGACATATTAGCATCTCTCTGAATCTCAGGTGATAATTGAAAGGAAAATCCACAGGAAAGGACTCTTTAAAAGGCAGAAAATACCTATCTGTTGTTTATAGCAATACATCTGTGCCAAGGTACAAACTAGCCAGATGAGGAGATATGCACCGGAAGAGAGCCATCAGAAGCAAATATATTGAAGAAGGGAGTGTGGGAAATGTTCTTTGTGGAAATGTCACAGACAAGGAAGATAGTTTATCTTCTGTGTGTTAATCTAAGCAGGATTAACTAAGAAATGGAAGGTGTATTGAAACAATGGGAAAAGAAGACCTGAAGCCTTCATCTCCAGACAGATAGTACTGTAAATCCCAAAAAATACATGGAAACTGCAAGGAAAGAAATAATAATTGAAGGTAATCCAGTGTGGGTTTGTGTTCTAGAATTGTCATTCAGGGATATCTCCTGTCCTGAGTCACTAGAAGGCAATCCACAAAGACTCCATTGGTTGAGAAAGTGATGAAGGAAGTTCTCTGAAGTGGAATTATCATTATCAGCAAAATCTGTTGGAAAGGTTGTTTTCCTTAGAACTGTATTTGAAAAATGAATGCAGACACGTTGTTCTGGAATAGCAGTGCAAGAATAAAGCAGATCTGATAGTCAATATAAACATAGCAAAAGGGCAAATATGAGAGTCACTTATTTCAATAAGTACACCGACTTTTTCCCCTTAAGTTTGATTTTATCCTCTATCATTTGCTTCTCACCTTTTCAACAAAAACTCAAAAGTACATGTCTTTTCTTTCTAGGAAATTTAGTAAAGGTTATGATTTCTTTAAATCTTCATGTTCAAGTAGGAATTACAAACCTGAATTCTTTTTCATATCTACACTTGTGTAAGCAGGATTGCATCTATAGAAATGAATGTGTAATGGCCATTAGGGATAACAACAACTTTATTTTTTTAATCTTATTCATTCATTTATTTTGTCTCTCTAAAAACAAAAACAAAGCTTTTCAAGGGGCTTTTTTTTTTCTTGAAAAGTAACTATTTCTGACAAAAGCAAAAAGTAACAGCATTTTTGCACAACCAGCAGGAGGCGATGAGATCTTCTCTCAGCTGAGAGCAGACTGTCAAAGCTGGAATGCTGCTTACTCCTTCATACATCAATATGGGAATAAAAATATCTTACATTGCGGGGGTTTTTTCAAGTCTGGAAAACCAATTAAAAATGTTCCACCATGTAAGCTAACTGAGCAAAGGCATGACCTGTGTATTAGATAGGCAAACTTTGGGTTTGGGAATTCCTACATTGGTAAATCCAACACATAAAGCTGAATATGGAATGTGGTTTAAAAGGATATGTGGAGGATGGACACAATGGTAAAATAATAACTGGCATGTAAATATTTTAATAAAACCATTAAAATAAATAAAAGCACCAGACACTGCCTCTTGAAACAGTTTTAAGCAGACACATTTTCTGTTCTTTCATTTCTGGCTACAAGTAAAAGGGAGGAGCCACTTTTAGGCTCTTATTGAAATCTCTGCTGGACAATAACTTCATCCACGTTTTGCATTTCATTCCCCCATAAAAGTATCAGTGGGATTCTGCAATTTCCTTTCCTAGTGTGGCTCAGTGGATGAGAGCCAACAAGACCTCACTCATTGTTTGGCCTAGCCAAAGAACCTGGCACATCCTCCAGGCTAGGAAGAGCTCCATCAGCACTTGCCTTGTTTCCAATCATTTTGCATAAGAGCCTTGCCCTATCCAAGGGCAGAGCTTTGGACTGAAAGTAGAGGAAGACGCTCTTTCTCAAATCACTAGCAGAGGTGTAGGGTGCAGAGGAGCTGAAGTGGAAAGCACCACCTAAGGCTGTTCATCTCAGCCAAAGCATCTGGTTCCTGCCTCACCCACAGCTGTCAGTATCCCAAGTCTGTTATCCTTCCTTGGCATCTGATTTGGTGAGAGGAGGAAAAATCTTACCTCCTCCGAATAAAACTCTTTATAATTTTGTATCATTTGGATCATTGCAATATGGTTTTCCCTGCACTCCTCCAAAAGCTTACAATAAGACCCTTCAGGGTTAAATTAGGATTAGTGGAGGGGAAAATAGATGGCTAGGAAAAGGAAGTTTGCAGGAAGGCAGGAAGGGGTTGAGAATCCAAAAAGATAAAAATGTGCAGGGGAAGGATCACCTGGTTGTAGGGATTCCAGAAGCGGATAGATCGACTGCATCAGTTCTGCCTTCCGCCTGGCTTGTTAATTGTTCTGGTGGGTGTGGGGGGGGGGATCTCTAGGGAGGAAGTTGCTGAAAAATCCTCAGGAATATCGAGGTCCAAGTTATCGAATGCGGGGCGCAGGCTGAAGCCTCCGCCTCCCGCGGCAGAAACCGCTAGACTCGAGATGAGCCGCTTCTCGGCTTCCCGGAGGGAGAAGTGGTAGACGGGGCTGAATTTTCAGCTTCTGAAAAGCAGACCCAAAGATGCTTTTTCACAGGGCAACTGGACTTCCTTGTTTTTCTTTGAAGACGTTTCGCTTCTCATCCAAGAAGCTTCTTCAGAGAAGCCAAACGTCTTCAAAGAAAAACAAGAAAGTCCAGTTGCCTCGTGAAAAAGCAACTTTCGGACAACTGCCACCCGGATGACTGAGAACCTCCATAGTGATCTAGCAGCAGAGCCTTCTCTTCACCCAGACAGGCCCCTCTCAGCAGGCCCGGGGCAAACTGGATGGAAACGCCAAGCAAAAAAGCGGCAGCTTTGCGCCGACTTAAGCAAGCGAATAACTAAAAGAAGTAAATGCGGACAACTCAGAGGAGTTTCATCCCCTTTGGCTGACTGAACGTTAAGAGTTTTTCCGGAAACTATCGGGTGGTTCGCTTTCACGCCCCTTTCTTGCCTTGCCTCGATCGTTCCCGCGGGTCAAATTGCCGTTGGGAGTTTGGAGAGGCCCGTGGGAACAGGATGAGGGGCAACAGAGTACTAGCCACGGGATCCAACATTTTGGCTATTCGGAGGCGAGCCTGTTATTTACTCATCCAACCGGGGCGGGGGAGAGCCAGATCGACCCCTAACGAGCCCAGAGAGCGATGGCGGGGCCTAGAGGCTGCTCCTCCGGCGCGGTGGGCTCTGGGACAGCCACGCAGCACTGGGAGCTTGGCGGCGTCGGCGGTTGAAGGCGCCGACAAAAGCGGGCCGCTCGGCGCCGGGGACCGAAGGGCCGCCGCCTGCCCTGAGGCCACGTTAAGAGTGGCTTTGAAAGGCGCGGGGGGAAATGGATACCGCAGAACAAAACGCTTCCGCCAATTGCCAATTCGCCGGGGAGGCGGGAAAAGAAAGGCGAACGCGGGGCGGAGGAAATTGGCCCTCGGATTGAAGCCTTTCCGGCGGGGGCAAAGGGCGCCTGAGGGCAGGCCGGGCGGACGCTCTACTGACCCAGATCGTCCTCCGCCGGCCTCCTCCTCCTCCTTTCAGGCCTCGGCGCTCGGGCCAGGCGGGAGCGGGGTTCAGGGCTCCTCTGGCCGCTCCCTTGAGGGGGGTCGAGGGAGAGGAAGAGGCGCAGAGCAAAGCCGCCTCCGCGGGGCCCTCGCGGGAGGCCTCGGAGAGCCCTTCTACGGGCAACCGGCCTGCCTCTGGCAAATAAAATTCCCTCGGCGGGCAGCGATTGGTCTCCCGACTTGTTCGCCCTTCGGGAGGAATTGACGCTTGCCGCCCGATCCCGCCCTTCCTTCGGGAGCGTCTCCCCCCCTCCCCCATCCGCCTCTCTTCTGGAGGAGGAAACTGCCGCGGTGGGGTCGCCTCGTCCTGAAGAGTTCTCTCGGCGTTCAAGTTTCACTTTTTTAGCCGGGTCGGGGCCGTTGCGCTTTGGGCTTTGCAGTCCGAGGTTTATAGGGGCTTCTTGAAAAGTCCCTAGGAAACCCCTCTCCGCACGGATTGGGGCCAAATGTTGCCTATAAAGGAAAAAGACTTTTCCAGGGCAGAGGAAGGCAGGGCGCTTAGGAGATGAAACCAAGCGGCGCGAAAGTATCCCGCGGAGAAAAGCAGCTGGGAATCGCGGCGGGCTGCGCATGGAGCAGCTGGGGTGGAGGAATCGAGAGGAGAGCTCTTGGGGGGACGAGCCTCCTGGGAGAGTATTAGGGTAGCGGGCGCGGTGCTCCCCACCCCCTTCCTTTGCTTCTCTACTTCGCCGCGAAACAGTTTTGTCGCCGCGGCACCGGAACGCTGCTCGCCATTAGCATTTCAAAGAGTCATCCAGATGTTTATTACAGTAAAAGAGGGCGAGTGCACAAGAGAGATCTCAATTATAAATCCTTGTATTTTTAAATACGAACTGTAAGCGATTCGAGTAGGTGCCTTTGCAAAAATTTTGACATGCTCGGGGAGGGAGGTTCAGTGAGAAGAAAACCAGGTCTGGAATTTTTCCCTGTCCCAAACCTGGATTTCAACCACAGTTTCTTTGCTCCTTGCTACTCTCTCAGCCTGCTTTTCTCTTTAGAAGGTAGCGGGAAAACTTGCCCGATAAAAAGATCTGCAGAAATTTGCACTCTTTGGCCCTGATCCTGAGCCTCCGAGGAAAATACTCAGTGACCTTCAGTTCCTAATCCATTAATATTTCCCAGACAGTCGCTTTGAAACAAGATGTCATAGACCCCATTAAAATTTGTTTCTTTAAAAATGAACTTGCGCCATCGAGAAAGCCCGCTGGAATTATCCATCAGTTCCTTGCAGTGCCTAAACTGTTTCTGATCTCGGCTCGTTTCGGTTCTTGCCCAACTTCGATTAGCGAGGTGGGTCGAATTCACGCCCCGGGAAACAGCAGCGAAAAAGTGTAAATCAAAAAGAAAGAGTTCCTATTTTAGAAAAGGTGAAAGGGTTTTCCCAACTGCCCAACTTTAATCTTTAAGCAGGGAGGCTTGGTCTCTGTCTATGGGATAAACAAGCCCTAAAGCTGGTTTCCAGATTCCCCCGTTTTATTATTTCAGCGAAGGCACCGTTTTGTACCAACGATGTACGTTTTTAATCTTAGGTAGATCTGGATTTGCCTTGGGAAGGAAGGAAGGAAGGAAGGAAGGAAGGAAGGAAGGAAGGAAGGAAGGAAGGAAGGAAGGAAGGAAGGAAGGAAGGAAGGTTATGAAGAACTGCTTTTCATAATTCCTACCCATAGCGATTAAAATTACATATTACCAACACATCACAAAGTCCGTAATGTGATCTGGTTTGGATGACGAGCCAAGTTTTCCCCTATCAACTTGTCGGCTGCTTTATTCTCTTAATTGTAAATGTTTTTGTCTAAATAAATATTGGTGTGTGAACCTTTACGGTCTGTACGTACGTTCTGGTGTAAAGGATGAAATTCTAAACGAAGTGCCCAAGAAATAAATACGATCGATTTCTGAATGGGTACGCGCGGGTTGCACTCTAAATATTTCCCTTACTATTAGGTTTGCTTTGTAAAGAAAATCAGCCACTGAAAGTAATGATTAATCCATTGATTCATTCAAAAACCTAAATCTCAACAATTTATTTCTTAAAATTAATAATGGGAAGATGTCTTGAATATTGCAATTAAGCTTGTAAGCAAAATATAATCGAAGTAAACAAGTTTCTACGTTTAGTCAATGCAGTCGAGATTTGTTCTACTGAATTACACGGGATAATCCTACCCGTTCCTTGTAGCATTCGGGGAGGGGGGGGGTCTTTTCCTTTTCATGGAAAAAGTGATTCAGTTCTTCTTGCCAGCTGCAGCAAGAAGGATGTCCAGGAAAGCCACCCAACTTGGTCCAACCTATACCAATCCCCTTCTCCTCCGCGATCCAGGCCGCATTTTGCCTTGGGCTGAAGCCAGAGGCTGCCCAGCCTCTGGCAAGAGCCAATCAGAGCGCGCCTTCCAGCACGTGGAGGAGAGGGAATCAAGAGCCAAGCGATTGCAGTGCAGTCACTACCCTGGTTCCTCGTGTCCTGGGCAGGAAGAGGGGCGAGCCTCAGCTGCTGCTTAGTGGGGGGAGGGGTACCAGCCCCGGCCAAACTTCAACCCCCGCACGGCCCGGGAGAGTACAAGCAAGCCAAAGCCATGAGCAGCCAATACCAAGAGGAGAGCTGCTCCGAGAGGCCCGAATGCAAAAGTAAATCGCCAACTTTGCTCTCCTCCTATTGCATCGACAGCATCCTGGGCAGGAGGAGCCCTTGCAAGATGCGGCTGCTAGGAGCAGCTCCTAATCTGCCGCCTCAGGCCAACCGGACGGAGCCGGACAAGGCCGGGCAAGGTGAGAAGGGGTTAAGATCGCGAGGAAAGGAGGGTGGCAACATAGCTTCGAAGAGATGAGAGGCAGACCCCTGCCTTGCCCGCAGTCCTGGATATCGACTGACCTCTTCCACTCCACCCTTGGCCCAGGGACTGCGTGGGGAGGGCGCGCTGCTAAGTAGCCGGGTCAGAAACTCGGGCGGTCCCAAGTTGAGCTGTCGGGCAGCTGAAGGCCGAACCGCTTTCCAAAGAACTCCGCTCCCCATGGATTCCGTTGTCTCAGTCACCCTCTCCGGTGCAACGGGCTGGATCCCGGCAGGGTTTACGCTACTCGGGGATAAAGGGGCGTGCGCGGGGGGGGGGGTTGGTTGCAAAACCGAGGGTCTCTTTTTCTGCGCTCCTCACTTTACGGGTTTGTGTGGGTGGCGTTATGGTGGCAAATATCAACCGCTGCCAAGAGTTCTGTGCGGGTATTTTCTCCAACTTGGCAGTCCCTTTGCCCCCCCCCCAGGCCTAGATTAAAAACGAAGCCCTCTGGGTGCCGGGGAGAGGGGAGCACCCTCCGGTTCAGTGTCCAAACCTTGTAGGAAATTGGATGTTCCGTTCTGATTTTCTTCATGAGGGGAGAGAGGAAGAGAATTCGGCTTCTTCTAAGCCACTTTCTCTCCGGTCTGGAGTTTCAGGTCGGTTTCAAAGGCGGGTCTGTCTTGCTACCTCCAAAGAAATGTGGAAATTAATTTGACAGAGCCCCGTAGGTGTCAGATGCCAGCTGGAGGAGAGAGACTCCCTTTACTTGATATTTGAAGGTAATAATGTTTGGAGTCAAAACGAGGTTGGGAGACGTTCTCCGGCAATGCTGTTTGCTGCAGCTGCTTTCAAATATAAGCTTGGTTCTACATTCTGCAAACCTGCCTGAAATCTGCAAACGAGCAAAACAGACTTTGTATGTTATTACAGAAAGGGGGAATTGCCTGGATTCTAACGGAATTCCTTCGGGCTCTATTGACTCACCCTAGACAGCTGGGGAGGAAGATGGGCGGGTTGGGATGACTCGCGCCGGGACTTTTTGCAGGAGGGGGCCCTCTCGCCAAGAAGCCCATCTGTAGCTACTGAACTGACGACCCGTGCATGCATGTCTCTGTCTCTGGCAGGACCAGGCAAGGGCAGCCCGCCCGGGTTCGAGACGGGCGAGCTGCATCTGCCGCCCAAGCTGCGCCGCCTCTATGGGCCTGGTGGGGGCCGACTGTTGGCGCGGGCCGAGGCAACCGCCTCGTCGTGGGACTCCCTCAAGATCAGCCAGGCGCCACAGGTCAGCATCAGTCGAAACAAGTCCTACCGGGAGAACGCGCCCTTCGCGCGGATCGCTCCTACCCTCGACGACTTGGGCAGTCCTGGAGGTGGCGGCGCCCCCGACGGCCGGTCGGGCCGAGGGGAGGAACTGCTGGAGGAGGACGAGGACGAGGAGGAGGAAGAGGAAGAGGAGGCCGAGGAGCTGGACGAGGAGCTGGACGAGGAGGACGAACTGCTGACAGAGGCCAAAGACGCCCGACGGAGCTCGGGGCCCGCGGGTGGGACTGGCGTGGGGCCTGCGGCGATGGGAAGCGAAGGTGCCGGCGGCTCGCCCAAGGAGGAGCTGCTGCTCCCTGCCGACGAGCTGGCCGACGGCAAGGATGGCGAGGACAGCGTGTGTCTGTCGGCGGGCAGTGATTCCGAGGAGGGGCTGCTCAAGAGGAAGCAACGCCGTTACCGCACCACCTTCACCAGCTACCAGCTGGAGGAGCTCGAGAGGGCCTTCCAGAAGACCCACTACCCCGACGTCTTCACCAGGTAGGGAATGAACTGCTGAGACAAGCTAGCCTCCGAGCGGCTCCAGAGTGGGAAGGGGTTTCTAGGTCAGGAGGGAACGTGGAAAGAACTCTTAGGGTTGAGGAAAGAGAGCTGCCGGATCAGGAAAGACGGGCCGATGGGGCAGAAAATCCTCTGGGGAGAAAGTTTTTAAAATATTTGTTTCGGTTTTTGCACCGACACGATCAGAAGGAGGAAACAGCTAGGCATAAAGAAAGGGTACTGCAGGGCTGGAAAGAGGGAAGAGATTTGGTAAGAAAAGGAGATGCGCGTCTTCTTGGATCTTCTTCGGGTCGTCCTCCACAAAACTCACTTTCGTGCCCCGCTTCGCTTCTCCCTTCCGCTATTCCCCTACTTTGGGAAGTCACCTTTCCCCAGATTCAGCGGCCTTTACGAGTTAGCGTGCCCGGCTCTCCGCTGGACTTCGGGCGTTAAGCTAGTCTGCCAAGGACAGGTGTGGCCGAATTTTTGGCCACCTCGTTGCCAAACTCCAATCTATTTTTGCCCTGATCCTCTGGCTAGTCTGTCGGGTGTCAGTTTCACAGTTTTCCGTTGAAGCTGGAAAGCTGCCCTCTCAATGGAAGTCACATACATACACATAGGGAAAGATCAAAGTGTTCCGCTTTGGAAGGCTAAAAATATGGAGCGAGGCGGCAGCGTTCGGCCAGAGCATTTTGGCAGAGTCTGCAAGGGCTGGCTTGCCTACTCGCGGACGGAAGTAATTTCTGGACGGGGTCTGGAAAACAGGAGATGGGGAAAAAATAGAGGGGGGGGGGACGGACGAGAAAGTGTTGCTATTCTTTCGATGCGCCTCAACTTAGAAAGGAAACTCCGGTCAAGCTGAGAACTAGCGGTCTTCTCCTGAAGCGCTGGGCGGAACTTTCGGTCCCAGCCTCCATGCAAAAGTAAAATGGCTTCCAGAACGTTTGCATCTTGAGAGGAAAAAACCTTCGCCTTTCCTTAGCTTCAGGTTTGCTTTGGGGTGAGCTTAATTCATCAGAAAACAAGCAATTCCTGTATTAGCCCTTCCGAAATGATAGCTATTTAATTAATAATATCAATCAATTAAGTATTCAGCCCTTTGTTTAGGAATTCCTTCCTTCCTTCCTTTTTGCAGGAGCCCAAATGCTCCCAGTCTATTGCCAACAGAGAAGCAAAAGTAGGCGCTGCTCGCCCAGCTCAGCCCCTTCCCTAAAAGCGTAGCGAAGGGGGGGGGAGATGTTGTTAACTGAGAAGTCGTGTCCGACCCATCGCGACCCCATGGACAACGTTCCTCCAGGTGTTCCTGTCCTCCACCATCTTCTGGAGTCCATTTAAGTTCACACCCACTGCTTCAGTGACTCCATCCAGCCATCTCATTCTCTGTCGTCCCCTTCTTCTATTGCCCTCAATCTTCCCCAGCATTAGGCTCTTCTCCAGTGGCCAAAGTACTTGAGTTTCAGCTTCAGGATCTGGCCTTCTAAAGAGCAGTCGGGGTTGATCTCTTCTAGGACCGACCGGTTTGAACGCCTTGCAGTTCAAGATACTCGTGCTGAACGGCCAAAGGCGTGGGATTCTTTGCCGGAGGAGCTCTTACTCTACCAAGTTCGTAGGCAATTTTCCCGGGTGCGAAGAAATTAATTCTCCATCTGAAAAGTCAGCAGTTTACTCGCTCTTCTCCTTTTTGTCAATTGTCTGGGATTCTTCCTCTACTTTTCTTCTCTTCTGAGGAAGAGAGGAAGAGGGAGAGAGGGGCGTCTCTTTAAATTCGTTAACCTGCCACAGCGCACATTATTTCCGCGGGAAGAGGGGCTGCGTTTGGATGATGGAAAGAAACCGAGGGATCCCCTTGCTTAAGGCGGTTTCTTCGCTAGCGTTTTATAGCCGCTTATTCTGTACCAGTCAGTCAAACTCGGTTGTGGCGCTACAATGCCCGTCTTCCTGACTGATACGCAAGCGACCTTTCCAGACTAGCCAGAACCCAGAAAATCGCCCCACCTTTTCACTGAAAAAGGGTCAGCGGAGCACACCAAGCGGCCTGGTTCCGGTGCCAAAACCGATGAACAGGGGGTGGTGTCGGTTTTTCCACTGACCCGGTCGCACGTCAGCGCACAAATGCGCCGGGTTCTTTAAATCGTTCCTACAGATCGGTCCGGTGGCTCCCTTTTTGGCAGCCCGAAGGCGCTAGCTATTTTTTTCTTCTCGAGCCCGGCCAGACTCCCACTTTGGCCGGCACTGTGCTTTTCTTCCGAGCGGAGGGAGAGCCAATTATCCCGGGAGTCGTCCGGATTCGAAGTAAACAGATTGTGAGCAGTTTCCTAACATCCTAATGGTTTCCGATTTGCTTTAATTGTTGCAATAATCACCCCAATGAAGGGCTCGCGTTGCAGCTCAATGGGTCTCCCCTGTGCTGCCGCGTGGTATTTGGAGGTGGGAGCCTTCGTCAAAGGCCTTGGCTGGAGATGCCAGAGGGGAGGTGGGCTCGGGCTTGGCTCCTCCTGGGGAACGCAGCCCTCTTTCGCACCTTCTTTCTCTGTGGAGAAAAGGGGAATAGTAAGAAAGTAAATTGAGCTTGGGGGGAAGCAACAGGTAAAGCCTGTCTGGGCCTGTTTGATACCAGCCAGCTAACGGTGAGGCTTAGGGTAAAGTATTTCGTTCTTTGATGCAGGAATGGGAGAAGCAGGATAGGCCAGGGAAACCTCAAAATGTGGGATATCCCACCACCACCAAAAGACTTCAAGGCAAAAAGCAGGGGGGTAGCCTGAGGTGGAGCTGGGCAGATGGGGTTAGCTTTGATCTGAGCAAGGGAGGAGGAGGAGAGGGCAGAATTGAACCTTGGCCTTATGCAGTTTCTACCTCATTCTCACCCCACTGGGTCTACCTGCTCCCAGGTTTTCACCTGAGCACCTGTCTTGTACTTTTTTCCCTCCCAGGGAAGAGCTGGCGATGCGTCTGGATCTGACTGAAGCCAGAGTGCAGGTGAGTGTGTGTGGGGGGGGGAGTTGGAAATTGAAGAACCAGGTATCAGTTGGGCAGGGCAGTGCTTCTCCAATATTTTTTCCAAGACAATGTTGAGGAGGTCTCCAACAAAGCTTCCTTTCTTTCCCCACGGCAATGAACACCTCCTGGCAATTTTTAGCCTCTCCCAAAATATTTCAAAGGGCAAGCCAGGCACATTGGTGCAAGAGCAAAGAGGACTCAGAAGAGAACAGGGGGTTCCCTTCTCAACCCCCACCCCAAAGAGATTGGGGTCAACTACTGTTCCTGTTTTCCTTTTGGGCTTGAGCATGCCATTTTATTCAAGTAGGTTGGGGGGGGGGTGCAGAGTTGCCTCTGCAACAGTGCAGAAGGCCAACCATACCTCCCAACAGATGGCTTGGCCTTTGGGCTCTGCGCTGAGCAAATCACTTTACACAGAAAGCCAAGTGCAGCAAAAGCATCATAAATTCCATATGGCTCATTTAATACACAACAGCTTCTCGCATTAGAGGAGTAATGAAGAGCCCAGTTCCCTCCTCTCTGTTGACACATTTCTCTATTGTCAAACAGAGATGTGACAGCAACTCAGGATTTTCAGCTCAGGGGAATGAGTCGTGGGAAAGTTAAATAACTAAAAAAAGAGCGTGAACAAGAGCCTGAGACCCCCCTTCCCCTCATCACCCATCTTTCTTTCTCACCCTCCCCTTCATTCTCATTCATGGGAGACGATGTAATTAAGGAGAATATGAATTATTAGAATCCCTTGGTTTACCTTTGAGTATACCCAGACTTATTAATTCAATAAGAGGCAGAATTTCCAGGGGAGGTGGACCTATTGCTAATTGAGTTGGAAACAGGAAAGGCGTACTGGGGGATGCCAAATTTTTCTTTGCCTTCTTTAATGTTCAATTCCTGGGCTGGCTGTGGTAGGGCTATAAAGAGGGCCTTCTTGGAGGTGATCAGAGCAAATGCAAGGAAGTCACAATTTTTGCCAGCTATAATGTTTTCCTTCTTTCTCTCTCTTTCCCAAATTCTTTTATTTGGTGGAGATGGAATCAAAATTCTTAGAGAGCAAATTCTCACCTTCTGTTCCTTTCATTGTTGTAATTGTTAATGTGATTGTGCGACTTAAGCTCTATTGTTTTAAAACAGGACAAAATATGCCAATGGCTGATATAAAGTAACATTAGTTACTTTATGGAAATTCATTCACCCAAGTTTTGGTTTAAAAAATGTAGGAACGACAAAGCTTTCTCTTTTGCTCTTTCTCAAGAAAGAACTAGACTAGAGGAAGGGCAGACCTGCAGAGATTGTTAATGAAACTGCAGATGAATAGCTGCAAAAGATTATTTACTATTATTAATTCTCTCAGGTATCAGAGTCTTTAACATATTTAACCTGCCACCTAAGTTACCAAAAGCATTCAAGAATTTGCCAAATCTTTGGCACTGAGAAAGGGGAGGATAGAGAAAGTTACATGTAAAGTTTTAAAGACATCAGGAAACATTAGGTATTGCTTATTGAATATTGTAGCATATGTTTTAGTAGTTTATACTTCCCATTCACTATCTCCAGTCATTGGCGATGCTACCAGGGGATGGATGGGAATGCAGATCTAGATCAGTCAGATCAGGCAGAAAAAGAAACTCCTCCAATAGAGAACTAGTAACAACGAGCCTATTTCTACTAAGAGAAATGTATTTTAAAAGGTCATTCCAATGGCTCAGCCTGCTTTAAAGGGACAGCTAAAGAACAGATATTAGCAAAACATAAATGATCAGAATAATTTATTGCTTAAATATCTCCAAGAGTTTCCTTGATACATGGAAGACAGGGGGAACGGGGCATATCTGCCAGTCAGGGCTAACAGTCTAAATCCTCCCGGAAAAATAAACGAAGAATTGCTGTATTATTAACGATATCATAAAAAGTAGTTCTGTCCAGTTGGATTTTTACTTTTGAATAGGAAAACTTGAGAATAAGTCAATGTATGCCTCCATCTGTTAAAATCTTTAATTTAGATGTCTGCACCACTGATTTGACAGGAAACCATGAACAATCTGCTCAATCTCTCTTAAATTTAGCTGACTTTCTACCGCTGCGAGCCTTTGTTTTGGATTTAGGCAGAGTGAAAGAGCTTTGATCCATTCAGCCCTGCAGCCTTGGCTTACTTCTCTTGGTAGCTAAGAGGACCAATTTGCTTTGCTTCCTTCTAGAGAACAGACGAGAGACCCACATAGTCTGTCTATTAGACAGATTTCACAGCTGCTTCTAGGCGATGGAGGCGTCTTTCTTTTTAACCTCTGCCGGAAAAGTAGAAACGCGCTAAATGACTCGGGTGGCTTTCTAGATGAAACCACCCGGCCAAGCTTTGCGGCTGAATCCCCTCTTCCCCTGCTAGACGGGTCTGGCGAGGTTAGGAGCCGGTCTCTTGTCAGCTCTCCTCCGCAACGCCTCAGGGCGGCCCGGAGGCGGGTGACCGGGCTTCTGAAGATCGTTTGCTGGCCGCCGAGGAACAGGAGCGGAAAGGGCCGCGCTTACTAATCGCCTTGCCCTTGTTTTCTTTTGGCTTCCAGGTCTGGTTCCAGAACCGGAGAGCCAAATGGCGGAAGAGGGAAAAGGCCGGCGCTCAGAGCCACCCACCCGGCCTGCCTTTCCCTGGCCCGCTGTCGGCATCTCATCCGCTCAGTCCCTACCTTGATGCTAGTCCTTTCCCTCCTCATCACCCAGCTCTCGACTCCGCCTGGACGGCCGCCGCCGCCGCCGCCGCTGCCGCCGCCGCCTTTCCCAGCCTCCCGCCTCCACCGCCGGGCTCTGCAGCCTTGCCCCCCAGCAGCACCCCGCTAGGCCTCAGCACTTTCCTGGGAGCGGCTGTATTTCGGCACCCGGCCTTCATCAGCCCGGCTTTTGGCAGGTAAACTCCCCCCCCCCGCCCCTCAACTGGTCAGCGGCGGGCCGCAGAAGAGGTGCTGAACTTGTCCTGCCGCACAATGGTAAAGTGGGGAGGGGGGAGTTCCTCGAAGTACGCATGTGCCGCGTAGATCCAGAAGCACCCATTTCTGAAGTCAAAGGGGCGGAGCTAGGTGCAAGTTGGTTCTTGGGGAAGATGGTGGAACCCTTTCGTCTAAGGCAGGGGTAGGCAGCCTTGGCTCTTGTATGACTCGTGGACTTCAACTCCCAGAATTCCCGAGCCAGCAGGAATTCTGGGAGTTGAAGTCTACGAGTCATACAAGAGCCAAGGTTGCCTACCCCTGGTCTAAGGATTTGGAACACGGACTTTAAAAATTTTTTTCCAAGAATTCTCATTGCCAAGATTATTATTGTTCATGAAAGTTGAGGGGGGGGGAGCGATAGACGTACTCTTTTCAACCTCCCAGATTTGCTGCCCAGCCCTGGCTGCGAATACTCAGAAATTTAAGTTCTCTGTGTATCCAATATAGGCTTGGCTGCGGTAAGAATGGTGGTCCAACCTGTTCACCT
Source organism: Crotalus tigris (assembly GCF_016545835.1). Lineage (NCBI taxonomy): Eukaryota > Metazoa > Chordata > Lepidosauria > Squamata > Viperidae > Crotalus > Crotalus tigris. The sequence continues at coordinate 1,349,556 of NW_024096495.1, read as the reverse complement.
CAAGTAGCTAAAGAATTCCATTTGGGAGGCTGTAAGAGTTCAGCCTGGACACTCCTGTTTTTAAAATTATGGATTTGAAAAAGAAAAAAAAACTTGAGGGAATCACGTCTCATTTTCTCTATTCTAATTGGGCAGAGCAATTTAAAAAAGCTTTGGCAAGCGCCTTTCGACGATTTAAGTTTAAACGTATCTGTTAGAAGTTGCGCATCCCCCCTCCCCCAATGATCCGAGAGTTGGTAATTATTTCCCTATAACAAGAATATATTTTACTTCAAATGTTGACAGAAAGAATTGCGATATACATTGACCTAAAGTGGGGGGAGGGAAATCATAGGTGGGCCATATGTAATTAAACTCAGTGCAACGGAAAACTCAGTGTGTTCGGGAGAGGCGGCCAAGTTCTCTCGCTTGGAGGGCAGTCATCTGAATAGAAAAATGCAAATCAGGCAGGGGGAGGGAGGGAGGGGGAGATACTGTAGTTGCATTTCCTTGGATAAATTCAAACAATGAAATAAAAAGCCTGTAGCTAATTAAATAGACAACGAGACAGTGCCGGGTTTATTAAAACTGGAAAGATGAAAATACAAGGGGAAATATTAACAGGAGAACAAAAGGAAAATATATTCATTGGGGTACGACGCCACTTAAAACAAAATTATCTCTTGCAGGAGGAATGGAAATCCAAGTTAAATTAAGATTTTAAGGGGCGGGGAATGTCTACCAATGAAAATGAAAATGTTTCTGCTTCCCCTCCACAAGTAGAGTGACTCGATTTCCCAAACGTTACTGGATTACTACGCCCCCTACCGATCACGCTGTTCCTGCGCTTTAATGCTTTTCTTTAAACCCTTTTAAGTAGCCAGGTGTTGCAGCTCGCTCCCTCCCGCCAAAAACATTGAAAAGTCGCTGAACAGACTTTAATGGGCCGCCTTGCAAGTGAAGGAGCAGGGTGGGTGCAGGGAGAGAAAAACTCTCGTCCTCTTGGGGGAGATTTCCCTTTGCTCTTAACAAGCAACGTTTTTAGGAGGCGTGCAGGCGATTTGAAGCGGCTTCGGTTTTTATCTGCTACATTTATTAGAGTCCCCAGAGCTGCGGGACTAAAACTTCCAGTATTTCCAACTACGAGGGTTTCCACCCTTTTGCAAACGAAAGGCTACAGAAGTCTAGCCTAGTCGAGGCCAGGGCGGCCATTCTGAGTGGAACTGTACAGAGCCTCTCACTGAGCACGGCGGGTGGGCTGGGGACAGAGAAGCCACTCCAGAAGGAAACCAGGCGCCAGCCCCGGCTGCCCGTCCCAGAGCCTAGCCAGTCTGGATCTTAGTTGGTCCCTCCCGTTGCCTTCCGGGCCCGCAGTTCAATTCCTCGCCGCGCTGATGTCAGTAATCACCTCCTTGGTTAATGGAGAGCCCGTGTCTCTCGACTTGCCGGTCAAAGAGGGTCAGCTAAACAGCGCCGGGAGAAGCGCGGGCGAAAAAAGGAGCAGAGAAAGCATGTCGCAGATTGTGTCATTGCTAGGGGTTGCCGGAGCGTAATTGGAGTTCCGCTGTGAGGCAATCCGCTAGAACGGCACTCCCCGCTGGGGAGGGGGATCTGCGCGGCAGCGAAGCCGAGAGGCCGGCGCCGCTTTGGGCATCCGGGCGCCGGGAAGTTTTTCATAAGACGGGAGGGGGGGAGCCACAGACCGACACCCGGACTGAGCGGGCGAGCGCAGGTTCGGCAGACCCGCTAAGGACTATCGAAAGCCACCCTAGTCGTAGGTTGGAGGGAACGGGCGAGAAGTGCCGAGGCAGCCGACGCCTGCCTCCTTGCCTGGCCTCGCTCTCCGCGCAAGCCAGTTTCGACCGATTGCTAGTTTCTTGAAGCGAGCTACTGTCATCAACACATGGGCGACCCACCAACCAATAGACGCGACTCTGCCAGCCTGCCTGCAACGGGGTTTTCAATCTTCCTCTTTCTTGAGCCCCCTCCCACAACTTTCGGGTTCAGAAGGGCCCGCGAAAGATGCCCCGTCAAAAGCGCGCAGAGGTGTAGGCAGGCGAGGCTCCCTAAGTAGGGGAAATACGGAATTCAGGTTCCGGAGGAGGCGAGAAAGCGGACGCAAAAAGAGACTTCCTCGCTCTCCTGCGATTTCCTAGTCAGGCTCCTCCAATTCGTGGTTGGCAAGTCGTCGCCTTCCCGACTTTTGTTGCTTTGAAAAGCGGTCTGTCCTGCAAAGCGAATAAACCGAAACCGAAATGGCAGCCCCGCTCTCGCCGCCATAAAAGCAACCGCAGGAGTTTCGGCTACCTTAAGACTGACTGTCCCGCGTCTCCTTTGCTTGCAGGCTCTTTTCCACCATGGCCCCGCTGACTAGTGCTTCCACTGCGGCTGCCCTGCTGCGACAGCCAGCCCCCGCCGTGGACAACGCCGTGCAATCGAGCGGCCTCTCTGACCCGGCCTCCGCGGCAGCGGACCGGCGCGCCTCCAGCATTGCGGCGCTGCGCCTGAAAGCCAAGGAGCACGCGGCGCAGCTCACGCAACTCAACATCCTCCCCGGGAACAGCGCGGGCAAAGAGGTGTGCTAAGCCGCTCCCGGGGGGTTGGTGGGCGAATCGGCCGAGGCAGGAATCCAAGACCAAAACGGGAGGGAAGCCAGCGGACACACGCTTTCTGGAGGGGAACGGGCGGCGGGGAGGCGCCACTTCTGCGGCTTCCCTTGGGCCAATCCGCAGGAGCCCACTCGTCCTCGGCCGGCAGTTTTTTCCTTGCTACATCGGCCACTTGGTCAGCAAAGCACCTGCCCGAGTTGCGGGAGGCTGGAGAGAAGACCGGGAGGTCGGTGAGGTTGCTAAAAAAACGAAGGGCCGCGGAGGCCAAGCTGCGCTCTTCGCCTGGGCTGTTGTCACCGGCCCGGGAAAGGACCGTCAACCGCAGATGCTTGCTGACAGGGCCAAGGCATGGTCAAAGCCAAGTAGAGCACTTGGGGAGGGGCGGGTTCACCGATCACATCAACCAAGGGTTTTATAGCAAACCAAAGGGAAATATAACGCTAGCATATGGACTGTTTAAAAGTCACTATACTGTGATGCTCGATACTGTACATACCATTGTTATTAAAAAAATACGAAAAAAAGTTCAGAGCTTTGTATATTTGAAATGTTATATATTAATTGCACTCAGTGTAGTGTTTGTACAAGTTTGTCATTTTTGTAGATTTCTGTGTTGTAGATATTATGGGGGGCCCTAGACAAATATTTATGTGCAAACTCTTTAACTTATTAATTGTAGAGTTTCCCCAAACCCCGGGAGAGAGAATGCCAACAAGCCAGAGAAAGGCCATCGGAAACGTACGTTTGTGTAATGTTGTTATCGCTCTCACTTTTCCTTGCGATCAAGTGGGAAAATGTTACCCATAGAAAATAAATATATCTCTCTATATCCACACGTTTATCAATAATTCAAAAAGCTACCTGGAAGTTCAATGTCATGGAAAACAACCATGCTAATAACAGGGAGGGGGGGGGTGTATAAGCAGATGCTAAGGATTTAACTCCTTTACAGAATGTGGGGGAAAGACGGACTTTTCATAAATGTTCCAGCTGATAAATAGAAAAAGGCTTTGCCAAATTTCCCAACAAAAATTCTCAGATTTGGCTTTGCTTAGTCTAGAATCCCCACCCACCTTCCAAACGGCTGGCTAGGAATTCTGGAAATTGTAGTGGCAGAATAACTGGAAGATATAAAAGAGGGAAAGTAGGTCCTGAACTATGGAGTGGATGTAAAAGGATATGGCCCAATCCTGCTCATGTCTGCTCAAAGGAAAGTCCCACTGAGATTTTTGGAAAGTGGGTGTAAGAACGAGGCCTAGGCAGGATCCTTAAAATAGTTAACATCAATAGGAGTAGCTTACAGAGCACCGGCCGTCTCAAGTGCACTTCCTGGGGAGTAAAACCAACCCAACACAGTAAGAATTATTCCCAAATCAACATCTTGGCTGTTCTAACAAGGAACATTTACTCCAACCTTTTCAATGGGCGCATTTTTCTTCCGCTTTAAATGTGAGCAAATGTGGTATGCACGGGCCTCCCCCCTCCCCTTTCTTTCCTTCTTTCGGCCGAAAATGTCTGTCCTCACAAGGGTGACTTTGGGAGGAACCTGGAAGGCTTCTGCTTAGCGGCCTCCGAGCGGGCTTGTAGGTCAGGTCGCGGGAGAACGGCCTCTCCCGAGAGGCCGGGACCAGCCGTGCACCAGCCCGCAACTGTGGGGAATGGGGAGTCGAAGGTGTCTTGGAGCCCGCTCGGAGCTCTGACACACACCCGCCTGCAGGCTGGGTGGGGTATGAAACCGAGGGACTGTCAGAGGCTGCTGGGCTTCGTGGCCGTTCCTCCCGCCTGGAAATTTGGCGGGACTTTTCAGGGCCGAGTGCAGAGGAACGAAACTGAGACTTGCCACACATCGAGGTTTTTCTTTCCTTAATCCCAGAGGCGGGAAGAAAGATGGCGCTATTCTGCCCCAGCTATTACCGCTCCAGTGACAAGGACGGCAGATGCTGCCTGTGTACCTCCTCTCCCTTTCCGGAGCCGGACCTTAGCCTCCTTCCTCCCCCAGCCCGATCTCTCCCTTTTCCAAGCCATTTGACCCTGCCATGGAGCTGAAGCAAATCGCGTGAAATTACCTCCAAGGATTACATCGCCTTCCCATTGAAAAGCCCCTGAGCCCCTAGTTTACCAACCTCCTAATCCCATGTCACTCGGCTGCTGCAAACAACTCCCCAGTGAAAGGCCCCCTATTCTTCCGCAGCTGGAGGGGCCCTTTACCGTCGGCCGTGGAGGACCGAGCTTGCCCTTGCGCGCGCGCTTCAAAAAGGAACTTCGGTCTTCCCCAGATTAGAAGAGGGGCCTGGCTGCCACGCCTGACAAGCCCTCAAAGCCGCCACCGAAACCCACGACCTTTCCCTTTCCTGGCTCGGTGGCGGCGGGGAACACCTATCGGGCCCTTGCGAGAGCACACCAGGCTTTTCAGGCTTGAATGGGGCTCTGGCAAGGTAGGAAGGTAAAACAAGGCCTTCCATAAATCCCACAGAATGCTTCCCAGGAAGTTTCACAAAGCTGAGCTCTTTTTCTTTTTCTACAACAGTTTCCTCCTCCTCCCCTTGTAGCCTTCTGTATCTCCAAGGGCTGTGTTTTCTGAGTAAGCTCAATGGCGAAAAATGAAAATACCATTTCACTTTGGGAAATTCACCAGAAACGACTGAAGCCAACTTCTCCTGAATTGCTTCCTTCTAAATTGATGCCATGTATGGATAAGAAATGGTTGTACAGTACAGCACCTTTCATGTATATATTCCCATTGCCATCTCCACCCAACATACACATACATACTAGGTCAGCTAATAGGAATGAAAGAAATTGATCACAATACACCAGCATTGCAATAACCTAAAGCAGGCCATGGCTTGCCCATAAAGACTTTTGGTAATGTTGCAAAGAGAATTTAAGAAAAGGCTTCACTGTGGTCTCTATAGCGAGAATGGCAAATTTTCCTTCCCTGGATATTTCTCTTCTCAGAATGTGAATTCACATATACACCCAGTGGGCTCTTCAGTGTGTTTGTTTTTATGAACAAATTGCAATTCTTCTAAATAACCATAAATTTAACTGACACCATCTTATACACATATGCATTTGGGAGTATATATATTTAAAAACGCCATAGGTACAAAAATATTTTTATAGAAAAAAGAACATTTGCCTCTGGACATGATTAACAGTAGAGTTTGAAGTGCATATTTTACTTTAAAGAAAAGGGAATCATTATCAATCCATTATGCATTAAGAAATGTCACTCAGTCATTTTTATTCATTCCACAGAAATCATTGTAAAAGCCAGAATCATACTTCTGCAGGCAGCAATTTTGTTAATCCAGGGGGGTTATTACTCTGGTCCCTTATTAGGATCTATACTACTGCCAAGCAATCCTATAACCATCTCAAAAGAAGTTTACCTTCATGTTATAAAACCAGTAGTGGTATTTATACTGTGCAATAATTAGTGTATTACTTGAATCCACTAACAGGTTCATTTTATCTCTGCACAAAACCTCTAGCCTGCTTATAGAAAGCTTGTGCCTCCTTTGGTGCTGTTAAAGTGGTGAAAGAGTGAATGAAGGCTGGTAGCACTTTCTCTTTTTGCCTTGCCTTAATTCCCATCTCTTTTTGCTCTCATCCAATTAGTGCAGTGTATTAAGCAGTTTATCATCTCATAGTCAGCTATTGAGAGAAACAAGGCGAACACTTTGCAATAGAGCCTGCTCTCCTTTGACACCCTCAGGTACTTACATATTCCACTGTGCTATGAATAATAGAGGAAGAATAGAGCACTAATTCCCTCATCAAAGAATGCCTTGTCTGCTGCTTTGCTCAACAACACCATTCTGATCAAAAGAAAAGCAATAAAGCTTAGCATAACAAAACGAAACCTACTTATTAGCTTAGTGGTTAAATTAATGCAGAGCCGCTGCTATTCAAAACCAAGGTTTGAAAACAGCCTCCAACAACCTGATAATGCTGCCTTCAGGATGAAGGAATTTTAATCTGAAATTTGAAGCTGGCACAGATGAGTTAATCTATTAAACAGCCATAAGAGGAGTGCAGGATGAGCGGTTCAATTAAGAAATATTTAGGTGGTCAACAGAAGAGAGGCAAAGGAGGCAAGATGAAAAATAGGCTGAAGTTGGGAAATAGAAACGTAATTTTTATCCAGTAAGAAATAATTCTGGCACAAGATGAAACAATTCATCCGGTTTCTTTCTTTAATAAATACTGTGAAGTCTGGCTTCTGAGTTTATGTATCAAAACCTCCTTCCCTATCCATCAACCTAACTTTGTTGTCTATTTTTAATTACACACAGAAAAGGGGGAAAAGGGAGAGTAACTCAGCCCAGATTTCTGTGATGAATTCAGTCTTGTTTTTGGTTTTGCAGTTCTACAATACAATGAATTTAATATGCAAATAAAGATTGATGTACACAAAGAAAGGTGGCTTTGCACTTCTCAGTTTTTCCATTGTTAAAATAAGGTGAAACAGTCAAAGTAGGCTGTGTAGTCAGCAAGGGTCATATCAGTAGCCGATTCAGGTGACTAAACATTTAGACATTTACTTCTAATGAAGCATTAATCAAGACAGCTTTTTTTTATTTTATGATGCAAAAATATCTTCTCTAGCAATTAAGAAGAAATGAAAAATTCATTATGAAATTTATATTTATAAAATTTACATTTGTAGAAGTAAAATGTTTGCTCAAATTTTCTGCAGAATTCCACATAACAATGTATGTGAAATTATAGTCTTGCTGAGATTAGGTCACATGTTTGTCTACACAAACACATTCATTATTTTTCATTTCCTCATATTTTACAAATAAATATTTTGAATATGGGCTATATCAAAACCTATGCAGTGTTTGTAAATACAGTATGTTATTCTAATTTAGGAGGAAAATATGCTTTTATCCCTCAAAGTCTGAACTATTTTAATTGGGCTGCTGATTATAGTAGTAATAGGTACTACTAATAAAGAATGGCCATCTATATGATAATCTTCTTTAACCAAGACTAAAATCATTTATTGGAAAAACAGAAAAGTAAAATTCCTCAATCCAGAGCTGTTTACAAAGACATTTCTCTCTACAACAATGCAAGGATGGGCTGAGCTACTCTAGCCAAACTAATGCACTCCTCCTTTGTAGAGGAATTCTATTGGCACATTGCAACTCACTCTTCAGCAAGGCAAGATAAATCAAAGCAAACATTTCACCTGATGCCTATCATTTGTATTAATGAAAGCTGAAATAGATGGGGCATCTCTACCATTTTTGTTTATTCCTCTGTCAGTACAAACAGACAAGAAATGGGGGATATAAAGTACAAATGGCTTGTCCACCCATATTATTATTCTGTTTCACGGATATATTTCATATGAATGCACCATTCAAATATTTATACCAATTATTTTATTATATTTCCTTCAACTCTGTAAATGTTTACATCCACATTTAAAATGCTTTTACATATACTAATAAATGTTACTACCCTCATAGAAATTAAGAAATATATCTATATAAGGAGTCCAGCATCTCTCTTTCCCAGCCCCAAATACCAGCCAGTGAGGTTGGCTTGACTTTTATTGTACCTGTTAATTGTTTATTGGCAATTAAAATATTATAATCATTATAAGATTTTTCCATGGCTTTAATTGCTTACTATAAGGACATTCCTTTTGTCAGCTTAAATTTACTCCATTTTTGTCTCAACTAGCTTCTTCTAATGATAATAGGCTGCCCTATTTGTTTTGATGACTCCCAAGGAATTAATGACTAACATTCAAAGGGCTGAAAGAATTTGCAATACACAATCTTTTTGGCCTATAAAGAAATCAATTGATTCCTTCATATATAGTTTTAATTCAGTTATGCTGCATCATTGCAGCACAATACTCTTGTTTGATATGTCCTCCCAGAACAAAAAGAACCTTAATGTTGTCGTATTACCACATAGCAGATAAATAATGAAAAGAGAATCCATCAGTGCTCCTACTAAGACCTTGGTTAACTTCTTTTCCTGAAAACATCTCTGCTAAATGCCTTGATTAAAGTCTAGGATCATGTACATTCCAGCATTTCTCACTGGAAATTATTCAGTTAAATGAGCATTTTCTATTTCTTGCTTCCATTCTAGGTCTCAATATACAACAATCTATTATAAAATCTAAATTGTAAGCTACTTATTATGTCCATCAATTTTTAATCTGCTTTTCTTTTACATATTTTAGTACTGAATAGTTTTCTTAATCTACAGCCCTTCTAGTATGCCTCAGTAAATAGAAAATAAAAGAAAAAAAGGTAGATTACTGCCTATAAACAGAGCCCACAAACAATATTTTTAAGTACTGGACTCGTCCCCGTATTTTACTATGCTGAATGTCTGAAAGAGTTTGCTGAGGTTTACTTCAGAATAGCTACTCATAGACAACCATTTGTCAACTGTGTTCTTCAGGTTTTTGTATCCTTCCTTGTAAGCTTCCAACATCTTCTTCAATTCATCTATAGGGGCAGAGAAAATTAAAAGATTAGGGGGGAAATGAATGAATTATACTTAGCCAATGCTTTGCAGAACTTTTATCTCTTTCAAACATGATGACTCGCAAAACCCAGAATTCTCTGCAAGATGCCTGCTGCTGAGCTTGCTCTTCCCCTGCTTACATCTTTAAAAAGTAGTTTGGTCGGCATGTTTATGTAAGTGTCATACTTGTTATTTACAAACAGATCACGTGCATCAAGAATTAGTTAACCCACTTGTCATGCCCAACTTTATTGGCACACCAGCTTCTGTCAATAAATGTTAGGAAGCATAGTTTGTCCATAATGCTGAATAAATTGGGATAGAAAGGGTAGAGAAGAACAGGAATGAGGGAATAGATTCAGCTATATCCCAGAACCAACTGATAGTAAAGAGGTTTAATGAAGAAAACAAAATCAAGTTTAGTGCCACAATTGTCTGGCCATCTGCTTTCAATGTTGTGAACCTTGTCTCCTGACTAAAGTACTGAAGAGCTTTATAATAATGGGGATATTGGGAACTTTCTTTAATTGCTTATTATAAGGCATACAAAAGTCCCTACAGCAATGCTCTGAAGGCTATTAAAGAGAAATGAACATTCTGCTCCACACTTACATATTTCCCTCAAATTTCTAGAAAAGCCATTTATGAGGGCTGCAATCAGAAAATCAGAAATTCTCTTTATGAATTCATTTATGCACTTTTAAAGTGCTCAAGAAAATACTTGCAGGCACCCTTCCCTCTTTGCTATATGCATTAACACATTCAGTGGGAATAGCAGGCAAGTTGCATATTTTATTGAGCTACCTTTTGGGGAGCATATAGACAAATAGATAGCTAGCTAGATATCTATAGCTAACTTGAGAAACAAAAGCTGAAACTATATGTCACTGGAAGAACTAAAATGATCACAAGAGCTTGTCATATCAGATCAAGCTACTCCCAACAAGATCACATGGTTAACTGGCAGTGGTTCTTCTCAGTCTCAGAGGCCTATCAAATTGTTTGCTACCAGAAATTACCATCCTCTCTGAAAATTGTAATGTTAAAAACTAGGGGATTTATTAATGTTATGATATAGATAGATAGACTGACCAACTGATAGATATACAGTAAAATGGTTACATAGGAATTTACAAGAAGAGATCACTTGGAGCCTTTAGTACTCTCTGAGCTTGATTATTTTTTTGCGGATATTTCATTACCCAACTAGGTAACATCTTCAGTGGTGTAGTGCCATTGTATCAGAGCATTTCAAAACACTGGAGTTTTAAGATACCAAAGTCTAATATAACAATTCTTCTACTAAATGTCCACTGCAACTCGCTTGTGAATTAGACTGGATTGAGAGACTGGCTCAAAGTCACCTAGAGAAATTCTATGACTCAGGATAGGCTTAGAACTTTAGAACTCTTAACCTAACATATTTACCACTACATTACACTGGCAATTTTGTGAATTTGGAAAAAATAATATTTATACAAAGTGTGTTTTTTCCTATTTCATAAGATGTGAATTATTCTAAGGTTCTGAAAATCTTTTAAAATAAGCATTTTGGAATGTACAGATGTATGTATGAAACATGTTTTGAAATCACTGAAATATCTAAAACTTTTTCCAAGTTCACATAACCGTTTTAAGAAGATGTTTCTGGCTGTCTCGGAAACATTTTTGACAACATTCTGGCTGTCTTCTTTTTGCATTTTTTACGGAAAAGCAATGTGCTTCTGTATACATTTGCTAGAAAAAGATGCAGCTGCTTTACTTTGTATGCTTTCCTACAGCTTTTAAAACGGGGATCTTCAAACTTGGCCCTTTTATGACTTGTGGACTTCAACTCCCAGAATTCCTCAGCCAGCATACCTGGCTGAGGAATTCTGGGAATTGAAGTCCACAAGTCATCATAGGGCCAAGTTTGAAGACCCCTGTTTTAAAGCATATCGTGCACAGGCTTTGCAGAATTCTGGATTATATTATTGATCTTTTTGTTTTTACTCATTCTCATTTTATGCAAGTTAGAGAAGTCCCAATGAATTCAGTAGATGTTAGTAGCACAAGATAGCAACAGTCTTTCAGTTTGCAAATCTTCTATCATTAGTCATATGGTGAGGCATAATGGACATCTGGCAGGGTCATACTTTCACATTAAGGAAATTAATAAGTAAGTAAATTTCATTAAGGTTTACTATTACATGTGATTCTCACTTAACAACTCATTCATTGACTACTTGAACTCATAATGGTGCTGGATGAGTAGCAATTTTGACTGGTCTTCATAGTTACATTGGTTGCAATGTCACCATGGTCATGTGATTGCGATCCAGGTCCCTGGCTCTCAATTGTGATATTGCAGCATTTTGTGGTCATGTGATAGCCATTTGTAACCTTCTTTGCTGCCATCCTACAAGCAAAGCCAATGGAGAAGCCAGCAGGAGATTGTAAATTGTGACAATATGACATCCTTACTTAATAATCCATGGTGATTTGCTTAACAATGGCAACCAGAAATGCTGGAATTTCTGTCCTATGTGACATTGCAATTTATAACCACATTCGTTAGCAATGGAAATTCTGATCTCAGTTACCATCATAAAGTAAGGGCAATCCATATTCACTTTTTTTTTCACTGTAATGGTTTTACTGCCAATTTTTTTCATTTGTCTGGTCACATCCATCTTTTTATCTTATAGAACAATAAGTTTATTGTCACTTTGAATGTACACTAATTGGCATACATTAAAATGAAATTTCATTGCATACAGCTCTCAAAGGATCACCACCTCCAGTATGTCCTACATAAATATGACAAAAATAGATAGATAGATAGATAGATAAATACAGAATTATGCATATATCCACATATATTATATGACACAGAGAAACAACACAGTCTAGTTTGAATTATGTATACATAATTCTCTGCATGGAGAGAAAAAAGAATCTTGCAAGTTTACCAGATGGATGGCATTATATAATTTATACTTCTATATATTGTATGGTTTATATATTCTCTTGCTTGGGGTTAGTTTTTTTTAATAATAACATTATTAATCATTGCATTTAAAAAGTTAAAAGCTAACACAAATAAAAAAAATAAAAGTAGAAAGTTTAGGAAAGAAAAAAATAGAAAAGAATAAATAAGAATATAATAAAGAAAAAAAAATACATATAAAGAAATGACTTCTCTCTGTACCTCAGGTCCAGAATTCATGGCCAACTAAGACCTAGTTTATAAGTCTTCCTCACTTTTTAAAATATACATCTCAAGTAATTTATATTATCATTTATTTAACAAATTTATTGAATGAATTTTGTCAATTAGCACTCCTTTACTTTTTTCACCCCATTCTTGTTTTATTAAACCATGGATCAATGAAAACTGCCTACCTTTCTCCTTAACATTTCATTATTATGACACATATATTAATACATATGATTAAAAAAGGGCTAGTTATGCTAGAAGATTGGACACTCATGAAATAGTTCAAATAAAAAGAAAACAAAAGTAACCATGAGAAAAAATTGATCAAGTTTAGTTTGTCTTCCCCAACATGGCTATTGTTAAGAATACAGGAAACTGAAATTTATGCACCTAGAACGTACTAAAGTTGGGGATGGTTTTTAAACAATGATTTGATTGAAGACAGAGCCATGTTTTTGTGCTTTTTTTTTACACACACACAAATGTCATTTTTCTCATCCAACTAAAATATTGAACTTGATGGGAGTAACTTAATAAGCAGAGCCAGCCCAATATTTTTTTACTGTCTATAGCAAAGGATGAGATATAATCTTGTCATCCATACGCAGAAGATGGACAATTAAATCTTACTTTGGTAATATTACTCTGGTAATATTACCAGGAAATCTGGTAATAGAATGGTGTCCTTCAGAAAATTTGGGAGCAGCAAATTAGAGATCCCATACCAGGCTGTGGGCCATTAAGGGTCTAGTCATTCCACTGCTTGCTGCTGCCTCCTATATGGTGTTATTGCTATTGCAAGCAGCCGTCTCACTAGGTCTAATAGTAGGACCACTCCTGCTGTTTTGATTAATTCCTGCCCAAAGCAAGAAAAGAGTAGAGTATATACTATATACTATACACACACACACACACACACACACACACACTTGTATACTATATATAGTTATATAAATTATATATACATACACAAACATATTTAAAAAGAGCTTTCTAAAAAGTTGCTAATATAGAAAAGTGCTTTGCAAAATTAATGAGGAATATTTTATTTTAAAATATAAAAACAATAAAGAGAATGCACACCAATAAATTTAGACTCCAGCCTTATTTTTACTGCAGCAGTATATGCATTTGAATGACAGAAGTGCATTTGATGACTGGGGAGAATAGATTTAAAGAACTGTAGTAATATAGAGCAGGGAAGATGAGAGAGGACACAGCTCCTGATGTGTTTACCTCCTCTGCTGATGGGATATTGACTTTTCCCACCAGGTTGGTTAGAAAGGGGACTATTTGCGCTGCCACACAGCAGAGTAAGAATGGCAACCAGCATCGTTCTATGCTCTCCTTAGTAAAAGACAATTGTGACCATTGTATAGCACACAGTCAGTCAATACTTTCAAGCTACCATACCATCCAACTTGAAGATGCATATAAGAACTCCCTTTTTTTCTAAATAATTTTTTAATCAATAAAATAGTTCATCTTTTTTTGAGAACAGTGTTGTTACATGATGGAAATTGCTTGTGGAACATTCAGATATATGGATAGAACACAATTTTATACCAACTGCTACCATACCCTTTACATTTATGTCAGAAAAAATCCAAATAGTCTTTTACAACATCAAAACAAGATATATACTATGCAATGTTTTCACACAAAGAACTTTCTAAAGATTTCCTAACTTTTAAACACAAAATACATACACAGCAATTAAGTTTTAAACTGAATGATGTAAACTATAAAAGAAAAATAATTTAAATTAAACATTTATCAATTGCTATTTGAATAATTAAAGCTAATAAGGAATATATAACATTTATTAGCATTCTTTTAAATATTTTCATTATTTAATTTTGTTCCTCGTTAAAATAGTGCACAAATAAATACAGAAGCCTTTTTCGGCTTGCTTTCACTTGTATGGGACATTTTTTATTTTTATATCCAGTTAATAGACACTTGGTTTTTCCCTGTTAACATTATTGGTGAAAAAATCTGCTAATTTATTGTCTCAAATATACCGTAACTTGATTTTTTTGTTAATTCTAAAACTGTGTCGAGAATATTTAGCAATGGATGATTTTTCATTTAGAAAGTTGCAGGCTGGTAATACAGTTCTTATTCAATTATTCTTGTGAGTTCAGGAGTCAGAGCATCATTCCTATTTAGTTAGCTTTTTATTTGAAGAATATACTAAATTATAAACCATTAGAAGCTGATTTTTTAAACTTCCCCTACATTATTGTATTTAATTAT